>NC_143581.1:165032040-165709131 GCF_048544385.1 Mastigoproctus giganteus | reverse complement strand
AAGAAATTTCTAGCAGCGTCTGTGAATACAAACTTACATGCGTTACTTTCCTCTTACATCCTCCATTTCATTAGCACTTCAACAAAATGTATTGGAGTTTTGCATAACAAAAAGAATAAAGAAAAACCCAAAAAATCTCAAGGTGTGAGATTTTCTACTTTTTATGAATTGCAAATAGTCAATTCGAAGTTGCCACTGCAACCAGAGATTAAGACCGTCACCGATTCCAACCATTATTCAGTTGGTTCAACCTTAAAATCATCAGTTTTAAATGGAGTACAAACCGTGCTATCTTGACCGAGACCAACTAAATGGACCATAATGTGGAAAAACATCTATAATAGTTTCTCTTCGGTGACTGAATGCGAACCCAAGCCTTTTCTACACGGTATGAGAGGATGGAATCTCAACCACTATGCTACTCCCGAGACCACAGTTTTGAAAGAATTTAAATTATTTATTTTAACGGCGCCGAAACTTGTCACTCATGTAGATATCGTGTATTTGACTGCGCTAGTCTGCATTTCCAGGCCAATTGGACGGACATGGCGAAAATAGGAGACTCTTATTAAGAATAATTCATGAAGCTTGTCAAATAAAGAATATAAAGTAAGATCACTGCGTTGTACTGTGATCAATAACATGCGATACAATGAAATGAAATCTTTAAATAAACAGAATACCTTCTGTGTAGCGCACGTTCTTGAAGATTTCTATAAGAAGAATTAGATGGAAGAGACGGAGAGATTCTTCTTGTTCTATAGGAATTGCAAACGCAGAACATAATTCTGTACACACAAAGAATAAGGCAAGCCGAAGACTCATCTTTGCATATCACGGATTTTGACAACAAACGGCCTTCAGATACTCTTTTATAGAAACGAATTTCATTAATCGTTCACATTGACCATGAATCATATTCTTTCAACCCTCATTTACTACAGGAAATTGCAAAACTCTTGAAAAACAATTGAATATTTATAATAACGTCCACGTTTCCCACTCTGCTTGCCTATCAGTGCTGTATTTTGTTATTATTCGAAGTTTCTCAAAACTCCTTCGCTATAAACGTACGTGTTATTTCCAGTGGTTCGTTATAGAAATCGTCAAGACGTTTTAAGTTCTAAACTAAGGAGAATTTAAACTCATTCCTTGTACCCGTAAATTCACCATAATCGACTTCGTTATGTATGGACTCGTATCAGATTTTAAAATGGAAGTATGTTTCAGATGTTCGGGAACTATTTGAGAAGAAAGGACCAAATCGAAACGAGACTAGGCAATTTTTTTTCATTGGTTGCAAGTTTAATTGCAATCCATAGTCTCCAGTTCCTTTCCTAAAGAAATACTGCTATAAATTTGGAACAGCAGATCTGATATTTTGAACATTTCAGACTCATTTACGAAAAACCCAAGTTTCCGTGAAGAAAAATCTTGCTATCCATCCCTCAGAATGACCAACTCAGCCACGGAGTGAAAAAGGACCCGTAAAAGTTTCTCCGATCATTAACGGATTCGAACCAGGGACTGTCTCACCCAATGTAGGGATGATGATGATTATAACCACTGTGCTACCGCGCATACAGGTGTTACACAGTGCAAGAGAGACCTAGGCTATTTCAGCATCAACAAAATTCCTATGAGTTTCGCCGCTTGTGTAGGTAGAAATCCAATTGATGTTTGCATTTTCCCAAGCTGTCAGTCTCAGTTACCCATGATAGCAACCTATTTCAGTAATTAACAACTTGCTGGCTAAATATCGCTTCTAGTTCCATCTTAATTTTACTGATCCTCTCAGAGACTTATAGCCATCAATCAGGTCCCTTCTAAGACATTTCCAAGTTCCATGCTCTGTAGGTCCACGTATTCGGAGTTTTCCCTCGTATAGACGCTCTTTTGCTAATTTCAGCAAGCGAGTTACCTGCCTTTGTACTCGTTCAAGAAGCTCGATGTCGTTTTTAGGTACGATTGCTCTACTTGGGTGCAGTATTCAAGGTTCGGTCATATCATTGCCTTATGTACAAATTAAGGGCATTCCTATCCATTCTATTAGGAAAAAGCGAATTTAACATTTCTTTTCACAGATATACTAGTACTTAAAAGTTTAAACTTTTTATTAACATAACATATATAGCTCAGTTAACCGCCGTCTTCCTCCAGTGGGTGGAAAATACCTGAGTTCGGCTTCTGTCCAGATGAATTTATATGGCTTTTTTCACAACGTGATTGAATTACTCGGTCTCAAGCGAGATTTATGTTTTTTTTCTGCTGGAATCTTGGATTTTTCATCCAGAATACTGCAAACCTTAAATTCTACGCTGATCATCAAGAAATTAACTTCTCCTGTATTAATTCGTCAGTATCCTTAAGGATTAGACACACGAGGGTGCTCTCACTCTGATCCATGAGGGACTCAACTTGCTACACTCGTGTACCCTAAAGAGTTACAAATACACATTTGTAACTATTTTCTGCGTCTTATTTTTTGTCAACCCATGAATCTACGAAGAAATCTTACCAGTAGTCCTATTTTACTCTAATTTTTATAACAGCCTTTATGTAGAACCATATCAAGCAGTTTACCGAAGTTATATCAAATAAGGTGGGAATGTTTTTTGTATTCCACATTCATTTAGAAACAACTGTTGCTCTCTTTGATGCCGGTGCTTCATTTCTTGTTTTAAGGTTATCCATAGTAATTAACCATATTAATTGGGCACGGCTTCCCCTTCACTAATCCATTAAAGGTACCTTTCTTATCGAAATGGCCCTTATAGTATCTTTAACAAAAACCTCCATAAAAAACGCTGTAAAATCAAACACTTTAAAATGACTCAAAATGCCATTCAATAGTTCATCGTTAAATAGCTACAAGTATGTTAAACTTTTTCTCAAGAGTGTAGGCTCACAAAAACGCCAAGAAAACTTATTCTGTTACCGAGATGCCCTGATATCGCAAATAATAAGTGACAAGATGTCACAGGTGTGAGACACGTGATAGAATTACTAACGAATTTTAAACAATATGCATTCCCAAATTACCAAAAAATAAATATAAATTCGAAATACCTGTAATCCCAGTTTGCTGGCCTATTATTCATTTCCTGCTATATATTCAGAGCAGGACATAAAAAAAAAGAACGAAAATCATTATATTACTTTTATGGTAGGGCCGACTTGGACATTCTCCAAAGAATAGAGTTTCCTGTCCTATTTATCATTTTAGACTTTTGCAAAGTACGCTTAGTGTAAGGCATTTAAATTGTAGCTCAGCTCGGATGTCAGAAACTTTAGGCTCTTGGCTTACTCAAAGGAGGTACCGCGAGAGACTTGGAGTGCGTCAGGAAAAAATACAATTCACCACTTGTTTTTTTTATTATTAAATTATGGCAAGTGGGAATGGTGTGGGCAAGTGGCTGAACCCTATCCTGCGCTGATGCGGTCTCCGATTCATTATCTATGATGGATCAACTGTATATAATAGACTGACATGTCTTGGCACAGCTGGATATACAAAATGGGGATGACTCAGTCCGACGTATTTGGTTTTAGAAACATCGGCTGAAATAAACGAAAGATAATTTTCTTCAAAAAGTAACGACATCAAAGAGACCAACAGTTGTTACTTAAGGAATCCATGGATTATTTTCGAAGTTTAATATCATACAGCTGTATGTTCAGTTATTCGCCTTGTATGAAATATTCTAATAAACCGAGATTTTTCTAAAAGATTTCTTTAATCATTGAACTCTTTCTCTTCTTTATACTTCATGAACTTTGATGGGTAAAAACTAGATGTAAAAGCAAAGTTATCTTACACTTATTGCAGAGTACAATCAACTAAAGGAGAGTTTATTGGATTTATTTGAGCAGCAAAGCATTCAGTTTTGTTTATAAAAAAATATTTCGATAATGTTCTCACTGCCTTACATTTCAAGCGCGTTCGATATTTTAAATTGATTTTTCATTTTCTGTGATTAATAGAAGTGAAAAGTAAACAACTAATTAACTTGTTGCCGGTTAATTAGTATTTAATTAATTAACAGTATAAAAAAGCAATTGGTTTCACTTCACTGCATATATCTCAACATAATATTCATGGAACTTTTTTGTAATGTACTTACTTCCATCTGAATTTTAATAAAAATTGTAATGCAACACGTGCTTCATGATCCGCGTTCAATGAATTAAACAAATAGCAACACGTATATCTGATCGTAATACGCCATCAATACTTTCGTAATGTACTTTACTTATTTCATCCTGGATTGTAATAAGAGTTCAATTACAAGGCCCTGTATCTGAGTACATAAATCAAGTTAATTAGAGTACAGAAGGCATTCAACACTGTTGAAAGTGCAAAAGGACCCAGGATGTGGGGTGTAATACAGGCAACAGATCCTTTAGCGACATGCTGATTTCTGCTCAATTTGCATATGATTATTGAAAATATTTCCCCCCCCCCGCAGAATGAGTTCCATAGACAACTGATGAGATATGTTTAATTTCCTTCCTGGATTTTAACATTCAGTGGTTCATTCTTTGTACACCAATACATTTTATGCATAGGTAGACATCCTCCTTGACAGTATAGTGGTTTCGAAAGGTGCCACTCGTTTGGAAAGATCTGTGTCCTGTTGATGACTGGAGGAATTTCTAAAGTCTTCTTCAATCCGGCTTAATTTTAACTCATCTCGGAATAATTCACAGCGAAAAATTTCGCTGTGAATTATTCCGAGTTTTTCAATGAGCACTGCATGATCGATCCGTGAACACACTTGTATACACATTGGCGAAATATGAGTTAGTGATAGTAATAGTCATGTGATGCAAGAAATCAAGCGTATGAGCTTATGTCAGCCAAAAAAAAAAAAAAAAAAAAAAAAAAAAAAAAAACACAATTTCACACATCCATTCCCTCTAAACTTTTGTCCAGTTCCTCCTTGAATTTATTTAAGCTATCAACTTCCATAACGACAGATCGAAGTTTGTGTCATCAATTAACCACCCGCTGGCTGTAGGTAAATTTTCGCACATCTATTCTACAACTGTCTTTCCTCAATTTGAATGTATGCACCCTCAGATTCGTAATCTGAGCAAGTGGAAGAATCCCATCGGAATTCAGCGTGCTCAACCCATTCAAGGCCTTATACACCTCAATCAGATCACCTCGCAGGTGCCTAGTCCCCAGACATTGCAATTTGCAGAACTAAAGTCTTTCTTCGTAACAGGATTCCTCCATATCCCTCGCCAATCTTATTGCCCTTCTCTGTACATGTTCAAACAACTCTACATCCTTCCTAAAATGAGGCCTCTAGACCTGTACACAGTACTCAAGGTGTGGCCTGACCATTGCTTTATACAAAGGGATAATCATCTCCTTTTTCCTACTAGCAAAATTCGTTGACAATACTCCATGACCTGCTCTGGCACCCTGTCTGCATTGCTCACAAAATTTCATATCTGACTGCACAATTACTCCCAGGTCTTTTTCATTTTCTACCACCCTACGTGTGTATTATCAAACAGTTGGTACATTTCTCTAGAGTTACTTCTACCCATATGCAGTACTTTGCATTTGTCAATGTTAAACTTCAGTTGCCACTTCTCAGCCCATCTACCCAAATTTTCTAGATCCTATTGTAGTAGCACATTGCCGTTACTGTCATTAACAACCCTGCCAACCTTTGTATCATCTGCAAACGTCGACATTAAGCCTGATATACCTTCATCGATAAATATACAAAACAACGGGCCCAACGCCAAAACCTGGGGGACTCCACTAATAACTTTAGTCCACGAAGAGCAGCGTCCATTGATTACCACTCTGTCTTCTCCCACTCAACCATCCCTTTATACATTGTAGCAACTTGCTCATTATGCCATACTGCTCCAATTTGTACAATAGTCTTCCATGTACAATATTATCAAAAGCTTTCCTGAAATCCAAATATATGATATCGAAATTATTTTTTGCATCCAGTTCCTTTGTAACCACATCATAGTATCCAATCGAATTTGTCAGACAAGGCATTCCTCCTTAACAAACCCATGCTGTGTCTGAATTATTACTGCAGTCTTGTCTAGATGATCCTGCAATGCATCTTCAACCAGTACCTCCATTATTTTTTCCCCCGAACAGAAGTTAAACTAACTGGTCTGTAATTACTCGTGTCACCCTTCGATCCCCCTTTGTGAATTGGGGTCAGGTTTGTACATCTCCAGTCCATGGGTACTTCCCCTGAGTCCAAGGAAACTCTCATAATTATGGCTAAGGGTTTGCTTACTTCCTTTGCCGCCTCCTTTAATATAACTGGATAGATTCCATCCACCCCAGATGCCTTTCTTTTGTTTAACTTGAACAATTTTTCTTCCACTTTGCTCTCAGTTATTATAAAATCCTTTAGCTCTCTGTGAGAGTTTGATTAACGTCTGGCATTTCCACACCATAAACAACTCCTCATGTGTGAATGTAGATGCAAAATACTCATTCAGTTTGTTAGCTATCTCAGCAAGATCATCAACAGTCGAACCATCGATATGAAGTGGACGAATCTGATTCATCCCGTTTCTTCTAGAGTTTATAGAAGTAAAGAAGTTCTTGCTGTTTTTCTTTGCATCTTTTGCCAAAGATTTTTCGTAATCTGCCTTCGCTTGCCTAATCTCCTTTGTGACTTGATTAAAGACATTAGATTACATTAGCTTACATTAGGTTAGGTCGCTGACATGCCTGAAATTCAACAAAAGCAAGCATTGGTGGACGTTGAAAATAATTCTCTGTACTGAGAATAAAACGCTTAATAATAGTTTATATTATTTTCAATAATTATATTATTGAAGTTGAAAACCAAAAAATATGAAAAGATTTTTCTAAAATAATGAGTTACATAAGTAGATTAAAATATTAATAACAGCACAGCAAATTTATATTAGAATATCGATTAATAACACAAGCAAAAATTTCAAAATTTCAAAAATTCATAATTTCAAAAAAATTAACAGTAACTTAAAGTTACAGTTAATTTTTCAGCTTGAGAGGTAGATTTTCGCACGCTGAGAACAATATATGGAAGTAATTGAAAAAGAAAAGTGAATTATACTTTCGTATGTTTTTTTAAATATAAATGAAAAACTCTTGAAAACTGTATACCCATTGAACAGAGAGCCCACCAATTCGTTTTTCTTTTCTTCTTTATAATTCGGCGATATAAGCATAACAACACCGTGTTTCTATTTGCATCTTCCATTCTGGAGTGACAAAGCGACAGACAACCGCGAGTTTAGTAGAACCAATAGCGTTAGTATGAAAGGACCTTGAACACTCGCAGCAGGGATTATTATGTAATCGAAAAGGTGATGTTTAACTGATTGCCAAGCGCAGACACAGATTCTTCTATCGAAGACTGGTATTCTTGCAATTTTATGGAAATTGGAAAATGTGCGAACTACCAATCGTGAATGTCCTTTCTGTTCCATGCAAATTTCTTCCCAGAAACAGAAAGGTTTGTTGACTTAATGTGCTTACAACTTCCGGTATGTCCTTGTGTCACATTCAGAATGAAATTTTCGTTTTTTCTTGATAATTCGAAGTCTTTATGAAAGAAGCATCTCTTAGTACACATTGACAGAATGGATTTATTAGGGGGAGCCGTTTTTAGGGACGTCATATTTATCTAATAATACTGTTAACTGTTTAGTATAAAATTAAAATATTAAAAACTCCACTCCCAATAACGCCTTCACACATAAATAGTTACAACGCTTTCGTATATAAATAATTACTGAAATCAGATAAACCAAAATTAAACAAAAAATAAGTCGAATAGCTGATAAATAAAATGTACTGCGTGCACTGGCAAAATATGGAAGAATCCCAAGGCACCAATCCATCCATAAGTTTCTCAATCCAAAATCCATCCATAAGTTTCTCAATCCAAAATCCATCCATAAGTTTCTCAATCCAAAATCCATCCATAAGTTTCAATTCGATAAAAAAAAGTTTCATAATCGAAGCTGAGTTTATATGAGCAGAGATTGCTTTTCTTTTTTATAATATCCTATCTTCGTATTGTAAACTGTTAATATTTTAAACGCACATGTCAAAGCAGCATCGCTGAAAAATGACTTGGAAAAACTGTAATCCAGAAAACTTTTCATTATTTCATTTTTGAATCACTTCACTGTCAATTGGATATCGGCAGTCTTGATATTGTTCTGAGAATCGTTTACCTTACGTACGTCATGATGAGAGTGGTTAAGAGCAGTAGAAAGGTTTATAGAGACAAGCTGAAATTGCATCAGCTGTGTAAATACGTCGATGTAGATACCACAGCGGTAGTGAGAGAAGTTGCCAAACAGTTCAAGCAGCAAATAGAATATTCTTGACCATTATTGCGTATATCTATATTTACACTAAAGAAAAGGCAAGCTAAAGACGTATATTTATTCTTCCTTATAGCCATGTTTTGTAATTAAATTCACCATTTCAAACTTCTCTGGCTTCTATAGAAGCCATGGGACTTGTTTAATCAAGCGCGTGCGCAAAGGACGGAGAATCATGAAGTAGTTTTACAGCAGCAATAGAGGCATATAATGCAAGAAAGCAAGTTTATGTACCATCAGCCAAAAAAAAATTCACACATCCATTCCATCTAAAAGTTTGTCCAGTTCCTCCTTGAATTTATTTAAGCTATCAACTTCCACAACGACAGATGGAAGTTTGTTCCAGCAACCAACTACCCGCTGGCCAAAAGCAAATCTATTCTACAATTATCTAAGCAAGAGGAAGAATCCCATCGTAATCTGAGCAAGAGGAAGAATCCCATCAGAATTCAGCCTGCTCAACCCTTTCAATGCCTTATTCACCTCAATCAAATCACCTCGCAGGTGCCTAGTCTCTAGTCGCTGCAATTTGCAGAACTTAAGCCTTTCTTGGTAAGAGGACTCCATTTCCCCCACCAATCTTGTTTCCTTTCTCTGTACTCGCTCAAGCAACTCTACATCCTTCCTGAAATGTCTCCAACGCTCTCTATTGAAAAATATAATAAGTAGACAAAAAGCTAATTATCTCACTTGATTAAGAATAAAAAAAAATTATTTACATAAAGTTTACGCACCATTGTATACCAGCTAATTGAGCAGAAACTTGATTGTTCCAAAATCAGTTTATATTTGAAATTCAAAAAGTTAAAACAGAAGAATTACTTCATTTAAAGCACTGTTCGAAAATGCCAACGGATATAGAAAAGGCATTAGCCTAAATAATTAAACATTCGCTTAATAAGAAAAGTAATTGCTTGTGAAATAAGTTTAGACTAGTTTACTCTGAGATTACTTCTCGTATAATTATACTAACGCCCAGTCATTTAAATAATTCATTGTTATAAAATAATCTGCGAAGTGAGCAATTTAAAATGGGAGAGGATTTTATAAAATGCCATTTTTCAGGCGATACTTCGAGAAAACTGCTGCAATTTTCCGCTTTTCATAGAGCATATTATTATAAGTGGTCATTAGAAGTTAGTTACCATAAAGAAACCATCAAGGCTTATAGTTCTGAAAAATTTACATATTGCAATGCCTTTTAGTCTGAAAATTTATAGATCAGTAATCAAAACTTTGGCAGTTTGTGTACTTCGTGAAAAGCAAATGGTCGCTTTCTATATTTCGGTCACGTAAATATAATTTTATTGTTTATAATTTTGTCAAAATAAAGGGAGTTGGAAAAGATATAATTTGTTAATTATGTCCAATATTTTGGAGTGTACGATAATGCGCGTTTATTCTGTATAACAAACTACAGCATTTGCTGTCAATGATCTCTTATAGGATGTAACCTATTCTCTGACAAACTAACAATTATTGATGAAAAGCTGTAATTGCAGAAACGCTGTTATAATGTTTGTTGCGCAATACTTGAATCTTCTACTGGTGTATGAAGACAATTTGTGGACCTAGTTGGGAAATGTAAAAGGGATTTGAGTACTTTAATTTAATGTTTATATTTTCTGAAGGTATTTTTAAACGAATTCGGCCATTGATTGAGTTCGTTGTAAATTAATATCAACAGCAAACATTGAAGTGCTTCTTCGTATAAACCATTTCTTCTGGATGGAATAGAACTTCCAAAATATCTTCGAGCGGTTGTAAAGTTTCGTTTAATATTTAGCAATCTTCCGACTACATATACAATGCCTTCATTGAAAATTTTTTATTGAAAAAGCAAACGTATATAACGGTCTCTCCTGATACTCGCGTGATTACATATGTATTCACATATTTATTCTCTATTCATGCTTAGGAAAATAATAGAATTCGTTGGGTTATGGAAAAAAAAAGAGCGTAGCGGAGATCCAGTCTTTTATAGTCCTTTAGGTATTCACAGTCCCTGCATCAATAAATCAGATAGACACGAAGAAGGTTTTCTGGTAGCATAAAAGTCGATATTTTCTAATACATATACATACTTCTTTTCGTTGATGAACAGCATCCATTAATACCTGATAAAGGTACATCAGAAAACACTTCTGAAGCTTAACTTGTATAACTCCTGAACATGATTGATGACTACGCCTTAACAGGATGGCTAGCGTCGACTTCTTGGCTTTACTCTCTTTCCCGAAAGTGTAATCTCCTTTTCCCTCTGACATTGCTGTTTTACACCGTAGCTATGGATAATACTTTACGCCATATAGTAGATTAAATTTTCTTGTTGTACATGAGATAGAAGAAGCAAGTCGCTCGAACGATACCCATTTTTCAGCGATGGACAATATTTTCAGAGACGTATCTCTCAGATTCACTTTCAAACTTAAGAGATCAGCCTGAATGGAGAAAAAAAAAAGTGGAATTTAGTTTTGAAAACTGAGCGCAGGATCGTAAAGCTGAAGTTTGTAATTTACATAAATTTTAATTTAGAATTATAAAAAAATAAATCCTTTGTTAGAAAGTGTTTATTTTTAATAACAAAGATAATTACGATGTACTCTTTTTTTTTAAATTTTAACGACATCTGCAATCTGTTTTTTAGCTGTTTATTTAGCTAAGTAAAAAAATAATAATTAAGCGGACTTAATGAATCCAGTGGACTTTCAAACATTTTTTTTTTTTCTGAATTCATTAAAAAAATGAGTTTCGCGCTTATTTACTCCCCGAAAACTGACATTAGGCTGACATATGTGCCTCGAACCATCTCTATATATTTCCTCTTGGCACCAGACTTTAGCGATTTCTTGTCTGTCGCCAAGAATAAGGTGCTCGATAAGATTTTTTTATTTTCTTTGCTTTCCGCTTGTGAGCTGACGACAGATATATGCAGTGTGCTTGAAGTGGGTCTGACAGAAGCCGTTTGACGATGGCAGCCAAGCGCAACCAAATAAAGAAGTTAATATTAGCTGTCAGTAACGGCAATCAAAACTACTTCTTTGAAAAAGAATAAGTTGAATCGATGCAATAACGAACGATATCAGCCAAGAACGTGGCCTAAAAGCAAAGTTACTGATTTCTGGTACGCTTCAATTGTATTGATTACACCGAACACGATGCTCTTCAGGTTTTATTCAGCTAATTGCGTAACATCAAAATATGCACGGAGAACAAAGATTCAGACTACATCGCCATCTGGCGATGATAAAAGCTTCAAGGACGAACGATTTATATTGGCTCTTTCTCGAAAGGTGTTTACAGTATCCTGGTTATTACCACCAACCTGACGTTTTGGGCCATAGTAGATGCTTCATAAGGAAATGCATAACAATTCCCTTCTTACAAGCTTTAGTGTTCAACATGAAACCAGAATATAGTCTCGGATAGAGCCCGATTAACTATACAAGTTCATTATCCAGTTAGCCAACTAGAAGTTTAGAATCTGCATTTTTTTCAGGCCCAAACTTTTATTAGTCCAATAGGAGTCAAATACCATGCTTTTTAGACCATAGTGAGAGCAACTACATCTTTTTTTTTTTCCTTCCTTTTTCTGATCTAATTGGGAAACTAACATATTGCTTGGTAAAATGTAAACCAGGTGTGTGTGTGTGTTTAATGGCTCATAAGCTACACTGGCTATAGTGCGCCTGTCCATAGAGATGTGTTTGTAAATGATTCAGAATTGAAGGCATTTCAATTGCATTTTAGAAACTATTCAGAATCGATGTTATATTCCAATTCTTTTCAGAAAACAGAAAAGTTCATTAATGTTTGACTGATCGCCAATAATGTGCTCTAGTGATATTGGTTCTTGCACTTTATTCAGAGAAAGCAGAACTGATGTTCTGTAATGGTGATATTGAGGACAGTCAATAAGACTGCTAGATGTACTGAGCAGTGTGGACACTGAGGAGGATCATCACCTGTGAGCAGATGGAGGTGGGTCATATGAGTATGTCCTATTCTTGCCCGTGCAAGTAACACTTCTTCCCTTCTGGTTGTTTGGATGCTCGAGTGCCAAAATTTTGGTTCCTGTTTCAACTGGAAAAGTTTGTTATTAGTCTGGGTGTGCCATAGCTCTTTCCACTGTTGAAGGCATGCTGCTTTTATGATGATACCATGGTCAGTGGCTGGAATATGGGCAGAGGTCAAATCTAATGTGCAAGGATTTTTTGCCAATATATCCGTCAGTTCATTTCCCTTTATCTCTGAATGTGCTGGAATCCGACAAAAGTTCACTAATTGTTGACGTTGTTAAATTTTCAAGAGGAACTTCCTGATTTGATTTAAAACAGGGTGATTCGTATAGGATGGATTTTGCATTGCTCTAATTGAGCTGAGAGAGCGTGTAAATTAAATATTTTGAAGATTGGTAAAGATTCAAATTTTCTAGAGCTAATTTTACTCCATGTA
The DNA here is from genome assembly GCF_048544385.1 of Mastigoproctus giganteus. NCBI lineage: Eukaryota > Metazoa > Arthropoda > Arachnida > Uropygi > Thelyphonidae > Mastigoproctus > Mastigoproctus giganteus. The sequence goes on along the minus strand of NC_143581.1, from coordinate 165,696,294 downwards.
GTTCTGCAGAAAAGTTGCTATACTCAGGTGGAAGGGAAGCTGAAATAATAGAGGAAGGAAACACTGCTGCTGCTCCAACGGCTAATTGAGATTTGGACACATCGGTATATATTGGTAGGAAATCAACATAGCTCCGAATATGACTTGCATGGAGTTGTTTCACGTTGAGAGTCGGTAGAAAATTCTTACCCCATTGAAGAAAATGAATATCAAATTTCAGTTGAGGAGGGGCAGTCCAAGTTGGATGAATTCATTACCTGTTGACTATTGCGAAGAGGAACTTTCCAAATCTGTGATATTTCTAAAAGCCGTAGGCCTGCTGGCCTTATTAGGTTTATTTCTGTAGAGATTAGTTAGTTGAGGATTGAAGAAGTATAGGTGAATAGGATGGAAATAGTAACTTTTTATACTGGCTGCATACTTCAGTAGTAACATTTTTCTGCGGAGGTGCAAAGGGGGTTCTCGTGAGCTTCAATGTATAGACTGTGAGTTGGAGATGTCCTGAAGGCTCCAAGTGCAATCCATAATGAGAAATTGTATAGGATCCAGCCAGCGTAGTACACTCTTTCGGGCAGAATCATAGACTTGAGAACCATAATCCAACGTGATCTAATCAATGCTCTATATAGTCGAAGCAACGAGGTACGATCTGCTCCCCAAGACAGGGCAGATAAAGCTCTTAGTATGTTGAGCTTTTTGAGACAGGTATTACGTACAAATGTAATATGTTTAAGGAAGTTTAACTTCTTGTCAAGGGTTAATCCCAAGAATCTGATATTATTGCCAATCGGAATGGTAAAGTCTGATATGTGAAGTTCGGGATCTGAATTTAATTTGTGTTGATTGCAAAAATGTATAGCGACAGTTTTCTGTTGTGAAAGACGATAACCATTAAGCATTGCCCACTTTTGTATTTTATTTAGTGATATCTGCAATTCAGGTTCAATGGATTTCATGTTCTCAGAATGGCAAGAAAGAGAAAGATCGTCAGCATACAGGTAAGCCTCAACAGTATTTGGAAGTTCTTTAGTAATGAAGTCAATTCGAAGGGCAAAAAGAGTTGCATTCAGTACAGACCCTTGCGGAACTCCTTCCTGAAAGAATGTCGTAAAAGGGAGTTAAAATATCGTATTTGATAAGAACGACTCCATAAAAAGTTCTTAATGAATATAGACAGGTTGCCTAGTAGACCAAGGGCATGAAGGTCTCTAAGAATGCCGTGACGCCAGGTAGTATCAAATGCCTGCTCTATGTCGATGGAGACCATAACAAGGTATTCATTTCTTACAAAGGCATTACGATTTGCGGACTCGCCCTTGATCATGAGGTCAAAGGCAGACCTGTTTTGGCGAAACCCATGTTGACTATTACTCATTAGATTTTGGTCTTCAATTATCCAAACAAGTTGTCTGTGGATCATTTTCTCAAGGATTTTACCGAAGCAACTCGAAAGAGAAATTGGCCGGGAACTCAAAGGACTGGAGGAATCTTTACCGGGTTTCAAAAATGCCAAAACTGTGGCATGGTGCCAAGACGTAGGATAGATGTTTTCCAGAAATATTCGATTATAAAATAACAGCAGCAGTTGCAACTGTTTGTCATCAAGGTGCTGTAACATGATGTAATATATTCCATCGGGCCCTGCTGCACTGTTGCGTACTGCTCTACCGACTTGTAGACGTTCCAAATACTGAAGAGGCTGGTTATATGGTAAGATTACAGAGGTGCGAAAGTTTATAGGTCGCTGTTCAGTGATGTTCTTGATGTTCTGGAATTCCGGGGAATAGCTTGATGCCACTGAGACTTGAGCCCAAAGTTTTGCCCACTGAGTTTTGTCCAAAGAATTTGCTATAGTCAAAGGAGCAGAGAGTTCTTGCCCATTCCAGGAAAGGATTGTAGAAGGGATGGTCGGAAAATTCCCAGAAAGCTGTCTAATTTTTTTCCATATTAATTTACAGTCAGCGTTTCTATTTACAGTGAACGCAAACAGAGTCTAGGAATCCTTCTTGGCTTATTTTTGAATGAGACGCGCTCTTGCCCTTAGTTTCTCATAATTAATGAGATTAACTGTTTTTGGTGGTCGTCGAAATAAATTCCACGCTTTATTTTTTTTCCCTCTTTGCTTTTGTGCATTCCTCATTCCGCCAGTAGTTAAAATGGCGCAGGGGATAGGTTTTGTTAATGGAATAGCGTTTTTAGCTGCTGATAACAAGTGGGATGTGATATATTCCGTAACTTCATCAATGGGCTGTAACCGTATAATTTCCTCATCCAGGGTGATAGCTGACTGAAATTTGACCCAGTTGGCACGAGAGAATTTCCACTTATGGCAGGGTTCGGCTAACGACGGTTGTGCAGTAAGCATATTACAAATAATTGGGAAATGATCGCTGCTCATGGAATCATTCATAACAGACCATTCCATGACTGAAAATAGTACCTAGGAGCATATTGAGAGGTCAATTGCAGAAGTTTGTCCAGTTGGCAATTGTATGTGCGTAGGTTCACCTGTATTAAGAATGGTAAGATTTTGCCTATCCAGAAAGGTTTCAATCAATCGGCCATGTGTATCTAATTTAGAAGATCCCCATAAAAGGTGGTGACCATTGAAATCCCCCAATAGACAGACAGGGGAATATAACTCCAGTAGAAAGTTTTCAAGATATTGGTAAGAGAAGGTAGACAGATTTAAATAGATTGAAGGTAGATAGATAGAATTTGGTGGAAGATAGATTGAAACTAGTGTTATCGCAATCTGAGTAATGAAACGTACAGCAACAGCTTCAATTTCTGTTTGAAGAACAATTTGCTTTGCTGGGATCTGCGAGTTGATCAATATGGCCACACCACCACGGGCAGCATTTGATGTATTGCAATCTTTTCGATATATAGAGTAGTTCTTTATGGAGGTGGAAATTTGGGAAGTTAAATAGGTTTCTTGCAAGCAGAAACCCACTGGAGAGTAGCGATGAATAAGGTCATGGATATCGTCGATATTGCTGCGAAGTCCTCTACAATTCCATTGTAAAATACAAGGCATTACTTGAGATGAGTACAAGGAGCTGTATCTTACTGCTTTTTCAGTATGGCAGTTTTATGTCGGTCAGACTTCGATTTGTCATTTTTTGGAAATATAGGCCGACTAGTGTCCATTTCGTCTTCCACATATATTTCTAAAATCGGGTCTTCCTGGTTGGATAAGTAATTAGTATCCACAGAGGTGTTTTGGATATTTTTTTTTTGAATTGGAACTTTTTCTATGTGATGCAGTAGCAATCACTGGTGGGGAAGGAGATGTCACTGGTATTGTAAGAGGAGTGTTACATGCCTGTTCTGAGTGCTTAAGGATATTGGACTGTTGCTCAGAGAGGACAGCTCGAGCCCAATCGGAGATTGATATGTTTGAGGGGACGGTAACATCAGTTTGGGTGGACACTGTTGTTTTTGTGTAATACTTGTATAGGTACGTTTGGGCATAGTAGGAGCAATTATTTTCCTGGCTTCTTGATAGCTTACCCTGTTTTCAACTTATATTTAACAATTTTTTTCTCAATTTTCCATCTGTCACACGTTTTGGAATAGGCAGGATGGTTGCCCTTGCAGTTAGAAGTTTTCTCTTTCGCCAAACATTCAGATTGAGTATGATCAGAAGATCCACAGTTGGGACATACTGGATTTCCTCTGCATGTCGTCTGAGAGTGGCCATACTTTTGGTACTTGTAACATCTCAAGGGATTGGGTATATAGGGACGAACACGGCAAAATAGATAAACAGCTTTTACTGATGACATGACGGTAGGTTTGGGGAATTAAACGTAAGGATAATGTTCTTGGTAGGTGTAAGGTTATCGTCTTTTTTAATCATTATTCTTTTTGGTGCAATAACATTTTGATCTTGGAGCTCTTGAGTTATTTCTGCCTCCGTCAGGTTCAACAGATCCCAGCTGGATATAACACCCTTAGATGTATTTAGGGTAGCATGGGGAGATACTTTAACTGGAATCCCAACAAAATTTGAAATTAGTAAGAGTTTCTCAGAATGTCTACGGTTTGCCGTTTCTAATAGTAGGTCTCCAGATTGCAGCCTCTTCACAGTCTTAGGAGATCCTGCAATACTCTCCAGGTATTTCTGGATAAGAAAAGGAGATAATTTACCGAGAGGTTGTTCTGTAAGTGAATGCAAAATTAGAAATGTAGGACACACTGTTGTTAGAGAATTTGTTTTCAAACTCTTTGTGTTGTGATATGTCATAATCAAATTCAGTTTGTGGCCGAGAGCTTGTCGACTCTAAAGGTGAAAATACATTTTGCTCCATATTTGCTCATTTTAGCCTTTGGCAGTTCAACTTTTCTGCCAAGGTTTCCGGCCCGGCCACGGGGAGACAGGGGCAGTGCCTCGTGCGACCAAGCGGAGGTTAGTAAGGATTAGTACTCAGGAAAGAAAAATATAAAAGAAAGGTGGATTTCCTTCTCTTCTCTCTACAAAAACATTTTGGTAGAAGAGCTTCTATGAAATAAACAATTTTTTGAAAACGCTGGAACTTAAAAAGAACTACTAGTCGCTTTATGAAGATCACTTACTGAAAGATCGCACAGATAATCGCCTGGTCACAATTCGCTTGGCACCCGGGGCCGTAAAATGTAAAGGGAAGCTTTAGAATCAACTTCAGGTTTGTATCATACACACGATAAAATTCTACTCTCTATGTTTGTAACTATCAACCTTCACTAGTTATCCTGATGTCTTTCATTCTATAAAAACTCGCTGAAGGAATTAACTCTCTACACTGAATAACGGACATTCGTCCGAATGACAAATGCCTTTCTGTTTAATACTGTGATCCTTAGATTAAGAGCTTCTAATTACATGGACAATTTATTGAGCCTCACTTTTATTTAACTCCAACAGCTCCTGTACTTCATCAGCTACTGTGTTTACCTTTTCTCCTTAAAAAAAAAAATAAATCTTCGAGTATTTTCTTTTAAAATTGAGAAAATAAAAGTTAATCCCTAAGATTTACTTAATCCCTGTAGTTTACTTATAGAAGCAATATTGATTCCTAAATAAAAGCTTAAAGGCTTAAACTGAAAGCCTGAACTATAATATACACCGGGATGATAATCTCCAAGTTGGGATTTAACTTAAATATACTGCATTAAAATACACCAAAATACACAATTCAGAAACAGTTATGGGAGCAATCTTTAAATCCACTTCCTTTTGGAACATAATCAACGTTGATATTACACATTCGGATAATTTTAATTTCACTTGTAAAGGAACGAAGGAAAGAGTTGTGGTAACTCAAATGAAGGCGGATTTATGAAAGTGGGTTCCAAAAGTTATCCATGAAATCACGGGGGATTCTTCACCATTCCTAGTCCATCGCACTGTCGAGCTGCTAAGCGTCATACGAGGTGCCGATTGAGCAGCAAAACACCTTCCCAGTGCAGTCCACATATACTCAATTTGGTTAAGGTAAGAGTGCAAGATGGTCAGTCCATTCTTCAGACACTTTCCATTCAGCATACCAATAAATCATGCCTTATTGGATTGGTTATCATCACCTATGAAACAGACCTTTCTCCAATGGCTATGGCATATGGAAGGACTATTTGTCGTAGCATCTAATCGTGCTTATAATTCCCCTTATGTTTGATTTCATGAAAGTAAACAAATGTAAATGAGAAAAACTTCCCTCGTGCTAAGCGTGAAGATTTCAATGGAAAAAAAAAAATGCCTTCAAAAACAAAGATCCTTGTAAGATTTAACATTAACAAATTTTGAGAGGAGTACCATGGTTAGAAAGTTCCATTTCCTTGTGAGATATTAGTTAACTTTTCCTGATGAAGCAGAAATTAGTAGGACATTGATGATGACTCTCCCCCACCACAAAACTGATATCATTCCTGTACAAGGGAAGATCTGTTGTACATTCCATGTTCACGCCAGACAAGATATATTCAGAATCATGATGGTGTCTCAAACTGAACTCGACACGAAGCGAATTTAGCTCCATTTCTATCGATTGGAAGAATTTGCCAATGTCACTTGGTCTGAGTTAATATTCATATTCCGTGGCCGAAGAAAGCTCACGTTACATTTGCAAAGCATTCAGCCCAGCAGCGTAGCGAATAATAAGAAGACACAAAAATAATTTCGTGAAATTCATATAAAATAAAACAGGCATCTTAAAATACAATAAAATTGTACAGAAATTACTGTAAAAAGTAAATTCCACATAAAGGTAAGAATGATTTTTTTTTCCCCTAAAGAGAAAAGAACCCTTCTGATCAATTTTGAGAGAGACCTCGATTTTCTGCTACCACACTAATTCAGCCGGCAGTTTAGACGAACAGTTAAAGCCAAGTAATGGCTATTTGGCGAACCTGATGTGGAGCCATGCACTCGTCACCCTCGTAATATTTAGGCCTTTTGGAATCGATTTCAGAGTATACCGATGACACTTTGTGACATTCCGTTCTGTTTGATGGGCACAGTTTGCCAATGGTTCTGCGAGTGGAATCGTGTAAGTCAAGCCTGATGAGATATCATTCAATAATAAATGTACAAAATGGTTATTTCTCAATTGATTGGATGGACAACAGCGCGTCATTAAGTGACGTGTTTTCACCCAGACAGTCACACGGATGACATTGGTAATAGCAGATATTACTGGTTATCATTATAACCATAAAATACATTAAAACAGTAAAAGAAACAACATATTCAGAAAATCTGTATTACTTATAATCTTCCAGCAGAGGTGGATATAGAAAAGCAAGTAAAATCATTCACCACCAATCACAAAAACAGGATATAAAGTATAATTAAGGCCAAAGGTGAGCCGATACAATATATCAATAATAAGGTCTGAAACATGCAGGTGAACATAAGCCACAGAGTTTATTGCAATTTCTTAAATAAGAAAACTTGCCTTTCCGTTTCCTTGATTACAATGGAGAGTGGAGGACAGACAATTAGGCTACTTTTAATTTTCCACAAACAAGCAGCCAATGTTTCATTCTTTTTGACGGTATATGCTTCCTCGCATAAACTATCAGCGGGATTCTAAGCAGTATTATTAACTCCAAAGAAGAAAAAGTCATGTTTTATTATACATAGCTTCGAGAAAAATACTGATTGGAATTCTTTAAGACTGTCAAACTCCCGCTATTTAGCGTCCGATAAATTTTACTGAAAGTGAAAAATGCAGATCTTCCAATTTTAACTCTACTGTACTTTTCAACTGACGAACATACATACAGATTTTGCCGCAACTCCTTATGGCTGTATATAGTCTCTTTATGTTCTAAATAATAATGAATGATTATATTAACAGATACGAAGAATAATTTATATTCGTATAAGTACCTGTATTATGTCTGTATAAATGTATTAACGGGTACCCCGTATTATGTCTGTTTTAAATGTGTTAATTTGTATGTTGTGCGGGCTAAAAAAAAGCGGAAGAAATCATGGGGAAACCCTGAGATCAGTTAACTGACTTTAGCCTCCATTGAAAAAGACTATAAATTCCTACAGTTGTCGACGGAAATCGAACCCAAACCTCTTTGCCACTTGTCTTCTGTTGGAGACAAGTGGCAAAGTCATACTATCACTGAAGGCTATCACTACATAAAAGCGCAGCCAGAATTAAATTTAACCTACTCCAGAGAGCATACGTGCTCAAACCATCACTCGTATACCCAAGCAACACATGCACAGCTACCCTAGAGTGATTTTGGTTGAAGAGAACATCAATATTTTTGGCACCAGTGTATTTACGCATAACGAGACCATTTTTTTTTATTATTTATTTATTAACACACAACTGTATATACATTCTCAAGTTATCTTAATCAATTTACATACAATATTAATCAATTTATATACAATATTTATATACAGATTTATATACATGCTCTTATATATACTGTAGTCTTTCTGTACATTGATTGTGTGTGTCCTGATATGAAGGGTGGCTCCTAGACACAAGCCCATCTCCACCTTTTACTCCTGAGAAAGCTCAGAACGTCTGCAAGACAGGCCTGAAAAAAAGAGCATTATGTCAGGCCATTTTGCCACCAGGGATTAACTAACACCTGGATCCACCATTCTCTATGTGTGCTGTAATGCACAAATCCTGCACCTACCGGAAGTAGTGCTATACTGGTAGGTGCCAGCAATCCCGCCCCCAAGGCTGCCCAAACTTGGAGGCCAGCGAAAAAAAAAATATATATATATTAATAAATAAAAATAAAAATAAAATAAAAATAAGAATAAAAATTTTCCAACTAAGAACAATGTACACTTGTTGAAAAAAAAGCAACATTATACGATGATTTACATGCAAATAGCAAATACATACACTTACATTAACTTAACACTTAGAAACATTAACATTAACATTATCTCCACTTTAGAGTCCATCCACAAATGCAAGCCTGAATTGGGTGTCCAGGAGCAGAAGATCATCTCGCTGTAGACAAGAAACATCCTATAAAGATGACATTACACGAAGTGTTCTGTCGTCAAATGTGCAGCACTTCCCTTAATTGGTATCCTGCAATAGATTTCTTAGCTCCTGTCTTCTTTTAAAAACTTTGGCCGAGAATTCCTGAAGCAAAGCAAAGATGTCCCACCTCTGAACCAAGAGAGGTAAATTATTCTCCGTGAGGTTTGGCAACCTATTTAGTAATTCCTGCCTGTCTGAAGTATACAGTCCGCATTCAAGGATGACATGTCTCCAAGATTCCACCTCACCGCACGAACAGTAGGGGTCAGGTTCTAATCCTCTTTCAAATAGTTTGGCCCTTAAGCTATGTCCAGTGATTAAGTAACTCGTTGTCATGGTGGGAGCAAACCAAGACGACACCCTCCTGTCCATTGCAAAGCTTACGGCTGGAATGAAGCCTCTTGTAATGGTTCCATACTCACTCAAATCCCAACGTTGCTGCCAGCAATTCACAAGCTCGCCCCAAATTCTACGTTTTTCCTCCTTTATGTTGTTATTTGGATTAGAGGTGATATTCAATATTTGTAACGCCCTTCCCTTCTTTAAGTTATATACAATACCTCGGAAAATAATGTGTAAATCCAAGGGGATGGTACCTGCAATAACCTGTAAGGCATTTGTCGACACTGTCCTTGGAGCGCGTATAACTGTAAGCAACATTGTACGTTGCAGGGACAGAAGCTTGGCTTTAGTTGTAACCTTGGTAGCAGCCGCAAACCAAATACCAGCACCATAATCTACAATGGGAAGAAATATCGTCTTGTAGTACAATACCAGAGTTTTTTTGGATAAACCCCATTCCTTGCGGGAAATTCTAACAACTGCAGCTACGAATTTTTTGATTTTTTCATTGATTTTAGTGACATGTACATGAAACCTGAGACGATCATCTAAAGTTAAACCCAGATATTTGGTGTTCTGTACATATGGAATTTGAGTACCATATAGGGTTACCTTTGGCGGCCTTCCATAATCGAAGTGGTGTTTAAACACCATGAAATTGGTCTTGGTGACAGAAATCTTTAGTTTATTCAAACCCGCCCATGCCACTAAATTATTCAAAACTGACTGAATTTTTTGTTCGAGAATTTGTCTTGATCCTCCCTGCACCGCCACCACCAAGTCATCTGCATATGCAACTTTGATGAACTCATCGCTATCCTTCGTGAGCCACTGGTCTAGCACTGCATTCCAAAAGAGAGGTCCCAAGACTGAACCTTGAGGGCATCCTCTTGAAACGGTAGTCGTGTATGATAAATGCTTTGCACATACTCTAATTTGTCGATCCTTAAAGTAAGATCTGAGGACTCTGAACAGGTAGTCATCACACTTTGCCAGTTGCAGTGACCTGAGAGCACTCTCCCACCAAAGGGAATCGAAAGCGCCCTCAAAGTCAATAAAAACAGCAAGAACATATTTGCTGTTTGCCTCCTGAATGTAAGTCAGCAGGGTTGAGATTGCGTCCTCAGTGGAACGTCCTTTTTTGAATCCAAACTGGCAATCAGAGGAGAGATTATGTTCTGTAAATAATTTAAAAATCCTTGGGGCAATCATCCTTTCAAATAATTTGCCAAGATTTGCCAATAAAGAGATTGGCCTGTATGCTCTGGGGTTTGTTTTTGGCTTTCCCGGTTTATGCAAGATTTTTAAGAGCGCAAGCTTCCATTCGAGAGGGAAAAGCCCTTCTGGCAGGCATTTATTAAATAAGTTTAATAAAATCTCAGGGAAGAATTCATAAAATTTTCCAATAACTTGATTCTCAATGAGGTCAATGCCAGGACATTTTTTATGGTTCAATTTAGCTACTGCAGCACCTAGCTCAAGCATATTAAAAATGGCAGTTTCGGTTGTCCCCTTATATTCACGATTAATGCGTCTAATTTCCGCTTGATCAGGGCTGTCCATAAACGGCAAATCTTCCGGAAATAGGCTACTCACTATCCCTTCGACTGTAGATTCCCAGTCCGAAGTTTCTTGATTCTCTCTAATTATCGTGTTGTAAATTTCACCACACAAAAGTTTATTTCTTGAAAGCTTATACATTATACCCCAAGGGTCAGCATTTCCTGTTTCCTTCACCAGACGTTGCCAACAATTTTGCCTGCTATCAGCAATTGCTTTATGGTACCTCTTCCTCAAGTCTCTGTAATCATTTTTCAAAGCCTGAGTGTCTGCGTCCGATAGATGCCTATTCCTTTGGTATGCTTTTCGTGCTTGTTGAGTTTGTTGTCTCAATTCAGCTAGTGTCGAAGACCACCATGGGACAGAAGTTCTTCCTGTCTGTTTTCTTTTCGTCGAGTAGGCCATCGCTTGATATAAATGATATTGAACCAGAAAAACATATTCTTTTGCTGTTAAGGTGTTAATGATTACTTTGTTATCTCCATTAAAAATTGTATTCAGATATTCACGAAACTTGGTCCAGTTCACCCTGTCCATCCGAAAACGCCTTAAATCCCTTATTGTTATATTCACTTGCCTATCCTCCGGTAAAATCGAGAAGGTGATTGCTCGATGGTCACTATTAATTAGATACGGATTGACGTCCCAATTTTGCACCCTATCCACCAGATTAATGGAGGTTAAAGTAGCATCTATATTAGATTCACCATTTGTCGTCGAGAATATATATGGTTTATTTGGCAAGTTCTTTACACAGAGATTATGATCCAAGATCAGATCCACCAACTGCTCGCCTCGAGCATCAGAAAAGCCGCTGTTCCAAAGTGTAGACTTAGCGTTGAAATCTGCTGTAATTAGTAAGTTTTTAGCTGAAAATCTGCTACATACCCTGTCAAGTCTGTGTAAGGCTGGCTGAATATCTTCTGAGGGAGGAAAATACTGGGAAACCAGATAAAACGACTGGTCCCTGGAGGAAACCAGGATACAAACTGTGGTAGCAGAACATTCACTTGATATAGTTGTTATTACTAGTTCACTGTTAAAGATAATTATGGCGGCCTTGGGTCGATCGTCACTTGAGGCAATAATCCTTGCCGAAATTGGATATCCTATAACTTTATACGCTGAACCCCCTACCTGAGAAGAGTAATACGGTTCTTGCAAGCATACAATATCAAACCCCAGTTCATCAGCAGCTTTCCTAATCTCGTCCGCCGCTGCACGAGATCTTTGCCCATTAATCTGAAGAATTTTTATTTCGCCGTATTGCAGGTTAACACTTGTTGAATCAATTACCGTTGTATTATTCATGTCTGGTTCTTCGGTCTGTCAATTCAACAGCTTTAAGATACTCAGGGCATTTATTATCCCTGACCGAGTGATTACAATCCCTACCTCTACGTTTACAATTAACACACTGTGGTGGTTCCTCCTTGTGAATACAGTCAGAAAAAACATGGCCTCCACCCCCGCAGTGGCCACAAGATACAGCTTTATGGGAACAGAACTGCGCACTGTGACCATATCCTAGACATCTGAAGCATTTGCTTACAAGTGTAAACTTACGAAATCTGTGTGACGTGAAACCTAGATAAATTTTGTCACTCTGAATCACGTGTCCCATAAGGCGTGGGCTGAAACCAATAACCCAATTGGTCACTCTGGTTCCGGTGCCAGAGTTAAATCTGAATGTAATCTCATTCTTAACTTCCTCCTGGCTAAAACCAAAGTCTTTTAAATTTTTATTAATTAAATCCTCCAAAATATCCTCCTTAGAATATTCCTTCGGGACACCGTAGATCAAAATTGTAGGATCGGACAATCTGGGTTTTTCTATTGATAATCCTGCTTTTTTTAATGCAGAAGCACTTGAGATCTTCTTGGCATCATCAGGATTTGTTGTCTCTAACAACACACCTTTATTTCTCAAAAGACGTACACCCTTGATTTTCATGTCCTTGTGATCTTTTTTAATCACTTCAGTAACTGCCTTCCTGATATCCTGGCTAGACGCCAGGGAAGATTCTGCTGAGGGCCTAAGTATTAGTATGTTTTCGGAATCAGAGATCCCACTTCCGGAATCCATCCTATCTTCACCAGCAATTGGTCTGCCCGAAGAAGCTGCCACCTCCACTGAAGACGTTAGCAGAGGAATCTCTGTTATTTCAGGAGTCTGTCTATTTCGCTTTGTCCCACCACGAACAACTTCCGTAAAAGTCTTATGAGGATGTAGATCACGTTGGATCTGTATCATCTTGTCCAAAAGACCTGCTCTGATTTCCAATTCAGATGCTTTGGTCTTAAGTCGTTCATTGTCAATTAAGATTGCGGTGGTAACTGCCTCTAGATCCGCCCATAGACTATGAATGCGGTTAGAGGCAGACTTAGTTATCTTGCTAGAATCCTTTGATAGAAACTCTCCCAGAGCTTTCCTGATTTTGGCAACCGTCGCATATACAATTGAAGCATTCAAAGACCCACCCAGGTCCAATCCCTCTGTTAGAGAAAGATCTTCAGAAGATTCTGTTGGAATCGAGTTACTATCGACAATGACCATCGGCGGCTCAGAAGCCAACGAAACAGAGGGACTCTCCACCACAATGTTTTTATCTCCTCGAGCTTGAGTAATTCTAGGAGTTTTGGGAGTTTTCTTCCCCCTGCATCCCTTTTTTTTCTTAGATGAATCCGTAGACTCTGATCCAGAAGAATTCTCAATGTCAATATCTTGTGTCAGTATCCTAACTTGGTCATGGTCCAAGTCAGTATCCATGTCAGATAAGTGTAGGCAAAAAAAAAAAAAAAAAAAAAAAAAAAAACCACACGACTATTGTCTATCCTCCTCTTCTAAACTTGTCTTCTCAATCCTAATAGGATACTCATTAGTACCCTAAAGACAGAGTTATATCAATATGTCTATGTTTAATATGTATTTCACTTATCCAGCTGGATGGAAAGTGGAAGGGAAGTTCTGAAATCTTCGAAAAGCAGTGTCTAGATCTCAGTCCCTAATAGCCTGAGGGCGCCAGAAGAATTCTTGAAATTAAGTATTTTTATAAGATCCTCACCTACCAATAACGGGGTCCCAAGGACCAATAGATGAGGAGAAATATCAACTTTAAGATTGAGAAATGATAGCCCAAACAAGCCCACAATGTTATCCAGCAGAAGGCTTAAGTAAACTAATGAACAAACGATATTAAGTCAAAATACTGCGATGGCGCTAGTAAATGTTTTCCGTCTCCATGACTAATTTCAAAAAAAGGAATATTTCAAGTCGCCATTATCATCCATACAAAGTCTATGGGATAATGGTATCTCTATGGGAGATTTCAGTGATATATGTATAAGCACTATGAAATCAATTACTCAGTTTGTAATATAATCTCATGCAAATAATTCCACAACCCCACGGTCCCAACAACCAAAAAATCACCTATGAACTCACCACAACTTTAACTTCTAGGAAAACATATTTACACATAAGGGGGTTGTCAATGAACGCATTAAATATCTCAAAAAGCAGGAGCACATTCAGAACACATGAGCCACACTGGACGATACAGCGCCCTCTGCATAACGAGACCACAGACGAATCAACTCTGCAGGAAAAATTAACAGGTACAACGTGAAAGAAATTCATCAGTAGATTCGAAAGAAGTTTCTTGTCCACGCCGAAGTACATATAAGAAAATTCAGGACATTAAATGCACACTTGGCAATACGATCCAATGCCCCGTTGGATGTCTACGATAACTACCACGGAACGACCTTATAGACTTACGAGTTGTAAACATTTGATGAAACATTCGTGTTTCATCAACTGTTCTATTTGATTTCTATTTAACTATATCAGAGTTTAGTTAATGAAAGATAAGTACCAGTGACGATCTACTGAACGAATTCTTTTCCATTAGACGTTGTTCCCACATTCTAATATTGTTATAATAACTGATTAGATAAATGGTCGACAGATCTCTCTACCCATCTATTTCTTTAAATAAATGGCAGCTGTTCCATCGTAGCATAACTATTACCCTTGCTGATGGAAGCTCTAATCTAATGTTCCTTGTACGCAATTCAGTTACCGTGTTAAGAATTTCAATAAAACATGAGGAAATAGAAAATTCTTCAAAATTCTTTGATCAATTGTAAAAATTTCCACGCACAAACATCCATTAAAATTCGTTTTATTATTTGTTTATCATCTGTTGGAATATGTTTTCGTTATTTACGTTAAGCATTTCAAACTGCGTGTATTTTTATCTGCTCCCTAGTTTACACGCAAATCATTATTAGTTCCGTTAAACTGATCTGAATTAAATTTAGTTTCTTCCGTAGAATTTTATATCTTAGGAACACGTTTTTCTTTTTCTTCTCTCTCGCGATTATCTTCTTTTCGCCTTCCTCCCTCTTTACTGCTGTGACTATCAAGAGGTAAAGTTTGTAGCCAGTCGTGTACGTGAAGTTCGATATCTACTCTTCAGGTTACGGCTGCTTGAGACGAACACTTTATTCCCATTTGCGCCTGTCAGAAGAAATGTCGGCGCTTCGACAGATCTTGAGACAGAGTCTTATCGACCAAACCTGAAGTAACTAGCGGGGAGCTATTGTGTTAGACAAATGCGCGCCTTTCTAAACATCTTCAGTGCGAAACAGGAATAAAAGGAGAAGAGAATATGTATACGCCTAGTTTTTTTTACAAAAAAAAGTGCATCGCAACTATTTTTCTCATGTGTCCAACTTCCCCATAACAATCTAGAAATAGAAACCTGTTATTGTCTCCAATATAACACAATGCGTGAAAGAAGCAAGCCCATTTTGCATTTCTTTTACGAAAATAAAGTGCTTTCGAGGTTTATACAGAAAAGAGGGGAAATCGTATATGGGAAAACAGAAAAAAAACTGATAGCAATGAATTATTTGAACTGTTAACGCGAGTTCGACTTTGTGTTGTTGCTGATGGTCCCTTGAAAATATGGGAAGAAGCGGTAGGGAACTAGCGATAACAAGTAGCGAGTAAACGATTCAGTTCAGATCTTCGTATAGCAAAGGCTACACCCAACCCCAGTCCTTACTATAAAAAAGTGTATAAGAGCCATTGTCTTCACCATGACCATCACAGTCCAAATTTAGCAACTCGATTCCCAGATTTTCATGAATTTTTATATTTGCCTTTTAAAAATATTTGTCGAGCCATTCCAAATTTCATTAAAATCAGAAAAATAGAAATCTGCAATTATTACTTCTTTTTCCATACAAATTTTATTAAAAAAAAGAAATTCATGGATTAAATGTCCTTTTAGGACAGAATTGTTAATTTAGACCGAGTGCACGCTTCGCGTGTAATGTTATGTAAGGCTCGTGAACATGGCGTGAGAGACTAATAAATATTATACAGTTGAAATTATTATAGTGAACAGCTAAGTTCAGTGAACGTAAAACTAGTTTTATTGTTTTTAATGCATTATCTTAGCAATTAATCGATAAGAAGATTATATTTACTTTCCACTTCTGTTAATTAAAGAAAAGCGAAAAAATCAGTTATATTAATTAATCATTTAATTAATTAGTTATACTGATTAATATAATTATAGTAATCAGTTATATTAAGTAACGTGTTAAAATATTTATTATCTGATGATTATTATTATTAGCCATATGGTGCAAGGAAGCCTTGAGGCTTTTTCTGCACCAGCCAAAATTTATGTTACTCTGAGAGAGAGCGCAAGTATCAGAAGTAGAAAGGGAATCACCAAAAAAGAGAAAAATTATGATATCTAGCTAAGGACCCTGGGTGTGCCAAGCTCATGCTCACGAGATGTGAGTCCCTGATATTTGACTTCAGGTTAAATTTTCTACCATACTTTCCACTGTAGAAATTATGGAAGATATTCAATACTCCACATGTGGAGCAGAGCTTCTGGATCTTTTGGGAGGACTGCCATCCTTATATAAAACTACACTACCTGAAAACGTCTAAGATTCGAAGAGTATGACAATCAATTATTAGCAAACACTGACTCTTCTAGGATAGAATGCGAGGCATTATCGATGCAACTCCCAGAGTGACAAATTTCCTTATATTTTGGGAGAGACATAGAATGAACCCTGCAACGTACCTCAATGCTGATTAGCCAGGGATCTCACAGTAGCTAATGATCCTGTTAGCGTCTAGTGTGCCACAATACATCGGGTCAGAGTCTATAGATTCTCACATACGTAAAATCATAAAATAAAATTTTAAAATTGAATATTTATTCCAATAATTATCATTGGGACTAACTTAAATTGATGAAAATGTTGGAAGCATTTCCGACATTTTCTTCAAAAACTTCAAAAGTAAACTAAACCTAGATTGTATAATGGTTCTTTAAAAGAACATATTAAAAAAAAAAAAAACTACGTATTAAACCCTAATGGAATAAATGCTCATCACATAAGAAAAACTTAAAGAATTTATTTCAAAATTGTGTTCATATATGTTTATGTCGTCCTACACCTAAGACCTGTGAGCAAAAGATCATTGCCCCAAGAAGACAAAAGTCCGGTTTACTCTCAAAGTTCTCGAGGCCCAGAGAAAATTCTTAAACCCACCAAATCCTGTCCTTTCATCATTTCTAAGTGTGAAGTAGAGGAATTCTGACTTTAAACCGAGGATACAAACTGTCATTATAGTACAAAGTAGTGACAACGGACGCTAAGCCTTTGACTTAACTTGTGTGATATATTACGGGACAGAGATAAATGAAGGTGTCACAATAAATCTCGCTTCGAAAAAAAGCGGGCAGTGACGTTTTATTATCGACTTGATTTTTGTCTTGAATATCGCCAATATAATGCGAAACAAATATGGAACTAAAACCTTACATGCGCACAAATATGCGCACTAACGCTTTTAAATAAAAGAGTAGAAGAAGAAGAAGAAGAAAATCTTTATTGTACAGTAAAGATACAATAATGTGCCCGCCACAGCCAGGAGGCCAGGGGCTTGACAATGATATAGAAATATAAAAATATGTACAGTATAAAAATTTGTGCAGTATAAAATATTACATAACAATTAAAAACGTAGCATTAGCCATTCAATAGATATGAGTATGTACATAGTTGTGAGGCAGACAGTACACCAAGGTATGTACACGTTCATATGTACAAAGCACATATTTAAGCATATTCACACAAGTCAGAAAATTTCACAGTGCCACATTATTGTTCGGTATTGCATTTTCTTGTGAAGACAGTTCGTCGATTTTCCTGCGACGTGCCGTTATGCACCTCATAGGAGATAGAAGATGGAGATATCAGTATGAGTCGACATCAGGGGCCAAACAAAAGGGGAACAAGTTCGGCCAACGAGCGCCTGTAATTGCGATCAGAAGCGAATTTCTGCAGGTCAACTCCGATCATTAGCAGGGCTTGTACTGTAGGAAGTACTTGTCCAGGTAGGAATCTGTCACTGATCTTCAGCCTGTTCCGTTGTAGCTGAAGAAGAGGGGTGGCTCGTAAGGACGGAAGTGGAACATGCCACTGGCATATATCCCAGAAGTCAGGGGAGTTGATTTTGCCAACCAGCATTTTGACTGTGGTCACAGTTCTCCTCATGCTGATTATTTGAGGCAGCCGTGGGATTTGGAGTTGGTCGGCCATGCTGGTGGTCCTCTGCTGAGTAGGACACATCAGTAATTACTGTATTGCGAGAGCTTAACTTTATTACCGTTAAAAGGTTATAGGAGCGTGGTTTCGACTGACTGGATGTCAGCCAACAGTCTCATGCCTACTAATTGAAATAAATGCCATTATCTTAAATTGGAATCGACTGGCGTAAAATTTCATATACGAGGATGTATGAAAGTACATCACATTTCACGAGACTAATTGAAAAAGAAAATATTCTTTTTTTACCAATAGCTACGAATTTATTAAATATCCAGAACGCTATTTAACAAGGGAGGGACCAGATTCTTTAGCTGCTAATTTACTATACGAAGCTCTTATTACTTATTAAATGTATACACGCAATTGTGTTGGGTTGGGCTGTTGGGATTATGTCTGGACTGGTGCCAATCACTGTAAGTGTCAATATCGTGTTTGTAAATTGAATGTGTTCCACGGCTGGTTTCTTGAAAATACAGCTAATCTGTGAGGAAATAAAGTAACTGCAAAAAGTGTGAAAGAATTATTACTATATTTTTTCTGTTTGCTTTTTCGAATGCTTTATTTTCAGTCTCCAACTGAACAGCTATGCTGTAAGTCTTGAGAACAAGAAAACGTCTAATGTACTTTTATAACGTTGTGCTCGTCTTTGTTCACAACCCTCAGTTCAGTATCATAACGAAGTAAGGGACATGGATATGTTGTTTATTTATATAAAGTGATCCTGGTAGCTTTGCTCGTCGGACCTTCTTGTGACTCTTATCCTTTGGCTGCTTTGTTTTTCGCGAGATTTCTCAACGTTATAATCCCATATGTTATACGTCATGTCCCTATTGTTTCTAGTGCAATCTTTCAAAGATAGGAGTATTATCCGTTGGGGGAAACGAACCAAATTTTACTTTGGATACTGGTATCCAAGTGGATTATAAAAAGGACGACTTACATTGATGTCTTGGTAGATAAAAAATTACCTGATAAATATATAATGTAAGAAATCGATGCATATTTTAAATTTATATAAACTCAATAAATAATCAGATTAAAATAGATATATGGTAGAGTCTGTGCAAGTCATTTTTGAGAAAGAAAAAGGCCTTTTCTATTATATTCGTAGTGAAAAATGTAAACAAAAATAAGTCATGTTCAGAGAACCGTATATCTGTTTGGATATTTCTGGAGATAGAAAAATATTGAAAAATTCTGTCACTTGGTCCAAAGCGAACAATCATCTGTGTGCCATCCCATTTGGGATGTAGAAAAATCAAAACCGGGTCATGCTAGAAGCAAGGATTTAAAATTTATAGCATTCTTGAAGAGAGGAAAATAGTCACGCTATATTTATTTATCCTTTTAAAAGGACAAAAATAACATTACTCTATCGGTCATTTATCCCTTTTTTAAATAATGATACACTACAAATAAAATTTTAAACATATGGATTTTTTTGAAACATTCGCGCATAAAGAAGAAAAGACTGATGTCTCTTTTGAAAAGGAGAAAAAGAAAAGGGTAGACAGCTGCGAATTGGTTTTTTTTTTACTGTTGGTTGTACTTTGTTAGGAAATTATTTAAAATATTTCTTCGCTGTCATTTTAATGAGATATTTTTCCTGAATATGTACACAGCAATATTCGAAGATGTAATACATCACAAAACACATCGAAGGCGTAGTTCAGCAAATTATTGATTGGACAGTAACTGCGTCAACACGCAATCTATTTTTGCCTATGAAAAAACAGAATTCTCACTGGGCGAATAGGCAGCGTTTGGATCACGTTATTTAAATTTAATTAAATCTTTTGAAAAATTAATCTCAACACGGCAAATAATTAACGCTTGGTGTGTATCTCGTGCGTTTTCTGAACACTTGGAAAGTACATCTTTAAGTTTGCTCGAATCCTAATTTAAAGATTGCTCTCAAGTTTCATTAAAAAGAAACCATTGAGAAATCTGATGTTTTAAACCAAGGTACCACTAGATGGAATCTATAATCTTTTCGGATAATTTACGTTGGAGGAAAATTAATTCTCCATTGATTTCTGATCAACTTATTCATCTCTAAGGAACAAACGGTGGAATTTATAATAAATCTACTCACTCGAAATCACAAATATGGCGAATAATGAGAATAGAACAATTCCCATCAGAAATAATGCGAATATTCATTTTTGCAACTACGCCGTCTTTGAAAACAACGTATCTAGAGATGTCTATTAAAAATTAATGCCAAAATGTTGCAGCGATGTATGATAAAAATTAATACCAAGAGATGAATTAAGTACACAAATTCGAAGTCCATGAATGCGCTTCTCAAGCGTACTTTATTCATAACAGAATTAAAAGATTTCAAAAAATACAATTTGTCATTGCTAGCCAAGAAATGTGAGCGCAAGTCATTGATCGAATATTAATTACTTTGCAAAGTTAGTCTCTTGGGAATTTTATTTAAGTAGTTTTAGTGGATTCTAATGCTGCGCGAGTAACAGCATGTATACATCAAAGGAATAGAAAGAGCACATTTCGCGTTAGCTTGAATATGCCGATATTTCCCAATTACCTCGCTGTATATTGGTAAACTTTGTTAGATGAGGAATTCATAAGAAATTTTACATGCCAAGATCTATATTTGTCCTCACCGGTAGCACAGTGGTTATAATCACTGTCTTCCCACATAGTGTGGAAGACATCTGGGTTCGAATCCCATCAATGACGCTATGAACTTTCACGGGCCTTTTTCACACCATGGCTGAGTTAGCAGTTTCCAGGATACGATAGCAAAGTTTTTTTTAAAAGAACGACTTTTATCCCTAAAAATTATCGCAATAGAGTACAGAAAAATCAACAAAGGAACACTCTAGGAGAGTAACTATCAGCTTAGATGAATATTTATACTAATTATAAATATTGTGTCCTCTTATTAAGAAGAGAACTCTGTGGAATATACGTTGTACACATGAAAACAAAATAAAATAAAACATTACGTAATGTAGTGTAAAATAAAACAATGTAATTAACAAAAATAGAAATAATATACGCAATAGGCAGCGCGTGTTTATTTTTTTAGGTCATTCGTGCATATTTTATGCATAGAACGAGCTTTATTAAGGCAAGTTTAAAAATTGTCTACAGCCCGTTATTTGCAGAGCGTGTAACAACTTTCGACCCAGATTCTGATACATTAATTGCCTTAGGTTTTGAAATTATGTGCGTGTAAGCAGGTGATTTAAAACACAATGTGTCCTACATTATTTTGTGTAATGTATAAAAAATGTATATTATTTTTCAAAAATAAAAAAAAATAACTTAAGTTAGTGTTTCGAGCATTATTTAAAAACTTCCCCGTGTAGAGACCTGCATATGGATAAAAAGATTTTATCTAGGACCCCCAAATTTATAAATGCGTTATTGGACACACTTGAGATCAGCAAATACGTACTCTATTTATAATTTAATGTCAAATGTTGATCACTCGTTTAAAAAAAGAAAGCACAATATACCAAAGTACGTCTTCAAAGAATTGTCCATCAGAACCTCAATTATACGTGATTTATTATGACTAATCTCGAATATTAAGGATCCAGATGGGATTACTTCTACACAGCATTACACTTGGAATACATTAATATGAATGAAAATTACGGGGCGAAACTTTCCTTGTTTGAATAACTTAGAGTAAACTCCTTATATTATTTGGCAAAACAAGAAAAGCCCTTACGTAATGGGCCCTCTTGAGAAACGGTAATGTTCATGAGTGGAGATCACTCTCACCCATCAAAAGGGATCGTATTTGCGATTCCTGGAATCAAAAGTAATGTTTGGGTTACGTGAGAAGAAACCATAAACACTTGTTACAATCTCTTTGAGCTTCGCAGTCATTCGTCTTCTTTCCATGATATAAAGAAGAAAAGTTTCAGAGAGATGTTATGTCCACATTAGGTTTTACTCTGCAAATATTCTTCGAGAATAAATACCTTACAGTGGGGGGGTGGGGGCTGTTCGGATGTTCCGACACAGTCCCTAAGGACTGCATGTATCCCGATGAATTGGTAATTTACTTAGCTGTTTGAAAACGTTTTCAGAATGCACAAAAGTAAAACTTCAAACAAACGGGATACATTTAATAATGAACTGCACGTTTCGGGGTAATATAATGCCTCGTGATGGCAGGTCTGTTTGCTCGGACAAACTTCTAGACTTGTCTCAAGGGGTCTATAATAAAATTTTTATTTCAGTGTCTCCAAGCAAGTCGCTATTACTTTACCTGTCTTCATTTTAATTACTTCCTTTTGTTGGGGTCCTATAATTCAAGCAGATGTAGAAAATTAAAAATATAAAACTCATCCGATAAAGCAAATGACATTTCGAAACAATCTGTAAGAATTTTTTCTGGGGAATACATGACAGTTCATTTAAATTCAATTGTAGCTATTCATTATCTGTTTCTTTACATATCAAGAAGAAGAAAAAAAAATATCCAGTATAATGGCCTTCTTGTAATGAAAGAATTCATAACGAAGAAAGTTGAAGAAATAACCATAAATAATTTATCTCTAGTTGTGTTGGAAGTATCAATCGATAACTGGATACAATGGGATATTGATGGAAATTTTAATCGTTCTATCAAAAAGAAATAGGTATTTCGCTTTGATTATTTTGATCATGGTGTTAGAGAACAGACCGGGGATTGCTATATAACTTTATATTAACTTCTGATCACTAGTGAGCTATCAAAGCCCCAGTAAAGGAAGTAGTGTATTTATTTCTTTTTTTTATGTTAGTATTCTATTATCTTTTCGCAGTCTAACGCTTTTTTAGCCACCCTAAATCCTACATGCTAGTATTGTATTTATACTAGGGCACGACTGCAATAATTAGGAGTTTACGATCATCCATTTTGACAAAAAAATATCATTCACAGTATTTCCTAATCACTTTGATTCGAACCATAGTCAAGGTTGATTGAGTCTTTAAAAAGGTTTAATCAAGTGAAGAACAGCAAATGAGAAATTATTATTTTGGGGCCATTTAAATGAAAATGTACAGATGATTGTCCAAAACTTGACAAGATCTGGCTTAAATTTTTGCCAGTTTTTAAAACAGCTAAATAACAAAAATAAATGAAAAATAATCGCCAATGTTCGTTGGCGTACATAAATTGAGATCCTCTGAGCTGATAACTTCTAGCTCAATGTTTTTATGCATAAAAGAGGAAAAAACAAAAAGAAGAAAATACCGGTTTAACTACTCTGCTATTCGTGATTAAAACTCCACCACACGCGCCCTGTTTTCCCCACCCTTCCACTAATAACCAAGCTGTTGGTTGCGTCCATCAAGATACCACTATTGAGGACTTCTGGCCCTTGTTTCATGACACGGAAGTGATAGATGATTCCCGAAATATGTTCATTCTCTGTATATATTTCCCCTCCACATAAAAAAGGGAGGGAGTTTGAGTTTAAAAACTCCTGATCGATTTAAGTGATCATTCAAGCAGATGTAAAAAATATTTGAAATAGTTCCACACCTTTTATAAACTCATTAATATTACAAACTGCCGCATACTTCTTTATACAAAACAGAAATGCATTTTGATATTTGCATAATCCTTCTAAATAACTATCGTTTGAATAATATACTGAAGTAATGAAATATAAGTGTGCTCTCTTCTTAAAAATATTTGGACATAGGTAATATTGTATATAATCGGAGTTCATGAAAGAAATTAATCATGTGAAGCCCAGATTTGCTTTAGGTATTAGTACTCATCTTCTGTGAACAGTTTCCATCATTTCAAACAGCAGTAACATTGATTATGACATTATTCTCTCTTCAGAACATCGTTATAGAAGCAGTTGAAGTGTATTGCTGTACTGGGCCTCATCCTGATCCAATATTCCAGCTAGTTCCGGATTGTTCTCAATTTAAATCAGGGCGGCCAAGCGAACTGTGGTAAACGTTTATAAGCTAATAAATTTCGACCACTTTCTTCCATTTGGTGGTGCTGAATACTCAAGTTTAAGATACTGTCTTCCCTGAGAAAGCAATTAGAAGCGGGAGGGGTTCTCTGCGAGAATTCATTAAGAATTGCGAAAAAGAGATAAATAGAACCTCTGTTTCCAGTTAGTTGGTTTTGGGTTTTTTTTATGGAGAATGGAAAACGCAGATAACAGTGCACGAGAATGTTTGACATCTTACATTTTTTGTAAAAGAAATGTCGAAGAACTTTAAATTGAACAATCACTGTACCTGATATTCCAGTACTCAGCTTTTCGTTTTATTTGATATGGCTTGCTGGATGTTTGTTTTTGCCATTGTGTTTGACAGTGGCTGCAGGTGAATGACTTGTAGCCATGTCAGACTAGAAACGGCTGCATCAGAAGGTTTGTGGTGGTTTTTGCTCTTCGATTAGTTTCTTCATTTACTTTTATTCCTGCCTGTCATGGTGTCCAGCAGAAACAGTTCGTTTTCCTTTTGTCAAGTCCATTACAGTCTGTTTTTAAAGACTGGATGAATCATTGTTTGTATCAAACTTGAAGAGTCATACTTGGCTCTAACTGTTCCATTACTACCTTAACTTCTGTTAAATTTTGGGTTGTACAGTATATTCTTTTGGAGGTGGTGAGAAAGTATAACTTCAGGGAAAATCCCTTCATATTTATAGGCTCTCTTTTCATCTCTCTGCGTATAAAGGCATGTGGCTAGAGTTTCGTGCTCATCGTGCTACATGTAGTTGATGGAAACTGATTCTGTGTAGTCTTTTTTTATTCTAGTTTTATAACGAAAATAACATGATATTCATTGATTGCTGTATATTATATGTTTCAAAACTTGCAGCACTCAGATTGGTTATCAGTAGTTCTTAGAGAAGATTGTCAACATAAATTTATGTAATTGAAGATTCGTTTCCTATACATTTATACAGAGAGGAAAAGAACTTCGAACAGCATACGAACATGTCACCTATATTTCGAATTACCATTACAAAAACTAGAAATCAGTGAAAAATCTTGCAGTAGTTAAACTGTTTTAATATCAGAGTGAAAAACATGGGCATTTATTTTAAAAAAATCGGATATAATTAGTCAGCAACACCGAGTTTTGAATTTATCTTTGGGATTTGGATATAAACAAATTCTTTTGAGTAAAAATACGTATTCTGTTAGCATCACCTCATGAATAAGTGTGGTGATTTGCTGAAAATATTCAACGATCTCAAAAAATAAATGAAAAAATCCATTTCGATATATAAAGGAATTGGAAAATTACTTTTTATCATGCAAAGCCTTTCCTAGAAATCAAAACGTTTTTTTAGATATAAATGGCACCTTGAAAGGAAATTCTGTAACTCGTTCGGTGCGCAGCACTTTCTTCTCTGGTTAAGTGAGGAAATTTCTTTTGCTGATAAAGAGTTTCCATGAAGTACGGGGAAAGGGAGGCGAGCAAGTGTTAGAACAGAAGCAAACACTTCTAAATATGGAGCGGGTGGTGGCCAATTTACAAATCCCTAAACTTTTCCTCTTGCGATTCATCACAGGAAGAGTGAATGTGTGCTGAATACTTACGCGGGTTTACTTAGCATAAAAAAGCAAGCAAGGAGGTACTTGATGACATTGGAGACAGGTGAATACGCTTTGCCATAATGATGAGTATTTATGGTAATGCAGATCTCGTGCAGGGGAATAAAAAAAAATTCTCTCCTCTCTTTTTCTTTTAGCAAACACAAAAACGAAAGCGGTCTACCTCAAGAAGAAGCCTTATCCAATTTAATATCATGCTCATACTTCCCTTAATAAATTGCATTTAAGCTATTTTTTAGTTTTTATCCCGGGGGTTATTTTTATTGCATCTTAGCGCTACTTAAATATTCAGTGAAAAACTATTCATCGCACGAATACACTTTCACTGTTAATTATTTTAATCACGAAATCAGTGATAAGGATTTAACATTTGTTGATATTTCAAGGCGTGGAAAATATAATTTTCATAAATATACGCATCTGGCGAAACAGCAAAAAATAGCTCAAAAAAATAAAAATGCCGGTCCTTGTCCCGAAGTGATTAATAGCACTATGGCGTCCATCCAAAATTCTCCTCATATAAAACATCCCTGCATGATAAATGGACATTCACTCACACCGGAAGAGGCCATTTAAAAGAGGCGTGGCTGTGTGTAGTGAAATAACATCTTTAGTGAGGTCTTGTATATAATTTTCGCATTCGTGACAGGGTTCACATAATTCCGGGACAATTCAGCAGCCTTTATGGAAGCAATGAACAGTAAACCTTACGCGGAATTTTGATAGTTTTCTTGGCTCTTCTTATAATTATCAAGGTACTAGCGATGTGCGTTAAGGGTTGAAGATCTTAAAAGTGAAATGCATCTTACTTCCTGAGAATATTAATCTAGCAATAGAATCCAAATTAGGGATAAAGAGTTTAATTATTTAGTAATGTGAATCACTTGGATTGTCATTACTGGTAAAGATCTTTAGTAATGGTTTGACCGACTAACTCAATGCTGGGGTAAAAATGATACTGGAAAACACCTGTCCAAGAAACACTATGAAGGTTTTTAATAAAATGTTTGATTTCTTTCTCAAAGGTACAAGGTATTTTAATTCAAAAACCTTAAGCCACCATTATTTTACGCAGATAGGTTAAACGAAGAACAAAATCCTCACACTGCAGTAATCTAGTAGCGATCCATCAACTACAGATTGTCACGAAACTGCACTGTACAACTCTCATTCGATACTACTGATGGATACAAATGTATTTGTGTACATTCAACGGGAATTTCTGTTCTTCGTCTTATTATTTTTTTTTTATTTGGTCAAAGCCAATAACGATGGAAATTTGTCTTGACCAGTCTAATGTTCCAATATCAATCGAAATGAATCACCCGTGGGACGTCTTAGAACACCACGTAAGAATCGAATCAATAATCAAAATGCAGGCCAAATTTAGATGAAGGTTGAAAGAAGCATAAAATTATATCTGATTGCCTAGGATTTTTTTGCCAAAGGGCTAGTTCTCGGAAATTGATTTAAGGGTTGGTAAGTTCTAATCATATACGTTTGCTTATTGCTCCAGCAATTTTCTCCCTTTCCTCAAATTACCTTGCTTTGTACTTAACTGTACATTGTCAGTTCAGAATAAGTACCGAGGCAACTAAGACTATATATATTTCATTTCTCTAAATAAATAAAGAAATCAGTTATTTTATTAATGAGGACTGCTATCATGTTTCAGAATTGAACTTCTTTCTGAAGATTTTCTAAGAAAGTCAAGACTCCCTTGTGGATACCTTGAGACACATTTTGTTTCTTTCTGTTCATTATTTCTTAAGTGCCAATATATCTCCACTACATAAGGGCCGTTGTAAGAGAGAAGTGTAAAATTACCGACCGATTAGTCTAACTTCAGTAGTAGGGAAAATCATAGAGAATGATCAAGGGTGGAATTCAGGATCGTTTTGATAGAAATGGGATTCTGAAGAATACTCAGCTTGGTTTTGTAAAGGGAAAATCATGATTAACAAATCTGGTTATATATTTTGACAGGATCACTCAAGAGCTGGACCTAGGGAATAATTTCGACGTTGCGTATTTCGATTTCAGCAAAGCATTTGACTTAGTTCCACGCGAGCGATTACTTTATAAGTTGAAATAGGTTGGAATCAGAAGGGAAATCCTTAGATGGATAGCTGGATGGCTTCAAGTCAGGAGGCAGAGGGTTGTGATAAATGGTTATTCCTCAGATTGGATTGACGTAAGAAGTGAGGTCTCCCAATCAACTGTTTTTCATTTTCATAAATGACATCGATAAAGGGCTTGATGTCTAAATTTGCAGATGATTTAAAGATTGGTAGAGTAGATAACGATCATCGCCAAGCACAATTTCTTCAGAGCGACCTAGATAGACTTCAGGAATGGTCAGAAAAATGGCAGCTGTGCTTTAATAAAGCAAAGTGTGTGGTATTACTTCTGAGAAACAGTAACCCCAAAATAACTTATGCACTTGGCAGAGTTGAACTAAAGCCGATAGTGAGTCGGGAAAAGGGACTTTGGTGTTACGATATGTTCATGTCATATCAGACATGAAGTTCGCTGAGCTTGAAATTTCTGCTAACCGAGCACTCTGGCTCCTCCAGAAGTGGGCTACCCAGCACAACCTGATAATCTCGGTTGGGGAAAACCTCCACCATCCTCCTGAAAGGGAGCCTAAGCTCAACCAGACCACCGCAGATTAAGATCAATGGCACAACCATCAAGCACCGCACCCAGCTTAAGCACCTTGATATAAGCCTGGACTCAAAACTGTCCTTCCTCCCACACCTACAGCATATCTAAAAGAAGGTAAGAAATTACACAGCATTGGTGGCAAGAGTTACCCACAGAGACTGGGGTTTAAACCGACGTACCCTAGACCTGTTTTACAAAGCAGTATTTATTCCAGCCATCTCATATGCTGCAGGGGTCTAGTATCACCGGGCAACTATTGTCACAAATCAAAAGAAATTAGCCACCATTCAAAGAGCAATACTATTTACCATCACCAGAGTCTGCTGCACAGTGAGCACTCCTGCTCTCCAAGTTCTCGCTGGAGTCCTTCCTCTAGACCTTGAAATAATTAACTGTGACATGTTATTCATCTGTCCAGAGGAATCTCCACTATTACCATCGGATTCACCACCAACCCAGCAATCAATCACAAAACAGAGAAAAGGTGCCTTCTAGCTCACCAGCAGCAGGCCTGACAGGACAGATGGACGACATCCACTCAGGGAGCAATTACAAAGAAATTCATCCCTGAAGTAACGTTCGCGTTCCAAAAAGCCCCAATCTAGTTTTCCCCTGGCCTATACACAACGCACCTCTTTATCGGCCATGGGTCGATACAAGAAAAATTAACGTCCCTGGGCATCACAGATGATCCACGCTGCTACCGTGGCACTGTCGAATCTTGGCACCATATAATGTATGACTGTCCTGACTATGAAGACTTGAGATCTATTCTGATCACAAAGATTACCAATTTGCCAAAGGACCAAGAACATATACTAATTCATACCTATGACAATTATAAATACTCCACCACTTTTGCACAGGATGTCTTCAACAGACAAAGAACATTAAGGAGCCTGACTCCAAACCCAGACATTGGAGACGCCAGCAGCTTCACTACCACAAGCCAAATTGGCAATCAAACCGAGAACTGTAGCCTGGTTTTCTTTTACTCTCTTCCCCGACCGGGGGAGCGGGTTCCTGTCTGTTTCCCCCTGCCGCTCCCTTCCTCCACTGGTGAGGCATGGGCCTGCCTCACTGACTTTCTGGGTTGAAAGGGTCCAAAGACGGGTAATTCGCCTGGTAAGATCTGTAAAAGAGCGTCCATATGAGGAAAGACTTCGAATATGTGGGTTGTAGAGCTTGGAAACTAAGCACCTTAGAGGAGACTTGATTTAGGTGTTTAAGACTCTGAGAGGCGTAAGCAAAATGAGTGAGGCCGAAATATTTATAATAAACGAAATATTATAAGTGATTCTAGAACTAGGGGCCATAATTTCAAGTTTGGAAATGTTTAGATGGGGGGAGATGTTTAGACTGGATTGCAGGAAGTTTTATTTTATCCAGCGAGTTATAAATTAGTGGAATAAGTTACCTACATGGGTCGTAGAGGCTGACAGTTTGGGGAAATTCAAATGCTTCCTTGCACCACGTAGCCATTGCTAATATTACTACTACTAAATAAAATACCCTTTCTTTACATTTGTAGTGTCCTATGGCATTACAGTCAATGGCGAAAACCCTTTGCTCGGTTTTCTAGCAGAACTACATGTCATATGTTTATCTCCCGTAAGCTTAATTCTCATGTAATCTACCTCCTCAATTTTCAGAGGCTATTAAGCCATGAATCGATAATTAAAGAAAGAACATTAGTCACAAATAAGTAGCAGAAACAGAAGGCAACCTTCTCCAACAATCTCTCAAGGTCCAAATTAAATGGAAAAAAAAATACTGAATTCCATTTAATTTCTTTATTTGCTGCTTTTATTCACGCACACTGCGAAAATACTAGTATTAATAAGTGAATTGCCTTTTCATTCAAACCTGAAGGCTGGTTTTACGACATAATATTAAAATTTCCCGAGTAAAATTACAGTTTTTCAATATCTGAGATGAACTTGCTAATTATTATGCGCACCGATGTTATTATATGGGCCTTTCAATGTACGCGGACGCAGGTACAGCGCATGGAGGTGATAGATGGGTATGAGATGTGACTAGCATGATTCAGGCAGCAGCCATCCTGGCGCCATGCACCAATTAGAGAAGACAACATTGTCACGTGATACCAATAATTATACCTGTCTTCTGAAAATTCTGCAATAAACTATTCAATAAAAACGAGTGTTTTCGCGTTAACAGGCGAAACGTAATTTTCTGGGTATTGCCTAAAGCAAGAGGCTGAGCCTCAGAACGATCCTGACGTGTTTTCTATGCAGGGTGCGTGCCACGTAGCGGATGCTCGAGTTATGAAAGAAGCTTTGTCATACGCGTTTATTGCTGCATGTTATTCCCCGTTAGGTACAAGCAGGTTGCTGAAATGGAATACATGAAAGGGGCCACATTTATGATTCATCGCGGCTGCTCTTCATTTCCTAGCTGAAAGAGCTCCTTATTTATATTATTTATCGTAAAATAGCGTAAAGTTTATACTCATTTTTATATCAAGTTCAAATACAAGCATTTAGAGATGCAGTATGAATATAAACTCTGTATTCTGCTGTTCGAACAATGCCTACTGCTGCTGTTTTACCCCATTAGGAACAGAGGAACTAGCAATCCAATAAAGATCAGGAAGGAGCCAATCAGATCCAAGGATCGGTCTTCAATAACTGGTTAAAGAAAGATCGGCAGGACTTTGAACATTCTGAAAAAATTTGGTATTTTATTTTCACATTTGGATTCTGTTTCAAAACGCACAATGTGTTTTTATGGTACGTAATATTTATTCGTGTACTAAAGACGAAGAATAGGGTGCATTTGCGCACCTCAAAGTACGTTACTCAGTGAATTCTTTTGGATATTTTATAATAGGCAGTTTACGATTATTCTGAAGTTCATTTATACAAATGGTAATGTGACTCTCGTAAAAAGGTAGAAACATTGAAAAAAGTCGAAAAGAAGAAGGCGTATCCATTAAGTCATGATTAATAAATACAGGATAGAACTAATAAAGCATTGTTACCAACAAGTACCCGTAACTATAAAAAATTGCAAGCATTAAAACTTGTCTTCAAGGCCTTGACCAACTCTTTTATTCGACAACAATCCAGGCTACGTTTTTCTCTCGAATTACCTTGTTAGCCATTATAAGATAAAACGATCACTTGTAGAGATATCCACCTTCCTAGTAATCCGGAAATAGGGGTTGGGTTTAGTTATTTAGGAACTAAGGACAAGGCGTATATCTTGTCTGTGGAAAGTAACTGATCTCGCATAAACGATCTATTTATTTTATTTGAACTGATAACAGAATCCCAAATTGAATTAAAAGAAACTATCTGTAAGCCAATGAATGAATAATATATATATATATATATATATATATATATATACACACACCTCCTGGAAAATTTATTATGGACCCTTTATCTCAACTCTATAGCATGGAGCACGTGCAACATGATGATAAAATCCCTTCGACACGCAACTGTAAGAATGTATAAATATTGATAATGCAGTAAACCAAGCAAACGTAATTATAGCTTGAGAAGTATGCCAGATCTTACAAACTTTGAATGAAGACTCATTGCGCGAGTCCAACCGGTAAGAGTCGCTCTAAAGGTCACAGAATTCAGTGGAAAACCAATATGGTATCCCAAGTGTATTCACAACATAGCTACAAGCGGGGATAACGTCTGTAGATCGGAAATCACACGGGCGGAAGAAACTACCGCAGTAGAGATACAAGCAAGCTTGGTGGAACTGTTAGAAAGAATACAGATGGCTGTTCAACAACTAGATGAAATTACTGTAGGAGGTTTTGTTACAGCAATGCCAACAAGAACTACACACGGGGAATTGAAACACCCGCAGTCTGGGAATAAAAAAGAAAGCATTCTAAAGGCGATATTCAACCTGATGCCGCGTGGTCAGCCTTAAGTGCTTTGCGTCCGTGGAGTTTAAAACTAACGTATCACAATTTTTTTTCTGTATTTTTTTATGATGTTTTTTGTATCCTCCTAAATATCTAATAATATTATCATAATGATATAAAATTAGTGTTATGGTGAGAAGAAATTCTCCAGGCGGTTGATGGTCATTATTTAGCTGCCCTTTTCTCCCTCACCCCTTAATACTTTTCACCCAATTCGTGGTACCGATTGCTGAAAGTAAGCATTTCGTTTCTTCGAAACAATTTGTTGACGAGAAAGGGCGACACTGCAGTATAAGTTGAACGCGAAGAAGTTCGTGAATGACCTTGACCCACCTGAAGAATTTATCTTGAGATTAGTGTTTTGGAACAATTTTAGGATTGTTATTTAATTATTAAATTTTAAAAATAATAATGATAAATAATATAAAATAAACTGTAAATATATGAACGTCAAGAAAAAGCAAATTCTACATGTTTCAACACGATCTCACCGCTCATCAAGGTGAGACCAGGAGCATGCTCATTAAAAAGAAACTCGACAAATCTAAACCATTTTAAGTTAATTCTTTGAAACCAACGGTATCCAGAAGCCATATCCACAACCATATCCTTAAAACACTACAACGACAGCCACATATCAGCTGAGAGCCTTCGAGTTCACCGTTTGTTCCCTATAATTCTTTTCAATTTTTTAAAAAAGTTCCTAGTGGGACTTGGGGACGGAAAGTTTAGCAAACTACTCATCCGTTTTCTTCTCAAAGAATCTCACTTCCAACACAAAGTTTAGCTTCCCCATTTCAAATGTACATTAGATTAGTGGTAATCTAATATAGGTTTCGTGAATATTCTTTCTAATTTTGTTATGCCTACACTAAAGTCGTCCTACTAACTCGACCCGTTCCCACCTGAGCTTCCAGCAATGTGGTTCAAAGTTACAATTCACAATTGCATCAACCAGCATCGAATATGCCGACTGGTTAAAAGCGTTTTTCGCTCATTCAAATAAAATTTTAAAGTATACATTGAATATATTTTTCCATTAAATAAAAACTTATTTAAAAATTCAATTACATAGGCTAATTTGGAGAATGGCAGCGCCACCGTACAATCACTCAAGTTTTAGCAAAATGCCACTACACGGCAGGACATTACGTCCATGGATACGCTCATAGAGTTGCAAGGTCTCAACATTTCTGATAATTGCAAAGTCGCCTTAAGTTACTTGCTGTTGGTGTGAACCCTTTTAGTTTGAAGACTGAACAAGGTTTTAATTTCGACTTTTACATGTACAGAACCGGTTTTAGTATACACAAATAAATCTTTCTTTTTTACCACTCTATACAATAAAAGAAACAGAAACGGTTTATAAGTGAACTTCCAGAAAAAAGTAGTTGTAAGAACAGATTTGTTGAATGTCACGAAGTGATAAATTCTGCTCACTATATTGGAGTCATTAAGTAAATTGTAGCAACACTTCGCTCCAATACAGGCCTCAACGGCTACACGAGTTTCTCAAAGTGATATGAAAAATTGAGCCTATTTATCAAGCTGCTTTAATGCTGAGCGTATTCCACTAATTTAATGTCGTCAGTTATTGTCAAGAGCGCATGCTCTAAATATGTTTTATAAAAAATAAAAGACATTAGATATAACATGCTTTGTAGAAGATGGAAGGAGAAACAGTTCCTTGCACAGTTAGGATTTCTGCACCCGAAAGCAACTTTAACAGTGTGAAAGAGTTGGTTGTTGATGGCGCAGCAATATCGTTTGAGTTTTATTAGGAGAATCAGCAATTTGGGTTATATTGCGCCATTGTTCATTATGTATGTACAAGTGTGTTCACAGGCCGGTTTGAATATAGTGCGCGCTGAAAAATCCTGCTCCTCCGTCTGATATCTAATTACAGTCTCAATTGAAGGCATCTTTTGAAATCCTCCGGTCATCCACGAGTGGACAAGTTAGAAATGCCAATAATTTATTTAATACCGGCATCCTTCGAGGTTCTAATGCACTAAGAATCGATATATTATTATTATTTTAAAAAGAAATCTTAGAATGATGTTTTTTTTTTTTTTTTGTTTTTTAAAGCTCTTTCTGGAGATGAGACAATATATTCTGTCACATAACATTAATTATGAGGCTTATTTAAGAAAATAATCTCGTCCTCGAAATATGACACCAAACCACAGAATCATAAAAACCTTGCATTGAAAACAAGAGGAAAAATCTGCAAGTCTTTCTATAAATTTTTCTACACTCATCTCAATGCAAGTCTTAACATATTGGAAACCTGATATGCATCAGAAGCATTCTACTAAACGTTAAATTCTCTTTCTAAAGTCAAAATTTTCATTGCTCTTTAAATAATGTCTGACTAATTCACATCCAACATACTTCCTCTGCAACTTTCTTCTTTCCATACCCAGGCAACTTAAAAAAGAAGTTATTCTGACCGTTATAACTTTATTAAACATGCAAATGCTAAGACGAATTTCATTGTTTCCTATATTTTGTTATAAAGTATAAAGAAAACTTTGTTTATCGATGACATACTGCAGATGAAGACAACCTACAATTAAGCTAATCATGATTATTAATTATGAAGACGTTATTACGTTTTGCAATCAAATCCCTGTGAAGTTTTCCATCATTTTTCTTTCTTCCATTATCCGTCAGAGTAAAGATTTTCAGAAATACGAAACTAACATCTAAAGATGTTTTTACGGAATTGTACGGAATCAGTGTCACAGGGTCAAAGCTTATAGTCTAGAGATAATCTTAAGTCCCAGAAACTACTTAGAAGACTTAAAAATTTCATGTTAGCAAGAGAGTGAAAGCGTTCCTTTTTTGGAAAGGTCGAAGTAGCTGGTACATCGTAATGGGTAATCAAATCATCACAATAACAATCTAAGTTGGGGGGGATGTTTCCTCTTTCTTCTTTTTATCCTTTGTTTTTTTACTATTATCTTTCTTTGTCTTATTATACATTTACCTCAGGTTTTCTTAGGTGCCCTCACACCTACAAGACCCCACTCTTTGCCACCTGACTGCTATACTCTGTAAATATCACAGAAGATTCTCAAGCTCTTGAGGGTAATTTCCATTGATTCCCCTTAATCAGAGACCAGAACTCTCTCGCCTAATTGCGGGAGAGCAAGCTCTTAACTAGGCAAGCAAGCAAGGCATGTGTTGATTAGACTAACAGGACTCAAGTGAAAACAAAACATGAAATTCATTACATGCACATAAACAATATTATATACAATTGAATAAAAGAAACCATACATTCCTAATATATAAAGTCGACTCAGAGATACCTTGCATAATCATTCTAATTACAGTTTCCATTCACTAGATAATCTGAGTTTACCATCGAATGAAAACACCTGATTCAATGGTCTTGCTCTAACTAACTCCTAACACTTATACATTCACTATACTCATTTCATTACGTCTGGATACAATTCCGTTTCTTATATTAACAATCAAATATACTACTTTCATCATTATGCTCTGTGGTCTCATCACTCTGTTACAATATACTTGTAGACAAGTCTTAGCTTTCCTAAAGTCTCTACTTGTCACTAGTAATTCAGATAAACCAACCATCTTCATCAATAAAACATTACATTCAGAGTTTCTCATACAACTTACTTGTCTATAACTTCAAAACATATTCAGAATCTTTCTTTGTAAGTTTGCTACCCTTCTAACACATTATATCTGCTATATCAATCTCATCTACTATTCATTCCTTAGTTTCCCTTCCATTATACATAATAAACCCCTTTTAACATAATAAACTCTGTTAGTATTTCTATTTCAGTGATAACGTTTCTTTCTCTTTACTTTCTAGCACTACCCCCTTTCCTTAATTATTATTCTATTTCACTAACAGTCCTTCTTGCTAACTTAGAGTGCTTAATATATCGCTCACCTACTTCTATCCTTTTCTTTCCTTTCCTTTCCAGGGAGGTTTCAGGTTTCCATCTTAGGCTATCTTCTACGGCTCTCCATCTGCTTTCGCTTGAATCTGCTTCAGATAAATTTCCGGAACTCTAGGCTACATGGGTCTGGCGTCTTTTCTCCTGTTTGAATGCGCAACTCTTCCTTTACTAAAGATCATTCTGATGCATCTTGCTCCAAGAGGTCGTTATCTTATCATCCTTGGCCTTCCCGTTACTTCTACTCTTAACTATTTCTCTATTACTCTCTAGGCCCCTTTCTATCACTCCCTACATTTCTACACTGCCCGACTTACTTTATTTTTCTCTCCTCCGACTTCCCCCCCCCCCCAAACTCCTTCTTTCTTGTTTTTGGAGAGCGTCACACTTTCTTTCCTGCGCTCTCCCTTTTTGTTCCTCTGAACTCCATACCGCCCCTTCTGACTGCCTCCCCCCCTCCGTTCGGGATTTCAACCAATCTTCCCCTTTCAATTTAAATTTACGTTCCGTTTCATTCGCTAATATCATTTTCCCGTGCTGTCCCTTTAGCGCGTGATCCAACCTCCTTTTTGAATATCTTTATTTTTCTTCCCAGGCAGTATGCCCCTTTGATGTCGACCGGCCACCTCCACAACCACCCACTTCTATTTCGCACATTGCCTTCTAAAGAATACGAAACTTCCCATTACAGACAGCCAGACGCCAGTCTTAATTTGAAACCGAACATTTGAAGTGCACCTATTTCCTGGTTTGGTCTGACAGTGTCACCGATCAAAGGAAACGCCTCGACTAATCCGGTCTCCCGTCCTATTGTTTGCTCCCGAGCAACCCTTTTCACGCCTATTCACAAATGACCCCCGCTACCTATTCCTGCTGTCCCTGTTTGTTTCGTGTGCATTGGGAGCTGAAAGTTTATCCGTCTGCTGCTAGTTATTCTCACGCTTACCCCATCCCTTCATCTAATTTTCTCCTGATTTAATCTCACTTTGCAAAAAAACCCACTATCATTATTTTGTTAAATTTGTAATATTTTTTCATCTTTCAGTATCACTATATTTAACGTGTTTTTTTTCTAATTAATCTCTTTGTTCGCGAAAGACAACCCAGCTATCGTCATTTAAATTAACTTGTAAGATCTTGTATCTTACAAAGTAAGAGAATCATCACTTCTTTTGTTCACAGTTCACAAGAAAAAAAATCAAAGTTTCTTCCACCCTTATTTTAAATAGCAATTAAATATATTTTCTCTATTCTATTTTCATTTATTATTCGTATTCAGTTATTAGTCTACTGCGTGACACGCCTTTTATACATTTGTGGCTCTTTGGAAGCACAACACAGGTCATTCGGCCTTCTTTTCATAGACAACCGGTTGATCACCTCCTGGGTGTGGGGCTTAAGGCTATGCCTAGCAAGCTAATCTCGCCTAGTTCCTTAGTGGGAACCGGCTAGTTAGCTTTCCGGAAGTCACGCCGCCAGTGACTAAAAGAGCCCCTTCTTTAACGTGTACGAAAATGAAAGGTGATCCGACTCAGCACCAGAGTAATATGAGAGAACAAAGACCATTTTAATGTTTTGTCCTGTGATATCGATTGGGCCGTCCATTCCCAATACAATCGTATTATGTCCGGAGAGAGTATCTGCCCCCCATGTTAAGAGCGATAGGTTACGTGGGGATATATAACTACATCCAGGGAAGAATTGGAAAAAGAAACAGAGGCAAGCGCAGACTGAAAGCGTATCCTGTTCGTGTGTTTTCGGACTTTTGGGTCATGAGACACTTGTGGTTATCAACAAAAACATATGCTTATTCAAAGAAATTAACAATATGTATGTTAGCCATCTTTGGCCGTGATGACATTTTAAATGATTCTTGGAACACTTTCTACTAATTTCTAGCAGAAAGCTGGTGGTACTGTTCCATTATTCCTTCAAAGCATTCCTGATCAGGCTCCATTAACGAAAAGGGCCACCTTGGCCTAACCCTAATCCTGCCTTCCTAATTAGTCCCAAATATGTTCAAATGGATTGAGATCGGCGCTCAACGATGGCAACTTCAATGCTTCGAAATTATTCCCATCCAACTATGCAATTTTCCAATCTCGACTTGGTAAAATGGAGCGTTGTCATCCAGCCATCATTCCCCTCTGACACCGTTAACTCTTCCTTATGCTCATCGTTCGACTTACACGTTTGAAACGAATTCTGGAACTATCCTTGTTTCCATAAATATAGTTTCGGAGTACAAACTGCAGTGGTCAAATTAGTAATAAACTAGGAAAAAGATTATTTTGATTTCCATTGCAACTCAGAGAACTAATAAGAATTGGTTCCCTTTAAGGTTATTTTGTCTTTCTAAATTTGAGATGCAGAGATGTTCTTTTTTTGTAATTTAAATAACATACAAAACGCAAATTCGCTGTGGTGGTGCATGAAATACAAAAGCACCCATAAAACAATTCCATTTAAATGCATTTCTCTCCTGTTTTCTTTTACCACAGAATTTCAGTAAGGTCGCATTTCTTTTATTTCTTCTTATTATTCCCCTTGCATTTGTTTCGAAGCATTTCAAATTTAAATAAGTCTGTCCCACAAAATAGCGCTTATGATTCCTTAATTATTTTTATTACTTATCGCCACACTTTCCAAGTGCACCTGCTTTAGTCTTGCAACTTCCCCCATCACGTCCACACAGCGAGCAGAAATCCT
This sequence comes from Mastigoproctus giganteus, assembly GCF_048544385.1. Lineage (NCBI taxonomy): Eukaryota > Metazoa > Arthropoda > Arachnida > Uropygi > Thelyphonidae > Mastigoproctus > Mastigoproctus giganteus. The sequence goes on along the minus strand of NC_143581.1, from coordinate 165,657,404 downwards.
CAATCGAATTCGTTTTCTTAGCGCCTCAGAGACGCGCGCGCTTCTATGGAATATTGCTCGGAATAACAAGAGTGAGACTAGGAGAGGATCACAGTCGCCGGTTCCCAGTAACCAATCGATGAAGAGATATCGGCACTACGAAACGCAGATAGATTATGCCTAAGTACAGCTCTCAGTCTATTTGTATACCTCGTGTAGTGTAATTTTACTTTATCGAAAGCAAAGACTCCAAATCACTTCCACTTTGTATTTCCTAGCCTAAATGTTAGCATCAGTTATTTCAACGGCTACTTTAAGTATTCTCTGCTGATATAGGATATCCTATACTTTCTGGAAATATCACGAGGACTCTCATACATTTCGGCATCACTATCAAAACTACACTCTACCCGAGAGAATTTTTTTTATTTATTATGAAATGGTCCCGTTGTTAAAAAAAATGAAAATGTTGTTTATTAACACAGCACTAGGATTTAAATTACGATAATATATAGCCATTATCGTATTTGGAGTAAATTATCATGTAGTAAATGTTAGCTAACTATAAATAAATCATCAGAAATAACAGAATTAATTGGGAACAGTGCGCGTGCTTAATTACAAAAACTAGGAGATTTGTAGTTTGGTTTTTGCCTCAGCGAATTGTAGAAAAGAATACAATCAAGAAAATAAATGCAATTAATTCTTATCGGCTCGAAGGTACGATTTTTTTTTTAAACAGATCCCTTGTTTTTTTTAAAAACAATCGATAAATGTGTTCCTTCTAATAGATTTCTTGTTTGTATTTTTAAATACATAGATTCATCTCTTAAAATTGCATTTAATTATCCATAAATTAACTTAAAATGTATTTTATTTTCATAAACTAAAGTGGCAGCGATACCTCTTATCACGTGCAGACTTTACTCTGTAAACAAGCTTTGCTATGAAGCGTGAACATATCTGAAAGACGGATCATTCCTTAACTTTTAAAATTATATGACATGCAATCCATTTTGTTAACGCCAATAAGAAAAGAATGCTTTTCCATCTATGCGCCAATTTATAAGATATTTACTGTTTTGTTTCGTAAAATGAGACATTGGATGACAGGAACTTACAATCTGGCGAAGATCTTCAAAAATTTAGTAGAAATTTGTAAATATACTACAGCAATATTTATTTATTAACTCTACAAGATAAGTACGTATATTTTAATAAATAATGGGCACATAACCTTTAAATACTGTTCATACCTGTTTTAGAAGAATAACAGACCAAATAAATGTCAAAAATATGAGCAGTTTTAAAGGAACCTTTTTAAAAATTTTATAATTAAAATATTTGAATTACAAGATAACTGAGCCTTTTATAGATTGGAAACCGATGGTGCAGCCACTTTAAACAAAAATCAATGTTGATCGCAGTCATTGGGCGAGTACAACAATTTTTTGGGGCGTATTTCAGACTCCAACTGTGGAAGCGCACTGTAACTATTGCACAAGGAATAATTTAAATGTCATCCTCGATGTAATGTCCAGCGACTCAGTAGTTCCTTCGCGCTTAATCATTCCAATGAAACTAGAAAAAGAAAATTTAATTTCAGGCACACCTAAACACTGCAGTTGAAGGCAACACCACCAGAAGTTAAATCCCTCTCTATGCTGCTATCAATATCGCGCGATCCTACTTTCTCAATAATTAATCATCAATAAAAAAAAATGTTTCATTTTTTTTTTAACTTTCTGTTGGAAAATGTGGAATTGAGTTCTTTAATGAAAAGCGCAGTAGATGTACCTCAGTTGCGGACGACACAATTACCATATACGAGATATGCGGACATTGGTCATTAGATTTTAGGAATTATTAATGATGAAAGTTAAATTATTTTATGCTCATCACGCTGCAATATTATACCACTCTTATTACAACTCATATTAAGTGGTAATGACGCAATAAAAATGCATAATTTAATTTTATAATACTCGATTAGTTCTATAGGATGTCCATAAATGGTTATACTGATTACAGTATGCTCTAATTTTTTCACAGATGATATAACGTCCGTTTTCTTTTTACAGGTAAGCACGTACACGCATAGGGTTTGTGTTGGTGTGTTTAGTTTATCGTATCTGCCAATTGGAGCGCTGTAGCAGCTGTTCAGTGTGCATGGCGTCTGTGATAGGGAAGGCACAATGTGTTATTTCGCTTGCAGAAAATAAATCCTGTGTGTTCAGCAATTGTTCTGAACGAAGTATGAAAATAATCAACTTAATGTGAAGTTAATTACGTTGTGGATGAGAAAATTCTTGGAAACAGCAACAGTGGAAAAAGGAAGGCGCAGTGGCAGACCATCAATTTTCGATGAGACGGTGGTAAACATTCAAACTTTTGCACGGTTACCAACGAAATCAGTGAGACAAGCTTCACACCAACTATAGAAATGGAAGTCAACGGTTCACAAGGTGTTACACGCCTCCAAAATACATGTTATTCAAGAACTGGAGTCAGATGACCATCCAAAACGAACAATTTTTTAATGGCATTACAAACCTCAGTGACGAGGATGATTTCTTGCGATTTGTCCGCTTTTCAGACGAATCCACGTTTCATGTTGGTGATACAGCCAATCTCCGTATTTTGGGGATTCGAAAATGCACATGTTCTAAGGAAACTTATTCGGAACAGGGTGAAGATTCATGACAGAATAATTTGTCCTTTCTTCTTTGTTGAGAACTCTTTCCGCAAATGAATACCTGGACATCACCTACACCATAATTCATCTTCAACAAGCAGCCAAATGTCATCCTCCAATAAGATGGGGTACACTCCACCCCATTGGGCAAACGATATTCGTGAAACTCTGGTCGCAACATTTCCAGATTGCCAGGGACGGACCAGTGAGCTCCCTATATCACCAGACATTACATTACTCAGCTATATATTCTTCTGTAGGGTTACGTAATAAAAGCTTTGGTTTTCCAAACAGTTGCTGGCCGATATCAATAATTTGGAGAACTCATTACGAGTGGAATTGTCACAGTTATCCCCAAATCTGGAAAATGTGTGGCGTGGAGAGTGAATATCGTGTAGACATTTTAAAGAGCCCGTAAAGTACATGTAGAAGTTTATTAATAATGTAACAAAACTTTGTCGATTTATCCACTTCTGTTTAAAACCTTTCGTGATTAACAGTCATTAAAAATCATAGCATACACTGATGGTAACCATTTATGGGCACTCTGTATATCCCAGCCAATACTGACAAGTCAATGAAGAATACGTTTAGAGCAATCTGACTTACACTCAAAATCAAAAGAGAAAAATTCACTTCTTAGCTTAGATTTTTCAATTTTTGCCCATTTAATTGTGAATTAATCACCAGAGAAAGTTAATTTTCGATTTCACTAATTGCCAATACGTCATAAATAACGTCTTAATCCACACGAATTAAAAAAATTAGAGTACATCCGGGCATGTGGAAAGTTTATACAGAAATGGCTACAAAGATGTGAAATTATATTATTTCAAATAAAGTTTTAATTTATTTAAAGACGGTGGGGGAAGGGCATAACCAGCCTTTTTATTATTTATTTCATTTAGTTTTTTGAACATGTTTTGCAAATTCGGATGACAGTCATTAAATCTGTAAGTATCGAAGTCCTCGGAGCTTAATGCAAGAATAAATAATTCCACAATCGCTGTTGTTTTCGACATGTAAGACATTTGCAGAAAACAATCTTTGGAACTTTTAAGAATAATTTAGTGGATGAAAATAGATGTTAATGACTTCACCGCAGTTGCTTGATAACAGTGGAAAGCTACTGCCCGCTTTTCTTTTTATTTTTAGTATGCTTGTTTTTGTTGTATTCGAACAGTGATTAGAACTGCAGTATTACTTTGTATGGCGCTACTATTAATTAGGTGGCAGCTGTATTCGATGAGCTACAGGTCTAATGCTGTGTTTTGTAAAAGCACTTTCATTAAATGAGGGAAAAAAGTTCGTTCACTAACGGGTTTCCTTAATTCACAACATAAATTTGTATGTTACCCGCATAATAATGTAAATTAATTGTATTTAGAGATTTTTTTGGCTGTTTTTTTTCGTTGTCTACCTCTAGGCATTATGTTGCTGCAGAGGCAACAAAAGACCCCATTCTTCCGTTTTAATTGACTGTTTTTGTTTCTGCTTTGAGCAAGATTGCATTTTAAATGACGGACTTGCTTTGTAAAGAGGTAAGCGCAGTCTTTTGTTGTACTTAATTTTGTTAACAAGAGAAAATTAATATAGTTTCCTACACATCTTTTGTTTTATCCCTTTATTTCGAGACAGCATAAACTTTTATGACCAAACTTGAAATTCTCCATTCAATTTTTCTCTTCTACAGCCACCAAAAGAAAGACGTAATCTTCAAGTCACATACCCACACTGATGAGATACTCCTTTTCAACTCCACATCATCCGTTTAGTGAAAATCTGACTGCGTATTTAAATAATTTGGTATATGGACTTTCATCCATATTTCTGTGCCTAATATTTTTAGAAGGGTTGTCAAGGTTTGAAAATATCTATATTCCGGTTTTATTTTATAAATTTCATTTTAAGAATATGCAGTTTTTCACTGAATACGATATAATTTTTCGGTGTTGATTAATTTTTTTACACTCTGATAAAATATACTCGAAATGTTTTTTTTTTTTTTGTACATAATGGATTGTGATAATGGCAAAAAAGTGCTAAATGTAAACCCTGGAAGCTATAAAATTCCTTTAGAAATACTAAAATTTATTAATATTCATATAATCACCACATACTTAGCGAGTCTGTCATCATAGTTAACGCGTGCCACGTTGACCTCGTGTCTGGTTAAGCGCATGATTAGCTGTTAGCAAATTAGAGTTTATGTGGGGGGAGAGGAGTGAAAAATGGCGTGCTAAAGAAACAAAGGTAGATGTTATGAAATCAAAATTTACAGAAATGGATTAAAGAAGAGGATCTTCATGCCCTTCCTACAAATTCAAGTAAGCCACTTAAATGCATACTATTTGTCGATTGGCACATCAAACGTGTAACTCAGTCTCGTATCGCTGAAGTTGCTTATACCCTCATGCCAAAAATTTGGAGATATCCAATCTTACTACAGCTATTCGTTTTAATGAGGTCAAATTGTAACTGTTAAGCACTTGTCTGCGTGGTGCAGTATATTACTGGTGTCATTATCACATGTATTCTACACTTTGGATGTTGCCATAACGGAGATGAGTTGAGGATGTGCAAACTGATTCGCATAAAAGACAAAACGATGGTCATTCTTCGAAAATTCAGTGACGATTAAGCCTGTGCTCATAATTCATCAAAGTATGTCTATGTTACTGTTAGTGCACCATAAGATCCGATGTATTGTTTTGTGCATTTGAAGCACCTGTCGACACATTCGTTCATTCTGCTGTCATTGATTTAATCACACAAGTTAGAGAAATTCATCTAAACTAAGAGACTGGAAACAAACTTTGCTACATATGAACATTGGCATTGCCATTTTGATTCATTTCATCAAATGATATTCATCTATAATGCTCTGGTGTAGAAGTGAAAGACTTAAGTAAAGAACCTGGGGGTGTCAGCGCAATTGTTTTATTATTAAATAAATTGTATTTTAGAATTCCTTTCTAGATTATTGAAATTTATAGTTTGCAAGGGAATACAGAGAATGCATGATTTCTGTACTTAATTTTTTTTACCACTCAGACCCTTACTTGCCATCATTGACAATCGAATGACAGAGTGAAAAAGAAGTTAGCTTAGAAATTACATGTTTGTCTATTTAGGAACAAAGTTGATACCTTCATTTAAGCCAATAGAAAAATGTTGCTGTTGGCTTAGGTTCCAGTTTCGTTTCGAGACAATTAAACCATGAGACCGTGTACTCTTCGGTCCGGTTATATGAAAAACCACGCAACTGAACTCAAGACCGACTAACCTGACTACGATATATATATATATATATATATATATATAGACAGCTCCTGCAGTCCAGATAGGATACTCAATTAGTTTTTTTCCAAATGGCATAAAGAAGAGAGATTGTCTACTGAACTAGCCGCAAGGAGGCTATTGGAACAAAGGTTTTGATTACCTGGTTGTGAATGGATATAATCAACGAACATTTATTTTATACCTTTAAAATTAAATATCTGGTCTTCCTTCTTAAAGTAATACCTTTATTGACATAATGAGTCAAACAATAGCTGTACCAGTCTTACAAAAAATGGGAAACTCTAGAGATGTTGGTAGGAAGAAATCGATCTCCAACTTGAATGCATTTCGCATGATTTCGCGCTTTTCAGACTATATTAATTAGATAGGAATTAGGAAGGAAAATCGTTTTGAATATTTTCGTTAGATTCTTTTAATTGCGTTAATTTGAATTTTAATTGTTTTGAATTGATTTTGAATTGATTATTTATATTTTACTTTAATGTACCGGTAAGTTGTCGATTTTTTCGTTTTAATTTCTGGAGGGTATCATACGGAAGTGTTCCACGTACTATATTGAGGTGTACTCCTCTTATTAATTTACTAAGACTATATTAATGACCTGGAAAGCTTTTTTTTGCTTTTTTCCATATTTTGATGCAGTAGCACACTTTCTGAAAAACTACCCTCTGTTAACCATTTGTCCTCGGTGGGTACTTCTCTCCTACTCCAGATACACTACTAGAACAAAATGTATGATTCTGATTAGACATGATCAGATCAAGGCATCCTAAAACCTCAGTTCTGTACGATCAAAGAAATTTTATTTTGATAGATGAATAACTATTAGAGATTTAGTCCATTTCAAATAACTTGCGATATGCCTTGGTGACACCCAGTCTAATTTAAGTGAGTCACGAACTCAGTTTAAGTCGACCAAGACCACTCTTGGACAACCATATAAGATCAGAAAGCAGTTTACAAGATAGAGAACTACCAGAACATTGCCAACTTTATGGAATCACGTGGATAAGACGTTGTCTAACCTGGGACTTCGGTTTTAATCGGTTTCGCGTATAAATTTCCTAAATCATCAATTCACACGTTACTTCTATTGGCTGAAATTAGTTTCTACAATCCCGTGTCTCTCATATTCATTTCGAATACCTGTTTTAAAGGTCATATTTTTGGAAAAATTCTTCTCTCATGCTACATTTCAATAACTAATAATTTACCGATTGTTTTATTGAATAACTTGTGATCCTTCACGAAATTTCGTTTGTCCTTGTCAACCGACCGTATTGGATGCAATATACTATGTTCCTTATTGTAGACAAAATCATTAACCCGTCTTTTAAATAACAAACTTAATCTATTAAGTAGTTCTGAGATTTCTCCTGATTAATTCTCACTATTTTCATCTTGTGTTATTTGGCACAGAATGGAAATAAAATTCATAATTATTCGTATTAAAATGTAGCTGTATCAACACAGCATGCGGTAACTTCCAATATATCCGCTCAGAGAGTCATATCAGCATACAAATAAGTAAACTGCATCTGTTTTCATAACGTATGAAAGTTTTGGACACTTAGGATGTATTGTTTATTTTTTTCTAGAGAATGTCTATCGATATTCAGGCTATTTATTTTGTATGCCTATCCCGTGGCTATAACATTCAGTTTAATGGCGCCTGTATATTGTCCATAAGCGGGAGTTGTTCTGTGCACGTTTGCACGCATATCAATAGGCTTGGATAATACAGAAATAAAATGTTCATGCGCAGAATTGCAAACGTTTTCGAGAGATGCATAATTTCTGGAGGAGTAGTAGTTTAATATCCTTTTACAAACAACTAGAATTGCTTTAGGAAAGTACTTGGAACTTGTAAACAGCGAATAAGAAATACTTAAATGTCTGTAGGCTGGAATATAATCTGCCAGTAATTGATGTACATAATAAAAGTATCAAATTTCTCCATGTATTACTCATTTAGTCTGGAAATGAAAATTGCAACATAATTAATATATTGTAATTTAATTGATTAATTGAAATCTAAGCTTCTACATCGTCCTTGACAAAATGGAAACGGTGGAAGTACAAAGGCAATGTAGGTTCCACAAAAATGGTCACGTAGAGAAAAACAAATAAAAAAAAATTAAAAATCGCCAACCCTTAAACAAAATGGTGAAAGTGAACTGAATCGATGACCTTGATAAGCTCTACGTTGTGCTTCCCCATAGGATTTTCCAAAAAATGTGTTCACAGTAGAGAGAAGCACGGAATGGATTGAAGTGGCAAAGCTATTGCTCGCAATTCCCACCTCACAACAAAGAATACTAGAAGTCATATCCAGTGGTCACTATTCTGGGACAGTGGAAACAGGTCTCATTAAGCATTATAGTCTTCAGATCAGACGGTAGTGTGTGGAGATTACCTGGGAAACATCACCAACCATACTCACAATGAAGTTCGGAGGAACAGGAGCAATTTTGGTCAATGGTTTTTCTGTCTATCTTTTGCATACCCGTCTTTTATTTTTCCTACTACAAATTAATCCTTATTTAATTCTTTCCTATTTCAATGCCCACTTATTAAGGATTTATACAGAACCTTATTCTCTTATACTGTTCTAATACTAACGAAAACCAGATATTTTGAGCAATTAATTCATGCCGATAAATGAGGAGAATACAGTTAGGAAAATTAATTCCGTTGTAACTGAAGCCTACTCTTCAACTATTTCTTAAAATAGTAACGCTGCCGCTTCAAAGTAAAAGGGGACAGTGAAATTTAATCCGCCTTACACGGTTGTAATAAGAGATAGATAGCCGAACCTCTTAGTATCGAATAATTGATTATGTAAGTGTGGGAACCGCTGAGAAGTTTCGAGTACAATCAGATGTTATGTATGTGATAGGAAACTCAGTCCGAGATCTGGATGGGCGAATGGAAAAGCTAAGATTCCATTAATTGGAGGGAGAGTTTTCCGAGGTATAAAAAGGTGGACCCCTTAGGAAAGTGGAATCTTTTAGTGGTTGTTGTATGCTGTTGAGAAGTGGAACCGGTGTGAGAAGATCAACTGAGGAAAGAGGAGTTTCGAATGAGAAACCATCCAAATCGATGGATCTCGCCGCTAAGAAAAGGAAGTCAACGCTCAAATATCTAGGATGGTTCTTCAGTCACCCAACCGCCTGAACCTCTGAATGCTCAGCGTCATAGTGAGTATGGTAAGTGGAAATTGTCTATTATAAAAATATTATTATTCCAGAAGTATGGAAAGAGAATGCCTTAGATAACAATGAGTTAATAGAAATAAGCAGGTTAATTCCTACCAAAGTGGAAACGATAATGGTAAATGATTTATTCCTAATATTTGGTGTTGGTATCTTATGTGCCTTTTATTATTATTACTATTATACAGTCTATTAAGTTTGCTTTCATCCCCTATATAGCTGGTTGGCTAGAAGGGTGTACATAGAGTTTTAAAAACATAATTAGAAACACCAACCAGAAGTAGAAATAAGATATATGTTAATTGCGGCATCGAGGGTCGGGCTATTGGCATAACTAGACTGTCGATGGCAGTGTCCTATATTGCCACTAGACGAACTCATTAAGGGGAATCGGAGACAAACAGTGCCTAAAACGCCATAACTACACTGATGATGATACTCTCTTGTATTATCTCTATTTCGTGAACTCCTCTGACCATATGCTCGTCCCATATCGACCAGCACATGGTCAGAGGACTTCACGAGATGAACAGAAAATTTATTTACGAGTATTTATCCTCGTAATTATCCTGAACAACGAACTAACTTATCTCCAAAATTTTATCTTTTCATTCCAGTACCAATCTTCAACTACTGCCTCAGGAAGAACAGTACTTCTCACATCTGGTGAGAGGTTTTATTAATTTCTGTTGCAGTATAGGAACTTAGAGAGGTTGAATAGGAAGGAGTGTGAAAAAAAAATTGACAAAAGTAATTATTCAGATCGGTGCAAAATAAGCGAAGAGGATATGATTGACTGATTTTGAGATTTTCATGATGAAAAGCAGCCCTGTTATGTATTATAATAAATTCAGCCAAGGAGTAATAATTCAGAATAAAAAAGGGCATAAACTAATCATCTTAATCAAATAAGAGATACATAACTCTCTAAACTGAGACGAGATCAGATGAGAAAAATAATTCCGAGTGATTAATAGGGGACAAATCGGAGACGCCAGTTCAATTTACGTGCACGAAAACAGTGAGTGATGTTTTAGCGAAAAGAAATGCTTTAATCGAAGATTTCTGGAAACTAATCAGTCCTCGTTTGAAAGGAGCTGGAACTGTGAAAGTATGAAGTGGGCTTCAACTTTTTCTGGTGTCTTGCGTCATCTGATAATGGTACTCGAAACATTCCCTGCGAGAATTAATGAATGAAATGAAAGAAAGTAAAGCGGAATTAGAATCAGGAGATGCCGCTTAACTGAAAGAAATTTTGCTGTTTAAGGATAAATAAAATTGATTTGAATAGGAAATGGGTACTGTGGGATTACCACATTAAGACATTTTAGAGTAAAATCCGAATTTTATGTTTAACCGATATTTAAATATTAGTAAAATCACAAAATTCGCTGAAGAGGATAAAGCAGCATCATTACTTGTATTGAGTTGATTCAACCTGTAAATTAAAACATAATTTAAGACATTGCAGACCAGATCAATGTGTGGCTAGGTTTATTGTTGTAATATGAACTAATTTTATGGCCTTACGTCTTTTCCACTATCCATTCATAGACGTTCTGTAGAATTTTCCCTCTCCAAGATTAGCGCATCACCTTGGGAAAATCAAAGGCCAATTTCACGGATCTCAGGTTTCTGGCAATGAAGTTTTTTCGTTTCTATGAGGCCACCAAACTACGTTGTGCTGAGTGAAATAAAACCCATTGTCAACATCAAAGAAAAGGCCGAGCTCAATGTAAAATCCCATAGCATCAGAGACGAAGTTTATACTTCAAGTGAACAAATAAATAAATTCTGACATGCGCGCTGGGTAGTTCCTGATGGTTTTCTCCCACGGCGTTCAATAAAAAAGGGCCTGCTTCGATTCCTAATCATCCAATAAAGGAAAGGTTAATTTTTGTTTTGACAGGGGCCAGATTTTACACGCATATTTTTGAATCCACGGTGGAGTTAGCCACCTGGTAGCGGCTATGTTGTGTTTCTCCCCAAGAATCAGTATTTTTCATTTAACAAGCAAGAAAATTCGGCAAAATATACGTACAGCTACCAAGTACAAGAAAGAGTAAAAGACAAAACAAAAAAATATATATACATATCTTTTTTACATTACCCTAGTAGAATATTTTAAATAAGGAATATCGAGTTTTATATTTTTCACCCACTGCTTATAAAATCACATTCTACAGAATTTATTATTATTATATTTTTAAATCACTGAAGCACTTTCCATTCAGATAACAGGGAAAATTCATCCCAAGTGCTACTATTGCACAGAAATCCGACTTTCAGTGACCCCATGGCAAATATATTCCGTGATCAGAGAGACCGAACTGTAACAAGAACATGACAAGAAACAGTTCAGTCAAAGTAGTGTAATTAAATCGAAGTGGTGTTGGCAGCAAAGAAAGAGTCTTAAGAAGTTGCGACATAAAAGCTCAGGATATAAAAAACACCAACTAAGAACAATATCCTAATGTAAAAAAAAGAGCTTTTAAACTTTTTTTTTTGAGGAAGCGATGACATGTAAAAAGATACTGCAAAGGGAAGAAAAACTTTCCCCAATGACAAAAAAAAAATGAAAATAAAACGTTAAGAATCTTAAGAGGAAAAAAACTTGAAAAAATATTCAAAGAATAGACTATGTTTATGATATGTAGAATATTTCGAAAGGCCATATTTGAAGAAGGTTAACAAGCTTTTTAAAATTTCATATGTACAGAAAGCATATGCAGGATGATAGCTTTAAATGAAAACTAGTAAAAATGCGAATAACTTCGAGTAAAAGAGTGTTGAGAGATGGAATTTACACGAAAGCATGGACATTCCGCAATGCAACTCGGAACTGCAGTTCTCCCACGGGGTCGGGGTGATTACGATATCGATGAAGCTGATGTTGAGCGTTAACATCAGCTATTGAGGCCATAAGGCGCCATTACTCCTATAAACTGAGTATACAATTAGTGTCTCACAGTGCCTACCTTTCAATCAATATTTTCATTTTATTTTATTATTTATCTATTTACTTTTTTGGGGCCCTCCCTGGAAACCTCAAGTGACTTGGGTTCGCCCCGCCAGAGAATTTGACCTTTGTATTTTCTGACCAGTCTCCACATGCCAATGGACGTCAACAGGGGGGGGGGTCGATGGTATTCCCGGATTCCCTGGCTAAGAGGCTGAATGAACAACATAACACCACCACCACACAAACCCCACACTTTATAACCTTTAGTATTGTATGCATCATATGGTACTATTACGGAGTTGGGGCAGACTGTAAATCGAGTAGACCCCCGGGGTCGATTTACACTATGCACTATATTCAAACGAACCCCCCCTCCTGCCTCCTTGGCAGTTTAGTTCAGCAAGATGCAACGAAATCCTCCCCCCACGTGTGTAAAATTCACTTTATTTCATATCGATCACCGGAGGATTTTGCCAGTCTTCTTCAATCAGAGCTCTAGCTAGCCGACCTCATACGGAAGATATTGGGTTCTCGTACGAGTTATTCCGGGTTTTTCGGGCCGCATAACACACAAATCAGCCCTATGAAAACTCTTTTACAGTCAAACATTATATGGATAGGAGCAACACCATCACTGCCATTTAAAATAATAATTTGAATTTTGGTTTTCAAATAGAACGACCAGTTTTTTTTTTTCAAACTGATTAACTCAGTTTCTTCCTGAAAGGCTTCAAACATGTTCTGTGTACAATCGATGTGACTTGAACTGTTGGTTATATTGTCCCGTAAAACTGTGTTCAAACCAGATAGTGAATTACCACAGGGGCAACGTATAAGAGCAGTTGCGAGTGCGTATACTGCGCGCAGAGAATTGCATCACCTGAGTTTCCATGGACGAGCTTCCGCCCATAAAACTGTTATGAAGAAAGTTCAAAGCGAGGGTTCAGTTGTGTCATTCAAGGAGTAACACGCTTTTGAAAGAATTTTCTGGAGCGTGAAATCAGGATATACGATTTTTTTCGTCAGAAGAACTTTGATATGGTGGCTACCTCGAGAATATTTTGAAAATTACTGCTCCACTCGAGATGTCAAATATGGCAATGATTTGTGCCTGCTTTTCTGGTCTAGTAAGGGTCTGAGAGCTCACACAGATTGGTGCGTGACAATGTTTTTCAAAAGTTAATTTTTAAAAGTACGGAAGTTTCTGTCGAAACTAAACAGAGCCACAGTAGACTGATTTGGAGAGACGTCTAAGGACTCAATCCCTGGAGATCAATATTGCTTAATCAATTAAAAAATTATCCTGTGGAGAAATTGAAGAACTTCCATCTACACACGTCGAAAATTGCTTCTAAGTTTTTACCACAGAATACGCGCTCCACTACATGCCAAGAAAAGCTCTGCTTTGTCTTAAAATCTGATCTGCATTGCTTCTAAGCCTAATACTTTTGACAGCATAGTATATACATAACTTTTTATATATTCGTGACATCTGCACAGCAAGCAGATGCATGTATTTTTCTCTTACCAACGTATGACTCCAGCCTACTATAGATTTTTCAATTAAGTTGCTAATCTGCATAACGAAATTAAGTCTAAGTTGCAGATGCAAAACCAATCATTGCTTGCGCAAACATATTTTTAGTAGATCTCTTTTTCTCATCTGCCTAAATTCAACTTTCCTGAATTAGGTCAAACGACAAGTATTATAGAGATAAAAACCTGTAACGCATACTCATTGATAATAAATTAGTACTCCAGCAAATGCCTCTGGCACTCTTTTTGCAAAAAAGAGTTCATTTTAGATCTTTGATCATTCTCTTTCTTAAGTGATTATTTTAAAGAATTAGGACTAAGGAAAACCTTATTCCTGGTGGGTGGAAACTAACATTGGTATATATTTAAAAACTGTTCTGCTTTGGTAAATGTGAATTTTTACAATTTTAGGTGCCGATTCTGAAACTGATTTTGCTCTAACACGTTAAAATTTAAATATAAAAAGTACTATTTTTTGCAAAATACACATGCAGTTCGAACATTCAGCAAACGTTTTTTTTTAGTAAAGAGTATCAACAACAAATGGTAATTAAAAAGGTACTCAATCATCTCATTAAATCAATACTTTATTTTTACTTTTATTTTTGTTTTTTGTGATCCATCGAAATCAGTACTTATACCAAGAAAATTAAGTGCCAGCTACCAACAGATTCTTTTCACTCAACCTGGAGACTGCACTAAATTTCTTCGATAGATCCAAGTCTCGTACTAGATGGTTCCATTTGTTGTCTTCTTCGACATGGCTTCAAACATCACCAGTCTTCAAATTCGCCATTTTATTTGGGAACAATCATTGTGGTTTTTAAATCGAGCTGGATTTGGATGAATGCATGAAAAGAGATCTGGATATCGCGACTTTGTTCTTAGGCTTGTAATGCTAAGCACGTAAAATAGTAATTCGATATGTCGTCTCTGGGTTAGCAGCACTACACCACAGGCACACAAGATGTCATGGATTTTCTCTCATCTCCGGCAAGCGAATAGTTGACATTCATGTGGATCCTATAATTTGTCTCGGTCACCAATTCTAAGATTAAAATAGGCACGAAATACAGTCATGCCAGTGTAATCTTATACATTAATAGCGTCGACAAAAAATTAAAACTTATTTGAAGAAAACTGTACCCCCTCTACTAGTACATATTAATAAAATGAAGATAATATTTAGAAATAAATTGCGTACAAATTAGAAATTTTGCTAGTTTAAAGCAGGTAGAAAATAAAATAAAAAAAAATGGTAATCTTTCATTTTCGGATTCAAAGACGAAAGTTGAGAGCTTTTTCATTTGAATCAAAGTAGCGTTTGACGTTAAAATCTAACCAGTCACACAAACTCACACATATACACAAAGCAATTGCAAAAAACTTACCTTTTAATTAATTTACTGCATCCACATGCATAGTATAAAATTAAAGCTAATTTATTGTAACTTTACAAAAATATATATATATATATATAAAAATCATTGCCATTAACTAAATGCAAAGTAGCAGCACTCTAGCGCATACTTTTTTTTTTTAATGGGATATGATGGACAGTGTGATGTATCTGCATTTATCTTGTTTTTTAGTCTCTCCTCTCTAAAAATACAATTTACGTAAAATAAAAAATACTTTCGGGTATAAAGATCATAAAGGAAAGTTTTAAAATTATAATCAGTTATTTATAGCCGATTATAATCGAGTTCTCTGCGTAAATTCCACTGTTTTAGGCTTGTATATCAAAAATATGATCGATATTTATATTTAAAATTAATTTTTTTTGATCTACATCGAGAGATGGATGCATTGCGCAAATCAAAACATAAAGCCTCCTAAGCAGTGGTGGTGATGAGTGCATTTTGTTTAAAGAATAAATAATTAGGACACTGACCTCCCCACCCAAAAGGAGATGTTTTATCTCCCTGGGTTCTCTCACCAGGTCAACATATCGCAGGATTCTTTTCAGTCTCCAGTATGACATTTGTAGCACTAACTGTTTAATAATCAGGTCTGCAGAGCTTCAAAGATGAATGGATAGGCGGGTTTCTCCCTATCCATCCAGTGAAGAGTGATGAAACACTTCAAACTCGTGAAAACAAAACCTACCTCTTTAGTTAGATGAACAGCTTATTCACTCACTTGAAATTTAAGGTGTGCACCACCAGATGGCTCTTCGAACTAGCCTATATTCTGCATGCATCTGTTGACGTAATGCAATTAACTTGTTAAAAGCTTAGCGATCCAATATAATTAATCGCTGATGAATAATGCAGAACACTACAAAATATGACCGATAATCAATCTCGAAAACCCCGTTTGAATTTAAAATCAGAATAAAACGAAATTAAACGTGTACGATAGTTTTTTTTTTTTTTTTTTTTTAATGAATTTTGGTTTGAAAATTGAGCATTTAGGATTTGAAGGATCATCACATTTGTTGAGAACTACAAGCCTAGAGAACATCATTGAAGTTTGTTGAAGTAGTGTGCTTGTAGCTGAAGTTACCATTCATGGTCTCTCTCTAATAGACAGTTTAGTTTGGAGAATCTAATACACATCAACTCCGAACACGTAATAAATAATTAGAAACCCAATTCAGGGCATTAATGTGATTGAGAAGTTATTATAATGAACTTAAAGCTATTCATGTATGCGATAAGTGTTCCAAATAACCATGGTAACAACGTGTCTTTTCGATCTGTTTTTCCACTGCCTGAATATACTTATTTTGTCCTTATATCCGCGCTATTGCAAAGTGAAAAACCATAATGCATTCTATGCTTCAAAACAAAAATTACGAGATATTCTTGAAAAATAAAATGACTATTTCACTTTACATCTGCAATCTCAAAATTGGCTTCGAAGATGTATAACTCGTAGAATACACTTCAGACATGAAACCTAACTGCATTTTTGTTCATAATAAGCAGTATGTATCTGCATGTGTGTATGTTTGTGCGCGTGCTTCTCTTGGTCGAACAACTCATGCGCAATCATCTCTTCTTGTAGGGCCACCCTCTTCCTTTTCTGTTTGGGTATGATAAGAGATGAGGGCTTTGGAGCATCCACAATAAAAGTGTGCCGATGCAAGTACTCCGTTCCTAAAATTGATCCGTGTAATCTCTGCGAAGAAGTTTATGTTGACAGTATTACAGAAGGAATATCAAAAGGCATCTGCAAGACAAAACCGTATCGACTATATTTCAAGAGTATTCGCTTCTAGTAATAAGTTCGAAAATTTTTGGAGCGTGTTTCTTAAATCGAGAGACTAGGTAATTTGACTGTTTTTAAACAAAAATGAAATGAATACATTACTATTTCAAGTTGTCTACCTAATCACACTTCTTTTTCAAAATCCTTTGGACTTTTTGTAGCTCATGTTTACAAGAGTCAGCAGTAATATACTTATTTTTCTGCATATTGTCAAAATAAACACAGTTATTTCCTATTAAAGAAGACAGTATAAACAGCTTCAATTTACTTCATGCAGTCACTTCCAGAGGCTATGATTCGTTGAGCTTATGCCAGAGGTTTAAATCTAAAATTTTAAACCATAATCTTGATTTTAGGCATAAATAATAACGAGTACGTATAATCAGAGATCACTTATACACTAAGTCCAGTCTGGTCACGTTATATGTAAGGCTAATAGTGCGGCTACGTTATACGTTTCAAACTTATTCCACTTAAAACAATGTTAATATCTGATCACTCAAAAATAATTGCTAAATATAACTTAATTTGCTATAACTGAAGTGCATTACAAAACAATTTATTACCTTAATACATCTATAAAAGTTGAAGACCTATGATTATATTATGGTGTCTATACATTTCTTACATTGCAAATATTTTTATCAACAGATCTACCCTTGGAGGGACCAAGTTTATGAGAGATACTTGGACCTACAAAGACTTTAATCCAACCTTGTATCTTGCTTATTTTAAACGAATATACAGTCTTACCAGAGATTTTTCTTGCTTAACGAGGAGTTTCGTTTCAAATTTATATTTAGTTCCACTCCAAAGTCCAATAATTCAATGCACAGTAGAGAAAAACGCCCCAGATATTGGTATATCTTCCATCCTACCCAGTGAAGTCTAAAGTCGGTTAAATTGTAGAAAATAAATATTTATGATGAGGAAATTGTATAGGGAATTCGCAGTTCACTCAGTTATACATTAAAAGAAAATCTATTTTATAATTTATATACACGTGGGCTCTGCTCTCAATAAAAGAGTTCAAAAATAAAAGTTCAGCTGTTATACAGGTGGCTGTATTTTACGCTCTGCCAAGTCAAAGTAAAACAGCATTGTATCAAGGTTATCAGCATTAAATACGACTGAAGTCATAGACCAGCGAAATTCTTTGCCATTTCTGAGTTCCCATCTTCTTGAAGATGGAATTTCATATACTTCACTTTCTCTAGAGCTTTTTCCCCTTTTCAATAGCTAGTAACTCATTTCACTTAAAGAAACGTCTACAAAAGATGTTGAAATTCGCAGTTTCACCGGCTTCTTCCCTTTCAATGATAGTTTTATGTACAGCAATTTTTCACTCAGCCCGGAGAAAGAAAGAAAAAAAATCTAATCTTTCTAAAGAGTTTCCATTTCTACCTTACCTGTTCTATTTATATATCGACTCTTTTTAGTCTGGGTTTTTACTCTGATCGCTGCAACGATTGCTCTCAACTCTGCTGGGAAATTTAGGTGTGGTAAAAGTCTCTTAATACAATCGGTAACAATGCTCCCTTTTCAATGTATTAATTCGTCAGCTTTTTTCCATTTTATAAACCGTATTTAATGAGCTAAATAAATAGCCACCTGGCGACTCACAGACTTGCCCAACATAGGGGCAAGAACAAATTTAATAAGAAGCACCAGTGGAGAGGAATTAGTTTTTGTACGTAAGGTTGGTAAATAAAATATATCGAGGATACTCTAAAAGCTTATGTTTTGTTCAAAAACGCAGCGGTTGGGAACGTTGGTTACTCCTTGATGGGCACAGTTGGTGGTGCTGCTGATAACAGAAAATATTACATTATTCATGCATTAAGAACCAGTTTTTCCCGTTTTCTTCTAATCAAGCGTACTAATCAAATATTATCGTGTATTTGTAGAGCCCTTATTGCCTTTGCTGCTAAGGCGAACTCTTTCATGATGCGTCTTAAATGAGATTGTTCTTTCAGGAAGCAATACAAAGATTGAACGTTTCTCGTAGGTCTAGCAATAAATCATCGACACGCGCAGCGAACAAAGTATTCTGTCATGTTCCGTTCGAAGGAACTAAATAGATGTGGGGTTGATGCAATAGAAGCAAGGCTACTCTATTAAAGACAGATTTAAGACGGATGTATTAAAGATGGACACTTTGACTTCCCTATTTTTCTCTTATCGGTTGCCTGACATGAAAACCACTAACTTTTTTCATACAAGAGGAGGTTCTTAGAAGTAAACAGTTTGAAACTAGCCTTGGGACAAACTGACTCTCGATCGTTTATTATGTATTGGTATGTTTAACATAATTCCGCTGTCATCGCTTATCAAATGGCTGGAACTATATTTTAATCGTCAAAGAGTACAACGCAGAATAACGGTCTAGAAATTGAAGTTGCTGTGTGGATACAAAGAAAATGCAAAAATTATTTAAGCGACAGCCGATCCCTATTACATTATTTCTCTCACAAAATCAAAAGTTTTGATTTGGTGACTATTGCTTAGATATTAATCTAATTTTCAAATTAGATATGGATCTAATGCTTAGCAAGCTGCTAACAACGTATATCTTTATATGATTTTATATTTTTTCCATAAAAGTTTGGGGAATTATTTGTTTTCCTTTTACAAGCAAAAATAGCAATGTTCAGAATATATTTCGCCAATTAAAGGTAGTTTTACTTCTTATGTTTGATATGCATGCAAACAGATGAGTCCTTTCTTTTAAAAGGGAGATTACATCAGGGCTTCGCTGGTGTGGCTAATTTTTTTGAAGATCTTTGGACTCGGCAAATTTATTGGCATATGGGGAGTGAGTTCCCAGCATGCAAGATATTTTATATACCATCCTCCAAAACGCATCCGAACACATCTCGATTTCACATTGCCATCACTTGATTCATTAAGGTGTCGGTTACCCTTTAGCCGTGTGGCACACTCCGTCCTCCCGAGTTCACTTTTAACCAACGATCGATAGACTTCAGCGGATATAAGCTTCAATTCCTCCTGCAGAACATCATTTGAGCTACCGATGTGAAACGAGTTGATCTGGCCCTCACCTGACGTTGCAGTTCATCTCACAGGTGTTCCTCCCTTTTCAAATGTGAACTCTACACCAGCCATTCCAAATTTATTATATTCACATCCATGACCATTCTCGAACAGCCGGCGATACAGCATGGCATGGGGAATTATTCTGTTGAAACCAACATGGGTCTGTACCAACAAACCGCTAGGGACGATAGAAATGTTAATGTAGGCATCGCTAGTCCTAGTTTCTCACAAAATTACCAATGGATTCAGGAGATACCATGAAAAACAGCTCTACACCATAACCCCATCTTCTGCCAATTTTATTGTTAGCAAAATGCACTGCAGTAGCAGACTTTCACCGGTATCTTCTATACCCACACTCATTTGCACCATGCAAGGTGAGACTTCTAATTGCGTTCGTGATATTTGATTTATGCATCGCCGTCCGTTCTTTCATCAAAATTGAGGCTGTGGAGCTCTGTATGTACTGTGTTCGTACCGAACTCAACACCTGTTTATCCTTAAATGCATGTTGTTGTGACGCAATTGTCTTATTACATTTCCGATCATACTTGGATCATTTGGAATGAGCTTCCGTCGTATTTCTGCGCTTTGCTGGAAGGTGGTGTTTTCGTCACACTTCCATTTTATAATAATATCACCGACAGTCGACTCCGAATGGCGTTGATTGGTCTGTCATCATTTCGGCAGACTTAAATGCGAAGTCTAACTTTTGGCACAGTAGGATTATTGATCCAAGAGGTTTGGCCTTAGAAGATTTCATATTATCTTCAATCTCTGCGTTCAAACTATTTCTTGTAAACCTTTCACTTTTCCACATCGATCGGAGAATCTAACATGTACCTTTAACATCTGCTAAATTGGATGAAATGATCACGGACTGGAATGTAATTCCAGGACTAATAAATAGCGATCATCAAGCTATTATTTTTGGTGTATTACCTAAACAGCATTGTATTAAAGTACAACCAAACGATCTTAGACATTTTGCTATGAAGACAATAAAGTGGGAAAACTTCAAGGAGTACCTTAATACCATTCTAACACAGGAAGTTCAAAATAACTTAAATTCTATGATGGTACTTGAATATGTTGATTTTATACAGACTCATCTTTTCCTCGCAATGCAACAGTCTGCCAAAAGAAAACAACCCAAAAAGGATTTAGTTCCGTGGTGGATCCCCGAGCTGACCTGTTTGAGGACCCAAGTTTTCCAAGCGAGAAGGAACTATCAAAAGAATAGACACTTATCAAATGAGGATGTACAGTATAAAGAAGCATATAGTAAGCTTAGGAAAAGATACCACAAGGAAATTTCCAACTCCAAATGTAATTGTTGGCAGAACTTGGTGAAAGAAATAGGAAACACGGAACCGTGGGGTTTAATATACCGTTTAACAAGAAACAAAACGATTGCTGGAGATGTGTATAACACTGTCTTGGTACAAGGTCAGGAAACTCATGACTGGGAGATGACAATTGAATCTATTGTCTCTAATCTTTTTCCTAAAGATATCCCTGAACTTGACACACCGGAACAACAGGAGATAAGGCAAAATAATGAAATATATCATGGTCCTACAGACATTGAACGGTTCACTCTTTTGGATCTGCTATTGGTAAACTAAATAGTAAGAAATGTCCCGGCACAGATCTGATTGAGAACCTTATTATAGTCAAATTTTTTTATCTTTACCCACAGATCTTATTAAATCTTATGAATAAATGCCTCCTAAAGGGACTTTTTTCTTAGGCAGTGGAAAGTGGCTTTGTTAAAGATCCTTCATAAGCCAGGGAAACCAACAACGGATCCTCGTGCTTATAGACCTATCTCGCTGCTGGCGAACTTAGGAAAACTATTTGAGAGACTTTTAGCCCCAAAACTTCAAAAAATGCTAAAGAAAAACAACTCTGTTCTAAATTTCAGTTTGGTTTTAAAAAGGAAAAATCAACTGAGGAAGCAATTACAACTCGGACTTCTTTTGCACAAAACTCTGCATCCAAATATGTCCTGGCCGTGTTTATGGACTTCGAGGATGCTTTCGACTCGTTGTGGTGGGAAAGCCCTCAGATCCTTGAGATCTGCAAATTGCGACGATTATGTCTACAAAGTCTTACGGTCTTATTTTTGTGAACGTTCAATCAAGGTTAGTGCTAAGCATCTTACTTATAATTCTCAGGTTTCCAGAGGATGCCCCCAGGAGTCGGTGTTGGTGCCTCTCCTCTGGAATGCAGTCCTGGATCAATGGCTCTTGAGAACGCATCACAATGTAGTCAAAATTACTTACGCTGATATTCTGGTGGTGGCTGTGGAAGGAAGGTCAAGAAAAATCCTTGAAGAGAAGATGCAACCTATTATCGATGATTTGTTATCCTGGGCCAATACTAACAAACTGAAAATTTCTCAAAGCAAGACAAACTTTATGACTTTCGGCAATCATTTTAATTATAACAGACCTCCTAGAATTCTACTCAATAATAGACAGATACCTTACGTACCTCAGACCAAATATCTAGGTGTTCTATTAGATGATAGAATGAGTTTCCAGCCACATGTCTCAAATTTAAAGAACAAAATTCCGAATTTTACTGCATCGGTGGTCAGGATCTCCAGGAAAGACTGGGGTCTGACTAAGGAAACTTTATTATTATACTAAAAAACAATTTTCCTGCCTGTGGTATCCTATGCAGCTAGTGTCTGGCACTAAAACGTTATCAAAGTAAAGATGAAAACTTTGCAGAGATCCGTATTACTGACGATTCTTAATATTCCTAGAACCACTTCAAACAATGCCCTACAAGTCTTAGGAGGAGTGATGCCCTTAGATCTATACATTACATATCGTAGAATGCTGTACAAACTAAAGAAGGGGCTTTCGATTACTGTGCATGGCATAACATCTGATCCTGCAAATGATATAAAACACGAAAAGGTTAGAATTTGGAGAGAGCTAACAGAAATATGGCAACAAAGATGGGATGAGAGTCAACATGGCCTAACCACAAAGAGATATATTCAACAAGCTGATTACTTAGCATCTCCAGGTATAAAATTATGGTTCACGCGTAAAATGTATACCTCCTACTTGTTACGGGGGAATGGCTCTTTGAGGGCTAAGCTTTTTGAGCGTGGTTTAGAGCCGGACCTGTTTCGTACTTCTCGCGGTTTTGAGACCTGGGAACATGCTCTCCTGCATTGTCCAAAGTATGTACAATTCAGGCACACACTATTCAGTCTGGTTCCAGAATTATCGGTGGAGAATGTCAGTGTTCTTATGGATAATGCATCAATCCCGCTCACAGGTATGGGCAACCTAGGAGCGGGATTCATGGCACCCATCGGTATTGCACTACCTCCGGTGGGTGCGGGATCTGTGCAAAAAAAAAGCACATACAGATGATAACAACAAAACTCACCACTCCTAACACCAAATACCAGCAGTTTTTCAGGCTCACTAAACAGAGTTTCTGTACGATCACAGAGGACAAGGTGGAGATGGGCATCTGCCTAGGAACCACTCCGATACCGGAACACACACACACACACACATGTACACCCTTAGGATGGATATTGAGAAGGTATATAAAAAATTGTATATAAATCTTGTATAAATCATGTATATAAATTGTATATTTATCTTGGAATTGTACATAAACTTTGTGTGTGTAAATAAATGAAAAAAATGAATGAATGTCAGTAATTGCACGAATCGACAAGCTAGAAATGTAACCTACGATACCAATAACACTCCTCTCAAAATCAGTCAGCTCGCATCTACGCTATGCCAAGATCGACAAATTTGTGTATCTGATGTGGGGAGAATGGTGATTACAACCACTGTACTACCATGAGGATCATATTCTAACGCCAGAAAAAGGAAGTTAAACAATTTAATTTAGAACCATCAAATTTTTCCTTAAATTTTTCTATTTCATAAACTGTTTTCTGAATCATTTTCAATTGTCTAAACCTTATTTAACAATTCATCTTTAGAATTAAGTCTGTAGCTGAAAATAAGCATCGTAACACTTCAAAACACAGGGTTTCACAGGGAAATTGAAATGATATGGGTTATTTTTTGTTACAGAAATTAGTTTATTTACAAAAACAAAGTCAGATAAAGTTATTCAGGACTGTTGTGTTGTTGTAGATAACGGAGTTTTTTCCATTCATATGAGTGACCTTACTTGTCACGAGAAGGTGGAGCACGCTGTCCTTCATGCAGCTGGTAACGCCATCTTACCTTAACAAGCAACACCCATATCAGTGTAGAAATTCAACTAGCTGCGAACAAAAAAAACAATCGCATAATCTCGTCTAAAATCACAATAACTTCAATTTCCCAATGACAAAGAGCGTAGCCTTAAACATCCTGGAAAAGTGACTTCCTTGGTCTTGCCGAGTTCTACCGACGTGCCCATATATCAACTTAAATGAAATTGTTTATATTTTTGAGGACACCACAGCCTAGTTTATTCCATGCAACAAATTGGATTGCGGTAATGCACGTTCTCGTACCTTAATTCATCAGATTTCCCAAACTGAATGGATTCTAAATTTTCTAATAACAGTGTATCTAAGAGTGAAACAGTGAGCAGAGCTAGTAAACTGGTTTAACAGCTAAATCCAATAGTAAAATAAAGCACGAAAGAGTTCACACTCATTTAGGTTTAGTGAGGTCTATTCACTTGGTATTTTAGGAGAGATAAGGTACTTGAGTTGTCAAAAATATAGACGGGTGAATCATTGGCTGATCGGTGATTCTGTTTAGTGGACTGAACTTCTAGATATCCGTGCTGCCAGAATTAAGGCGAAACAGTGGGATTCCTGACTTCTCAAGGAGAAGAAAAAGTAGATTTTCTTGAAGATATCAATTGCTTCTTAGATTCCAGATTGGTTACTTTGGCAAGGAAGGTGATGTCAGCCATAATTCTTCTGGATCTATAGGATACTGAGTTATAAAATAGGGATTTGTGGAATGTGCGACAGCGGAAACAGTTCGGACTGCTTCTATAACTTTAAAAATAACACCATATTTATGCTTTTTAAACTTATAGATACTCCTTTTAATGAACCACATGTCTTGAATGCTTTGCGAGTGATTTTAAGAACATGAGCATCAAACTTCGCATTGCTAGAAAACAGTACCCCACGATGGTCGACTTTGGCGTGCCTTTCTGTGAATTCTGAATTAATTGTGTATTCATGATTTATTACTCCCTCCCCTGGGAGGGGAATTTTCAGGTGAGAAAGAAGATCCTTGACGACGACATTCAGTGGTAACCATAAGGAGAATTTGAGGGTGCACTGAAGCTGCTAGGAATTGGTCATCTTTGACAGTTGAATAGGTTGAAGTCATCTGCATCGAGAGAAACTTCAGCGTTTATCCTCCGGGGAAAATTGAGATACTCCAATTGAGTGGACGAAAAGCGCCCGAGTTCACTCGATTGATGATATGTCTGCGAAAATGTTGCATTATTTGGTTGTTTCTGATTCATTGATTCTGATTAATGAAAGGCTTGAAGAATTCGAATTCTTGTTTGGGTACTACTGTGTAAAAGAGTTTAGCAAGGCTGTTTCGTAAGGATGTTGGTCTAATCGGATACAGCACACTTGGCACCATTTATTATTATTTTTTTAATTAATTTATTTATTTTATTATTTTTTTTTTTAATGCGAAGTCTGTTGGCCTTGAAGCTTTTCGGATTAGTACCCAGTTTGAAATTCAAAATACGAAGTATCATTGGTTTTAAATTAGTGCTAGTCTTTTTCCAAAATAAAGTAGACATGTCATCAGGACCTTTAGTATAACAATTGCTCATATTTGGCAATTATGAGTTTGTCATTATTTGGATCAAGAGGTAGTTGAGGAGTTCATCTTTGACTGGAGTAAAATCAGCAAACGAAGAAGATCGCTTGACACCCTTAGTTTGAATCTTCTAAAAAAATGTTTGGAAAACTTTTGAGTGAGTCTTTTTCTTTCTTTGCGTATTTGACTGAATGTTTTATATTATTAGCGCGTTTGCTTGTACTTTTTTCCTGTATCGATCCTCTATTTGAAGCTTCTGAATCAATTCACTGTCATATTACCCCGAAAGGGTAGAACTCTTGGGACACCTGGTTCCTGGGCAACGCGACGCTATCACCCCTCTTGCTAGTAGACGAACCCATCGCTTGGCAGTTATATAGGTACACTGCATCATTGCATTCATGTAGACGGTAATTCGATGTCAGTATGGATAAACATCGTGAGTTAACCGACTTTGAAAGAGGGATGATAATGGGTGCCCAACGCATGGGCCACTATCGCGGAGGTGGTACAGAAATTGCACTATCCCCGTTCGACAGCATCAAGAGCGGGAATACACTATTTCCGGAATAACATCCCATCCTGGACAGTGCTGTGGACGGAGAAAGGTGGTGGATGAACGTGGATGTCGACGTCTGTCTCGCATTGTTTCAGCCAACCGGAGAGCGACAGTGGCACAAATAACCGCCGACTTCAACGAGAGAGGTGCTATAAATGTCTCCACCAAGACCATCAATCGATCATTAGCCGCAATAGGTTATGGCAGCCGCCGACCCACCAGACTCCCATTGCTAACACCACGACACAGGACTTTACGCCTGAACTGGGAGAAAGAACATCGGCACTGGACCTTGGGTGATTGGAGACTGGTCTCCTGGTCCGATGAGTCCGTTTACAGACTCATCGGACGAAGCTATGTACCTACCGTGTAAACAAGGAAAGGACGGTGACGATATCACTGTGCTACACGCGCAGACACGGTTTAGATTACGTATCCATCCTTGTAGACCATCTGCATCCCTTCATGGTCATCGTGCACCCACAGGACAATAGAATATTCCAGCAGGAAAATGCGCCTCCCCACAGAGTCCCGGTGACTAGAACATGGTTCGAAGAGTATTCCGGAGATATTATCACCAAGGAATGGTCTCCCCATTCAAGAGACATGAACCCTGTGGAGAATCTTTGGGATGCCGTAGATCCGTTAGAGCTTTAGATCCTCCACCCAGGAATGCGATGGAATTATGAACACCAGTGCAGCAAGCATGGACGAAAATACCTGTGGAACACTTTCGTGAACTAGTGGATTTACTGTGTCCTTATCCGGGCGAAAGGTGGGCCGGACCACCACCTATAGGTTGAATAGCGGCAAATCAGCACTCCATAAAATGAAACAGCAAACTAGGTAGATATTCCATGATTTCTGTCCACTCAGTGTAATTCAGGTAGGTAAAGCGTAAAGTCAAATTGGATTCAAGAACAAAAAGTTGGATATAGTTGAATGAACACTGAAGATTCAGATTATTACTAAGAATATCAATGTCTTCTACAGAAGTGAAGAATTCCATGTCCATACTGATAAGAACTAGGTTGAATAGCGGCAAATCAGCACTCCATAAAATGAAACTTAGCAAACTAGATCTATATCTGAAGTTATCAGAAGTCGCAGCGATGTTAAAGGAGAGTAGAGTAGGATGTCACAGTAGAACGTACGATGGTCTTTGCAAAGATCTGTCTGGATAGAGAGAAAATATAAAATCAAGTTAGGCAATTATCTGATTATCGTGTCGATTATCTTTTAATTTACTATTAACCATAAACTATATGCACGCGCACAGAAATCCAAGCAGGGAATTACTACATAATAAAACGGGTGGACTACCAGTATCAAACACAGTCTACCGTTTAAAATAAAACAGGTTGAAGGCTGTATAAATTAACCGCTCCCATCCTAACACAATGCAAAGATCTCGATGACGTTTTCACCAACTAAACCCTTGCAGTAACACAGGGCATATAATCACCGCCCTCTGTACATCAGGTGTAAAAGGCCTGAATTCGAATCTCTCAATGATGGGAGGAAATTTTGGGACTTTTTTCACAACTTGTGAAAACAGAGATTACAGAGAATTAGATACAATATACAACGGCTCGTAGCCTTAGTTCTTTTTGAACTTAACACATATCCCTCTAATCCTTACCTATCCACTCAACAACATGGGTAGATTGGTAAGTGATTTTTTGTGCACACGCTACTGCGTATTGTGTAAATAGATGCTGTAAATCCGCAGCACCGTAAGAGTTTACTTACGACGATAATACCATAAAATTCTTCCGAGTTTTTATTCCCTATTTCTAAGAGGACAAATTGTCGATAACGTTTCGGGACGCAGCTCGCGCGATACAGGTTCACTTACTGAATTTGCTGGAAGATAGCATGACACGAAAGTTAGCTCTAATCCATTTCCGTGAGGCACTGTTATTTATCACCCTTAACGAGCACTCCCCACACTATCACACATTGGTATGCACTCATTAATGCAGTTTTATCTCCTTTCCGCATCTTCTCCATCGCCACGTTTTACTGACACTGAACTTGTGAACTATTTTAAAATGCAGATTTCTCAGAACAGTTTTCTTTCGTGTACATCATCAAGTATCTGGAGAAAAGTTATCACTGGGGCATTCTCTCTCATTTTTTTTCCTCTTTTTTTTTCATACTTCAGCTGCCTCGTTTCTATCAGCCACAAATGTAGGAACATTCTGTTAAAATTCAAGTTGACCTACTTGGCGCTTATCTATCTTTCTAATCAGTTTTCGCTGACTGCATGCTTCGTAAGCACTGATGGAGCAAGATTTACATCCTGAACAAACTTTTAATTACTTCATCGAAATCACATAAGTAACCAGAAGCTAATTTTGAGTAGTTGCTTTCGGTTAATACAAAACCTCATTACGGTTTTAAGAAGCCTGTAATTATCGTTCGTCTTGAAACACGCGCTGTTCGGAATTGGAATTGATCCACCCAGAGATGGAGGGAGCTCTTTGAAAAATATGCGTGAATGCTGTTCATCTACAGTATAAACAATTAACTTTTCAAAATGGTCGACGTGGTAACCCTAGAGTCACGCTTCCAGTTATGTTGTCTATTATGGAAACCCTAAGTGCTTATTTCAGTCCTTGAACAGTCCTCTCCACCCCTAATGCACCACACATACAAGTCTGTTTATTATACTTTTCAGACTATACAGAAGAAATCCTGAACGTCTTACGTTAGAGAGAGGGATTATTTTTACCCTGCATTAGGAAGTGCCATACCATGTGAACAACAGGAGTCATGGTGTGGAAAATCATCTAATCTAAAATAGGGTAGAGATCTACTCATTTTTAAGAGACTGAATGCCCAATGTTATATTGATACCATACCAAAATATTGTGCTTCAGCCAGTCAAACTAAAGTCAAGTTGGATGTGTCCATAATACCACACGAATATCCCTATAATGTCTTCATTATATTCATGAGGATTCATGTCCTGCAAGGACATGAATCTGTCGCTAATAGAGCAGGCGTGAGGTCGTGACAGGACTTATTTCAGCCAAGGTAAAAACTGTTGTCCAGCTTATAATCCTAGTAGATTACAATCACCATCTTTTTCACTAAGTACCATGATATCTAGCGGCGTAGCATGCATAGATATATACATACTTCTGAGGGCAGGGCATACTGATGTTCCTTGAAACCATTTCGACTTGAAAATGCATTGTCTGTATATCTATAACGTACTTACCACCATAACTTTTTGGAGAGTATTTTATAACCCTAAATCCGTTTTCCAAACGGTTCTCGTGAGCTCCAACTGGAGGAATGCCTAGTTATAAACTAATTAAAATGCATATTTTTTGCTCGAATTGGTTGAAACAATTCCTTCACTTTCAATGCATTCCGCACTATTTGTTCATAATTCAAAATCCGTTTGTGAAATCATTTCTCATGTGTCACAAACATCAGGCCTTATTTTCCAATAGTATTATTTAGAAAATAATGGGAATTTTTTTTAACCCATTATTAAAAGTAATATAATACTAGCTTGAACCTTCGACATTCTCAATGCCGGTTTTTATGTCACATATTTCTATTATTAAACGATCACTGATAGATGTAAAATCAATTGAATTCCAATTTGGTTCTTGGAATTTACGTCATACATGCCGTAGGATTTCTTAGATTATTTCTTTAACTGGTGGATGACTACAATTACCCAGTCCAAGACGCAGTAGAAATTATCAATTCTGGAGTACAACAAAAACTCAAAGAACATTTGTTTTTTTATTGGGCCGGTTTAATTTTTCTACCTTCCACTAACTTGGTTTCATTAGCAGCTTCACCTCATCGATCAACAATCATTACTCCAAAATCGTCTTTTATTCTCCTCAATAATTATAAGCTACAATATGTGCACGTAAAAACAACACCCTTCTGTAGCACAAAAGACAGTAATTAGCATAGGATAAATGAGTACGAAACTTCCTTATCGTGGGGAAAGGAATAAAAGGAGTGCCTGAGTTCTTAATCGGAAATTTCTCACAACATACCTCCCATTTAGGAAAGAACAAGACTTCTCATTAAGAATTTTACAAAAGTTTCATTAATCAGAACTCCAACAAACCTTCCACTAATAACACGCATATTAAGGCGATGAAACAGTCATAAGAATTTGAAACTTTGATCTTACAGCCTCATAAAAAGCGGCCACTATATTTAGGCCGTTTTTAACTGCTTTAAAAGTTATTTTGAATAGTAATTTATCGAGTCCATTTAATGTTAAACATTAAAGTAATGGAAGTAAAGAAGAAAATTGTCGCGAATCGAGGAATTATTAATGAAAGCGGGTTTTATTCGGCAACCCTAAGAAAAACAAAGTAAAACGTGTTCGAACAGCCTAAGCTAATCCAATAAAGGAGATACAGATGCTACAACGTGGGTAATCTATGGTCAGTCTTTCATCGTCCATCCTGGGTGTCCTCTTTGTTTCCCAGACATGAGTCTATGTTTCTTCTGCCAATAACACGGTATCTAGCTTTCAGTGTTTTACTAGCAATCATATAGACGTTATTTTTGTAGTGTCACACCCGTTCTGTAACATACCCTCCTAGGATACCAAGAAAGAAATATATTGCGCTGCCATACGCAACATATTAATCAGGAACGGTTGATTTATCTTATTAGGCTTCATGGTAAACCACCCATAAATTGTATCGTCTATCTTGGTACTTTATACAATCAAAAATAGCCATAAATTGATGCTCACTGTTTTATAAATAAAATACAAAAAGGTTTCTCTTTTAATTCTGTTTTTTTTATTCAGATGAGCTAAGTTTCGGTTGAAAGTTAATGTTTTACAGTTCTTCTGTGCCTTAAACTTTTTCACTAAATTTACTTTATTCGTGTAGCCAATATCATTTCACACAGTAGGTGATTGAGTGGAACAAGTCTTACATGAGAAACTCAAGCTGAAAGTACACGATGCAAAATTAATTACAAAATTACAAACAAAAAGTCAACAATATGATGAATTTAAAATAGTGTCGACTTCACCGCGCAGGCTTTACAGGAAATGATTTGTCGGAACAAGGATTAGGGCATTTTTTCGATACTAATCGAACCTGCAACCAAGAACAAGATTCCATATCCGACCGAAACACACCCAAACTAATCAAAGCAGACTTGACGTCGAAACAAGTCATTCAGAACTGATGTCAGCTCAAGCTACCCGAGTTATCAGGCAGGTGCAAACACTGTCTAATGAAGAAATCAATGTTTCCCATTGTAATTGTGCCCAAGTAAGTCCCATTCCTGAAAAACCCTCAAAATCCTCGGATATATTGTGTCTTGCGGAAACCTGGCTAGACCCAAACCAACCTGAAAGAAGCTGTACCATTCCTGTTGGATTTCATATGCAGGTTGCCTCATGTAACAGCCTAGAGCGGGTGGAATTGCCATAGTGTTCAACTCAAATAAGTTTTCCGTTGTCCACTCTGCGCCAATAGCTCTCAACACGTCGAAGCAGTAATGGAAATATTAAATCAGCGCGGCACACTTGCTGATTCGCTGCTGTGTACCTACATCGAACACCAACCACAGCAATTACAGATGAAACTATTCACTGATTAATCACCTCCACCCAGAAGCTTCTCATATCCTAGGCAGACACTTGTTTGCAAACTAGGTTTTGGAGATGCTCAAGGATTAGCGGAAGATTTAAGTATCCTCCTAGAATATGAGAGGCTTCTGGGTGGATATGATTAATCAGTGAATCACTTCATCTATAGTTGCTGTGGTTGGTGATGACATCAGCTCACTTAGAGTCATCAGCCAAATAGTGTAAAAGTGTGTTGGATATATCCTTTTCTTCAGGAGTATGCTAACTCGAGGAAATTACAAATGACATATTCCGCGTAGGCCATCGATCAATCTTATTCCAAGTTCTCCTACCTGCCAAAAACTTCAATGTTCCCAAAGCCAAATCAGTAAAACAGCTCTCCGCGCCAACGTTTCTCAATCCACAGCTCTTGTATCGACTCTGCACCTTCCATCTCGTGGAATATTTTGGAAACTGTGAGCTAAGCCTTGCGATCGACCTAATCACTAGGTTATTCCGAACGATTTATACTATAAAATGCTTTTAAGAGCATTATAATCACTTTTTCTATAGCATTGGTAGATTCTTCACCTCAATAAAAGTTTCAATGCCAAACAAACCCTGCAAGCCAGATGTAAAGCATAGGGGGATGTACAAGAATGCATAGTATTCTTCCACGCTAAGGCCAAGTTCAATAGGAATAACGCAAAGCAATCAAAACGCAGCTCGAAAGAACCCCAAAAAAAGAAGTAATTTTACATTGCTAAAACAAATTCGGCCAAGCATATCGACTGAGATGAATGGCTCCACTTTACTGTCAAATTTTCTAATAACCTACTAGGTGTGATTGTTGGTTGTTTAAGGGTTTTATGACGTATCAGTGTCTAAGGCTGTAATGCGCCAAGGCAACTTGCTGTCGTGGAGTTGCTCATCTTTAATTACTGCCATTCTACTCAATGTCCTGGCCACAATCCATATTACCGAAGAACAACTAAAAAGTGCAAACAACTGCAAGTGACTACAGCATCTCTCAATTAATCGTCAACTGTTTAAGTGTGTTCGTTATTCTCCTCACTCCTCAACCTCTATAGAGGTCATCCATATTATTACTTTCCAAGAAAGTGACCAAGTACTGCGTCCGGCCCTGTCCAAAGATGTAGAAAGTAACCCTTCAACCAAATTTAGGCCCATTGCCTGCCACCTCTGTTTTACTTAAAATCCTTGAGAAAGCATTATTGCTGTCCATCACCTGTGAAATCTTCCTTGATAGTCCTAAACAAATACATTATGCTATCTCTGGAGGATTAACCATAACCAATATGGCAAATGCAAAAAATTGCATTCTAGAAGCATTAGCACAGATATGAGGTTTCAGTCATATAACTGGATATCCACTTAGCATCGAATGCTTCTCCCATACCCAAGTAGTTATTGCTCCTTCGAGCTATTTCCATTTTTAAGGCGATATGCTCTGGCCCTGGAAGCGCTCCTGTTCAAAAGAATGCTTGTCTTAAAGGACGGTAGAAAGACTATCATATGTAAAATAACTACTGGCGCCTTCAGTGTAGGATTGTATTTAACGTTCTCTTTATCAATAAACAAAAATGGATCGTATATGCTGATGGCAACAAGCTCTTAACGAGAATTTCGCCATCCGACCCAGTACAATGGTTGCTTCAGAAAATCAGCAGAAGACTAAGGGATCTAGAGGACTATCTTAAAACTTTTGGACTACGAATCACCCATAAAATCGGCACACCCTTTTTCATTGAAGTCCAGCCTAACAAGTCTGAAACCAACTTTAAATGCCACAGCAATTCCAATCGTCAAGTCACACAAGGACTTAGGGCCATTTTAAACACGAAACTGTCATCATTTAGTGAGAACACAGACCTGATGCGCTAAGCTCACCTCTCTACGATGGGTTTCCAAGCAACAACTCCGCCATACCAGTGACTTAAAGCAGAAACCCAAATGACTAATATTTGGGCCTCTGCCGTGAAGTCCAATCTCAACATAATCTTCGCAGCGGAATTGTGGCTTCTGTAATTATCCAACACCAAACTACACCTTCCTTCCTCGCGTCTTCTAACAATATAATTAGCCAATGTCCTAAAATCACGGAGGATCCGAAGGTATATCGGGGAAATGAGGCTGCTCTTCATAACAAAGATGGCCACTGTAACGATAATGGGGCCAAAATTTCCGGAGACATATCTGGGCCCTATATTCGAACATCGCCACAGCTATTTACACATCACAGCGGTCCAAAACTCGTTGATTTGATGCTTCATGCCCTCGAAATGATTATTGATGATTTGTATTTCTTAATTTTCACCACTAAGAAGTGGTGTAAAATAATAAATAAAATTGGAAATTCTTGCTACACTAAACATATGAAAGCCCGTGTCCCTCATAAATATGCCCTGCTGCCAGTCATTGAGCGCACTCGAAACCTATACAGCTCTGCAAGAGACAGCTGCTCCAAGAAAACCCCTCAATCTCATGGACTCTGCTGCTCGACCGCAATATGAGGGATGGCTACGACTGGAGCAAGTTAGATTCCTGGCGCTGAATCAAAGCAGCACAGTATAGGAGCCTTCTAATTTAAAATGACAGGCAATATTCGTTTATATTGTTCATAATATAAGCGCATATTGCATAAGTGATACATTGAGACCTGCCTCATTTCCTGACTTCACACCCGTTAAAGATGATATCCTCATTAACCTCTTTATCACTGATGAAGATTTAAATTCGGCATTAAAAAGCATGAGAAATGACTATACTAGAGGCCCAGATGACATTCCAGGCTTATGTTGGCAAATGACTGTCACTACCTTAAAACCCTTCATACTGCGGATCTTCAACTTGTCTCTCAGGCAGGCTGGGGAAGTATCCTAAGCACTTTAAGCAGGTCAATATAGTTCCTATTTAAAAAAAGGTGATAAAAATGATGTAACTGATTACAGATCCATAAACTTGCAAAACAGTCTGGCTAAACTCTTCGACACAGCAGTACACAAACGTCTCTTCGAATTCTTCAGGCCTTTCATTGATCAGAACCAACATGGTTTCTGCAGTGGCAAGTCTGTAGTCACAAATTTGCTTCCTTTCTGTCAATACACCTCTGATCACCTTCAAGTTGATGCAGTCTACACAGATATATCTGTGTAGACTGCATTTGATAAAGTCCCGCACCAACAACTTCTGGAAAAACTTAAGCTATATGGTATCAGTGACCCTTTGCTCTCATGGCTACGCAGCTATATTACGCATCGTTCCTTGAGCATAATCATCAATCAAGTGAACTCAGACTGTTTTATACCACTAAATGGAGTACCACAAGGCTCCCCTTAGGTTCTCTTTTCTTCATTGTTTTCGTAAATGATCTTCCTTCTTTCATCTACACCTCCAATGTTCAAGTTGCTCTCTATGTAGATGATCTTAAGATCTACTCAGCAGGGAAGGAAATTACGGATTGTCAACAGCTTCAATGGGCTCTCAATAAATTCTCTCTGTGGCTAGTCTGCTAACCCCTCTAAGTGCAAAGTAATCTCTTTCTCATCCGGCAGATATCCACAACTAATAAATACGGAGTACAATATTAACTCTGTGATCATCAAAAGGTATGACCAAGTTAACGACTTGGGGATTCTCTTCTCCAGCAGTGCTAAATTCGATGCCCATGTCCTTAAAATCACCAGCAAAGCATTCAAAACACTGGGATTTATCAAACGGAACATACAAGTTCAAAAACTACAGATATGCGGTTATCCTTTATAAAACTATTGTTCTGCCAATCCTTGAATTCAGTTCACCCATCTGGAATCCTCACACAAAGACTTTAATTAACAAAACTAAAGCGGTCCAAAAAAATTTTGTCCGTTACCTTACGTACTGTAATCTCTATTCTATCACTCAGTGTATTATGGATCGCTGTGTGAATACTTTCATCTGAGGCCTCTGTGTACTAGAAGAGTTATTGCTGACATCACCTTTCTAGCCAAAGTAACCACTGGAACTTATGAAGCACCTGATATCCTTAGCAAAATCAACTTCAATGCTCCTTGTAGACAATTCAGGAACCTTACACCATTTCGCCTTGACTCTGCCACCACGGACTTTATGAAGTTCAGTCCACTGAACAGAATCAGCAAATGACTCTCTCATTGACTTTTTTTGACAACTCCCAATCACTGATGAACTCCATCCACAAGTTTGCCTCTTCTCTTAAACTGCAAAGTGACTAGCTCTGATCTAAATAATTAGATCAGAGCTAGATTTAGCTCTGATCTAATTATTATTCTGATCTAAATAATTAGATCATAATAATAAACTACAATAATGTAGTTTATTATTATGTCTTTTATTATTTTCCTATTCTCTAACTGATTAATTATTTGTTTTACGGGTAACTTAACTTAATGCAATCATCTTTTGTACACATGATTTTCATTTTTAAATCTGTATCAATGTTTATCTTCCTGTTGGATTTCATATTATTGTTATTATGTTTATTGTTCTGATCTCAGATACACTGTTAATGGTTACCTGTTGTGTATCTTGTTATTAATAAAAAAATAAAATAATGTATGTTCAATATTGTCTTAAAATAGCATAAAATAGTATCATCTATAACGCTGTTCTTTATTAAAATTATATTTTGTCTGGAGATTCTCTGGCATTACAATGCAGAGAAAACAAACAATTGCATATTCCTCGATTCCAATTAAAGATTCTACTCTGTATTTTTCAATATCGGTGCCCTTTGAGATTTCCAATAATGTATAAATATTTCATAGCTTCATTATCAGAGTTTATAATGATGGTGATTGGTTATTCACCTTACAGATAAATAGTAATTTCAAATTAAAATCCGGAAACTGCCTCCTTTTAAAATAGAAATCTTTAATCGAAGAGACGCGCTTCAGCGACTTCAATAACTTGATGCGAATACATAACGAAGTACTGCTCCACTCAAAATGTCTGTTGCAATATTTTCTGTTACAGTGGATATTTTAATTTCGAGATTCTCAGTGGCTTGTGGATGTCCAATTCGCAAGCTCTTTCTAAGAATTTATTTTGTTCAGGAACTTATTCCTAACTGCACTGAGAAAATTGATTTTCATGAACTTCTTTCGATTTCTTCCCTAACAAAGTTTACAGTTTGAGTTTTTCCTCTTATACTCAAGCAACTTGCGTAGCAGTAGTGCAGTTTTAGGAGCATCAGCGACTAAGGACATGTTGGGCCGGATATAATGTGTCTGTAAATTGCGTGTGTTCTGTGGTTGCGTGTGCTTGCTGGACGAAAAACCCGAGTTTCCGGGAGAAAAAACCACAATACCTTCGACTGAGACCGACTAACTCAGCCAAATTGTGAAAAAAGCCCATAAAAATACCTCCCATCATCGACGGGACACGAAATCATGTCTTTTCCACCTGGTGTGGTGGTGGACAGCGATTCTACCAACTGCGCTACCACACGAGGACTCACCTTTCAGACTGTACAATAAAAGTCCAGTTTCTTTAAACCTTTCACGACAAATTAATATTCGTTAAGGAATATTCCTACCTTTAAATTATTCTTTATAATTTCTTTGGTTAGCCCTCATTTTCTATTTAAAATAAGCCCTAAAAACATTAAAATTAACTCCCAGCATTTATTTTTAATATTACCAGTACAATGCTTTAAATAACATTAAAGTTTCATCCAAATACAGATAGTGTGTGCCTATCAAAATACAGAGATCTTAAATCTAAAACATACCAAGAAAACTATCACGGCAACTATTTTGAAGACATTATTCGACTCTGTAAATCTGCATAACGGAAACGTTTTTGTTCTGCTCTCCTGGACTCATGTGAAGGAATAAACAGAAAATACCTGTAGAGAATCGTACCCAAATATAACCAGGAGCGGATATCCCTAGAGGTACTCTCTCTAGGGCCACTTCACACAATACAATCAAGATGGTTTCAAATTCTACAACTGAAAGAAACTCCTCTTTTTCACCTGCATTTTTTGATACTGATATAAAAGATATTTACTTAAAATACCAGCTAAGAATATATGAATACTGTTTTATTTTATTTCGGGAGAGTTTCTGCACTTCCCAGAAGGCCAGGGAATGTTTTGCCACGAAATTATATGCCCTCTGTAAAAAATACCAGAAGGGCCAAATGCCTCACATTTGTGATATCTGTTACCTACTTATTAAACTATCTTCAAAATTCGGGAGCCATAAATTATTTCGCCATCAACTAAGGGGATGTACTACCTTTAACACCACAAATATATTAAGTCTGGGGGCAATTCCTCGAAAGTACAACCCCTTCCAAGTTCGCATGAATTTCTGATGTAGAGTACGCTCCCAGGATAACTTTCACATTCGCCAACCCAATGCTTCAGGGAATAAATGCTTTTGTCGAACTAATTTACACCAAGAGTAAAAATAACATTGGAAAAATATCAGCTAATCGGTAAACGAAGGCCTTGTAAAAAATTACGTCATGCAACGTGTCGCTGTTATGAGCTGCCACCCGAATTTTGAGAATATACTTTAAATAAACATTCGCCAGCTTAATCAAATAGGATTGTTTTGTCACCAACTGCCAGTTACAAATCACGATGGTGCCCTGAAGACATTAACCTTGTGTTGACAACTGCGTCTACTTTCGCTATCTAATTACGTGGCTGCAAACAAAGACACGACGTTGAAATTTATTTCTCTTGAAACAAAGCCTATTTAAAGTAAGAGATTTCAGTTTGGCAATGGTACTTCTTTTCTCTGATTGATCGTATTCTTCGACAGATACATGTGCTTCAAGAAACAAACTTTCTCCCACCTTGTGGCAGTGCACTTAGGTAACTGAGGAGTGAAACCATTTTTCAACGTTTACGTCGAAGCTTTCAACACGTATCTTCACTTAAAGGTCATTGATTTGGTCATATTTCCTCATTTCGTCAGCAAGATTTTCTTTACTTGAACTGATTTCGTCTTTAAACTGACAGCATACAAATCTTCTCACATAAAAGTTTCAACGGAAAAAGCAACTTGAGAAAATATTACCTACTTCGAATAAAGCACGTATAATAGTTATTCTGAAAGGTTTTTAAATTGATTTCACTAAAACAACTTTTAAACCAACAATTCAGATAAAGTTATTCGCCATGCTATAATTTTAACAATATGGCAGTGCCTGCTACGCCATTTATCAGACAACTTGGTATTCTTTGAAAACAACAAGAGTGGATGTTTGAGTTGTGACAATCATTGAGAATAACACCTAATCTTGCATAATAAATGAAAGTACTCCCTTTGAGACGATGCATCGAACAGAGAGATTCCTCCATCGCTGGAAGAATAACTAAGTCATTTTTTTGGTTCAAGTATCTCCTGCATCTTTCGATGAATCTCCCGGACATTGTTAAATGAATTTATCCACATCATCAGTGGATGGTTGAGTTGTTACAATCATTGAGAATCAGATAATAACACCTAATTTTGCATAATAATTCCAAGTATTCCCTTTGAGATTCGAACACAGATTCCTCCATTGCTGGAGAATGACTAAAATTCTTTTTTTTTAAGGTCAAATATCTTCAGCATCTTTCGATTAATCTCCAGGACATTGTTAAATATCTCTTTTGAGCTTCAATTTCATCTTTAGAAACAATAAATCTCAAGGAACAAGGCCAGAAGAGTAAGACAAGGCAGCATGAGCGGAGAATTATCTTGAAAACCACCTGAATGTTTGTACTTTTCATAAAGCATCCCTTCGAAAGGCTTTCATTAACTTATCGTGTTACAAAAGCGATTTTATCATATTACTGATTCATAATCGAATTACGGACTATTCCAGTAAGGCATTCTCCCCTCAGAGACTTGAATCTCTGTGTTGGTGGTTGTGTGCATGGTGATGACAGACACGCGTACTTCCTTAAAGTTTACAGACTGATTTTTTCTGATAATAGCCTGCGTAAAATTAACCGCCATTTTATATCTTTAAAATGGAAGAAAAGGGATGAAAATTCCTTTCAAATTCTGCCTTCCACAAAATAAAAACTGCTCATAAGATCTACGTTGCCCATAACAGCATACTGCTGAGACGACTAAAATTATTCTGGCATTTTATGAAAACGTAACGTACTTTAAATCCTATCCTATTATTTCTCACGAATATATCCAGAAACTTCGATAATTAGCAACACAGGAATTGCATTCATTTTTCTGACATAAAAACGAGTAATTTCACTTTAACTACTTCATAAATCATTCCGAAAGGTACGTTACTGATAATTTTTAATCTTTCGCGCGCATCCATATTATTCTTTAGCTAGTTTAATGTAAGGATTTTCAAGAACTGTGCCTCGGGAATTGCACGAGGAACATTTTCGTTTGCTATTTTCCTTAGAATTTCGTTAAGTTAAAAATAATTGCATCATTCTACGTGCGAAGTATTTGTTGTCTGTTAATAAGATTTAATTGCCTCGAGAGAAAGAAATGGGTGCAGAACCCTGTTAAACTAAATTGCTGTGTACAGAGAGAAATAATGTTAAAGGAGTCTGTAGAATAATGGAAACTTTGGTGGAAATAAGATGCAACGCTGGAAGTTGGCTGAAAGAGTGAAAACTGGTTTAAAAAATTGTTGGATGCCATAAATATTCTACGCCATTATTGAAATGCAAAGTAATTTAAGAAACTAATTCAAAAATGGATAATGATATCATCTAAGACTTGATAATCATCAAAAGTTGCGAGGGTAATGGTAATATTCTAATAGAACTTGATTGAATTGTAAAAATGATCAGTCAGGTTACCATAATTACAATCAAAATGATATATTCGGTACTACAACAATGTTGAAATGGAGTTAGTGTCTTAATGAGAATATACGTTTAAAATTATGATGAAAATCACTTTAAGAACAAAAAAAGAGGCGAAAATTTTAGCAATTTTGCGCTACTCGTGAATAATAAAAACTCCTAAAATAAAGCCAAAGTAAAAGCGCCCACGTTGGAGGCAGATAAATTTCTGAGGTTTTCCTACAGTTTAATTGCAAGAGTGATGGAAGAGTGAGTGAAGTTGAAAGAGAAAATCTGAGAAAATAAACTTCACTGAGCGGACTCGTTTGATGGAAATCATTGATTCTTGGAGAGAGAAAAGGAAATGGAATATTAGAGTGATGTATTAACTGTAGGGATGCACTTTGTACCTTGTAATGTAAAAAGGAAAAGAAATGATTGATGAGAACAGTGAACTGAATAGTGTATAACGGAGTAGAGCTGATCATATTGATTTAAAGCTGGTGTTCCTTCGGCTGAATGCAGTGGAAGGTCATTGGAGCTATGACGGTTCACCGAGTCAGAATAAAAGAGATATATAATTTACAACTGCCGAGGGGCTTTCTTTCGTATCGCGTGGAACTGGAAGGCCTCCTTATTTCTAAAAAAAAAAGAAAAGAAAGAAAGAAATGTGATCTTAAGTGTCTTCCTTTAAAACATTCCATTTGTAATTAATATCATAAAAATATTGCAGAGTTCCTGGGCAATTCCGATATGCTCTTTCGGGCGCGTCGTAATTTCAAAGTGGGCAGACACGAATGCGAAAATTCATCGGGTAGTCCACATATTTGGTTTGCTTGGACGTCAGATCTTTCACCGTGATTCTCGTGGCCTTCTTTTCATGAAGTGTATGAGGAAATGCAACTTCCTCTGCAGTGATGGGCATTGCAATCACGTTTTGATTGATGGTCACATAACTCTATACTTTCGATCATATCCTAGGACAAGATTTCTTTCTTTCTTTTTTTTTCTCTGAGAAGAAAGAACATTCTCTCTCCGGATTATCTTTGCTTTTCCGATAAAAACTTATCTCCTGGGAACGAACCAGCAAACTTGCTTATACAGGTTTTTCTTTTTTCGAAATGACCAACTTATATTAGGAGGTTTATCAAGAACGGTAACAAAGAAGAAAATAACTGGAACATCCTATTCTAGCTGAAAATAAGAATAGAGAAGATGCACTGATTTTTTTTTCTCTCCAAAAGTTTTATTTATCTTTTTAAGTTGTCGAATATAATGCTTACTGTTTTGCTCACTAAGTCGGCGTGATGATTTCAAAATATAACTCTTGATAGGATGAACGATAGATATATTGATTGGCCACTTAAGAAACCATGATTTTAAGTGTAATAAAATTGAAGCATTTTAATGAAATCTTAATTATGATGCATATTTGAAAATCTCATTTCTTACCCTTTTTTTATACAATATTATTATGAAATCCGAACGAATATCTTAACAGTTTTAAAGCTTAGAAAATAGGTTTAAGCAAAAATATAGTTGTTGGCCATTTTACAAATTTCTGAATGTTTCAAGCACTTCTTGGCCACTTTAAATCAGGCCCATATAACCAACTTTTCTTATCAGTCTCATTCTCATAATTTCCAGAATTTTCTATTTTTTATGAAGCGGATTTCGCACACATTTGCTGTATTGAACAGTCATCAAGATTTGATGGATTACATCTGCTGGAACTCTTTCTGAAATCTTTACAGAATTTTCTTATATGGATACACAATCAGAGTATAACGTGTGTTTCTTCCTCTGCTGAAATCGGAAACTTCAGAACAATGGTTTATTTTTATGACGAATTTTATCAATCTGCTGCAATTTAAAACTACATGGACTAGCTATACGAGTCCATTTATATTTCAGTAACTTTATTCACAGAATTAAAGCAAGTTCATCATTTGAAATCATCGTGTCGCGTGCGAGCCAGTACGTATGTGTTCCCTGTAGGGAAACACAGAAAGGCTCTTGATATTGGAGGAGGGAAAAAAACAAGAGAGGAAAGGAAGGATACTGAAGCAAGATTACAAATTCCTCGGAACTAAACGGAGATGGATGAGACAGTAGGTAAGGAACATTGTTGATTTTGGATGATTTGTTTCAGGTTAGTATTAGAGTCGTAGTATCGAACTTTGGAGCGATGGGAAATGTCGAGAGGAAAGTTATGTCCGACTACCTGGGCATCAAGCAAAACGGCCTTATCGCCAAAACTGCAAACAAGATCAAGTTTCCTTCAGAGGTGTTACATTGCGTTTCCGTGAGGACAGTTGTTGTTATTGAGTTTAGGAGCATTAGCGACTAAGGCATATTACTCCGTATATACTCTGTAAACTGCGTGTTCTGAGGTCGATTTGCTGTTTTCTGGAGGAAAAACTCAATTTCCGGGATAAAAAACCATGCTACTCTTGCCTGAGGCCAACTAATTCAGTCATATCGTGAAAAGGCCCATAAAAATTCCTCTTGTCATCGACGGGACTTGAACCCAGGTCTTTACCATCCAGTGCGTAGCACCAACTGTGCTACCCACGAGAGCCTTGAGGACAGTCTACCCACGTTGATATAGACGATTGCCAACGATGGCGTCGTGACGTTTTATTCGAACCGTGCGTGCGATGACAACGCTGGGAGACCTCAGCCAGGGACTTGACGGCAAGACAACAGGCATGGCAACTCCGATTATTAGAGCGACCACAAGATGTTCACGACAGAGAAGGTAGCGCACTCATCCTTGTTTGAATCAAGTCAAGAAATTCACGACCGGAAAGAAAGCAAGTACCATCACTGCCCCAAAGGTGTTGAGAACGAATCTTTTCGGAACCAAGGCCTGACCGTCGACAGAACTATGTAAAAGGTTACACCAGCGATCCTTTAAGAGTGTAATAGAGGATATGAGCCGGAAACATCCTGAATAAAAGTTGTTTGGGCAACTCCTGCTTGATAGCAGGAACATCAGGTAGAAGCCAAATTGCGGGTAAGAGGACTTGTGAATGCATAACAAACGAAGTCTCTTAATTAACGGAATGGACCAGCGAAGAGAAGACACACCCAGCAGTAGTTCTCCGTAAAGAAATAGTAATAGAAACGAGACAGGAGAAAAGTCTTCAGAATGAAAAGACGCTATTGGAGCCTTACGAAATCGATCTAAGTAAGAGTAGAGATCTCAACCCACAAAACAACGGCCTTCAGGTGAAAACTCAACAGAATATACTTCCAAAAAGAAAAGACGTCACAACAAGCAAGCTCAGAGTCGTCAAGGAACTTAAGATCCTCAACCATGATATTCTTTTCTGTACCAGAACGAAAGATTTAGCGCGAATAATTTGAAGGCTTCTAAGAGTGGAAAAAGAAATTAGACGTATCTAAGAGCTGACGTAAACCTTGGAGTAGAAGCGACCAAAATGAGATCATCTGCAAAAGCAAGACTGTTAACCAAGTGACCTTGGATGCCAAAATCAACAAATGAAGGGATTTTCTGCAGCAAACAATCAAGGACTGCGTTGGATAAGAAAGGAGACAACGGATCTTTTAA
Organism: Mastigoproctus giganteus; assembly: GCF_048544385.1. NCBI lineage: Eukaryota > Metazoa > Arthropoda > Arachnida > Uropygi > Thelyphonidae > Mastigoproctus > Mastigoproctus giganteus. The sequence continues at coordinate 165,613,105 of NC_143581.1, read as the reverse complement.
CGAACCCTGCGAGGACTCAGAGGAGTACTACGACCAACAGCACGGAGAGCGGTGTAACAGTTGGACTGCAGAAAGGAAATATAGCAAATAAAGGAAGCTGGAGTTTCTGCCTTCACAGCGGAGGGCATTGATGATCGCAGAAAAAGAGTCTTGATCAAAAGCTTTTTGCAAATCGAGAGAAGCGAGAAACAGTGGTTGAAGATTGCGACTGTATTCAGAAATAAGGGCAGATAACAGAAATACGTTCTCAGCACACCCATCGACAGATGGAATGACCCTTTAACGAAAGTCAAAGAAAGAGACTCAGAATGCGAAGAGAGAACAACTTGCGAAAGACACGAAGAATCACAGAAGCCACCGCAATAGGTCGAAAGGCACCCGGGGATGATGGTTCATTCTTCTTGGGGGATCAAGATGGTGTACGTTCCCAGTAAAGAGTCCGGAGACGATCCAGCCAAAGAAGGAGATGGAAGAGGTCGATCAAAACAGTTGCAAGAATATTCTTGATGGAATGTGCAGAAATATCATCGGGTCCGGTGCTGGTCGAATGGCAGGAAAGGCAGCAAGAAGCTCAACGGGAGTGATAGGCATATATAAGGTGTTAGAGAGTTCATTACATTGAGTGGCAGCCGAAGGAGAACTGATGGAAACTTTATCAGGAACCGCGGAGAAAATAGATGACTAGCAGTTCTTAATGTCCTCAAAAGGCAAGGGGAGAAGTAGGATCACAGACATCAAGGATGAAGTAGGCGCAACTGCGACGATATTTGGCGTACAGACTGGATCTGGTCATACTCCTTTCGAAGCTGCTTCTTCAATGAGAAAGAAGTAAATATATAAGTGGACTAGTGGTTCAGATAAAGATTTAAAAATAGCTTCATACAATTCCAATTTAAGACCAGTATAGTCAGAAGAGAGAGGAAGCTGATTGCATGGCTGAAACGAATCAAGTTAAACAGATGGAAAACCTAAAACAGAGTCAAAAGGGATTCAGTGGAGATAGATCCAAAAAGCTCAGGCTCAGACTGGATGTAGAACAGGTAGCCAGCGGAGAAGAAAGGAAGTAACAAGAAACCCCACTATTAACACACATGTTCATAATGAAGTAATTACACTCTTCGTTAAAGAGGAAAACACGTGCTTATAAACAAAAGTGTAAAGGTGTCATTGGAGCATAAAAAATAAATAACAAATTCTGTTGAACAATAATAACAAAGGTTATAACAAAATATCAAAATTGAATCAATAAAGTCCGATCCAGGCACAGATACCATGTTAATCACTTCTATATACGTCTAGATTACAGGAATTCATGGTTCACAGAATAGTGACACCGACAGACAGTTCCGAGATAGATTTTACAGTTCAAATTCGTCCCTCTACTGTGTGGGGAGCAGGTCACATGCTTTTGTTAAGATCTTTCTCCTGTGCAGTCAAACCGGTACAGTTCAACGTCCAGCGATTGCATAATCGTCAAAATTTGTGTGAGAAGAAATCTTTCAGTCATGTGCAGTCTCACATGGGTCGAGCACAACTGTGGCTTTGCTCTCAGCGCAGGAGTGGAAACTCTCTAGCAGCGGACGTCCTAGATGTTTTCGTCCAGACCGAGAGCCGTGGCTATCGCTGTAGTTCACTGCTTTGGAGGTAATTGAGACTTCCATGTGGCCCATTTAAGTAACCAAAACTCGGCGCATAAAATGGCTTTAGCGTAGTTTTGGTCGCAGAACCCCAAATTCAAATTTCTGCTCCGTAGAAGATGCGATGGAAGATGACGGTCTGGATGCACCTACTCTATTGTCCCTATACTTCTGACTTTTCCCCCAGTCTTTAGTCTCCCACCCTACTCTGTCTATACACCAGAGAACGTCCCACACAATGTCAAAAATTAAAACATGTCCAAATTCTTTCCGCGCACGCAAAACCCTTTCGGTTTAAACCTTTTCAGCGATTATTTCCCAGCAATATATATATATAGGCCCTAGCCACTGAAATCTCAGGAAACTAGGAGGGCCTCTCAGAGTAAAAAATTCAACTACTGGGTACCTTGTCCGCCTCCACGAGGCCAAGTGTGGGCAACGTTGAGCCCCAGCGGGGGTCCAAAAGCTAAATGGCCAGAAGAACAACGATACATAACACTACACTTACAAAATCCATACACTTAAATCTCTGCCCTTTGCAGTGAACGCCTTTGAAGAGTAAGTAGCTGTTTAGAAGAGAATTAATTCCTAGAGCGAAAGAAAAACTCGAAATTTTTAGATTCAGATAAAACAATATTTGTGCTAATGCCACGAGAGTTTAGAAGTCAGGATAATTCCTAATAGGATGGCTGATCTTGTCTAGAAATCTGAGACATCAAAAATAAGAATAGGAGCAGAAGAATCCTCTTTTGCGAGATATACGACAAGACTGAGTTTTGGAAGAATTAAAACTAAGTTATCTTTGCCCAATTGGAAAATTACCTGGAGATCAGCGTTTAAGGACCTGGTAGCGAATATGCAACATACTGTCAGCAATAAATTTTGGATTGGATATCCTGTCAATGGATAAAGGTCATTAATATCCAAAGGAAAAGAGTGGGAGAAAGAAATTAACGTTTGGGAACACCAGCATTAGTGAAAAAGTTAAAAGATAAAGAGCTATCTACCGTCATAAGCAATCAGAAAGAAAAATTGGATACCCAATTACAAAAAGCATTTGGCAACTCATATGACGGTCGCTTATTTAGAAGATCTTCATGCTAAACACATTCAAAAGCCTCAGAAATGTCAAGGGTAATTACTCGAGTTTCACCAAACTTCCCAATTGAATTTGTCCGTAGATGGGTAACATAAGCCAGTATATCACCAGTGGATCGACACCGATTGAATCCATACTGACGATCATTGCTCAGATGGAAGGCTTCAAGATAGTTTTAGGAATTGACGGTTAATGGATTTTTCGGATACTTTAGAAACAATTGAGGTGAGTGCAAGTGTAAAGTGTAAAGTGTATTCGTGTCAAACGGCACCAGGGGTTTTCCCCCATCTCCGCGTAGTATACATTGTCATGTGAAACAGAACACTGTTGAGGCCAGAGATTTAAAAGTGTGTGGATATTGTACATGTGTACTGTCGTGTACCGTTGTTCATCTGGTCATTTAGCCGCTGGACCCCTACTGAGGCCCAACGTTGCCCACACTTGGCCCCGTGGAGGCAGACCAGGTACACCAGTTTTACAATTATTTACTCTGGCAGGCCCTGCCACCTAATTTCCTGAGATTTCAGTGGCTAGGACCTATGTAAAAAAAAAAAAAAAAAAAAAAAAAAAAAAAATGGGGTAGACGCTAGAGGTTTAGGTAAGGCCGAGATAGGTTTTAAATGAAGGTTAGGTTAATTTTTTACATTGAAATTTAGCAGCATGCAGTGGGACATTCACGGTCGGTAAAGGTAGAGTGGGGGAAGACTGAAGATTGGGGGGAACAGATAGAAGTATGGGAACGAAAGAGAAGGCGATCCCAGGAGTGTCAGTGGAGCAAGCCCCACCAGGGAGGAAAGGGGGGGACAGGGGAGGGGATGAGACAGAGGCCTATCTCTTCCCCTTCCCTGCCTAGGGATGGGGTTTTAAAAGTGAACTGGGCAAAGGTGCCCAGTTTAGAACGCCAGGCGGCGTGCTGAAGCAGAGCTGCTGTGGTCATGTGGTCCAGTCATTGCGTCGCACATGGGAGAAAGAGTCCCGTCCAGAGAGAGATCATTGTCTAGTAGGAGTCCGCATATATGGTGTCGGATCGTCTATCATTTGCAATGGATGTTCAATCCTAGGAGACAGGGAGAGTGAGGTCCCACCATAACGGCCATAGTCTGGTTCAGTTTGGATGCTCATCTGCAGGGAGCCCTGGGCTAATGGCGTGCATTATTGATTGCAATTTGTGTTCTCCTTCTTGCAAATAAGTCTTGTGCAAATTTGGCGAGCGCACTATATTCATCGAAGCTGTCCAGGAGATGGTGTTCCTGGTCCTGAGGTAAGTAAGTAAGTTAGTCTGGTGATTAAGATTCCGCGTAGGTCGTCGTACAGTGGACATTGGTGCATCAAATGTTGCCAGCTCTCGCGTTCCCCACATGGACAATGTGGGTCCTCCACAAGCCGAAAGGCTGCAAGTTTTTCATTGAAAGGGCCGTGACCCGTCAGGAGGTAAGTGGAGTGCAGTCCTGGGTGGAGCCAAGGCGGTGATTTAGGGTACACTTTGTGTATTTCCGGAAAAAATTTCCTTGTCACTTCTCCTTTGGTACTGTTTGTCCAGCGGGTTTGCCACTCTTGCTTTAGATGCCCTAATAATCGGGTTTTTTCTGTCTTTCTGTCATTTGTAAGTTCGATGGTGTACCCCATGAATGTGACGGGCATCCCTTTAGATAGGTAGTATGACAGGCCACACCTGACAATCTCCAGGTCCAGCGGGAGAACCCCCGCCAGCACCTGGAGCGCATGCGTACTGACAGTCCTGCATGCGCGGGTTATTGTTAGAAGGATTGATCTCTGGATTGAATCAAGAATTCTTTTATTTACGGCCATGGCTGTCTTGTGGAACCAGATTGGAGCAGCATATGAGATTGCTGGTATAAATGTAGCCTTATAGTAGAGAGAGAGTGTTCGCTTTTTCAGGCCCCAGTCACGCCTTGTAACACGGGCTACCAGTGCAGAGTAGTTTCTAATTTTTATTCTTAGTTGCTTGAGATGAGGTTGGAAGGAGAGATTGTTGTCAAGGATGACACCTAGATATTTCATTTGGGTGGTAAACTTTATCGTTTTTCCTTTTATTTTAATTTGCGGGGGTCTTCTGATATTTAATGATCCTTTGAGAAGGATCGACGTTGTTTTTGTCGGTTCAATTTGTAGGAAGTTTTCTTCCGCCCATTGTTGTAGGATCTCTAGGGCATGGTTTGCCTGTATCTCCAGTTGGGCCCTGGAGTCTGCAGCCACCATCAGTGCAAGGTCATCTGCGAAGGCTTGACACTTTACTTCCCCCAAGTTGGTGTCAAGGAAGTCGTCGAAGACTATATTCCAAAGCAAGGGGCCAAGAACGGACCCCTGCGGGCATCCTCTATGGATATTTCTTGTTATCCTTTGGAAGGGCGCTATGACTTCAATTCTTCTTTGGGACAGGTAAGCTTTGATAGTATTGTAAAGGTTTATGGGCGTATGAGCTTTGCGGAGTCTGCCAAGGACGCTTGGCCACCAGAGAGAGTCAAACGCCCTAGCAAAATCCACAGCGATCACCAGGAAATATTTACTTTGGCATGAATTGGCAGTATTTATAAGGTTCCTGATGGCTTCGATTGTTGACAGTCCCGGCCTGAAGCCATATTGGTTTGCTGCCTCTAGGTTTGCTATGGAGTAATACTGTTGAATCCGCTTGTATAAAAGTCTTTCATAGAGCTTGCTCAAGACCGACAGCAAAGCAATGGGCCGATAGGAGGTCGGAAGAGTTGGGTTTCTGTTAGGATTTTTTAGGATTAATTTTGTATTGGCAATTTTCCAGTCCTTGGGGAAGTATCCCTGTTTCAGACAACAGTTATAGAGTCGAAGTAGGAGTCCTGGTGTTAAATCCACAACACGCTTAATGATTTCCGGTTCAAGCATATCCTTGCCCGGGCATTTTCTAGTTTTTATCTGCGCAGCAGCGCTCTGAAGCTCTTCCTGTGTGAACGGCTGTTCCTGGTTGTCAGTGGCGTAGTCATCGTTTTCTTTACAAAGCCTGCATTGTGCTTGGGACTGCGGGTAAACCTGCTCCTTGAAGATCGAGTTGAGGATGTTTTCAATCGACTGCTCCCACGATGTTGTAAGCAGTCCCTGCGGTGTTCTGGTAGTAGTAAGGATTTCCCCCCTGGGGAGTTTGTTGGTGGTAACTTTATATACCACCCCCCAGGGATCTGTGTTTCCCATGTTGGAGACGAGTTGCTCCCAGGAGTTTCGTTTGCTTCTTCTGATCGAGTCCGTATACAAGTTTCTGGCAGCCTTGTAGCGCTGTCTCATGACTTCTACTTCAGCTTCTGGCCAAGAGCGCCGGGCTCTTTGAAATTCTTTCCTGCGCATGATGACCTCCTTCCGCAGTGACTGCAGATCCCGATTCCACCAAGGCACTGCCCCTGGGGATGGAATTTTCTTCTTAATTGCTATCTTGCTGACTTTGGTGATGAGTTCCGTAATCTTTCGTTGAAGGAGGTCCGGATCCTCTTCCAGCATCAGGTCCTGCTCTCCAGCATTTACTGCTGTGAGGAGCTTCTCAGCAAACAGATTCCAGTCTGCCTTGTTTATTGCATATCGGTTGTCCAGTTGTCTTGGGATCTGAGTTCTGGTTAGTGTCCTAGAGATTTTCAGCGTGATGACACGGTGATCGGAGGTTGTCCAGGAGTTTTCTACCCTCCAGTCAGAGACGTGGGCGGCCGTGTTGGTGGACGCAAGTGAGATATCAATTGTTGCTTCCCACAGTGTATTGCAAAAGGTGGGGAGTTGGTGCGGCTGGTTGAGTATGGCTAGGGGTGACCCCGCAAGGAAGTTTTCCAAGAGCTGGCCATTATTTGTTCCTCTTCTATCTTCGGTTGCACTATGCCAGGCAGGCGAGCGGCAATTGACATCTGCTCCGACGATGATTTTCTGGTTTGGAAGGACATCCAAGAGGTGTTGAAGGTAGTTTATGGCAAAAGTGATTTCTACCCCCGGTCTACAATATAAGGAGACCACATAGAAGGAACCTATGGGTGTGATTACGTGGGCGCAAGCTGCCCAGGTCGTACATAACTGTGTCACTTTGGTGGCTGTTATATTAGGATTCCTGATGAGCACCGCCGCCCAGGGAGTGTCTTCATCACACTGAATGGTCTTGTAAGTCAAAGGGTACCCCTTTACCTTTTTTGCGTTGGAATATGGCTCTTGGACAATAATTATATCGGCATTTTCCTCGTCGGCCTTCACTCTGAGCTGGTCAGCCACTGCTCTGGCCCGCTGTGCGTTGTGCTGAAAGATTTTGATTTCCGTGGTATTGAATTGTTTTGGCCTAGTTCCCATAATCGGTCCTGCTCTGGTACATACTCTTGGCTTTTGTATACGACGGGCACTTAGGATCTCTTATGGAATGATTGCTATTCATTTTCGCTGCCTTGCAGTTCGCACAGACGGGTTCTTTGGACTTGTTTGGGCAGCTATTAAAGTTGTGCCCTTTGTCGGAGCAGTGGCCGCATGTTGTTGTTGTTTGAACACAGGTGTGGGAAGTGTGGCCGAACCTGCAGCATTTAAAGCATTTGGGAACGATCACATGTTCCCTGAAGCGGTGACAGCTCCACTCGATGTATATTCTCGTTTGGGTTTTTATCGCTTGCCAGGCCTCCGGGGAGAACTCCACAATCCAGTTATTGGCGTTTCTGTCTTTAGGCTTGGTCGCATATTTTGGAATTACTGACCTTTGCGGGTTTTGGTCGGGGAGCCGATCCCGAAGGTTCCTTGTAAAGATTTCCTCTGTTAGTTGTTGTGGGGTAATATTTTTTCCAACGTCAAAAATAATGGCAGTTGGTCCCCTTCTCTTTGGCAGCTCTGCAGTTAAGCCTAAAGTCGCGATTTTAGGATTCCCTATTATACCTTGTATTTCTTCTCTCGTCTCAGTTTCTATCGCTATTCCCGTACTTCTAATCTTCCTTATTGACTTGATTCGTGTTGTCTTGAAGTCGTCTTTCATTGATTCCATTACTTTAGTTTTAATTTCCTCACTGGTGGTTGCTGGTTCACTCTCCTTCGGTCTTAGGATGATCAAATTTGGCCGCTGGACAGGTGGTTTCTTTTTTGTTTGCGCTACATCTGCCGAGGGAGAGGGAGCGGCGGGTGTCCTCAGCGCAGCAGAGTAAGAGAGAGAGCGCTGTGGCATTTGCTTTTCTCTCCCTTCCATGAAAGCTTCAAGCTTAGCTTTCGCCCTTTCTTGTTGGAGGTGTTCGTTCATTGCGATGGTTTCCAGTTTGTTCCAAAGGATTACTATGTCTCCTCTGACGGCCGTAGTGATCCTATTGTTGTTGTCTTTCATTATATTTTCCAGCTTGGTTCGAAGTATCGAGACCTGATCCAACACAGTATTTTTGTCAGTAGTGGGAGCTGGGAGAGGGCGAGCTGGAGTAGCAGGGGAGGCCTGCACATATCCGTCCAAGGATTCATTTGCAGCAGACGGGACACGGAGAACTGGAGTGGCAGTTTTTAAGCTAGAGGAGATAGCTGCAGTAGTCGAGTGAGCTGGTGTTGCGGGTGGGAGCTGAAAAACTGGAGTTGATGCAGGTGGAGCATTAGCAAGGGACTCCAGGATGGAAGCAGCCACTGGTGTGGACATGATAAAGTCCAGTTCACCCGTGAAGGACTGGTCCGGTTGAGTAGCACAAGGGCTGCTGTTTCTCTGTCTTGTCAAGGGATTATTAGTAAGTTCTCCTAGGTTAGTAACAGCTTCAGAATGGCTTCGTTTATCGAGCTTGGTGGAATACACCTGGCTGTTACTGACATGACGCCTTCTACTATTCTGCAGTGGGCAAGGTGGCGTCAAGTGGGAGTCAAGCAGCAGTTTGGGAGGGGAATCCACGGCTGAGTGGGAAGGGATCCCTTGCCCATTCGCCGGCTTTTTTTCTCGGCAGCAGCATGCAATGAATTTCGCGCGAGCTGCGCTTGATAATTTTTTCAGGCTTATATAAGAGAGACCCGAGCAGCTCTGGCAAATTTGGAATTTGCATTTGGAGCATTTGATGTATGCACCTTTGTTTTCTTCGTTGGTTTCTTTTTTGCAAATTCTGCAGATATTTGCATTTTTAAAACTATTCGCCCCTTCCATAATAAACAAAACAACTGTACGTGAAGACTACGATTTGGTAGTCACACAAAACTTAAGCCTGTTAGTCACTGCAGCAAAACAAAGCTTTCTCCAATTGTGAACGGGACCTCCTGCTGTAGGGTATTGCCGCAGGCAGGGAGGTGACACGAAACGGAGAGAGAGCGAAGGGAAAATGTTATTGGTCAGCAAAGCTAGTGTCCACTAACTGCAAATTATGCTATACAGTACAAGAATAACTACAAGCTAGCGTCCATCTTGAAGAAGTGCATTGTCCCAAGCCAAAAGGAGAAATATACAAAATACTTAACTTTTGCTGGAGCAACGCAGCTGGAAACTTCATACACGAGTAGACGGGCGTTCATCGATGGTTACTGGATCACTTGAATGGTTGAGCATTTAATATAATTCACTTAAGTTACTGTTTATTAAGAGCGCTAAACACACACGGTATACTAATAGGCGCCACCTGGCGGAATCCCTGAGGTGAGTGCAGTGGGATGATAATTGGATGGGGGAGATTTATCATTCTTTTTAGGAAATTGCTAGCTATGAGCAAATTACCAAGTAGAAGGAAAACACCAGTGAAATAAGAGTGTAAAGAGGCGACAAAGAACAGGAGTAAACTCAGGAGCACAGATTTTGAGAAGTCGAGAAATAGAGAAAAAGTCCTACCACATCTGGACCTGGAGCTTTCTGTGAGAAGAATTTTGATTGTTCAAAATTCTTCTCGGATCCTTTTGATGGAACACCACAGGTGGCAATGTATGGAGTATACTTAGTTTCCGAAAAAATAATAGTTAATTGAGACCAAATTTGCGTTATAAAAGGAGTGGTTTTATTATTCAAATCATCATTCATGAATTTTAGCTTGTGCAACCAAGACTGTGTACAGGCGTATTGTCGTGGAGAATGAAAAACCCGATGACTCAACTTACTCTCTCATTTTTCCCAAATTGCGGCTTGTAAATTTGGCATAAGGCTGGCATAGCAGTCCTCTGTTATTGAAGTTTTAGGTGCAAGGTGATCAATTAGTAACAATCCTTTTCAGTCCCAGAAAATTGAAGCAAATAGTTCCAAGCTAATGGTTGAGTTCTAAAAAACTTTTTTCGGGTTTGAAGATCCCTTGTATTTCCACAGCATGCTGTCTAATTTGGATTCAGGATCAGATCATAAACCAGTCAAGTTTCATCACAAGTCACCAGAATAAAATCAATCTGAATTATAAAGAATTAATTTTAAATTCTATCTAATTAAAAACCACCTATAAACACGCGATTCTACAGACATAACATACGTTTTTTTTTTTTTTTAAGGGTGCCACAGGTGGGCTATTACCAGTCGCCCAAGACTGCTTCTTATTTACATTTAATGAAGGAAAACATGGAGATTTTTAAATTCAAGGTGTCCCAAAAGTCACTGCGTATTTTGGTGAAACAGTGTGATTTTCATATAAATTTCATTACGACAACTATATTTAGTCATTTTTACATCAAATATAAGTATTTGCAATATGTTAGAGATGTTATTATAATTTTTATTAATGATGCGAATTTTTATCGTAACATCTCGCATCAAAGGAATGAAGTTTTCTGAAATTAGGGAAAAATTTTCAGGGAGATTTCATAGTCCCGGTCCTACAGACAATGCGATTCGTGCACGGTGAATAAGTTTAAAAGAACTGGGTCTGTGCGTGACGATGAGAGATGTGGACGCCCAAGGACAGCACATGAAAGCAATGAATCAATTCGAGAAATTTTCGAAGAGGACCCAAAATTATCAGTTGAGGAGGGATTTGGAAGACTGAACATACCCAAGACACCAGTTAACAGAATTTTGCGTTCGACACTGATGAAGACGCCCTACCACATCCAGGTGTCGCATGACCTGCATGAAGAAGATTTTCGATGTCGAGCGGAAATGTGTGCAGAACTTGTCGATCAAATCCAAAACAGCTTAATGGACCACATCTTGTTCAGTGATGAGGCAACTTTTCAAACTTGTGATAAAACCAATCGCCACAATTGTCGTATCTGGGCTTCCCAAAATCCATCTGAGTACACAGAATAGCAAAGAAATGCCCATAAAGTAAATGAGTGGCTTGGGATGACGAAGTCAAAAATTTATGAACCTTACTTTTTTGCAGAAGCAACAGTCACAGGAACTGTGCACCTTGATCTGCTTCAGCAGTTTCTTGAACCCCAACTTCTTGATGGTGTTATTTCAAGTAATGTGTTTCAGCAAGATGGGGCACCATGTCATTACGCTTGAACTGTCCAGAAATACCTCGACAGGAGCTTTCCGAATCGGTGGATCGAGCACAATTTCTGGCCGTGGAGGACCTAGACCTTGGGAGGCGCATTCTCCGGATTTAACTTCCTTGGATTTTTTTCTTGCTTGGGATTTCATAAAATCAAAGGGTTATCGTAAGAAGATTCAAGATTTACCTGATCTTAGACAACGCATTCGGCAAGCAATACGGTAAATTATCCCTGAAGCGCTTGCAAATGTGTTCCGGAACTCGGCTCATGTGGAAAGCAATAATTAAATTCTTGACCTTTGTATGTAATAATTTTTTTTCTCTTTCAAACTTGGATAATTGTATAATGATAAACTTGTAATCATGCTATTAAGTCAATCGTCTGAAATTCACCGGATTTCACCAAAATATTATTATGGACCTTACTTTTTTGCAGAAGCAACAGTAACTGTGTACTTCTCAATGAGATCATTCATTACTCGTGGTCCTTTACTTTTCGTGCTGTATTGAAAACAGGCGAAAACTGCAATTTAACTGTGAGGGAAATGCAGACTTTAAATCGTAAGCATCACACTTATTTTTTAACGTATTTTCACACACATTGTAAATATCAGTGTGTGGATCATTATTTACCCAAAAATAGCACCGATTTCATATGTCACGTGCAAATTAAAGTGGTCTAGTCCAACGATGTCGCACTGCATCCAGCACAACAATTATAAGGGAGAGGACATGAACTTATTCCTTGTTCAATAAATGGAGTCACGTTAAGACTGATAAGAATATCTGGAAGGAGCCACTTACCTCAATGTCTGGCTTGTCTATCTCAAGTGGATGTAGCCAGATGTTGTATGCGGTTGTCAACAGGTTTGCTGGTTGGTTACTGAAGGATTTCTGGCCCTTCGGCGACGACTTAGACCATATTGCGCTGTAAATTGCGTGTGTTCTGTGGTCGATTTGCTGATTGTGGATGGAAAAACCCGAGTTTCAGGAGAAGTAACCATGCTACCCTGGCCTGAGGGTAGCTTTGTGGGATTCTAAATTAGGTCGTTTTCACCCAAGGTGGGGAGAACGGTGATTATACCAATTGTGGTACCCACGACAGAGTTGCAAACAGACGCTTACAAGAGGAAGAGACTGTTGCTAGAATTGCTCGAAGTAGCTAGGGTATCGACCTCGAATAAAAATAGATACCTTCTAACGTTGGCAGGAAAATATAGGTTGGTCACAACCTAAACTGCGTTCGAATCTCATGGTCGAGCAGAAACTTCTGTATTTGCTCTACCACACGAAGGAACTTATACGAGGTCACCGTGTATGGAAGATGACTGACAGTGTTTTCTTGAAGAGCCACAATCGTTGTAGACGGTGCGGTACGTGGCCCCCAAAACGAATAGTGGTGTATATTATTTATAAACGAACTTAGATTTGCTCTACAGAATGATTGGAGAAGTACTGCCATCTGGGATGGGGGGGTGATCTATAGACTCGATATCATTATTCAAAGGAACGCCTGTGAGGAGTAGATGGTGTTCGTATGTGTATAGTTTTGGATGTACCAACGTGTATGTGCTTTCGGGAGACAATGGCTGTATAAAGGTTGAGATACGATATCCATATCTGCATGAGACCTTACGCAGGTGCAAATGGGGGCCAATTTTATCTTAGAGGACGATAATGGCGATTGCTACAGAAGATGAACACCATTATCTGCACGGCGGCATGACTAGGACCATCTTTCGACCTTAACCTATAGAGCGTGATTTGAGTACTCTTGGTGGGACCATTGTTCCTTTTAACCATCCTTGAATAGACTGTGGACAGCATTACCAAACAGACGTGTTGAGTGCCTCAACAACATTATGGCATAACTATGAATCGTGGTTTGCAGACAATTGGGCAGGGGTGAACTATGCCTCTTATTTACCTTAATTACCATTCCATCAATGCCTTTTCTTGACTAACATGGTATCGACCGTAATTTATTTATCCCCATACAGTCATTCCACTATTAACTGTCATTAATGAAACTGTCATTTTCCATTTACCAGTCTGTAGTACTCATTAGACTTGCGAAGTTGATGTCAAATATTTCCACAAGGCTATTACTAAAGTTCTGGAAGCCAGTGCAGATGCGTCAAACTTCAATTGCATTTAGCTAGCTCCAAAGCAGCAAGTAACAGTGGAGGGAGGGAGATATCACTTATAAATTTAACTGAAACCGTAGAAGGAGTGCTTCCAACGCATTCCACTCAGTCAATGAATTCGATACGCAAGAAGGAACTAGAAGTATACAAAGCAGAAGTTTAAAATATAATCGAAATGTAGACAAGGCGCAACTACAAAGAACAAGAAGAAAGAGCTCTTACCAAGAAAGATGCAGCCTGAAGAATGTAGATAAAGTGGAAGAATAGACAGTCAAAAGCTCATCTACATACTACGCCAGTGCAGATCGGAGTGACACCCAGCTCAATTTCCATAATATGTTGGTACACGTTTAATTTCGCTTAATATGATTGAATAAATAAGGAAAAACAGAATATACAAAAGCAGATCAAAAAGAATAGCGGTTATCTAAAGTGATATGTGGTAAATTTAAATATAAAATGTTTGCGTGATAAGTCTGATGCAACATGACAAGAAAAGGGGGTGATAAATGAATATCAAGGTGTGCAGGTTCAATTACTAATAAACGTGTTTGAATTGTTAAAGAACTGTGTTTATATATGAGATGACAATTCACGTACCGAAAAGGTTTAAATTAAATGCCCACCTGACCATCATTCTGCAATTTGCAGCGTCTGGAGACTAGGCACTTGCGAGGTGATCTGATTGAGGTGTTTAAGGCTTTGAATGGCTTGAGAAAACTCAATGGTGATGGGGTTCTTCCTCTGGCTCAGACTATGCACATGAGGGGGAATTAATTCAAAATGAGGAAGTTTGCTTTTAGCCAGCGGGTGGTTGATTGCTGGAACAAGCTTCCATCCATTATTGCAGCAGTGAACAGCTTGAATGAATTCAAGGAAGAACTAGACAAACTATTGAAGGGGATGAAAAGATGAGCTGTTCTTTTTTTCTTTGGCTGATGTTGTATAAGCTTGCTTTTTTTGCATCATTTGCCATATTAAAACTAATATTTAATATAATATTGCTATTTAACTATTATTTTTGAGGGCAGCTCAATCAGTTATTCAAGTGGATATTGGCAGTACAGTATTGACCTTGTAAGGTAAATTTTGGCTCAGTGTTTATAGGTTGATTCTTTCATGTACTACCTATAAACAAAACTAAAAAAAAATGTAATCCAATCTGCATAAAGGGCGCTTTTCATATTTATAAAATGAGGTAAGGCGGGCTGAACACTATTCAATCTACCTCACCTCATTTTTGCAATATTAGGATTAGCACCAAAGTTACAAATAACTGTTCGTTTCTGTGGGAGGAAAGGTGTCTTAAGATATCTAAATGAACATTTAGAATTTTATTTTCTCTACGGTCTAAAGTGAAAAGATTTTTCTAAATACATATAAAATGTATTTATGTGTGTGTTTTTAAAGAAAAAACTGTTTATAACTGCCTGAATAGCCTTTGAAGATCTGTTCGTTGGCAAATGGATTCGGGACTGAGTTGAACTACCAATTAGTCTTTAAAAATCCATTCTGTACAGAATGAATTTTTGTTAATCGCCACCCAATATTGCATAAAGCTTGTGCAGTAGGTTTTGAGTGATTTCATTCACAAAATATGAATAAACAGATTGTCAAAGTGTAAGGTTTCACACCATGGATACAAGGTCTAAAAACATGTTTCCTTATGTTTTCAGTCTAATATTTCCTAACAGATATGCTAGCAATTTAAATCGAGGTATGTATATTTGTTACAAATGTTAGATTTGTTAGATAGAACAAATAATGTTTTCAGTATATTTTTATTCGACATAAACATCATTATCGCTGTATACATTAAAAGAGCTTTCGTCCTAGTGATATCTATTCGACCAATTGGGAGAAGAGGGCGGGTCAATTACGTCACTACAAATGCGCAGATAAATAATTACATTGTTGTCCTCATTGAAAGGCAACTGCCTCCATAACGTTCATATTTTCAAACTATTTGTATAGTTTGAAAATATTTTAGTCCTGCTCTTTTGGATGCTACAATATTCCTCATGCATTATGGAATCCGAAGCAAAAGGCCTTTTCCTAAGTGACCTATGTCAACGCAGGTAAATAATTACATAGTGATATTTATTACACCTTGAGAATGCCGTGTGGTGGTGGTGGGTAGGGTAGCCAATGGGAGAAGAGGGATGCAGGGTCACATGGTACACGTGGGTGGGGCAATTACGTCACTACGAATGTACTGATAAATACTTACATAAGTCATTTCCTGATTAGATATCGATCATAGTCGCATAGTGTTTGAGTAAGGCGCCACCTGTGGTTTCCCGCACTTTCACCAACAGAGTTCTCAAAGATGTTGTCCCTAAATAAAGGAGCCAGCAAAATGATACTCCATACACAGGAACAGCCTTGCATTAGTACTCACACAATCGGAAAGAGAGAGTTTAGAAATGGTGGATTTTAGGGAATATCTGAATCAGGACTACCAAAACAGCTAACCGTCATGAGCTGTAGAGGCACTGGAAGTGCAGAGACGGAGTTTTCCTTTGGATCTTTTGTCGCTATCAAAGTCCTTAAACAGCAGAAAACTTCCTTTCAATTTATGAGCCTTTTCTTTTGTCCAGGAGCATATGTTGGAAACCAAATTAATACATTGCTAAAGATCATTAGTGGTCGCAGAAATACAGCATGAGCCCACTCTTCCCCTTACCCCCAGAGACAAAATCTGCAATCAAGATTTAAAAACTGTGAAGTTTTGTAATTGAGGACTGCAACCAGTCAGGAGGAAAGAAAGACAGATTTTTGGAGAAAACCATTTTCTTACATTCTTGTTTATAGTTAATGTTATGTTGGGATATAAGCATTTATAACAGCTGCCTTTGCAGAGGCTGTCCTTCGTTCGGGCCATTTCCGGAGAAGCTCCTGCCAGCATCTAGATTTCTTAGCTTTAGTGTCAGCATCGATGTTAAATACGGAATCCAAAATTTCAGAAGGAATATTTTTCCTAATATTAATAGTAGCCATCGAAATAATGGGCGATCCAGAGGCAAAGACCCAGAAATTACCTGTAAGTCAGGAGTGGATACCGTCCTACAAGCTTTTGTGATGGCGAAGAGAATAAGTCTAACTTTTGGATGGACTGGAGTTTCACTTGATTCGTGGCTCTAAGAAACCAACGTCCCCAGCTCCGAGCGTGGCTGTTGGAACAAGGTTTTATATATTATTCATAATGTTATCTATTTCCAACCTCAATCTTCTTTTGTGAATATGATTAGCATTCCGATAAACGTCTTGAGTTTAGTTGCAAGACTTTTGACGTGTGATAGGAAGGATAATCTATTATCAATAAGCAGAACACGATATTTGGTTATAGCCATCGAAAGTGAAACGCCATTGATCATGATGGTAAGAGACCGGTCCTGCCTAAGCTTACAGCGGAATGGCATCGTTTTGGTTTTGGAAAATGATATATTAAGTTCGTTTTGGACGGACAAGGAGAAAAGTCAGCTAATGCCTTGTTGGCATTTTCTTCAAATTTCTAGAAAGAAGATACCGTATTTTTGTTGGTCATCTCTCGAATTGTTTCCGATAAATTATTAATGTTATTATTATTATTTTAAAAATTTGTGAAGTGCAATTATGTTTACTTGAAAAAAATATATAAAACGCATTGCGTGTAATTTTTCTTGTTGCCATCAAAATTTGGATCTTTGCTAGAAAGGAAACATCATATTGAGTACACACACAAACAAACCTACCATATTCAGATGCTTAATCAGATAGTCGTTTGACATATCACAAATTTCTCACCGAGTGCTATATAGTGAAAAAAAAAAATAAATAAAATAAGCAATTTAGGTGTTTTATAAATGGACAAGTAGGAAATATTAGGCTGACAAACAAGAATGATCAATATCTGAAGAAGGCGAAGAAAGCAAACTCAAGGACATCCTTGGAAAGCGTTCGGATGTCCACACGATTGTAAGCGTGTTTAAGGTCCGTAGAGAGCTGCTCGATTTTCATAGCAGATCTCCTGCTACTCATAAATCTCACACAACATCAATCAAGAGATGAGTGGTAGCTAATTAATCATTTCTGAAACACTGGAAACAGGTACAGTCTTTAGATCAATGGTCGGGCGTGGGTGTAGAGACTGGCTGGGTACCGTATGTATCGCAGTGTAGTGCGCCCATAATGATATTCAAAGGAGGCTGGATTATGGTGCTTGCTGATTCTCATGGGTCGGCTATTGGTTGTGGTGCCAAAATCCACCAATGACTAGTCTTACACTGTCATCTTGGAAATGTGGCATCCATGGTGCAGCACGCTAATTTGCGTCCCATAGTGATCGGAGTAAAACCCTAATTTGAAGATAACGAAGTCCAACAACTCGCATTAGTGAACGAGGTTTTCAGGTTGAATTTATTTAACCCAAACGCGTTGAAAAATAGCACTTCCAAAAATCACAATATAGATCACTAAATAAGAAAGGTGGATGCGGAATTAACCTGATCTCACAAATAAAAGAGAAAATGTATTTCCATTACTGAAGTAAACTCTCCAAAATGTGGTGGGCTCTGTACATTCAGCTCACCGGTTGCTCGCCAAAAAATGCTATTATTTTAATATTCGCATTATAATGAATATGAGCTGGCCTAGTTTAGAGAGTATTAACTTCTTCATAATGCCTTGATTGAATGTCAACTATACGAAGAAAATCTCTAAAATTTCAAAAGTTTCTGAATGAACAAACATGTCCTTACTATTTGAAGGCGTTCATAAAGTCTTTTATTGTTAAGAGCATGTATAGTTCCCATATACAGTTGAAATACATGAATAGTATAAACCCTTTCCATTGATACTTTCTGTAAAAATATACAACGAATAGCGTTGGTTCCAGCAACCATTTGTGCCGATTTCTCTACGTTCAGTATTTAATTTAACTTAGTATTTGAAGAGAGCATGGACTACTTGCAACGCTATCTTATGAATAATACAATTTAAAAGTAAGGCCTTTTCATTTTGTTCACGTGAATCGATCGATATTTCATTATGTGGCAAAATACTGTGACCAAGTCGTCAAGATGTGGCGCCATCTATCGCCTATAGAGTGAATTTTTCATCATTCGACTAACATTTTAAGAACATACTATTTCTATTTCAGTTACTGACTCGAATAAACAGTTTATATTCATCTTATTGTATCTGACTTTATTTGGATTATTGTGCCTTAAAATTAAATTAAATAAGCAAAATACTCAGTATTGATCCACTTATATCTTCAATAAGAAAAAAAAAAAGAGGGAACTAAATAAGTTAGGAATTAAAACTAGGCAAAAAATTAAATATTTCATGAACTAGTATTATACCAATACAGTTTTCGCAATGAATATTTCTTTTATATAGATATTTCTGTGAATAATGTACCACAAGGAAAAGACTAGATTAGATTAGTGCTCTAGAATTAATCTAATTTACTTTATACACCATTAGACATTTCTCATATTGTGGAGTTATACTTCATAACTGAATTACCATCATTGAATCACGAGGGTATCTACCCATCCACCGAAGATGAGCCAAATAGCCCTGAAACGGTGACGTCTGGATGATGGTATCTTCTGAGAATAAGCAACAACAGCCTTCTCCATTGGTGAAGTGCTACTTATTGGAGTAGTGCAATATCATGGCAACTCGTTGTGAAGGTATTCTCATATGAGATAACTAAAACGATGCCGTTTTTATTTTGCTTTAAAATTTTTAAAATCTATTAAGTTTGTTTAAAGATCAAAATTCTTCCCTCATTTATAAACACTAAGACTTGAATCTTGCAGCGAAAAAGGAATCTCATTCCGATTCATATTATTTAATTTTAAATGTTTTTGTGTTTTTTAATCAATATAGTACAGACTTCATTTAAGCAGCTTGTGTACTTTGGAAAGTAGTTTGTTTAAGGAATATTTTTATTTGATAACGCACGTGTGCACACCATCGCTTCGCTTGTTTAATTAAACATCTCCGAGAGTTCAGGACATTTCCGCGACCTTGGGTTTACAGTGATGTAGTTGATTCCACTTCTAAAAACTTCATCTCTGTTTACCACTCTGATGAAGTATGAAACAGAAGAAGCATAATATTTATGTTGAAAGATTTCAGCGTGTGGTTGCTACCAGATTTGAGATTTATGGTATGGAAAAACAAAATGCTCTCATTTTTAATTATAATTTAAATTTGTATGCGGTTAACTGTGATTGTAAAATCCAGTCTAGTTAATTAATCAGTGCGTTTTAATTAAGGTTATGTGAAAAAGAAACAGTTCCGTGATTTTAGAATGGGTAATGAAAATCTTATTTGCTTGGAAATGGCCTTTAAAAAAAAATGGAGGGTCAATCGTAACCTTCTTTGTTTGTACAAGTGTGTACAGACGAAAAAACACGTTATGGATATGAGCGACTACTTCCGGTACAGTTTAAAATAATAATCGATTTTTATTTTTTTTTTGCAGAATCTGAAAAATCCACAGTAACTCAAAGGGCAAGTCAATGACAACCCCCCCCCCCTCCACCCAAAAGACGTCTATCGACTGTGATAAGGAGACGAATGATTGGAAGTTCTAAACCTTCTGGTACGTAAACACAAACTGGACTTCGTTAATTCGGTTTTCTGTCCAATGTTGATTGGTTCTCCATCCTAAGTTTTTACTTCAACTCGTTGTACAATCTATAAAACACTAAGGAAGACTGTCAACGTTGCCTCAACTTCCTTCCTGAGATGCTTTCTTAGGCTCATTCACATCATTCAGCAGCCAGATTCCAAAAGAGCGAGTAGGATTGAGGAGTATGGGTAAAGAATCTTAAGCGAATTGAGCACTTCTACAAGGTATAAGTGCTGCAGTTAACTATGCAGGAAAACTGATTCGTTTACAACTTGCTCCATCAGTTTATTATCCACTCTTCAACAATTAGTAAAGATCATAGAAGAAGTAATCCTATCTTGATTAAGTCTTCACCCATGGCTAAGCTAACTTCACAATCTCTAAAGGTGACAAATTCATCCGATCTTATCTTTTCTGAACGTCCCTCTGTCAGAAACTCCTTAAATTTTAGTAAAACCAAAACGCGCCCTCGTCTCT
The DNA here is from genome assembly GCF_048544385.1 of Mastigoproctus giganteus. Classification (NCBI taxonomy): domain Eukaryota; kingdom Metazoa; phylum Arthropoda; class Arachnida; order Uropygi; family Thelyphonidae; genus Mastigoproctus; species Mastigoproctus giganteus. Next base: position 165,592,766 of record NC_143581.1, on the reverse strand, counting down.
CATTTTCTACGAACTAATTTGGAAAAAATAAATCTAGTAGATCCCCTATTCCTTGATTTTTCTCCTGCATTTCACTCTATTCAATGGATCTTCTCTTACAGCCTTCAATTTTATGGTCTACAACCTCCTTTGCTGGATCTGCTTGATTAGCTGCTTTACAGTCATCAACTAACTGTAACCGAAAATACTTCAACTTCGTTTACTGTTTCATTCAGAACCTCTGATAAAGCTGAAGAACTTCTGATAAAGCTCAAGTGGTGACCCGGAAGTAAAGGATTTTGGTGCCACCTTCCAGATACTTTTAAAGACAGTTTCGTAATGGCAAGTCCACTGTTGTAATCTTGCACGAATAATTAATAAAATTCCTAACTATTATGATTATTTAAAAATGTGAGAAAACCATTAATGAAATTTTAATTTTATTTATAAAAATGTAAAATCACGATGTAAGTTATTCAATTTTAAAGCCTTTTTATTGATAATTTTCATTAATAAACAGGTGCTAATTTATCATCACTAAAAGGTTACAGAATTGAAATATAAGTTTAAAAATATTAAAGGATATACTAAGATTAAATAAAGAATATTTAATTAAATTTATATTACATAAAAGAAAATAACGAAAAAATATTAGTTCAATAGCTAGTGTATGTTATTTATATCTTAATAATAATATAATCCGTTCCGAGAATCTTCATATATCGATTTACCAGAAACTATTAAAGAGATAAAAGGTAAATGGCGTGCACTGCGCCATATATCTGTAAGTTACGTGTATTCTGTGGGCGATTTGCTGTTAGCCGGTTGAAAAAAACAGTAGAATAACCATGCTGCCCTCTCCTAAGGATGACAAACTCAGCCAAGTTAATTCCACCTGTCATTGAAGGAAATCAAACTCAAGTCTTTTCCACCCGGAAACTGCAATTCTACCAACTGTGTTACCCACATTAAGAAGAAGAATATTTAAATTATGATTATGCAAGTAGGTAAGAGTTCATTTATGAAACAAATAGATTTCAACATTTTTAATTCATTCAAAAATTAAAATAAAGAAAATTGTTTCGAAAGTTAGAGACCATGATCTTTTAGCAGAAAAATTTAAAGGTGCAGAACAGGATTATTGCGATTTTTTGCAGTCCAATTCTAATTTCGTTCCTTTAGATGCTAATAATTTAAATGGCTACGATGTTCACTTCTTTATTAAAGAAATTGCTTTTAATTTATATTAGAATTACTATGAATGATCAAAAAGTGTACAAGTTTTCATAAGGGAATTAGATGGAGAAAATTCTAAATGTTGAAAACTAAAATATCATATAATAAGTTAAAAAATAAAATATTATGTAATAAGATTTAATAAGGTAAGATTTATGGATTCGTTTAGATAGTTAGCCAAGGTAATCTGGCGATTTGGTAAACCACAGATAGAATCTGCAAACCGAAATTCTTCGGATCTATGAACAAACAAATCTCGAAACCAGCCTGAGTTCCAGTCCTTTCAGTTAGTACAATACTACGTGGCTGTCAGTAAACTAATCCAAAATGCAATTTGGCAATCCAGTGATCAATTATTTACAAATTATGAGAGATACAAAAAGGTGTCGATATTAAATATTTTAGAGCAAACGCGAGCTTTAAAATATTGATATACACGAGCTGGAAAAAAATGTGCATGTACAAAAAACGTAAGCTGAATTTGCTAGTAAATGCTTGATGCATTTACTATGTGTACACAAAAGAGGTCTATGCCAACTCAAGATCGTTGTTTTTACTCTAATATGAGCGAAGCGATTGTTCTAAAAATTAGCACATTCATTAATTTGGCAGAAGGCATTAAAACAATTCGAAATGCCTATCTGGATAGAGAAAATGTAATATCTTCAGTAATTGAGGTTCAATCGATCTTTGTTCTCATCTGGCCAACCACAGAAGTTTTTTTTCATTTCAATCATTTAAGGTTAATTTCATCAAAAATTTAAAAATCATAATAGAATGCCTAATTTTACAGCCAATCCAACCGTTGTATGTCTGGCTTAGTTTAATATTAGATGATTATTTGAAGTAGAAGTGGTATCCTTCCTAAATTGTAATTAATTTCCCCAGACTTAAATCCTGAATAAACAATCTTAGTCATCTACTTTTAATAATATATTACCTCATTTTTTATTCTCAGATTAGGTTTAGCCTTAAAAATTAGATTTGAACCCATAGGAATATATTTAGTAAATATTCTCGCATTTCTTAACAGAAACTGAAACACTCGTTTAAAAATTTTGACGAAATATATTTCTAGCGAAACATATTTAACAAGAATTTTATAATTCATATAGTTTCGCGCATTCCTCTCTTGTAACTTTTAAATTCTTCCTACTTTGAGGTTCTTTTAACAGAATTTGGCGAATTAGCACCATTGTAGAAGTCTGACTCTTTTGCGAGGAATCACTGGAGTTCGTTAATGAAATTAGCATTATAATTTCACACTTGGCATTCCTTCGGAAGTAAAGAGAAACCAGAAACTTATCAGTAAAAGTCACATACGTAAGTGGAAGTGAATTTTCCTGAGGATGTTGGTATAATTTAGTGTCATTTGGAATTGCAAATGACTTTTCTGTGTTCCCCGCAAATGACAAATGTATTTTATTACTATCCTTTTGCTTGATTGCAGAAGTAGGAAATTTTAAATCTGTAGTTTCGATAAGGGAGATGGAATGTATGAAAGGCGTTCTGATTAATCGAACTGCCGTGATAAATGTAGCTGTCTCGAAGAAAAATCACCTTAACGAAGTTCGCTTTTAACATATCGGTGAAAGATTGCAAAGTGAAAGAATTAAGGAACTGGGGATTTATATTACTGTTCGCTATTCCATGGGAAAAGCAAGAAAAGATACACCCTGATAAGAAATTTTGGTTATACCGAACTGAACAAGTGGTTGCCGATATACATTTTTAAACATCGACTAGCTGACCACACTAAGACTGTGGTCAATGTTTAACAATGCATATCAACAACCATGAGGCTCAACTACAAATTCCATTCGGATAGTTTGTCCGAAAATCAAGCACTAAATGTTTTAAATATGATTTTTAAAAAATGCGAAGAACAACAGTTTGATTCGTATTCCACATAAAAACTATATATTCGTGGTGGTAAGGAAATCAGTAACCTATCTACGACCCGGTTATTTTGGGTTGAGACGTAGATAGGTTACTGATTTACTTACCATCAGGAATATTGAGTTTTTATGTACAATAATTGTACTTTATTAGCTCCTGATGTGATTCCTATAAAAACGAATTTGAAAATTACATTCAGTTTGAATTTCTATCCTTAATATCGAATTTGTAATGAAATCCTGCAAAACAAAGAAACCGACCTTTACAACACGCAATTTTCAGACATAATATAGCAAGGTTCGTGCCAGATACTTGTGTCAATATAAATTACCCAGAACAGCACCTGTTCTGGGTAATTTATAGATTAAAGAGGGCCTTAAAATATTTTACTGTGATAGGTGTGATAAAAAATACTAGTTTTTTTTTAATTCGTTTTCCACTTTGATTTTTTAAGTTTGCATTCGACCTTGTTTTTTTTTAAATTCCTATTCGACCTTGTTTTTTTTAAAATTCCTATTCCACCTTGGTTTTTTTTTTAAATTCCTATTCCACCTTGGTTTTTTTTTTAAATTCCTATTCCACCTTGGTTTTTTTTTTAAATTCCTATTCCACCTTGGTTTTTTTTTTAAATTCCTATTCCACCTTGGTTTTTTTTTAAATTCCTATTCCACCTTGGTTTTTTTTTTAAATTCCTATTCCACCTTGGTTTTTTTTTAAAATTCCTATTCCACCTTGGTTTTTTTTTAAAATTCCTATTCCACCTTGGTTTTTTTTTTAAATTCCTATTCCACCTTGGTTTTTTTTTTAAATTCCTATTCCACCTTGGTTTTTTTTTTAAATTCCTATTCCACCTTTTTTTTTTTTTTTAATTCCTATTCCACCTTGTTTTTTTTTTTTTAAATTCCTATTCCACCTTGGTTTTTTTTAAAATTCCTATTCCACCTTGGTTTTTTTTTAAATTCCTATTCCACCTTGTTTTTTAAAAATTCCTATTCCGCCTTGGTTTTTTTTAAACTTCGCATTCCATCTTGATTTTTTATATATATTTAAATGCAGTTCAAATATTATGACATGCGCATTGTTTCCCCAGTTCCCTCAAACATTCATTTAGTTATACGCCATATGATATTTTTAAAATGACAATCCCAAACGTCTTTCTTTTATAATTCGATGGCAAGCTTATTTATAATTAAAAATTTATTTTCCCTTTCTACAATTATTTTGAACAAATAAATAAAATATTACTTTGATAACCGCAGTAAATATTGCAGTACGTGGGTCGTTTGTAACTGACGTATGTACTCTGAGATCATTTGATTTAAAACGCTTCAAATATATCTAAAGGATAATTATTTAACTTCTCTTTTCGTTCCCTTTATCTGATCCAAGCAGGATGTTAAAATAACAATGAATATTTATGATACACATTTTAATCTCCTACAACAGATGGCGCCACGTGTCTTAAGCGGCTCTATCAATTTACCTCTATTTCTAACCCTCTTACTCCCAGGAATATTAGTTATCTTTTTTATAAGAAGAATATAATTCAGTTTTAATATTTCAAGCAACTGCTTGCAGTTTAGTAAAGTGAACTTCTTTCTCAATAACTTTAAATCATTTTGTGGTTATTTTTTGAAGGAAGTAGATTTTGGCTGTAATTCATTATTTATTTGTAGCGTAAGACTGAGCTAACTCGTAGCGACACGCTTCACACTACGAAATGTTTCATTAATTTCTAGTACATTATTTGCTCCTTGGCTTCGTACAAAACGATGCTTTTGCAATTTCACGTACTACGCTTCTATTTTCCAGTCAAACAATTTTCCATCATTATTTTGTGTGTCAGTTACTAAGTCGTGTCTAATGAATTAACAGATTTGATAAATCGCATTTACGTGCTGATCGAACGAACTTCTGAACCACCACTGGATTATAAAACACAGTAGAGATTAACAAGGAACATTGCTGATTAATCTCATCTAACTAATTAAAGGTATTTGGTTTATCGGTGTTCCAAGCATTCTCCCTCATTAAGTAGACCTTTCGTCACTAATTGCGCGTTATCGTATTCCGTCTTTTCCCCAATTTGTGGACGAAAGAATGATCAGCAACCAGACAACCGCAATTCCCAAATAATTAGAGCTTTCTTTGAAAAAGAATACGCGTGAAAAGAAAGGTAATCGCTAATCTATTGAATTATTTATTGTAAGCTTTATTGTAAAATATATATGTCAAAATTATCGCAAGGATTTTGAAATTACAGAGTGTATTTGGATATCAGTATCATAGAAAAGAATTGCAAGTAATCTACAGCAAAAATAAAAATCAACTGCAATTTGCAAGAATGATCTGATGAGTAAGAACTTTCGAAATATATTTTTATATACCCTATATCTACCCCCATAACTTTACTTCTCTCTCTGGCTGCAGAGATATTTAAGAAAATTCAGTAAGATTTCTTTTATAGGGTATCCTTGGATCATCGTATCTGAGATAAGCAAGGCTATTTGAAATTTTAGGCTTTACCTTTGCTAGAAAGTTTCCAGTCAAAACTTCCAACAAACTTTATCTTCTCAAGTTTCCGATCAACTCTCATACAGCGCTTATAATGTTAAACAGCCTGATATTTTTCAAAACGAGGAACTTTATTTCCCATCGCATATTCCCAACGAGTTTCCCCTCTGATTTTCTGCTAGGAGATGTATCCTAAGCCAGAAAGTGCAGAACACATGAAATTTCCCTTATGTTTCCAGCGCATAAATTGTGTTTTATAAAAACGTAGTTCCTCTTTGTCTCTGGAAGAGATGGTAGCTTGTCGTTAAACGTTTTTCGGTAGAGTGGCCACGTCGGGTAGGAGAACGAACCAAAGGCTTCACGGTTGACGAACAACCCGAGTGAGCCACACCCAAAGAACTGAGTCATTTATTAGTTCCATAACGACAGTGTGGCAGAAAGCTCCAATATAAAGCTACCATTACGACAGACATTACGATTAATGACACCATCACAAGAATGATCTGATGTAGCAAATAAAACAATAAATGTTAGCAGCAGTAGTCAGTTGGTTCTTCGGGTTATCTTTCACCACTTCACGCCGATTTAGGATGGGAATCAAACGCGTGTCACTTAGGAGAAAATCGATAACCCAAAATTAACATTTTATTTAGTATATTTGAAGTTGGAGTGACGTCGCATTCAAAAATGGGTGTCAGAAGGCTCGGTTGTTCTATAAAAGAATTGTGAAGTTACTCTAAGGGAAAATTACTGCTCAGACTTCATAAAGAACAAAAAAAATACAATATTCGTCTTTGAAGCTTTTAATTTTTTCCAAATTTGAATCATTGTATTGTAATTAATTTGTAATGCAATTTCTTCATTTCTCTGCTTTCCTTTAGGGCACCCCTATATTTAGGGCTTTGATGCAGCTGCCCGGCAGGTAATGAGCCCATTGTGTTTATACCAGTGTCAAAATAATTCTAAAATTTCAACTTGTTTTCAGTTAAATATAAGGACAATTGTTCTTAACGATTTTACCATCTCTATTGTACTTTTGGCATATTTTAAAAGGAGAGTTTGGAGATTTAACTTCCTTCCCTATACCGTAGGTTTAATTCTCATCAGATTTTCATTCTTAAACCTCAATGCAAGTTCTGTGTTGCAAGCTGAAGCACCCTTCCTCTTGGAAGTGTACTGTACTGTATAGGGTTCGTCAAAAGAAATAGAGGGAAAATCCATCGCATGATGGAAAATTCAGAAAATGCGTGGATTTTCTGAAGTCCTTGGCGAGAGTTTCATTTAATAACGAATCCATTCAAATAAAGTGGACTTCGCCAATCATTATGGAGTGGAACATTAGGCCCTTATCATCAGTACAAGTTATAACAGTTTAATTGGAAACAGCACGCTGGTTTCAAAAATAGTCGAAGGATTTCATGCTCATATTATGGATAAAATCAAAAAAGATTCTTCTTATATTCTCCGAATCTTCTTAAAAATGTTCCTTCAAGAGGATTGTGCAGTTTCCAGTCCAATGCATGTCTCTCGGTCGATTTTTCACATCCTCAATGTTTCATTGCGTTCTTCTAAAATGTGCTCAACTGGATCGAAATCTTGAAACACAAGCACAGATTCTTCAAGAAACATTAGCATAAATTTATCGATGTCTGGAAGAAAACACAAGCATATTTGTGGATGTTATCGACAGGCTACTAAGCAGAGACATCTATATATTTACTTCTTTTAGCCAGCGAGTTGTTGATTACTGGAACAAATTGCCACCATAGGCAGTTGAAGTTAACAGTTTGAAGAAATTCAAAAGCCAACCGGATAATTACCTACGTGAAGAGAAAAGCGCATAATTATATCCTGAAAGCAATCAGCGCGTTCCAAAGAAGTCCTTAAAAGCATCCATCTGACATGGATGCTTGTATAATTGAAGTAACATAAAATGGACTTGCTGCATGCATATAATCCACTGCTTAGTAATTAGCCATAGATTCTTTTATTCATATGGGCATATTATCTAACTAATAAATTATGTTGGACCACGCAAATCATCAAATGGACCTTCCATTAGCCATTCTTTTTCAGAGACCAATGTTGCAAAGGTAGTCAAGAGTTTCTATCAACTGCGAAACTCTACAGTTGGCAAGCACAAGACTATAAATCGCAAATGAAGTCTTTCTAATAATTAAATAACCGAACACAGAATTTGAAACTGCAATGAAAATGGAAAACGAACACGTGCAACTATAATTATATACTTTAAAAGAGCGTAAAACTCTGCAGTGCCTAAAAGTATAAATATATTAAAAATATCAGGTCGTGTATCCTTTTCTATAAAAGATTTTTCATGATGGAACTGATCTTTCCAATGCGACACTTCACAATGAGTTGTCCTGGTATTGAATGTTATTTATCGGGAACTTTCTTTGATATCCTCCAAGTTCATCAGTTGTATACATTTATCCAGTCCAACACGTTACACTGAAGCCAATATGACCATTGCTCTTGAGGTCATGACACCTGACATGTTGTGTAGAAGGTTGATTATTAGCTAAGTTCTCTACATAGTCATCAAGAGTGCCTATTTATGCGGACACCAGTTTAATCAGCAAATGCCTGTAAAAATTTGCCCATAAAACTGATTTTATATTAACCTTAAATACTAAGAAATAAAAATATCGTGTAGTTGGTTAACAGTGGAGAGCAAACGATAAAATGTCTAGGCCTCAAGGTTGGTTATTAAATGTAATAAAGTTAGTTATTTTATTTAATAACTGACTTTATTATATTGCCTGGTTGCCAGCAGCAAAATGGTGTTTTATTGTTGCTTAACCATATCAGGAGTATGCGCGATCTGCAAATTTTACTTATAGGCTCTAGGGAGTAAGTACGTATATCTACGTTTTGAAGATCGCCTCAGAGAGTGTCCGTTAATGAAAAAAATTTGTCTTCTGTTTATTTTAGAATACATGCTGTCATCTTTAATCGTGTTTCCAATTAGTTGTATACATTTTGTTAGTTTCAGGTGGCCTCTGAAAAGTCTTTGAATAGGGATAAACAATCTATATTAGATTAATATCGATGCAAAAGTTAAAAAAAAAACATCTATCAATAGGCTATTTTTGGTCCTGATTAAAGAACCAACGTGCAAAGGTACCAAAGGAAACAAAGCATTCCAGTACGGGAACAGGAACCCTGGACTTTACAAAACAGCACACAGGGGCATAGTTATTGAACTAAAACGCAGGGATACTTACTGCAGGGTTGACCGGTTACTATCATAACCCACTGCCAGCTGAGGTCGAATTAGTAGTTCAGCAAAGTGTCTTCTGAAGAGAACGCACAGCAGCTTAATTACAGCAATAATCATCTTTCTCAACCTTATCTTTATATTACTGCACGACAAGAAAACACAAGAGACACGTAAGAAATAGTATATTGCAGCTATCACGCATCTCACGCTGTTGAAGGAAATTAAAATGGTAGCTGTTATAATGGCAGCTTTGAGGAGAAGGAAATTAAAAAGATGGTACACAGGACAACATAGAAGACTTTTGTCTTTTTTTAAAGAAGTAGAAAAACAGCTTATTAAACTCTATTCAAGCTGGCTTTAAATTCAGATGTAAACGAATTTGCGTCATCGAGTAAACCCCTCATTGCTTAGTAAGAATTTAAGTTGCGTTATTCAGATATACTTGAATCATAGGATCTATCCAACGTTTTCAAACTGCATGCTAAATACGGCACGCGAGAACACACAACTTGGTGTGTTGAGTGCTGAAAACTTCATTTTAATTACTTTAAATTGATAAAAGTGGTGTTTAAATTCCACGCAAACTAATGATGAAAGCGCATAGATAATAAACCAGCGAGAGATTGCTTGACAGAATCTACACTCGTACTAGAAATTTCTTGACTAGCTAAAGTGCCTTTTGAACGAAAAGACTCTTTATCCGGAACTCTTATTCCTTAGTGTCTGTCTTGACAGAAACACGCATCCCCACCATCAATTAAAGGGCAATTTTCAGTTAAAAAAGCGAGTGTACCAATTACTGCAAGTACTCTACATGAATTAAGTTATAAACAACAACGTGCAATGGATACGATCTTAAATTTCCTTAACCTGCTCTAAAAACGTTAAGAACACTCAGTAAAAAGAAAAAAGGACCCAATGGAATTGAGCGCAAAGAGGTTACCTTTGTAATAGTAAACAAAACTAAGTAATATTTTAGGAAATTTTTCCTGAAAATGTTGCGAAATATCACAACCACCTTGTGGGAAACGAAATGTGACAGAATCATAAGGAATATGGTTTTGTGTAAGACGGCGTTCATTTACTAACACGGTTCACCTTTCTCTCATTTGAGAGAGATGCAAAAAGGCCTTCGAGGCCAGTAGTTTCTAAAATCAGGTCCATTATAATTTATTATAATGGAATTGATTTACTGCACTCCAAGGATCGATACAGGTGGTGCGAATCCAACTAAGAAGATTGATTGAGGGTCATCGGATATGCGAGCCGATTTCTATAGTTTTGGTTGACAGAAAATTTCATGAGTTCAGCATCGAGATTATGGACTCGTTCGAGCATCTGGTAGCATATAAAGAGATCTTACAGGTACAGGCAGAAGTGAAAAAAATCGTTGGGTTACTCTAAGCTGGGCAGCCTGTGGATTCCAAGGATCAGGGACATTGCAATGGAGCGTACTTGAGGACTTCTGCCTGTGAGTTGCTCATTTAAGGAGCTAGAGCTGCGCTGCAAAAATGGATTTGAGAGTAGTAGCTGCTGCTGACGCCCAGATTTCTGCACCACAGAGTAGGGAGGGAGTACACAATGGTCTTCACATATTTTTCTCTTGTGATCTCATCTAAAATGTAATATAGATGCTTCTCCGGTCTCCACTAAAGTTGTGTTGCATGGCCGATGAGTCTGTTAATGCTGGTTATATCTCAGATTTGTATCAAACCTCTAAGTTTGAATTATAAAAGATAGCAAGAATCAAGCTCCACTGAGCATAGGAGAAATGGTTGTTAGTTCTTTCATCAATGAGCAGAGCTCAATCTCAGACTTATCTGGGTTAACATGCTGAGGCCAAACTATTTGAGGTGACTCGTTAATGAGAAGAGTACATTGTTAATTTTACGTTACCTAATAAAGTAAAACAATTTCGAAACATTTTAAGAACTGGCCAGAGGATGGATTGCCTGTGCGCATCTACATATCTGCACAGCATGCTGGGATATATAAGGAATTAATGAATAGTTGGAGCATGGACGCTCAGTCCATTTATAGAAGTAAGAAATTTAAACACCAAACGATCCATATTTTGAGCATCTGAGGTGGAACCACTTTTGGTAGTTAAGAAGGTTGAAAAGTACTGTATTATCAACATAGTTTTGATAGGAAAGAATGCAAATCTTTAATAATTACTTTCCTTCGTCCCCTCTTATCCAAGTTGATGACATCAACTTGGCTTTTCTGAGCACACAATGCGGAAAGACTTAACATTTCTTTTTCTGTATTTTAAAGTATAATAACGAACTGGGTTTTCAGTCAAACGCATTTTTCAAATCGTAATGCTCAACGTGGAATCCTCCTACAAACGTAAAACTTCGAAGCATCCAAAGAATAATATGTATTTCTTTTTAAAGCATTTCTTGCCACTGTTGCTGTTAGCATGCAATCAAGTTCCGACATAACTTTTACTCTCGCTGGAAGAAAGGTTCAGAAAAAGCAATATTTAAGAAATAAAGAATGGCAGAAAAAGTTTTGCAATTCCCGTGCTTTTGACTGGCAAAATATGGGATTTGAGAATAACCATGATAAACATTTTTAATCTCAGATAATAGCATCGCACAGTTGCAGTCTACAGTTGAGAAATGATCAACCCATCTTATAACCTCATCTCAAGTAAGAACATAAAGACCACCGGTGCAACCCACGAAAAAAAATTATACCCATCATTCAAATTTGCTTGAGAAATTCGCATTTCGGTTTAATAGCCTAGGAAATACGCCATTTGTATCTTCACAGACATATCTAAGTTATTGATTAGTTTCCTCCTGGAATCGTATTAAAGCAACAAATGATAACAATTTTTCACTCAAAGGAGAAGCAACTACCAAAGGAGAAAAAAGTGTAAACGATAAAAACAGCAAAATGGAATTTTATTATTTAAAATTAACGAATACGACTCGGCTCAATGCGAATTCCTTTCAGATACTGAAGAATTTATTCTTCACCAGAAAAGTCTAAGATAATAAAACTTTTGTTAACAAGACTATCTGGAGGAAATATTTCTGGAAAATTATATATAATCCATCGGGTAGGTGATAAACGTTGTGCTTCCAGCCATAGAGATGGAACCTAATGGAAATTCCCACAGATTAGCTGATATATAGCCCGGAAGTATTTTGAACAATCATTTGATATCTAAATAACGATCTTTGCCTGAAGGAAATATTAATATTACTAGAGGGATCCTTGTGATGGTTTCCTCTATCGGCATCTGGACGTATTTTTGGTTATTGTAGATGTAATTTGCATCTATGAATCTGTATACTCAGAGAAAGGAAACTTCGGTAAAGTTAATACCATGAAGTTATGGTTATCCAAGTACGATATTCGATAAGCATGATCATTGAACCTCAAATACCGCCATCTCCATCCTGGCGACAGTTCAAGTAATAATCAGAGATTACCGTTAAGACCACTTATAAATATTCTGAATCCAATTTTTGAGCGATGTCACTACTTTTAAATAGCATCCAAAAGAGCCAGAATGTCGATAAAGATACTTCTCTGAATACTGTTCATAGAAGAGGATATAGTGGCGGAATTGAATCCCGTATTAAAGAAAGCAACATGAATTCAACTATTTGTAGAATTTATGTTGCTTTTCAATTGAAAAACTTAAGTTTATTGGACCGAATAACAAATCTGTACTAACTTATTAACCCGGAAGACCTCTAGGAGAGACAATTCTTTAAAATCTTTTCTGATAGTGAAATTTCTTCTCTTTCTTCGATTATTATACCAAACATAAACAAATAAATAGTGAAAGAGCGTGCACCGTTGTTATCAATGGGTTGCTGGGCTTCAAGTGAAGTTTAGTTATGAAAGCGGTATTTTAAAAGAATATGCCCCGAGGTATGTTGGGAGTTCTGTTAAAGTCAACTGCAGAAGAGAGCTCTTCAGAAGGCTTTATTTAAAGATATGTAATTTATTTTATCGCGGACCTTTTGAGAAACGTGTTGGGATTTATTACAGATGTGCGCGTCATTTTTTGGCCAGAGAAAGCTAACAGGAAAGTTCGGGATTTTTCTTCTATCTTGAGCTTTCTAGACGCATCCATTTTGCCGTAACAAAGTGACTCTCACATCTTTAAAACTCCTTGAAGAAGCCGTATGTTATCAATGCCGTAGTCTATCTCACCCAGTGGAATAACCAATCATCCGATGAAATAAATGCCGCTTCTTTTGCCGGAAGAGAATCAATGCTTAGCGAATGAAAAATTTCAGTTTAATTTTAATTGTTCTTTAAATATGATCCTTGTTGATCTTTGGTTGTTGAAAAAGACTTTCAACAACCAAAATAAGAATCGCAGTAAACTAAAATGTTTAGAATGGTAGTAAACAGAACTCTAACAGCAAATTTATATAAGGATGATCACAATAAAGTTGATCTGTTTTAAAGAGTGCGCAGAACTTTCAGGAATTCAACACAGGAGTGTTAGTTGATTTTATTCAGTATAAATATGTTACCATCAAGTAAATGGCAATTGAAAATATCCTCGAAAGTAGCATATTCTCTGACTGCCCGAAATATGAAAATCTCAGGTACCACGAATCTTTTTTTTTTTTTTTTTTTTTTAACTTCAAGTCCTAATTGTTGACTGGAAATCTTTCTATCACTGTCTGTTTTACATATAACGGTCACGGACTAAGTCAGACATCATGCCTCAATGCTTTTTCTCCATCTACAAAATACAGGATCTCAACAAACACGTTTGCAATCTTCTGACATCCACGGAACTCGAAGTTTCGAAATTTACTCTGGCCTTTCTCAACTCTGTAGTGGTTAATCGTCCTGTCAAGAGACCTGATTCTTCTGTAGTCACGTAACTAAAGCACGCATTTCCTTGTTCTTGTAAATCAGTGGTTTCTGCAGTAAATGCTCGCACTCTTAAGAATGGCTATTTTGATCAATCGTGTATCGTTTTGGCCACAATACGACTTGAATAAGGAAAATTATAATAACGGATACAACCACAGAGAAAAATAATTGATAATAGCTCTAAAGAGGAAATGGTTTGTCGAATCCTGTTGGCGAAAATTGAATTTCTTTGTTCCATATGAGGTCCATTTCTTCGTTAGCTGTAATGTTCCCATTCTAAATATAATGCAAAACCAATCTTTCCTTACTCTCTTTTATCCTGTACTTTGGATCCTCCCACAGAGTCTACCGTTTCTTATATCGATTATACAGCACCCCATTTACAGCCCAACAAATGCAGCGAAGAAAATGTAAAGGCATATTCTCCAGATCCTGAATACTTAGTTAGTTCACTGGTCCTTAATTATGAACCAATCTTAATTTTTTTGAACGATTACATTTTCACGCAGGTGGCCAGGGTAGACTATTCTCATTCAAGAATTTGTTTGAAGGTTATTTAAATAACCTTTTGGATATTTCGAAAACGTTTAAATACAAAAATATATTTCTGTGGAATGTAAGGCTGATAAAGGCAGTTGATACTATGAACGCAAAGAGGAAAATCAATAACAGATGGAAAGATAAGGAATGAACAGGTAGAAGAGTGCAGTAGAAAGCAGCATCTGAAGGAGAAAGACTGAAAATTAGAAGAAATAGAAAGAGACTGAAAAAAAAAAAAAAACAGTAGCAGTGCATCTGGAAAGAAACTTTTGCTAGCAAAGGAAAAATCAGTTAAAAAACTATGGATATAAATCATAGAAAGCGTTCTTCTGGATTTATATAGAAAGAAGAGCACTATGAAGCACTACCTTACGCAAAATAAATTGAAGTCACTAAAGATCTGTCTCTCTTTTAAAATATGCAGCATATACGATTGTCTCTTGCATTTTAATTGAAATGCATTGCCTAAAAAGGCAAGAGTTACTCAGTGTATCAAGCTGTCTACAGATGCCAGAAGCTGCCCATTTGTTTTTTTTTTTTTTTGTTTTTGTTCGTTGCCGATATGGTACGTTTTTTTCTTAATTCTCCTGATGTAGAGGAGTTTCTCTTTTTAAATTATGTATATAGAGCATCGTTATTGAGTTTTACCAACAGATCAGATGTACAGAATAAGACTAAATGTGTGAAATGTAGTTATCAGCTTAGCACAGTTCTTAATCTTTAATTGTAATAATCAGTTCAGGAACATTTCTAAATGTTCGCAAAGTGGACCCTTTCACCAATGAAAATCTCTTATACCGGGAATGACGCTTCACTGCACTACAGGATCGCTATACTGTGGAGCCATTTCGCCGACTTTAATTTAAAACACGAGCTGAAAGGAAAAACTCAAGTAGCTTGTGGAAGTGAAAGCTTTCTTCATTATGAACCACATTTTACAAATCGTTTTTTTCGAGTACGTTTATTTAAAGGAGGATCCCTTAAAATACATCCATTTTTCACTTAATAAGATACATAACCATTTCCCATAGAAACGTGTCATCTCTCTCTCTCTAATGATAATGAACCAGTAGGATCATCTGCACCAATACAAGTATCAAGCAGTTCCTCCTGAAAGCAAATCACCCGACTTTTTAATAACTGTGAAACAGCTCATAGCGAATGTGAACACACTGCGATAAGAACATTATGTTACAATAGGAAGAACAAATTTAAACAGATCTAAGTCAATAGGATTTCTTAAACGTTTTCATTCATTTTAGAAATTCAAAGTAGTCAGGACTTTATTCAGTGCAATCGTACTTGCCACATTGGATTTTGCAAGAACAGTGTGGTCCCACAATTATGTTCTAGAGACTTCAAAATTTGAAGCCACTCAATCAACGATAATTTCTTAATATTTTAAAATTATTAGCATTTAAAACTATCGATATCCCAAATTATTTTAATAATTTTCATTGATCTTAATGCAATGTAGCATCTTAATTTATTGTATAGTAAATCTGAGTACGATAGAGCCAGTCAGCTAAAGAAAAATTAAAGACATCTCCAAGATAACTTAAGATGTATATTATTATATACCAAGTTTGGTCGATCACAATTTAAGAAACTTTTTAAACTGCCTCACACAGATTACTGGAATAGGAGGAATAATTGTCCTTTTTTTTCAATCAAAACTAAAGAGAATAAAAATGAGGGGTTAGATGTGACTATGAATGTTTAGGGCGCTCGCTTCCTTTTATATCATCTCTGATAGCAGTCTACGCTCCCCCGGAGTAAGTCTACCTTGGGGGAAAATGATACCAAGTTTCAGTTCACTTCAGTAAATACAACATACGAAAAGTAGATGTGCCAGTGAAGTCTAAACATCGCACACAACAACAGTTCATTATATTTGATCGCATTCAGACTACATTTAAGGGACATACAAGGAACTCGGGCTTCGATAAATGTCACTTAATGATTGTCACATACACTGCAATGCAGCATATTTTGAAATCTAGCTAAAATATTCATAATCTCGCAACCCTAATGCTCATTAGCGCTTCACTTTAAATATTTGAAAAGTAATAATCATACCCGACTTTGAGATATCTTCAGTCATAATCTAAGACTGGCGTGTTTATTCCGTATTCGCTTCAAAAGTGGCGCTTAGAAACTAATGTGATGATTTCACTGGACTGGTAGCAAACGATATGACTCTTAAACGACGTTAATTTACCTTATTACCATCACACCACCAACATCCCTTTCTGGTGCAGCTCAGGAGCGAATGTAAATCGTTCGTCAAAGAGGGATGCGTTTGTCATAAAACTTTTTTATGGTCGAAGGTATGTTGGAGACAGTTGCTAAACGATCTCCATCAATGGTAAGCCGTACAGCGGTTGGAAATATTCCTCATCCCAACATAATAATTAGCTAAACTGTTTTCATAGTGCTCTTCCCCATCTCAGCCTGTTTAAAAACAGGCGCATTACCTTTTTGTTTTTAATTTTCGCTATTTTTACATTTATTTTGTTAATATTTCATTTTTAATGGTTATTTTCTTGTTTCTTCTTGCCAAGGAAAAGAACGATCTCTTACCCTTCTTCCATAGGAGCAGTTTGTCATTATGTATAGTTCACGTATGCTTCTTTGCCATTTCTCGAAGCAATTACTCACCCATTGTTTTCTTACTTCTTTTACCTATTTACCTTTTTTTTAGCGCTGTTTTTGTACTATTTTTAGACTCTTACATGCCTGTAATCTACTTTTAACGTTTCTGCTATGACTTACCAGACTTTTCTATGGGATAACGAAGTATACTTTCCCTTTTTTTTAGTTATTCTTCGATGCAAGCCAGTAAACCGATGAAAGTCATTGTTTTTATTTCGGGTTTAAAACTGAATTATTCAACAGCTGAAATTTTTCGAAAAATATCGCATTAGAAGTATCATGCGTGTTTGGGTTTATAAGGGTACTGAATAAAACATACCCACTAGTCTAATTTGTTCCTTTTACTTTTTTATTAGTCAAAAATAACGAATGATCTTCGAGAAACTTGCATGCATCTCTTAAGCGGATCATCTGTCAGCACACGTTTTGCAATTTAATTCATTGAAACTGTTATTTATGGTTGCCCGAAGTGATTTTGGAAATGTTATCAACAAATGCATAATGTGAATGCACATTAATGTGTAAAATACCTCCAAGGAGGCGTCAATATATCGTGTCTGGAAATTATGTATTTAGTGGTTTGTCTTGCTTTGGGATGAAAAATCCCAGTTTCAGAAGCTGCTTTTGTTGTTGTTGGGTTTGAGGCACATCCGCAACTTCCGACGTATATAGTATGTTTGTAAATTGCGTGTGTTATTTCGTCTATCTGCTCTTTGCTGGACGGAAAAGCTGAGTTTTCGGGAGAGAAAACCATGCCACCTTCTCCTGAGATCGAATAACTCAGGCACGTTGTGAAAAAGCCCATAAAAATTCCTCACCTCATCGACAGGACTTGAACTTAGGTCCACTAGGACTTTTCAGAAAGAGAAAACAACCCCTCACCAGAGACCGACTGACTTGGCCAGCGCGTCAGTAATGTTAGGATGGCCACTATTAGATTTATTACAGTTCATTCACTTCCCCTTTCTTTTAATTTACTTAAGTTTTCCAGCCCCACAAGATTTGGCTGATGGTTGTTCCGGTACCCAATTACTTTTTTAGCTAAAAGCTAAGTCTATTACATCTACTCGATTAAGAGTAGATCTAATAAAAGTACGTAAATAAATTAATTTCAGTCAGATCACTAAGTGGATGTTTGGCATCAGACATTGCTTCTTAGAATTTAGGAGTCTTGCTCTCCTTTATATCAACAATCTCTCTGTCTTCACTGTACTCTTCCACCATCATGCCTGTATTCTTTTGGAAAAACGTGTTCTCCAAATCTATATGCAGTATTCAAGATGTACCATAATTTTTGCTTTATATTTGATGCAATACGAAAGTTTTCAGACTCCCCTCCTCTCTTTCCGAATCAATAATGATAGCGTGGTGTTCTGCTGTACATAGTGAGTGTATCTAGAATTACCAGAGAGGACGAAAAGTCGCGAAGTGGGATGCAAATGATATCTCCACGCGACGAATATTGGGACAACGTATGCAGCCTGAGTGACTCATTTCTGAAAATCCTGAATAATACACGATTTCAGGTGGGATCAGTTCCAGATTATCCCAGATTATGGTTGTTTTTGGAAATTTCAGATGCATTGACTAAGCAGGACACGGTGCTCCAGTTCGTCATACTGAAGTTGCTTGTTACTGTCCGTCGTGCACTATCTCTGTTGAATCTTATTCACCAGCCAATTTGCTTGTTCAGCAGATTATAAACTCGACATAAATCAAGGGAAAATGTCCACCCCTTACGCCTGAGATTGACTAAATATAGCCTCGTTTGCAGAGACTTTTATGAATCCTCCAGGCTGGATTCGAACCAACACTTTCCAAACTTTGTGTTTATCTTATGGTATTAAGTATTTAAGTGTAGTTGTTGCGGACCCCAGGGTCCCCCCCCCCATTAGCTGCTTTCCTACTTCTTGTGGTGAGACTTGCGCCAAATTCGGTCAAGTGCGTGTGTGTGTGTAAATTTTGTGCTCTGTTCTGTTATGTTGTGTGACCGGCGCCTGGCATCTTACCAAAAATTCCATCCTGGTATCACGATCAACAAACAAAGAAAGCAAAGCTCGTCAGGTACATTCTTATTTTCTTTGAGGAAAAAGTCCAAAGATCATGGACCAAATTTCACTCCATCACGCTCTATTAAAAGGAAAGATTCATCATTAACAAATAGTAGTTCATAATTTTCTACTTTTTTTACTTTTCCCATAGCAACTAAGTACATGAAACATCTCGCGTAAATTGCGTGTATTCTTTGTCAATTTACTAGATGAAAAACAAAAACTACAGTTTGTAGAAGGAACCCTCTTCAACCCCCATTAGGAAAAATTAACTAAGCCACAGTGCGAAGAAACCTCATTTTGAATGGGATGTGGATCAAGACCTTCTCTACATGGTATGAAAGACAGTGATCGATGACGAGCCTAGTCAAGAACAATGCACCCCCTTCCCCTAGAGTCCTCTACTCTCCTCTCTAGATCTGCCCTGGGATCTGCTTTTCATTCCCTTACTAAAATTTGAAATCAAGATTTATTAAAAATTTGAACATCCAAAGGGTCCGAATAATGCATGAATCAGTACAGGGGTTCCAGCAATGACAAGCTCTACACAAGATACATTACCCTGTAAAAAAGATAATGCAAGGGAACTAGCAAATGAAGCCATTTCTTTTTTCAAACTGCAGTCCGAAAACTCTTTTGATCAAGTTCCAGCATGTTACAGAAAGAACCCAGTTAGTTGTCAGCTCGATTGCACTGCAGTTCACGTCAATCTAGTACAGTATTACCGATACCCTGTTGCAGGGTATCGATAATACTAAATTAAATACGCGAGATCTGAATATTTTTGTTCGGGTTTTGTAATATTATAACATAATTCACTTTATACTGAAGCAGTTATCCATCCAATCGAAACTAAAAGCTTTCCAGTTTGTAAATTGAAGTTTTTTGTTTGTTTTTTTAGAGAGGGGTGAATCATCTGACCCAGTGTAAATAGCAATACAGAAAAAACCTTTTAAAGAAAATATCACTGCTTATTTTTTCAATGTACAGTGCTTGTTTGCATTTCTAAAAGCATTCTTTGACTCTCGCAGTTCGAGTATAAATAATGAATTAGTTCATTATACGAGTAAGCCTACTTTTAATTACATGCGGATTTCATCAGGGTTCGTAATTAGGGACGTATGGACCAAATTTTAGTAGCACTTAATAACACGAAGCGATGCTCGCCAGAAATCGATTCCTTAGTTCATGACTGAAGTAATTAAATTCAGTTTTTGTTTGTTTTTGATAATCTATTAGCGAGAAGACTGTGGTATTTCACATTCCTCAATATTCTATATTTAGCAATAATAAATACCATCTTAGAGAAAATGCAGTTCAGTATTTATCAGAGAATATGTCCATCGATATATTGGAAAAGCCAGACACCATAATAGAAAATAAACAAAATTAATTTGAAGTCCGAGGGGGTATCAAAAAGTTCATACCCTTACCTAGAAATAATAATCCTAGAAAGGTGAAACTTCCCCGCAACTTCAATCCCTTTCTATATACTCTCCATGTATAGTAACACATTTCTCCCATCTATTGATCAGTTTTTGAATGCCGTGATCATAGAAGTCCGCACTTTTTGCCTGAAACCACTTCATTGATGACTTCCTGAAACGAATCAAAGCGGCGTACACGCTCATTTCTCGAAACAAGAAGTTTGACAGTGCTAGGTCAAGAGAAAACGGTGGGTTCACCCTAAAGTTCTCAACATCCGCATTACATAAATCCAACAGTTGGCGAGGACATTGCATTCGACATTGCTTTTGCAAAGGGGTCAGCAATCTTGGAACCCATCGTGCGGAGATCTTAGACAAGTGCAGATGGTCAGGAAAAAATGCTGTGGGGGCAGACCCATAACTAATTCCCGATGAATGAATTGTCAAACGTCTGTCACTCAGCACCAGCTGCTCAACCTTTGCAACCGTCTCACTGTCTATGGACGCTGATGGCCTTCCTTCTCTTGGTTTGTCAAAGACACTTGTATGACTGCACTGGAACTCCCATTCCCACTTTTTTACAGTGGCATAGGATGGGCAATTCTGTCCATACACAGCTTCTTTAATTTCTTGGTCAATTTTCTGAGCTTTCTTGCCCTGCAAATGCAGGAACTTGATCACTGCTCGATACACCACTTTGCCAACCACAGCGTCCTTCCTCATATTCCGGGCTCCACCTGTGGTGTATGATCACCTACAGGAATGAAATTTCGCATGCTAATTATTGAATATCTAAACAACTTATGTTAAAAACGGCATCTTCATACTGATGTTTTATCTAGGGCAGGGTACGAACATTTTTATACCCCAGTCGTATAAATACTAAGCGTAAATTTTGTTGTGACATTTTATTAAAATACAGTTTTATTCAAATCAGATTTGCGCAATAACAAAAAAGATTTATGATACCAGAAATGTTTTAGTATTTTTAAGAATAGAGTGGTCAAAAGTTTAGTGTTTGTGGCTATAGAGAGAGTTAATATTGTTAATTGAAATTTTATGGAAATAATAACATGCATTAACAGATTAAATGAGAAAAATAAACAGATTAAATGTAAACGAATACCAGTTATGTATATACTTGTAAGTAGTTTTATATAATAAATGACTGTTTTATAATCGTGTCATTGCTCATGAGAAACTGACAGCTCACATACATATATAATTATATATTATATGGGAAATCCCTCAGCTCCTGGAAATTCTCCGAAATTTTAACTCAGTCAAGGTAGCTTGTAGACCTAAGTGCTTGAGGGAAGCTATTGTACTAAAATAACATCATCTTCCACAAACGGCAATACTAAGTTACAGTGGAAATGAAAAATAAATAAACAAGAAAAACCATCCCACCCACAGATCACTGTACATCCTTTATTATCCTTAAAAGCTGATTACTGGTTAGTGACATCATCTAGTTTCACACCTGGGATACGCATTGGTTCTCTTCCATCTGTCTTTATTAGAGAATAACGTTCAGATTTCCCTTACAATTGAATCCCCCAATAAGAATACATGTGGACCCAAAGTATTCTGCATTGAAAGATTTAGTCCTGGGCCCTGACTCAGGAGAGCGTCGCTCGGTCCGATTTGGTCCCTATCGAACTGTGGGATTCGATACGGCCTGATCGGAAATGTGATCTGCAATTGTACAAATACGGTTAATAACATCTTTTATGAGACTTGAAAAACCACAGTGATGCACCAAAGTGAAGCAAAAGAAATATAAGAGTTGGCACCCCACATTATCTCTGTTTCATTTCCAGGAACCATAGTCACTGTCAACAAAGGAGTCAAAGAGTTTTCGTAGAATTGATTCTGATACTCAATCGGGTTGAAACAATTAAACGGATGTTAGTGGAAGGCTACATCTAGGCGTGAAATTGATTCCAATTTAGTTTCCGCTCCAGTTGTCCAATTATTATAGGCACTCGACAATTTATTTCTTCGGGGCACTAATGACATCAAGAGATTCAAATTTCTGCATCGACGGTTTCCGGCCAGCGAGGCTACGCAGCTTATCGGGAGATTATATCTAACAAAGTGACGAAGCCGTTAATTCTTTATTCCTTTATCAGCCTCCCATGATGTTTACAGGAATTATGGGATTTTCACGCATTCAGAGTTGAAAGAAGCCAATTTGCAATCGCTCACAAGGAAACCAAGTCCACGGATATTGACAATTAATTTATGTTTTGATAAAGGCCATGGCAACAGTGGTCAACTGGAAATTCCACTGTCTAGCTCAATTCACTTTGTAAGCAGATAACAAAATAGCGCTTTCAGTAATTTACTGTTTACCTTTATTATGTGCTCGAGGAAGTTTATCTTCAAAATTTTCCATTGCAGTAGGTTTCCAGAAAAATCATTAATGATTTAGAGATGATAATATTCAGTATATTCTTACCATTTTGATAGAATGAAAGCGATATAAATTTCACCGATTCTTTTATTCTTTGATTAGTCAAGCAGATCGCAAATTTTTCACATTTCTGTTCATGCAAAGTGCACGTAATTTCTCTTTGCGTCTATGCACCAAGAAAGTGATACATTTCTCTCTCTCTCTCTCTCTCTCTCTCTCTCTCTCTCTCTGTGTTAAATACGATTTTATTTTCAAATCAAAGTTAGCCGAACTCTGACATTGGCCTGCCAATTAAAATAAGCTACTGATAAAGTACAGTACGCTTTGTGAATCTGAGCTTCATCAACTGTAAATAATTATGTAAGAATCACCGAAAATTATCTTCAACTGGCAATGGTTATTTTTCTAAAATATCACGTAATCGACTTGATATTCGATCAAGCGAATTGTGCAAATAAGAGGAACATATTTAGGCAGTCCAAATATTTACTCGAATACAAAACAACGCAATAATAGTAATGTTGGTCTTGTTTTAAATCTGATTCAGAAGCTAATGTACAAGTTTGTAGTGTCTTATTTTGTTAAAATTCCCAAAGAAAGATAGAAATATATTTCGGCAGTTAGAGATAATCATGCCAATATGTACAGGAATAAATCGGACCCAAAGAACACTTCAATGCCAGTAAAATTTTCTTCTCTTTAAACTAGACTCGAACCATGGCAATTTCCACACAGCGTGGAAGGCGAATGATCCTAAACCAGCCTCCATCAAAGCATGCAGTACAGGGACTAAAACGAATTGGCAATGATGACCCAACATTCAAGTCGCTTAGAAGGCGATAGTGTTACCAACAGCGTATTCATGGGAATGATCTTTGGTAAAATTCATATTGCTCATGGAATTTTCTTCAAAATACTTGGCTTTATGCAGACTGAGTTATAATTAAGCAATTCAATATTATTGTTTTATATTTTAATATAAAGCTGTCTCGTCCACAGCTGTTGAACAGCGCACATTATTTGAAGAAGAAACGTTGCCTATAGGGTTCATCGAATAGAATATGTAGAATCGTTGCAGTTCAGTTTTAAATTTATCTCTCACAGTTACCATGAAGCTGATAGTCCCAGTAGTCTTCCATTATCTCTACTCGTTTTCCTCTCCATACTTATTGCCTCCGGTACTAGACATAATGTCAGCAGCTTCCTTCCATTACCCAATAAGCCAATACATTAGCAGTCCACCTTGAAAATCCCCTCGACAGTGGTTTCAATTCTGGGAAGTGCCACAATTCCAGAGCATAATAACTGCACTTCATCTGTGATATTTTCAGTCCGTTTACAACTATCCTGCATACAAAAGTTCATCCATATGAACTTCGGAGTGCAGGACAGTTATAGAACAACTTCTGTTGAATATAATTCAATTTAAGGTTTATTTTCTGGTGCCTGACTCAAACTAGCTAGCTAATATTTAGAGTTTCTGTAAGAGCTATCATGTTTTTAGCATCATCATGGTCACAAAGGTCTTTGCTCTTTTTTGGCCACGTCAGCACTTTTCGGTTTTAGCAGCCAGGATCTTATCCGGAAGAGTCATTAAAACAAAGAAGCTTCATCAGCATTAAAATACTATGCAAAAATTTATGACATCACTAATTTTCCTCCACCAATCGTTGTCCGATAAAAGTAGTCTTCCAACTTATGACGCTCTGATCAAATACCCTTTCGATTTTTAAGTTTATCCAGTCGATCGATATTAACTTTTAAACACAGTCATTACTTCTTCATAATTTTTTATCTGTCTTTAAAATACCCAAAGCAAAGACGCTGGAAAATTCTTGTGTTTTACTTCCTAAAGTCCATTTACCATTTAACCTCAATATCGGGTTAATTCATAGATTTCAATCGAGTTTTCCCTAATAAAAAGAACTTGTACAACAAGCTGTTTTCAGGCTTGTTGACAATACAGTCTGTAATCAGATGGATTCTAAATCCAGCAGCCGTATTCAGTTTTTGATCATCGTGTACCACTAAGGATTTGCACATTAAGATGGGTATCTGTTCGCTCCACTGCTTTTATTGTCGATTGTACATTAGCCTTCGTTAGAACTCAATGATTTTCCTAATACCGGTTGAAGTTGTAGACACCGCAGAGTGGTTGAAGCCTACAACTACAATGACTTAACGAATTCTTAAAGCAGTTAAAGCGCTTTCTTTTATGATCAATTAAGAAAAATTAAGCGTTATTATAAATGAAAAACACCCAAACTGAATTCCTTTTAGCCGTTGCAATCAAAGATTCATATACAAACGCACAGAACATTAAACAGGCAATACTTCCAGCTATCTTAATTTTTATTTCTGGTCATAACCATCTCAATAAGTTTCAGGTGATTCATTTCCTCGCAATTTTAAGCGTTAGATTTGTTTATTCAGTGTACGGTAAATTGAAAAAGAAGCACTCTTCTCCAACAAAGAAATCAATCTCTATTTGAAGTAATTTCATAATTATACTTAGGAAAAGCGACTCTCTGGAATCTACCTTTCTCTCGACTTATTTTGGGAGATAAACATCTTTCATTAAGCAAAATGCATTATGGAAAAGCGTTGTCCCTTTTTAATTAGCAATACCTTCAAAAATCCCTCCCAACTTTCTGATTATATAATTTGATTCTATTTGGATGAAAATGATAAGACGGGGCGTAATGAATTAAAACAGACTAATACTTTCAAAAGTGTTTCACGACTTCCAGTTTACTTAATAATAAAACAGTTAATAATAGGAAACCCTACCTTGTCATTTGCTGGCTGCTAACGATGGTTATGACTAATAAATAAATCCTTTATGAATATTAATGCGCAATTTGGATGTAATTAATTTAAGAGTTTACAGAAGGATTTTTCTAGTAACGCAAATCCTTGTAATTCATTTCTGTCAAGAATTCATAACGCCATATCTCAATCATTAATTTTATTTACAAAATAAACTACTTAAAGAGTTTTGACATATACATTGATTTCTTCAACAGATTTTCGTGTGTTCAGTTTAGAAAACCCAATTCCTTCGATAATAAAATTGGAGGTGAGTTTTAAATAGAAATCGATCAAAAACGTTGCTAGATTAATGATGCGCTTCGTATTTGAAAGCACTCTTAAGAAGATGGCACACATTTGGAGAGGAAAAATAGCGGGGCCTTCAATTTAAAGATTAGCGAACTTAATAGCTGTTAATAAATTGTTTACTCTCTTCTTCAGCGCGATTAAATTTACAAACTGCACAAATGGAGTATTTGCAAACCATTCGAAAATTTCTTATACAGAATCCGTGCCCTTTCATCCAGGCACGGTAAATATTTTAACAAGCGATGCTATTCAGAGAGTTGTTTAAATTATCGTAATTAATATTGCGTTTAATTACCCTGTTTATATGAATAAATGTTGATTTTGAGAAATTGAAAAGATGAGGGAATTCAGCAATGACGGTTTTGAAAAGAAGACTGTTTTAGTCATTTTATAATGGAGGATAGACAACACAAAATACGAGCGTCTTTAAGAACAATTCATAAAACGAAAGATCTTTAGAATTTGTATATAATGTTATCAATCACGAGTGTAGCGCAACAGGAGTTACAAAGAGCCGGATTGGGCATCTCCACTACATTTGGAAATCGAAGTGTTAAAAAGATCTTATGATCCCACATTGCGTACTATCTGTTTGTGTCTCTAAGGTCTGTTTTAAGGATGCTGATTATTTTTATATTGTTAGCTGGGAAAAGCCAGTCGAAGGTTGTATTGAGTTCACAGTTGGTAAACCAGGATGTTCTTGTGTTGTTTATCAATACTGTTCCCCCTTTGTGATGTTTGGACTGTGGTGGAAATTAGGAACGAATGATGGCCCCAGTAGGGTCATCTTACTATCTAGTATTCTTATTTCAACAATGCTGATAAAGCACACAAACAAGAGTGGATTACAGAAGCAAATGGTGAGCAGATTCTGTTGTGTAGGGGATTGATTA
Organism: Mastigoproctus giganteus; assembly: GCF_048544385.1. Classification (NCBI taxonomy): domain Eukaryota; kingdom Metazoa; phylum Arthropoda; class Arachnida; order Uropygi; family Thelyphonidae; genus Mastigoproctus; species Mastigoproctus giganteus. Next base: position 165,565,926 of record NC_143581.1, on the reverse strand, counting down.
GGTAAGGTTGGTGACCTCTTTTCTGATAATTGGAAAAAGGGATGTACTTGAGAGCCTATGCCCTTAGCAAAGGTTTATTGGGGCTTGTGCCCTCACTGGTATCACAGTGATAACAATCACCATGCTTCCACAACCGGATGAAAAAGGCCCGAGTTGAATCCCTTCAATAACACGAGGAATTTGTAAATTTTTCATAACCTGTGTAAGTTAATAGGTCTCAGGCGAGAGCAGCATGATTTTTATCCCGGAAATCCGAATTTCTTTTCTTTTTTTAATCAGAACAAACGTAAGTTACATGCAATTATAAATAGCCTCATAGCCCTAGTTGCTTGATGCTCAATAGACACTTAACCTAACTTAAGTAGACTTACATGGCCTTTTTCGGGATTTAATTAATGAACTGCTAACGCAGATGGCCTGGATGTCCTGTGGGATTTTTGGGTTTTAAAATGGGTCAGTTTGCTTCAGATCCCTTTCTGTTGTAGTTGTTGTTGTTAGTTGGTTTTTATGAGCATTAGCAACTAAGGCCATATTGCTCTCCGGGGATATGCGGTGGTCATTCCCTGACCTTTCCACATCCTCCGTATTTGGTGGTCACGGGCTCGAACCCCGGTCTAATCAAGAAGCGTGCGCTAAGCACTGCTGTTCCTGCCCACGGAGGCGCCATCCCTTTCTGACTTTGGAGTGTCTCACTAATAAGGTAGTATTTGAACTATATATTTCGATTTGAGGAATTTTACCCTTTCCAGCGACTTGAAAGCTCACCATACGCTGGAAAGAGTTTAAGGATTAAAATAGCTGGAGATCTGTCTACACTTTCCATCCTTTAGGGATTTTGAATCGCGTTAGTTCGCATCGGACACGTGCTTTTGAGCTCCTGCCTTTTTGTCCCTTTTCGACGTTTGTCTGCGAAAACCCCAGTCAAGACTTATATTGTTCGTTTCCTCTTCGGAAGAGCTTTCGAGTAGTAATAATTTTGTTTGTGTGAATTTAGCAGAGTTTGAGTTAGGTTACTTTTTATTTTCTCAACTTTAGCCATGGAAGACTGGATATTCCAGTAATGGCTTATCTCCCCCACCCCATCAATTGACTCCAGCTATGGCCAGCGAAGGTCAAACAACCACAGCAACGGAACCTACAGCTACTGCCAGCAGTGACCAAGACACCGGAAGCCACACCCTGCGACAACAGGTGAATACCTCAAGGTCCAAAAGTCAGTAACTGTTAATACTTATGCTAATGTCGTATCTAATGGATTATGCTTGACGCCAGCGAAAACCCCTCTCGAAAACGGAGAGAGGGGTAGTACATACGCGGTCGAACAACGCTCATACAAATGAAGCAACCGCTATTACTTCCCGGAGAAATGGAATAGTAATCTCCGCTACCAAAAAAACCAACCCTTTACAGTATCTTACAGCGATCGCAGAGAATGTACCACCGAAATATATTACTCACGCCTCCCGTGTGGCGGGAACTGTGCAGGTATATTTCAACCACCCCTCGTGGGCGCAAACTATCCTGCAAAACGGAATAGACATCGGTCTTCATCACCTGGAAGCGGCACCAATTGCCTTAGCACCAACGAAAGTTACAATATCCAACGTCCCACCTGAAATTCCTCATCAATTCCTCAGAGGAAGTTTATCCAAATATGGATCCGTAACCGGCAAAATACGCACACTCTCTGCAGCAACTACGAAACCGGAATTTTCGCATATACAGTAAAAAGCTTTCGAAGTCAAGCACTTATGCACTTCACCAACAACGCAGCAAACAACATCCCTAACTCATCAACGCCGATTTAAACGGAATCATTTACATGTTTTATACCTCAATTTCCTCACAATGTTTCTTCTGCCACGAAGAGGGCCACATCAGGAAAAATTGCCCACATATCTCCAGCCCTTCTGAAAGTAATAACGAAATTCAGGCGTCACTAACCAGGAAACTATCAAACAGTGTGAGATGCTTCGCACACCAAACTCGTCAGAAAAAGAAAATTCAACAACCACAGAAGACCAGGACGCATTCTCTTTAGAAGGCCCACCAACGGAAACAAGAGGTTTTTCTCTGAAGCAACCCCCAAGGCAGTCAATATCCAAAGTAACAAAACACCAAAAGACAATGAACACGCTGGTAGGAAAAGAGTCAACCGCTAACAAAAACAACAGGGTCGACGAAAAGAAGTACAGAACGCCACAGAAGTCAAACGGTCAGATCCTAAATAAGCCCATCATACCACCAAGTACGGAAATAAATAAGCAGGTAGAAACCACCCACGACTCAAATGAAGAACTTGAATTTCTGGAGGCAGAAGAAGAGAACAACCGTGATTCCCATTATTCAGATGCTTCAGAGGATGAGGACGGGGAAAGTAACTTTCCCTTCACTAAAGGCCCTTTAACTGTGAAAAAACTACGCTCCTTTCTAAGGGAAGTCCGCGGTTCTCCACAGAAGCTGGTGACAGCTCTGAAGTTCACCATTAACATACCAGAGCTCATCTGACAACTTAAAGAACTGCGTTCTAAACTAAAAGGAAAAAAGGACTGGGCAGACGTGAATAGATCTAAGCGTCTGTACTACTTGATTAACAGGCTGGAACAACAATACCATCAATCAGGATGCTAACCGCTCTCAAAATTTGCAAAACCGTTACCATTATTCCTGTAGGTAATGAGGACGTTTAACATGTTGTCCCTTAATGCAAGATGATGCTCCTCCGCATTGCACAATAAACTGGTCCTTGGCCAGGTGGAACGACATCATGCCGACCTACTCCTCCTGCAAGAAACAAATATTAAAGCAGACACAAGGCCATCTTTGAAATGGGCAGACTGGCCATATGTATTCCATTATTCTCCAACCCAACAACATCGTGGAGCAGGAGTGAGTATCGGCATTCATCGTAAGTCTGCCAGTAAACTCAATGTGATAGCAGAGATCGATGGCAACTCAATTTATGCCACCCTTGACCCCAAAAGGAAACCTTGCATATCTTTAACATCTCTATGCCACAACAGGGCAGATTCGCTATTCAAATAACCAACTTCATACAAAGTCATCTCTCTGCAATAGATCAGGAACACATAATTCTTGCTGGCAATTTCAACTGCACTCTTGACCCAGAAATGGACAGAGCGCGATGCACTGAGCATTGCACAATGTTAGTCAACAACCTGCAGGCCTTGGTAAACAACAATGAACTGGTCGATGCATTTAGACACCAGCACCCAAAAGAGAAGTCCTACACCTGGAGATCAGCAAATACAGCATCAGGAAGACTCCCTTACCAAGCCCGATTAGGCAGATATTACATCCCAAAACACACCATCCCCCTGGTCAGAAGCATCACACATATCACATCTTATATCTCAGATCACTCCTTTGTCAAACTGCAACTCTCCTTCTCACCCAATTACTTAAAAAGTGGAGGTGCTTATTGGACGTTCAACAATAGCCTTCATCAAGACAGAGAATATATCTTTAAACTACAAGACCTGATATCCAACCTTGCCCAATCCAAAAACAGCTTGGAACCTATGAACGCATTGGTGGCCTAGATTTAAAAGTCAACTGAGATAATTTTTCACAAATCTACAGCCATCAGAAGAGCCAACAAAAGCGTATTGACCTCTACCGACCTGAACAAAGACTGAAGCAACTACCACCTGATAGTCTGACAATTAATCAGTCAACACTACAGTCCATTCAAACTCACTTGGAACACACAGCCAAAGGCGCCCTACTGAGATCAAGACACGACCATATAACTCTTTCGGACGCACGCTCCAACCAAATACTTCTTCTCATTATAAAGCAGACGACACAAAGCAAACACCATCACTGCCATTCAGCTCCAAGATGGAAACATTACTGAAAACCCGGAGCAAATCTTCTCTGAAGTGACCAGATTTTATCAAGAAATATACAGTTCCCAAGAAACCTCTACAAAGGCAATCTAGGAAATCCTTTCGTGACTGAAAAAAATCCACCCAACAGTCCAACGCAGCATAGAGAAACCAACCACACTAAAAGAACTTACAGCAGCGTGAAAAGCACTTCCCAAAAGCAAATCTCCAGATCTGGACGGACTAACTTCAGAATTCTTCGAAACCTTCTGGAATCAAATCGGAGTGCTTCTCTTACAAATGCTTGAAGAAGCACAATCCCACGAGCTACCAGATTCCGTCACTACTTCTGTCGCACGATTGATATCCCAAGAAAGAAGTGCGCACAAACCTCCAAAACTGGCACCCAATATCTTTAATGAACACAGATTGCCAAATATTCTCAAAGGCCATCGCCAATAGACTAAAATCCACCCTTCCTGATATCATAGGTCACCAACAGACATACTTAGTACCAGGAAGATCGATACACAACAATCTTCATCTGATCCGTGACCCTCTCTCCATTGCAAACAGCCAACAGGAATTTCTAGCACTAATTAGCCTTGACCAGGAAAAGGCATTCGACAGAGTTGAACACTGCTACCTGCTTGAAACGCTGAAAGCATTTGGATAGGGACCCTATATCATCCGAAATATCCATCTACTATACAAGGATGCCAAATTCTGCTTGAAAGTCAATAACCAACTTACTCGCAACCTTCCTTACTCCAGAGGGATAAAACAAGGCTGCCCACTTTCTTGGCAACTGTATACAATTGCCATTCAACCTTTCCTCAATAAAATTGCCACCAATCTACAATCCCGACGAACACTGCTACCAGAGCCTCACCTTAAAATAACTGGGCTGGCAACTGGAAAAGCAGAACTGACTCCCTCATCCAATGCACATGGTCTAGCCAGGGACAGAAATATCATATCTAGGTGTGAATCTAGGCAATACCCTCCTTTTCTCCCAGAAAAACTGTCCCAAATTGCTTATCCGTTTCAAATGGTACGTACTCGGGAAATGGACAAGAGTGTGCGCTACATCTTCGTTGAGTGGGAGAGTGCTTGTGGTCAACCAGCTGGCGGCAAGCATTCTCTGGCACACCCTCAAAATTCTCACTCTGCCTAGTGAGTTCCTCCACCAAATCCAAGCATCTAACCGAAGCTTCCTTTGAAACAAAACTAACTGTATGCCCTTCTCTAAACTCTGTCAGCCGCTCACTCACAGGGGTCAGGAGCTGGTCTCTCTTGAAGACAAAATCACAGCCTTCAGGATCACCTTTCTTCTAAAGACATGGCAAATGAAAAACTCATATTCTGCCACCGCCATTAAACTACTAGCAACAGCCACAAGAGGGTTCTCTGTCAACAATCTTAAGAATGGACATGGCGCTAACACCCCTAAAACTGTCTTTCTTCTACAAAGACGCACTGCACCGCTGAAAGAAGCCTGGCCTTCACCACACTCTAGAGGGAACATCACTTCCCGCAATACTCTCAGAACCACTCTTCTACAATAAACGAATAACAGAACCAACAACTGATGACTACTTCGTTCTTCCTACGTGGAACTGGGCAGGAATTAGGACCATAGCCGACCTCCTGACTCCCCACCTAGAATGGAAAAATTCCGAAGACCTGCCAATTAAAACCATAAATGCAAAGCAGCAACACAGACGTCTAAAATCAGCGATTGCACAATCTCTTTCAGACATCAACACAGCTAAAGGGATTGGAGATGTCGCCGGATCCTCACCAACCTTCATCATCACAACACCAGAAAACACTGTACCTCTGTCCCCTGCACCCTCCCAAAAAGTCTGTCAACTAATCATGTCTCGCCATACAGCCACAATCTTCCTGTCATCTACCTGCCAGGCTGTCCCTGTACCCCTCTTCACTCACCACAAGCCACCATCCAACTTTCAGTGGAACCTTCAGTACAGGACGAAATGTTCCAAATCGGACGCAGACATCCAGTGGAGGCTGTGGCACAACACCCTTCCCAACCCATTCAAGCTACAAATCTTCGGGTTACGCACCTCAAACTACTGCCTTTTCTGCACCACTCCAGGTACCCTGGAAAACACATATACCTGGCATGCCCGGTGAACAAGGAGCTCATCAAATATGCCCTGGATGCAGCAAAGCTTGCCTGCAACCACGCTCACACTCGGGAGGACTACTGGTACCTGCTGCACTCTGAGCAGACAGCATACACCAACTGCAACTTCTTATTCGTTGCCGCCAAGGCCGTAATTTACAACTTCTACTTGAAGCACACGAGAAGCAGTGACGACGTGCCTCCTGTCGACATGTCAGGGCAAAATCTAAAGTGGAGTCTACGGAGGAAGTTGCAGAGCAGACTTCTACTCGAATTCCACTGCAAAAGACCAGAAACTGTGGATCATCTTAACAGCGAATGGAAGAGTGGCGATCACCTCTTCACCATCACTGAAGAGTCCATCACCTTCAATGTGTGAAATACGAGACTGACCCAATGCCAAGATGCTGTTCTTAATTCCGTGGAATTGAAATGTTGAAACGTTTATATTTCTCTATAAAAAGTTTCTTTACTTTTTTCCTTTTGGACGCCATATTATCCTCTGGGTCCTGTAGCCTCGACATTAAACTTGAAACTCACATTGAATCCGATCGTGGACCCATTGTAGTCCTATTGCAGCTCCCACCACCCAAATTTAATGTCTCCCCCAACGTGAAAAGGAAGATCATCATCTCTCCCACCTTCCTGCAACCGAATAGATGCCTTTATGCAGCAAGATTAATTCCCTGGGAGTTCTTGAATCAGGAGACCCGGAACTGGCTCTAGACATTAACTGGATAGCTGCACACTGTTACCATATTCTCAGCAGCTAAACAGGTCAGTATCTCTGCTAGAACTAATGCTTGGTGGTCTTCGGAGCTAAATTACAGTTTTAAGTGCAAACAGTCCCTTCATAAACAATAGAAACAGTCTGGTACAGCATATGACCGAATTCCGTACTCCAAAGCTAGAGCACTGTTTAACAGACTGAAGTCTCAAGCCATTAAAAATATACTGACAAGACCTTATCCAAAGGCAAAGTGCCATATACCCGTAACTCTGAACCAGGTTCCAACTTAAATCCAGTTGAATGGATCAAATATGTAGCCAGATTCCAAGACAACACCACACAACCATATGATTACCAACCAGACCCCATTTCTGGTCCAGATGATGAGCTGTTTTCTTTTCAAGTCGATCGACAGCAGCTCCTTCAAGCCATCAACTCGATGCGTTCGCCATGCCCCGTGGCGGCGATAAAGTTCCGCACTTCATCGTAAAGTGCCTCAGTCCATATATCCTTGATCATCTGCTCTACTTGTTTAACTCCTCTTCTCTCAGAGTGTTTCCTGCATCCTGGAGCAAATATGCTCACGCCCCACTACCTAAAGTTCATCTACCAAGCCAGCCGAAGCACTATAGACCAATATCTACTGCATCCGCGCTCCTAAAGCTACTGGAAAAAGTCCTTCTGCATATAACACGCCATCTTCTTCCACACCCACCAAAGCAACTCCATTATGTTCTTCCTAATAGATCAACTGTCTCCAACCTTGTGGCAGTCCAAACGGCAATTATAAATGCATTTGAGGCCAGATCAGAAATGGCGGTTCTTTATGCCGATATCGATGCTGCTTTTGAAAGCCTCAACATCACAGCCCTTCTGAATCTCCTAACCAATTTCTTTCGGATAAAAGGTGACGTTTTCGCTTTTCTGCACTCACTCCTCTGGAATAGAACAGTGTACTTCACTCATCGCAACCTCTCCTATACCTGATCCATCAATGCAGGTGTGCCGCAAGGTAGCGTTTTATCGGGGCTACTTTTTACCGCCCGCATTCCGTTTGTGTGTAACAGAGATGTTATTACCTACACCGACGATATAAAGTTCCTAACCGAAATACCACCATCAGCCGATAGAGGAGTGATCACATCGGAAATCTGTAATAAGATCACAGCTTTCTCTAGCCATCGCAACCATTTCGGTCTTAAACTGAACCCCCAAAAATCCGTTGTTAAGGTTTTCTCTCTGAAGAAGTGTCCCACATTCATACAACCCTCACTGGAGGGTGCAATTATTCCAAGTGTAACTAAACACAAAGATTTCGGTGTAACCTTCGACCCAAACCTTAGGTTCAACTGTCGCATCGAATGTGTTCTACGAAAGATCAGCCGAATGTGCTGGATTGCCCGTCAACATCTTCATAACACGGATGCAAGAACTACAATCAGATATCTGAAAACCGTTATGTATCCTACCTTTCTGTATGCCCCTGAAATATGGGCCTCTGCGGTACTTTCTCTCATGAAGCCCATCCTCGCCAGCAAATACTGGATACTGAAGTGGGCAACCCGCAAACATCGACTCCCCTCCAACAGAGGACCACCAGCATGGCCGACCAACTTCAAATCCCGCGGCTTTCTCAAATAATCGGCATGAGGAGAACTGTGACCACAGCCAAAATCAACTCCCCTGATTTCTGGGATATATGTCAGTGGCATGTTCCACTTCCTTCCCCAAGAGCCACTCCTCTTCTTCAGCTACAACGGAGCAGGCTAAAGATCAGTGATAGATTCCTACCTGGTCAAGTACTTCCTACAATACAAACCCTGCTCATAATCGGAGTAGATCTCCAGAAATTCGCTTCGGATCGCAATTACAATTACAATGCCTTAACAATACACAATATGACTTAAATTTTGCTGATACCAAAATTTCCTTATTCTACTAACTGAAATCAGCAATTCTCAGCATTCTGGTATAAATAAATATCCAGTTGATTGGACTTCAAGCTATGGCAACTTTGTTGTCAGGTGGTAAGGAAGCATTTCAGTTCTTCTGCATTATGCAGAAGAATGGAATTTTTGATAATAAAATTCAACCTTTAGGCAATATTTCTCCATGACAATACGTTCTCCACTTGTTATTCGTTTGGAGACGTGGGTTCAAATCCCATCGGAGGCGAGAGGAAGTCAAAAAGGTATCTGAGTCGGGGACTACTTTACAAAAAAAAAAATGAAAGGCAGGCTTATGAAATTGTCATGTTTGTGTCCCGAATTGCTCTTGTTCACCATCTGCTCCTGACAAAAATTACAGCAGCTATGAGGGAAGGGGGAGGATACGAGTGCACCTTCAGACTATTTTTTGCAGTATATACCAGCTTCTTGAAAAAAGATGGCCGCCAGAGAAATTATCCGCATTGCCTTTTTAGATTAATTGGCTGTTATGAAGAGTTTGGTCTTCTATGTGTTCAAGGGACGAGAAACCAAATTAACTCAAGGTGGGATACTACTTCCCCCGCCTGCGATCGTCTTGACTACTGCACCACCTGAAGACGTCCTTAAAAATTCCTCTAGTGTCCAATGAGAACCCAGACCTCTTCAAATAAGTAACTATCCACTTAGAACTGATGCATTAACTCCACCCAACCAAAAGAGCTTCTCCTAAGATTCTAAGGGGTCTTCATATTTACAGGTTTCCATATGTAAACAATATTGGGATAGTTTTCATCGTTCTCAATTTTAAAACATTGGAAAGCAGGCTCGATTTATATCTAAATTTTAGATTATTCGTTAAATGTCTATATAATTTACATATAAATTTTTATATACTTTGGTTATTAGCAAATATAATAGATAATCAAATATAAAGTAGAAATGCGTGAGGATAGTGAATTAATGTGTAAAAAAAGGTTTTTTTCACTATTTTATAGAAATAAATGAATTTAAATCAGTTGTTCATAACTTAAAAAGTGCATAAAGGTGCAAATTTTTGAATATAAAAATTTGCCATTTATTCCATCCAAATGCAATATCCTTAAATCTAATACAGATTATGGTTGGAATTCGCTATGGGTTAACGCTGGATTCGCAAACACTAATATAATTTCCTGCTCCGAAACAGTGACAGATATTAACCCCCTGTGGGAGCATGCAAACTCTCGAGTTAAAATACGAAGTACGCAGCACATCTATGGAATTGAGTCAAAGTTTGAGGAGATTGATGCATGGGCAACCTCAATTTCCATGATTCATATTATTAAGTAAATGAGCTTTATACACTGTTCTACCATTAATAACCAAACAGATTCATATCTATAAATAACTTTATTTACGGGGAAACTACACTGAGTGGACAGAAATCATGGGATACCCACCTTTCGCCTGGATAAGGGCAGTCACACGGTGAGGCATTGAGTCTACTAGTTCACAAAAGCGTTGCACGAATATTTCCATCCATGCTTGATGCACCGCTGTCCATAATTCCTGGGTTGAGGATCCATAGCTGAAACGGACCTTTTCATAGCATCCTAGAGATGCTCCACAGGGTTATTGTCCGGTGAAGCCATTCTATGGTGGTAAAATCTGCGAAATGCTCTTTGAACCAGGTTCTAGTCACGATGACTCCATGGGGTGGGTGCATTGTCGTGCTGGAAGAGTCCATTGCCCTGTGGGTCCACGATCGCCATGAAGGGATGCAGATGGCTTGCAGGGATGGACACGTAACCCGGACAGTTCAGAGATGCGTCTAGACGTGCCATAGGTCCCAATGAACAGACCCCTGACTATTACCGACTGTCCACCTGCCTCGACAGTTCTTTGGCATGACGGGTTCATAGCTTCGTGCAGTTTCCGCCAGATATGCACCCGTGGGAAACGGAACTCATCGGACCCGTTTCCAATCATTCAAGGTCCAGTGCCGATGTTCTTTAGCCCAGTTGAGGAGTAGAGTCCTGTGTCGTGGTGTTAGCAATGGGCCTCTTGTGGGTCAGCAGCTCCACTTAATCTATTGTGGCTAATGATCGCCCGATGGTCTTGGTGCAGACATTTCTTGCACCTCCCTCGTTCAATTTGGCGGTGATTTATGGCACGGTCGCTCTCCGGTTGGCTGAAACAATACGAGACAGATGTCGATGGCCAGCTTCATCCACCACCTTTCTCCGCCCACAGCGCTGTCCACGATGAGATGTTATTTTAGAAATGTAGCATTCCCGATACCCTCTTGATACTTTGGAACGGGGATGGTGCAATTTCTGTGCCACCTCAGCGATATAGTAACCCATGCGTCGGGCACCCACTATCATCCCTCTTTCAAAGTCGGTTAACTCAAGATGTTTATCCATACTGACATCGAATTACTGTCTGCGTGAATGCAGTGATTCAGTGTACCTCTATACCTGCCAAACAGTGGGTTCGTCCACTAGCGCAGAGAGGTGGTAGCGTCGCGTTGCCCAGGAACCCCACGAATCCCGTCCTTTCAGTGTAATAATGTGAGCTGAAACCTTTTTGACAGCCATTATTTTCCGTGGAACACTCTCCACTGGTTTTTTTTTTTGTAAATGTCCTTCGATATTTTTCCACCATTTCGCCTTCAAAGTGGGGACCACTTCAAGCTGTGGTTATGACCATTCACTTCTCACAAGCACCCGACGATCGAATTCGTCCCAGAGGTTCTATATAGGATTGAGGTCAGGGTTCCTGGTTGGCCAGTCTAACTGTTCTATGCTCATGTCCTCAAACTAGTCCGTCACAACACGGAGCGTTGTCGGGAGTCCACCACACCGAGACACGACCGTCACACTGGTAGATCAATGTATTGTGACTCGTTACCCCAAAACACAGCTTTCCATTGGCTTACGGCTCAAGAATGGCGGGTATTGCACCAAGCTAGATGGCATCTCGCAATAGTTGGGGGGGGGGATAATTCGATGTCAGTTTGTACAGCAGTATTTTTTTATGTGCAACAGCATATAAATTTTTTTTCATCTGTTTTGTTATTGCATCACAGTATTAGATGAGATTGGTCAGACAAGATCGCCTCTTAACAATTCCATGCTGTGACTGCCAGCTAAGTCTTTTTTTTAAGTTTTATCTCCTGTCCTGTCCTAGATCATTCGTGACCCTAACTGCATAACCTTATACTTAGAAGAATTATAATTTAGTTGCATTATTATCCGGACGATCTATGCAACTGATCAAAGCCTGCCTGAAGCATCATGTGCTGCTCAAGTAAAACCCTAACCTCATCTTTTATCCACTGTGATATCTTATTTTCGCGGAACTCGATCATTGGTAGGAATACATTTTTTTGAATTCGAAAATATAATCCTTGAATATTTCCCATAGCATGTTTGTATCTGACAGCACAAAATACTCACTCCAGTTATTCGAGCCGAAGAAATATCTCAATCCATCACTGTCCCACTTTTTAAATTGAATCTGTTGCCTTTAAACTTGGACTACATATATTTCTTTAAATTTGTTTAACCAGAACCCACCCACTTTATGGGATTATGGCCACTGTCTGCTGTTAATTTCTCCTCCCGTCAAAGTTTTTGATACGGTTCTTCATTGCTTGGAGTTGGTGAGAGCCAAATCTAGGATATTAGGTCCCATTGTTCTCTTTCAGCAATTCTGAAGTTTGTTTAAGAAACTTGCTGTATACCAGGACTTGATAAGATGATTTGTACAGTAACACATAAAACACTAAACCATCCCAATCAGTGATGTGAATTACGAATGCGCCTTGATTACAGTATATTGTAGATTAATAATGGCGGAAAGCTCATCAGTCAGGAAGGAGTAAGGGGAAATTAAACCCTACTTGTACAACTTATCTCTGATCAGTGAGTTGTTACTTTATATAAATATTATAAATCTCTTATGCAACTAGCTAATCTTAGGGTAACCTTAAGTAATCTTTAGTAGACTTTGTCTAACCTCCATTACCAAGCCATCTGGCTACATTTAGTTAAAATTTTATAACCATCAGATTCCTCTATTCTTACTAAGCAAGCTGACAAATACTTAGCGAGATGTGAAGGTACAATGGCATGGATTGCTTCCAGTCAACACTTTAATCTGCGTGCAACTACTCTTATCTTTAATCACAATATTACTGTTACTCTTCTCCAGCCCTTCTGCACTTCGCATGCTGTGTGCGTATCAATCGAGACAAATAGCATCAAATTATTACACTGGTACATAGAAAAGAAGAGAAGAACCATAGCTGGGCTCTCTTAGTTCGTTCAAAGACAGGAGAGGTGGAATAATAGTACTAAGGTACGCATTATAAATAAATTCCTTCCGCGTTTATATATTAATAGTTAATCTTCGTCCAGATGGTTTAGTCCAAATTTACATGCCACCTTCTTATTGAAAGGACATGGATCGTTATTTGAAAAGTTACATGAGTTAGCTATTGTGGACCGTTCTGTTTGTATCTGTGGGAAAGATGAAACTTGGGGATATATATTTTATGAGTACTCCGATCTTAGGTATTAGTAGCAGGGTCGCCGAGTCTACCTGGGTAGAATCCTGGATTGAACTCGCAGCAACAGCGGCGGATTTCAAATACTTCCAAGAGTTTATCCAGGTATTTCGAAGACGATTAATCTTGGGTAAAATAGAGGTGCTAAGAAAGTGTGCTGAAGTCTTTTGGCTGACTAGAAAATAACCTGGTTGGCTGATCATTAGAACGAGTTTCAATATTTCAACAAGGTAGGCGCAGGATGTGCGGTACCGTTCTAATTATAGGCGAGAGCTCACCCTGTGTGGGCAGTGGCTCCCGAATCGTTTCAGAGAGAAAGACATCTTGGAGGGTTCTTGTGTGGATGGACTTTGGATGGATGTACTTCATTCTCTGTACGATACTATGAATTGTATCTGTAATATTGTATGTATGGTATTGTAAATATAGAGTGAGGTTGCCCAAATTTGCTAGCGACCGCCTGATAAAACAAAAGCTCGCACTGGAGCAGCACATTAGCTTGTAATCTTTGCGGGTCTTGCATAGCTTGCGATTCAAAAACAAGCATTTAATTTCTACACGGATTGGTGTAGAAATTAAATTACTTTTAATTGCATGCTTTGGACGTAGAAAACGAAATTTATTATTTTTTTTTACCTTCTATTAAACATCATGCAGTGCTGTTGCAATAAAATCATTTATTGCCACAGTTCTCAGATCTGGTCCTATGTCCAGTAGTCATTGAGTGAATAAAATACCCTTCCACTTCCAAGCATTACTATCCTCATCTTCCTACATACACTGCCCTACCATGTAACATCCGGTCACCTCTCCGTTGACAGTTGGTAACATCCCAGACACAACTCTAAACAAGTAGGCCTTCGAAGAGACAGTGATACAATTGCGAATGCAAGATGCCGCAAACAATGGGGTTAACAGACTTCCGGCATAGAATGATAATAGAGTGAAAGAAGTGCCTTTGAAATGTACGTGACATTTCAACAACAAGATCCATAGTTCGACGACGGGTGATGTGATCTGCTTGATCCAATGCTGAAACAGTCAAGAAACAACCTAGAAACTTCCGAAGCCGAGGAAATGCGATAGGAGAGCTTTTTATGCATGCTGTTGCACATAAGACTGCTGTACAAATTGAAGCAGGTGTGGCATTTAGGGCAAGTTACTACTATGGATAAAGGGGCGGTTCAGTGGAGGAAGGCAGAGGGCAGTTATTAATGGACATTACTCTTCATGGATTAATGTTATCAGTGGAATCCCAAGGATTGAGTTCTGGGCCCCGTTCTTTTCTATATTTATTAATGACCATATATCAGACTTAATGTCTAAGTTTGCAGATGATATTAAGATTGGCAAGGTGGTTAATGACAGCAACCAGGGTAAGATACTGCAACAAGATCTACAAAAATTAGGAAGATAGGCTGGTTGCTTGTTAGAAGTTTTATGGCGCATCAGCATCTAAGGCTATTATGCGCCAAGTCTAAAGGTATAAAATATAAAGGCTGAGAGATGGTAGTTGAAGTTTAATATTTACAAATGTAAGGTAGTCAATATGGGTAGTAGACATCAAAGATTAAAGTACCAACTCTGTGGTACTACACTCAGGGTACCGGAAAATGAAAAAGACTTGCGGGTAATTGTGCAGTCAGATATGAGGTTCTTTGAGCAATGCAGACACGTTGCCAGGACAGATCATGAAGTTTTGTCTATGATATACAGAAACTTTTCTAGGAGGGATTAGAAAGTGTTTATCCCATTGGATAAGGCAATGTTTCGGCCGCATCTGGAGTACTGCATACAGGTCTGGAGGCCTCATTTTAGGAAGTAGGTAGAACTGCTGGAATGGCTGCAAAGGAGGACAGAGAGATTGGTGAAGGGAATGAAAGGGTAATTTTACCAAAACAGGTTTCAGTTCTGCAAATGGAAGCGTCTGGAGATTGACTCCTGCGATGTAATTTGATTGAGGTGTTTAAGGCATAAATGAATTGAGCAAAGCGTAATGCTGATGGCACTCTTCCTCACACTGCATGCAAGAGGTACCATAAATTCAAATTGAAGAAGGATGATTGCAAGATGGATGTGCGGAGGTTTGCCCTCAGCTATAGGGTGGTTGATTGTTGTAACAAACTTCCATCTGGTGTTAAGGAAGTGGCAGTTTGAGTAAATTCAAGGAAGAACTAGAAAAGTTATTAGAGAGATGGACAGGTAATGTGGGAAGGTTTCTTTTTTTTTTTTTGGCCGATGCTTTATAACCTTGTTTTATTGCATCATATGCCACTACTACTACTAATAATAATAATAATTCAATTTGAGATTAAGTTTATCATGCATCATGAAAGGCACATCTTGTCCTGTCCAAGATTTATAGGGCCTTTGCTAGTAGGGAGAGGGACAATATTATCCTTCTCCGCAAGACTATGGTTAGACCACATTCGGAATATTAAAAAAAGAAAACACCTTAAAAAAGTACTTCTGGTGAAGGTTCAAAGATGAATGACCGGAGTAGCGAAGAATAAAACTCGATGCCCATATGAAGAACAGCTTAGGAGGTGTGAACTGCAAAGTTCAGAACTAGATAATTAAGGCGAAATCTGAATGATGTATAAATCTCTGAAAGGGTTAAGTAAAATTAATTAGGAGGGTCTGTTTTCCTTCGTGGGTGGGACAAGAACCATGGGGAAGAACAAATGTAAAATCTCAGGGAATAACAGAAGATTGGATCTCACGAACTCAAATTATTATTTGGTTACTTACTCGTTCGAATGGTATTAATATTCTGTTTTATTATATCTCTGAAAAGAATGTGTTACGATTAAAAATACTTGAAACGAAATCACTTCACCTGTATAAAATTCAAAATAGACGCTAAAAAAAAAAAAAAAAATCACATTTCACAGAGGATTCTTCACTGACTGCAAAATGAAAAATAGATGATTTACTTATTAAATATCTTCTTATTTAAATTCCGAATTTTAATGCTATTCTCTAATCGAAACAAAGCAATTCTTTATCTTAATTTTAAACTTTAGCTTAATTTTTAATTTAATCGACTAGACTTTACAATCTGGTACCCCCTTGCGATTTACCGTTGAGAGTGGTAGTGATTGACAGGCCTAGCCCCCTCCTACATATTTCTGTTTTCTGGGAAGTTCTGTCCCCTTTCAGAATAGGTACCCATTTTTGTTAGTGTTTATTACAACCCCCCCCCTTGAGGCTGTTGTAAATTTGAAATAGAGTTCCTGATTTTAAAACAATGTCAGGGGAAATAAACACCCCTCCACGCCGCTGTTTTAAAATCGGTCTTCAAAATCGGAAAGCGAATTCTCAATTTTGAAACAGCTGTGGGGGGGAGGGATACACTATGAAGCTAAATAGCAACTGGTGGGAGGGACTAGGCCTATCAATCACTGCTATTAATCTATCGGAAGAGATATAACATTGTAAAGACTAAATTACTAAACTAATTACTTTGTTTTAAATATATGTTAAACCCGATTTAAGTATTTCCTTGCGATATACTATTAATGTACACCCTTCTAGGCTCGCTGTGCGGGAAAGGAAAGGGCGAACCAAGATTAATAAACAGAAATAATAATAATTAATTTAGTTCTCGCAAACTGTAATCAATATAACACACGTATAGTTATAATCGGAGATATATATCAGAATTTCTGCGGATCCCAGGTCACAGCATTTCCTCCCCTCTGTGGTCGAACAGGTCTAAGTGTAGCAGACCGACTACCCTCCTTTCAATACGAAATGGTACTTGAGCCTGTTTTTTAAACAGCCAAATAAATTATTTTCATAACATCTTATGTTTCTGTTGTAATTAATCTGTCATTATTAGAAAGCATAAACAACTTAGTGAAAAATTAGTGTTTCACCTACCTTTTCAGACATTTCATTTTTGTGCAAATATAAAGTTTCATAGCATAGCGTATCTCAAATAATAAAGACAACTGAGGCAAAACTACTAAAATGTCTTTTTCACAATTTTAAAACAAGTGGTTACTACTCACATTGCAGTTATGGATAGCAAATCCCCTCGACGACTGTGTCAGTAGCCTTCAAGTTAATCATCTGTTCCTCCAATTGGAAGGTCACACGAGTTTTCTTATAACAGTTTTTTTAGGTACTTCATTGCATTTAAATTCATTTGCCACTAAACTATCATCGCAGCAAACGCACTAAACATAAAATAACGTCTGGAAGGTTAGCTAATTCGTAAGCGTGCACGTTCACAACTTTAAATTATGACCTAATCATTTGCCAGGTTACGCTTCATAAGCATATGAAGCGTAGTCTGGCGTTTGAAATTTTTGAAAAGAAATATTTTACCGCTTCATAGTGGAGCAATCTTCAATATTATTAATTGCTGGTGTCCAATAAAATCAAAAGTTTCCTCAATGTTTTAGAATTTCTAATATTGAGATGACAGATTCACTGAAAGATAATCTGGCATCTCAATATTAGAAATTCTTGTTTTTTTTTGTTCTCAGTCGGATAGCCACATCTCCAGTACTCACGATAGCAAAGTCATCGTCATTTAGGTGATTATTTGAGATGGTAGGCCGTTGGACGATTCAAGCAGGCGAAGGTGGCACACTGGCTTAATGTGTCACGCACTGTCGTCTCGCTACTGTGGAAGCAGTTTCAGGAGACAAGAACCATTACAAGGACAGTTGGTCAAGATCGCCCGAAGGCTATAAACCAAAACGGACCGCTATCTGGCTCTAACAGCAAGACGGAACCCTACGATGTCATGTCATCAACTGTCTCTTGAGATTGCAACGGCCATCCGTGACCGTTGCAATCTCAAGAGACCACCAGACTGTGGTAAGAAGGCTCAGTTCAAGTGGACTCTACGCAAGTAAGCCAGTGGTTTGTATCCCATTAACCATAAAACACCTTAGAGCTCGTCGAAACTGGTGCCACGAAAATTTGACTTGGGAGCCCTGAAAAATGAAGTACAGTTCTGTTCTCTGAGGAGTCACGTTTTAGCCTACAAACAGATTCTAGACGTTATTTCGTTTGCAGACAACGAGGAATACGGTACCACCTCTCCAACATCACAGAAAGGGGCACACGGTGGAGGCGGTGTTATCGTGTTGGTCCGAATAATGATCAACAACTGCACCCATCTTCATGTTTTTGATAGAGGTACCCTAAATGCGCAGAGCTACCGAGAACGGATTCTCGAACCCTATCTGTGAGTTTTTAGGGGTGTGGTTGGCCCAGATTTTCTTTACATGCACGACAACCCCCACTGCGCATAAGGCTCAAGTGGTGGAGGAATATGTTGAAACTGAAAATATCCAACGACTACCTTAGCCAGAACGATCACAGACTTAAATCCGATTGAACATGTGTGGGACACCCTTGGGTGTTGAATTTCATTCTGATCGCGAACTCCTCGGTTACTTGTTGAGCTAACTTGCGCGCTGGTGGAAGAATGGGATTTGTTGCCACAAAACCTTATAGATACCCTTATATCGAGCATAGTTCACTGCTGTCAGGCCTGTTTAGTCATTAGAGGGGATAATGCGCCCTATGTCATGTGACCATATTTTCGAGTATCTTGTATCGATTTCTGTAATGTGATCCTTTTAGCAATTCTTATACAATCCCTATAAATGGACCTTATTATACCTGTCCGAAGTTTCTCAATGTCTCCTCATTTCATCATTAGTCTATAATACACCATCGTAGTAAACTAACTCGTGGTGCACGAGTTACACCACGTTTACTACGTGTTCTGTTAATTTTTGTCGAGCAGTGTTCAATAAGGCCTTCATGGGCAAAGGAGATGTGACCCTCAAAACTCCCTTGAATGGGTCTGGATTTGATTCGTTTTGATGAAGAAAGGAAATTATTGATGGATTTCCAAGGTGTATATTGAGTTCGTTGATTCTTGAAGTAAGATTTTTCTATTATTTTACAAAACCAATTAGCTAATGAAGACGTTTTACAGACACAGTACTAAGAGGAAAAGTATCGAAGTGCCCTTTCCGAAAGCAACAGCTGTATTGCACTTGTGGATGGCACAGTGGTTACGTCCTTCTACGCTGTATGGAAAAAGGCTAGGGTTCGAAATCCGGCATCGATGTGAAGAATTTTTAAGGGCGGTTTTTCACACCCGTGGCCAAGATAGTCGAGATACTCGGGAGAGAGAGCCTCATGCCTTTCTACCTCAACGGAAACGCAGGTCGAGAAAACCAACCAAAGAATTTACAGACATACTGTGGGGGGGGGGGTGCTTCAGCTCTGTGATCCCCTAATATGTAAAAAAAATGTTATTCAGTTGGGCGGTTTTCTGGTGTATGCGATTAAACTACATATCCAAACAACTGAGTGAAACCTGTTTCTGAAAATGGCACTGCATTTTTATTGAAGAAACGTCTGATAGTTACGTTATCGTGATGTAAAGGTATCTAATTTCAAGTTTCATCTCACATTAAGTCTCGGATTAAGCTTTGTCTACTTGTCATACCTGCCTATCTAAAAGGCCAAAGCATTTCAATTCTTAAATGTCAACAAGTCCTCCAGCTGTAATAAAATAAGCTGCGTGTGGTGCTGCTAAAGAATAAAAAAATCGCTGTTCTATCCACGGAATTTCCATCTTGGTATATTATTAAGCGATGAAAATGTGATGCACATTGTGGGCTGTCATGATGACTGCGATTAATACGGTACAGTGGCGATGCGGCCAATCCAATTTCCTAATGTTTACCTCACTTCTTTGAAAATTCAGTTCCATGACTGAACGGATTACAAAGATCTGCACAACTGAAACGTTGAGATGAATAAACAATCACTCTGTAATTTAATTAAGGTAGGCTTACCGTACCCTTTTAGTATAACTCCAACAACGTGCAGCGGTTTACTCATTGAAATACGAAACCGTGAGCATCGTAGATGCACATGAAGTCACAATTCCGCTGTTCCAGTTTGATTTCGATGTATATTCTTCGGTACTTCTTGAAGGCATTTTCTCAATGAAGTAACCTTCTTAACTTGAAAAGAAGCGAGTACTGTTATGGAGTTATCTCTGCTGGGGAAAGCGATTATGTAAGTGGGATTGCAGCAATGCTTTGAGTTTGTTTATCAGATGTGCGCAGTCAAATATTTGGTGTAGTACCTTTTATCTGGTTCAAATATAGAAAAAATAACTAATAAGAGGCATCTGTAGAATAATTACTTGAATAACTTTGCACTTAACTGTCCCAAATGCGAACTACACCATAATTTCAAGAGTTTTTGGGTAACAGTAATTTTAAACGTTTTGGTAAACCTTTCGGTGGGTAAACGACAAGAATTATCAACTTATGGAAAGGACAATTGGCGAAATTCTCAAAAGTGCAGATGGTATGGGTGTCAAAGTTTTATATTCTTAAGAAAAGTTTCCTTGTGTGAGTTTTAGTAACAGGATGTTTAGTAGTAGTAGTGGCATATGATGTAAGAAAGCAAGCTTATAAATCGTCAGCCAAAAACAAAATATCCCACCTCACCCATCCACCCCTATCCAAGACTTAGTCGAGTTCTTTGAATTTATTCAACTGCCTACTTCCGCAACAACAGAGGGAAGTTTCTTCCAACAACCAACCACCCGCTGGCTGAAAATAAACTGCCGCACATCTATCCTGCAACCATCCTTATTCAATTTGAATTTATGCCCCCTCATGAGTGTAGAGGAAGCAAGAGCAAGAATGCCAGCAGCATTGAGCTTACTCAGTCCATCAAAGGCCTTAAACACCACAATCAGATCTTGCAGATGACTAGTCTCCAGACGCTTCAATTGGTAGAACTCAAACCTTCCTTGGTAAGAACACCCTTTTGTTCTCCGCACCAATCTCGTTGGCCTTCTCTGCAGCTCCACGCCCATTTTAAACGAGGCCTCGAGACCTGTATGCAGTACCTAAGACGTAGCCTGATTATCATTAAAAAACCTATGACCTGGCAGCTTGTCTGCATTGCTGAGAGAACTTCATGCCTGATTGCACAATTAGTCTCAGGACTTTTTAATTTTTCGCTACTCTGAGTGTAGTACCACACAGTTTGTACGTTGCTCTAGATTACTGCTACCTATAAGCAGCACATTTCACATGTCTATGTTAAACTTCAAACGTCATTACTCAGCCTAATTTTTTACATCTTGTTGCAGTTTATGGGATGAGGTGTAAATTTTCTACTACAGACCAACCTTATTTCTTGGAGGAAATCTTAATGAATGGCTGGTTCCGATCCCATATTTACCATCGTCAGGAAGCATCATCGTCCAGCATAATAACTACTAACAACATTTGTGTAAATCTCTAAAGTTTCAGTACGTACAAACCCAAATCAAATTAGTAAGCGTTTTGTCGCTACGATCGGCATTTTACCACATATTGGTCTGTTATAACCTCCCCGTACACTAGCGTATTGTACTTTCCAAAGGTTAGCAAGACTCCTCCCAAGTAAAGTCGTTACATATCGGCTTTAAATGCACTCTGCAACTTGCTTTATGGGTCTTTTTTGTCCAACAAAGAAAGGCATAAGACATTTTAGTATTCCGTTGGTTTTCTGGTCATCATTGTCATTCTTATACAATACTTGAAAACGTTTTCCTGGAAATAAGAAAGGATTATGAACTTTAATGGCAACCGTGGTCCTTCTGGGAACACTTTAAACTGATATATAGTAGTAGGTAGCTAATACGTTGCTCTCTTTCTACTCTAAAGCAACCATCATGCAAAGTGTCAGAACGTTCGGCTGTCCCCCCAATCGTCGTTCTACTGTTGGTCATTCCAACTACGTTTGTGGGGTTCAGATCAGGTCTCTATTCCTGCTACAGAAATTCTGAAATGTCCAGCATCTGAATGTTAATTATCACTGTGCCAGTTTTCATTGTAGATTGACTGAGTGATCTTGTATCTCTCTTCTTTATGATGCACGCACGTATTGTAACCATTTCAAATATTGATTGATGAATAGGTAGTGACAAGCAACATATCCACAGATTTCTTCAATAAAAATATTTGATATCTTCACAACTACTTACCTTTATTCCCTCTTTGTTGTAGAGTTTTATGAACATCGGTAACTTAAGCTATAATGTGCCGTATAGTACGTTCGTACGTGTATTTATAATAAATATGAAAATAAGTTAATAAATGAATTTATCAATGAACGTTTTAAAATGTTATATATAATATACACTACCCTACCATTAATATCCGGACACCTGCCTTTAGACAAAAAAAAGGAAAAAAGAGAGCTTTTATTGTCATTTAATATTTTGTGCTGAAACCTTTTGCTTTTATGACGGCCTTCAATCTTGCGGCATACTCTCAACCAGCTTTTCTATAAATGTCAGGTGATATGTTCCTCAACTCGGCCTTTAACGCAGCCACCAGTTCGCCCTTGTTCTTTGGACGATCTCGAGTTGCACGTACCCGACGATCCAACATTCCAAAGATGCTCGATAGGGTTCAGATCAGCACTCTGGACGGACCAATCCAACATTTCCACACCCATGTCCTCAAACCACTCTGTTACGACCCGAGCCTTATGGCATGGCGCGTTGTCTTGCTGATACAGGTATGGACCCTCCCCGAAGTATTGCCATAATGTTGGAAGTGCATAATTGTCCAGACTGTCCTGGTATTGCACAGCATTCATGGTTTTGTCGATAACGACTAACGGGCCCAAGCGAAACCATGAAAATAGTCCCATACCATGACACTGCTCCCACCAGACTTCATTGTTGGGAGGATACAATCAGGAAGGAACTGTTCCCCTGAAATTGGCCACACTCAGGAACGGCCATCAGACTAGCAATGTGCGAACCTCGACTCGTCTGTCCATAGGACTGTTTTCCACTGCTCTACAATCCAGGATTCGCGCTCCTTACACCATGTTAATCGGTGTCTACCATTTGTTGAGGTGATCAATGGCTTGTGAACAGCTGCACGACAATTGTAACCCATATCATGGAGTGTTCTTCTTATGGTACTAGTGCTGACATTAGTCGTCCCAATATTCTCAGAAAAGGTTTGTGCGACTTCAGACAATGGCAAATTACGATTTGCGCTCACAATTCTTCACAAAATTCTCATGTCTCGTTCTATTCGTTTTTCTGGGTTTACTGGGGCTAGGGACCCCCAGAGTGACTGCGATGTCTCGTACAGAACGCTTGCTTATGTGGCATCCTACTATCATTCCGCGTTGGAAGTCTGTTAATTCTGTTAACGTGTCATCTTGCATGCCCACTTTTGTAATCGTCTTTTCGAAGCCCAGTATGCATATTTATAGCAGGCTCTGTCACGTGTTGCATGCATAGGACTTGTTTCCCTATCCATGGAGGGGTGTCCGGATATTAATGTTATGGCAGCCTATAACGTAATACACTTTATTAAAATCCAAGACAATGATTTATAATTATCATGGATTATTTAATGATTAAGTTTATTAAAATTGTTGACTAGTGCGGTGTTTGCTGAGTGCCAGGGCAAATTAGGCCGTGAGGCAACAGTGCCTGCAATTGCTAATATCCTGAAATTAAAACACTTAACCCTCGCCCGAAAACGATTAAAGCGTCTACGTTGTAAAAAAAAGGTAGAATAGCGAAAGTAAAGTTTACTGACAAATACAGTAACCCTCTCCTTTGTTTTTTGCTAC
Source organism: Mastigoproctus giganteus (assembly GCF_048544385.1). Lineage (NCBI taxonomy): Eukaryota > Metazoa > Arthropoda > Arachnida > Uropygi > Thelyphonidae > Mastigoproctus > Mastigoproctus giganteus. Next base: position 165,542,057 of record NC_143581.1, on the reverse strand, counting down.
ATTTCGATAAAATTCACGTGAATTACTGATGATTTATTAATTCATACATTTCCTCTCGACTTTAAAAAATAATTTATATAAAACAGCTTCCTGCAGTACGCTCCTTGAACCCTAATCGTTTATATATAACGTGTTTTCGCATTCAAAAATGTTGCATTTGGTTCTATATTTATTTATAGCAGTTGTGTTGGTTGTCACATTAACTTAATTAGGCAATCCATCATTCAAAAAGGGTTAAGAATGTATTATTGTGACAACCAGACCTGCAAGAGTGTTTCTATTGCAAAAGAGGAATTAAAGAAGCAAAATAAAGAAAGGAAAATCGAATCACGTTTGTGGAATATGGAGTGCGATGTAGTTTTCTTTCCTTACATTTCGTGTCCGTAGATTCTTATAAATCTAAAGAAAGTAAACTGCGAGAGTTTATGAAAAAGTCCCCAGGCAATCTATGTGTAAGTCACTTTATGTTGCGAAATCAATTCGATATATTTCAGAAGAAGAATTCAAAATAATATGTTTACCTCCATATGTAAGCATCGAGTTCTTTTAGCTTGCTTTCTTCACATAATATGCAGGCATCAGCGTCCGAAACAAGCGTTCCGAGAAGGTGTTTAGTGCCAGATGACAGCTGCAGACTCGAATAAGCATGATTTAAGCTACAGTTTTAAGGTGCGAAGATAGTAGAACTATTTATTATCTTCTGCAGGGAGAGGGGAAACGGATGTAAAATGCACAAAGCACAAATGACTCATGGGTACTGGCACTCATCCGAGAACCTCTGTTATTTTTATGTGGCGGCTAGACAAATTCAAATATGTTACCCTAAGAAGCATTACTGCAGCACGAAAATCTCAGAATTAATGCTTGCTGTCCTAAAATCATATTGAATTTAGGATAGCAAGCATCAGAAACAGGATAACTTGAATCAATGCTTGGAATCCTAAAATCGTATTGTTTAATCATTCAAAAATGTTAACATAATTACGCAATGACAGTTAACAATGTAAGCAGGATTTCTGTCGATTACCAGTTAACAATGTTAGTAAAGTTATATTGTTAATTACCAGTTAACAATGTTGATTGTTAGCAGTTATATTGTTGATTACCAGTTAATGTTGATTGTTAGCAGTTATATTGTTGATTACCCGTTAACAATTTTGATTGTTAGCAAAGTTATATTGTTGATTACCAGTTAACAATGTTCATTGTTAGTAAAGTTATATCGTTGATTACCAGTTAATGTTGATTGTTAGCAGTTATATTGTTAATTACCAGTTAACAATTTTGATTGTTAGCAAAGTTATATTGTTGATTACCAGTTAACAATGTTCATTGTTAGTAAAGTTATATCATTGATTGTTAGTAAAGTTATATCGTTGATTACTAGTTAATAGTGTTATATTGTTGATTACCAGTTAACAATGTTGGTAAAGTTATACTGTTGATTACCAATACATAATATAAACAGAATCTGCATGTGCTAATTGGCATGTGAATTTGTTTAATGAGTTGAAAAAATATCAATTAAACACTCGCATTTATGTTAATTTATTAATATTTAAAGAAAAAAACAAATAAAACAACAGCAAATATGAAATATAAATATTTCTTTAAAAATCCAGCGATCTCAATTGAACACATAATTATTACAATAATATTCAAACATTTGATAAATAGATATGCACAGCAATAATTGTGCAGGACGGTGCATGTCACAATATATAACATATTCAAAGAAACGCTAACAAACACAACAAATGTTTCGTTAAAAACTCCGGGCAGGCATGAAGGCAAGCTCCAAATATTAGATGATCAGGCACGTACACGTCGGCTTCCAGATGTGATGAAGTCATGTCTGGCGGACAATCTCTCCCCACAGACTAATGAAGACACCGGTGGTAAATTGTAACATTTTCTTTACTTGTGACCTGAAAAGATTCTTCGCAGAAAACAGTGAAAATAATGATTTTCGTTTATAAATGGCAAATATTTTTTTAATAATAAACAATTACATTGTAATACTAATTGAATAAAATTGGTTAAAATTAAATATTCAAGGAGGTGCTAAGTTCTAAATGAGACATATCAGGAGTATTATACACCAGTCTACAATAATAATACCGCTTAAAAGAAAATTCCTCACTTTTCGATTAAGAACTTGGCAAACTAATTTCAAAATATTTTTGTTTATTTTTAAAACAGCCAATACACTAAATAAATAAAAATACAACCACAGAATCTTCAAAAGATTAATTTGAATATAATAAAGATTAACTAAATAAATTTGTGTAATTAAAATTTTATGCGCTACCTTCTAAATAATCAACAAACGCACCATAACGACAATTCCAGTCATTTCTCCTGATCAGCTCGTTCGTTTTCACGGCTCTGCTGTTTTCCCAGCAGCCCTAATGATGAGTGAAGCTCCCCAACAGTCTTCCAGTTAGCTGCACCATTTACTAGTCCGCTGTTCACCGTCTGACGCTTAACAACACCATACGTTTACCCCAAGGACGATGACAGCACGATGAATACTGTTGGCACGAGCTCCCACTCTTACTCATTACAGTGCAGGAGGAACGTTGACCACAACATACCCTCACTATATGCGATTAATTTTTTTAAGTCAGATAACACAGTCACCAATCGCATTTGTTAGATTAATTTCGTATTCGTTCATTACTATTCGAGTTTTCACGAGAATTTTGAATTTCACTGATTTGTTATTATTACTATTATTTCAACAATAAACATTAATTGATTTGAAAAACAGTCGGTACTAAATTCGTTATGCGTTTCTAACTTGGAGTTCAAAATCTTCTCGGAACTTATAAACTGTAGCTGTTGTGGAGGCAGAATGGATGGGAATACTCCCTCATAGATCTTTAGGCTTTACAAGCTTATCTTCCTCGTTTAAGGTTCAAACGGGCCTTAAAAAAAACGATCCGGTCCCCCCCTCCCTTTTCTACCCACAAGGGCGCACTCACTGCCTAATAAAAATGATCGAATCGTCAAATGGACTGTTATAAAACCAAATACAAGCCTGCGCCATTTCATCCCAGCTGGTTCAGCAGACACTATCTTTCTAATCAAGAAAAAATATAACAAAAAAACTGTACTTTTTATAGAATTCCGAAAAAAAATTGGAACCCCAGAAGTAGATTAAAAATCGAATTCTCGAAAAGTAATTAAGTCGCTCGTGGAAATGCTCTATACCCGCTACAGTGGCCTTCTCTTCAACCCAACCTCTTTAATGATTGTATCCTGAAATCATAATGAGGATATTAAAACACTAGGACAAATCAATAATCCTAAAATCATGATATACGAAATTACAAAATCCAACGTCTCAATTCATCAGACTAATCTCTTCCACACAGTATTTATAGTAACTTTCGTTGCATTGGCAACATCTTAATTCAATCGCTCTTATTTATTTAATTATGAAAAGCATCATTAATCAAGTTCATATTACTGTGAATCACCTTTGAAAAACACAACTCCCCAGTGGCAACAAGGGAAAGAAGCCCTTATGACTATTTGAACAGCAAAAAATAATTATATACATATAAATAAAAAAATCTGTCATATTAGGACCACCCGGGAATTACCTCATCTACCCAGTTTGATAAAGAAACCGAGAACGAACCCAAATCCTCTATCTAATGGTTCCATTAAAGGCAGCCAATGGAAAGCTGATGGCCATTACAGTGTAGAGTCTCAAACAGATGTCTTAGTAAGGGGAACATAATTTCACAGAGATAAAAACAGTATCTGCAAAGAATCAGAGTACTCTGAGCGACATTGAAAACTTTAGCACCGCTGTATTCAATATATTTTAATGCCGTGTGAAGCGCGTTGTAGAATTAACTTTTCCAGTACATTCAACATTATCAATCACGAATATCTCTTGCACACGCTAGCTGAGTTCCTCCTGTATTTGTACGAATATTCTACAAAGATCAACCAGCTACCTTGAGAAAATACATTAAATTGTGGTTGCCATTACCTATGCGTTTTGAGATTGGATGTCACATGCACCAGGACTCCATTGTCCACTTAGCCATTTCACTCGCTTTGCTTAGAACTGTTTGTTCTTCTTTCTTTCTGTCCACCTTTTATTTAATTCGATTCATTATGAATTTGGTGGAAATATTTTTCCCAGAAATGACTAAAAAGTTAATTCATGCTTTATTTTGTAGTTTTAGTTCCAGACAGATATTTTTAGAAAATGTTTTTGCGTTTAATATATAAGGAATTTTATTTTTAGTATTTCAGATGATAACCCTAAGTTTAGGTGGTTTACTGTAAGATTTTACACTTTATCTTATCGTATAATTTATATACAAGTTATTCCATGAATGTTTATTTAAGCAGAGCTGAGTGAAATTGATGAAGGTGAACTGGGTTGTTTAGATCTGCGCCTATATCTTTGGGAAACGCTCAACTGAAGTTAATATGAGTCCAGAGTTCCCTGTTATAGTTTTAAGGATCCGGATGGTTACAACCGAGATGGTAGTGTAAATTAATTGGCTCTCAACGATGGACAGGAACTTTTTTGTTGTATTTCAAATTCATTGCAAAATTACACTTCACAGATAGTTCCAAGTTTTTCTTCTCGAAGGGCCGGACGGGCCAGAAATCATGAAATGCTTTCTTTTCAATTATGAATTATGCTTAGCCTGAAACATAATTCACTTGAATATACTTCTCCTATAGTAAAACCAGTTACTAAAATTTTATAATAATCTAATGTGATTAATGTTCAAAAGATTGCCATTGGATCCAATACGCAACAAAAGTCTTTTCTTCACATTTCAGCAACTTGAGTAGAACTGAATAATTTGCAGATCCACCCACTACTGGTTCCTGAGGATTAAGGAGTAAAACCACCCATTCTCGTCTTATATAACTTTTACGAACTTCATATATTTATCCTTTCCCCCATTATTACAATAAAAATTTAAAGTGTTCTGAAACAAAAACAAACATTAGTTTTTCAGAGCGGAGGAGAAGATTAAGCATTTCTAAAGGTGTCTCAGGGTCATTATGATCAAACACTCGCATAAAATTACATCTGATCAGGATGACGATGAGTACATCCATACTTATCTCCTCTAAACATGGTGATATACGAATTTCAATTGCCAATGACTGAAGCGGTATTAGCATCATCGAATTAACTTACTTTTCCTGAGTTCAGACATCGTTTTAATCCGAAGCCACAAAAACGAAATGTGCGTGAAGTGGGAAGAGAGAAGAAATTTTGCATCCTCTTAAAAAGGCACTTCCTAACCAAGAAACAAATTTAAGAATACTATTAATAATTATAAACATTCAAAAAAAAATCAATAGGCTAAAATTTCTATATGTCAATTTTTAAACTGCTTATATTGTGCTGGATTATTTTCAGAAAAAAGACTAAATTTGTCACATATACAAAAAATAACAGGGAAAGTAAAAATGTACATACTAATCATAAATACATCGCAGTTGTAGAGTTTTTAGAAGCATCTTTGGTCGATTTTCTGTTTTCGGGATAAAAGAACATGGTGCCCTCTCGTAAAACCAACTAATTCATCCGTCTTGTGAAAGAACCCATAAAAATTCCTCACACCATCGATGGGACACGAATTGAGGTCTTTTCCACCCGGTGTGGAGAGGACGGTGATTCTTCCAACTGTGCTACTACGAGGGCCATAAATATGTACAACAGCTTAGAAAAAACACAATTTAAGTGTTATTTTAGTATTCAAAAACAAAAATATGCACCTATAACAGACAGTCTAAGTTCAATGTACTTGTTAACAACCCATCAAAACTGAATTTTCCCATCACTGATTTACAAGCCGACCTCCTTCCTGACACAGAAATTCCTTCACAGCGAGAGAGTTCGATTCACACTCAATGCATTATAAATATATTTCCATTTAAAGAGATATTTAAAATATTCTAATAAACGTGGGACAAATGCGCTGAAGGAATCTTCCACTACTGCTCATCTGGATATTGGCTTCGTTTGTGTCTTCTAACAAATGAACTTTAAAAATTAAAACGAAATACTGCTGACATTTTAAGATGAACCAACAGAGGGAATTGCCCGAAATCCACAAAATTTCAATACGAAACTTGGTGGATTTTATATAATGAGCAACGTATTCCTGAAAAAACGACATCAAAAAGCGCAGATTGCAGAGAAACCGTTCCGAATAGGCAATGGCAGAAGAACTGGTGAACACAGTAATGAAATGAGACAGAGAAATCAGAACAGTAATTCTCAGGAAAGCTACGACGCAACTCAACTATTTTTTTCTGGTGTAATTTTTTTACGAGTGAGAGACAACAGTTTAGTTAAAGAAGATATAGTTTCTTTCTTTACATTTCCTCATGATGTGGCCGATATTTCAATAATTAGAGTCTGCTTGAGCTGTGGATGCACAATCTTGGCAAAGTCTGATCAGCAGCAGCAACCAATTCTTCTGCTACACCCTGGGTATGTGGCAAAGATAAAATTCCTGAACTTATCAAAGAACCCACTTGAGCGCCAATGTTGGTACCTATCAGGAGGGGATAGCTACATTTCATAGAACAAGACATGGGCCTCTGCAGCACCGAGAAGTTTTAGGTGTGCAATGAATGTCATTGCTCGCTACTTTGATCACTTCCATAAGCAACTCAGTGCCAAAATGAGGATCATGAAATGACCTCGTTTTGGAAGTAAATGGAAACAGGATTTAGAAATCAAAGATTAATTTGTAACATGAGGAGGTACCCATTCTGGGAACCCAACAGTACATTCACTAATTGCATATGGTCGAACTCACGTTCTGCAATAAAACAGGAGGCTTCGAAAGCTAAGATATAACGCTTATTTACCTGTTGAAGCACTCTGCATAGGTAAACAATATATGAACGTTATCATTTACGCTTGTCAAAATCCAGATTATTATTTTAAAGGCATTGGTGCTTTTCGTTCATATCAGAATCGTGTATTTTTGTGGGTATAGGTTCACGAGTCGATTTACATGTTATGAGAGCTAAAATATCTGAAATAACTCATCGGAGACCACTCCCTCCGTCTGAGGTCTACTAACTGCACCGTCGATAAATCCTCCAGTGATCGACGAAATCAATAACCAGACTTCTTCATGTTCCACCATACCATGCAAAATGGAGCACCGGAGGCCTGTAGTCCCTACGACTTGCCTCTTTTTGAAGGAACTGTGGCTATTGAAATGGACAATGAAATGGCCAAGCATAGGATCTGGGAAGAAGTCAGACTACCGCTGTCAATAGAATATAAAAGTCAGGGCAATGATAACTGCCAAATTTCTTAGGCCTTAACATCCCACACGCATGGGATCTACCAATGAAGGTTCCCCCAGTACTCCGAGAGCGATACTCTCTTTCACAACAGTCATAAGTTACATCTCATAGAGACCATGCTTGCTCTCTATGATCGGTAACTTTGCAGAGATCTCATACAATTTGATAACGAATCGAGCCCGGAGAGATATTTTTTACCAACTCAGTTAAACAGCCTTTTGCTATCCTTAGGTCTTTCGTTTCGTTATGCTCCTGGCTGAATAAGTAAAGTAAAAACGCACTGATTCGGTGCCACCCTACTACAAAATGCATCCTCATTGTTGGTATAATCACCATCGTCCCCAAACAAGATAAAAAAGACCCGAGTTCGAATTCCTTCAATATCTAGAGGAATTTTTATCGGCCTTTTGAACAATATGGCTTAGTTAGTTGATCTCAGGAGAGAGTAGAATGGTTTTTTTTCTTAGGAAACTCGTGTTTTTCATTCATTAAATAACAATTTACTGATATACTGCATACGGTGCAGTATGGCCTGAGTTGCTGATGTCCCTAAAACCCTATAAAAATAACAGCAGCCTTATTAACTATCACCATACCCCAAAGGTGAACCAGTAAACGAGGTAAACCAAAAAAACATAAAAATTCTTTACTCAGGAAACAGCTGAATTGGGATAGCTGTAACATATAATTTATGAGCTACCATATTCAATAATAACTTCTATATAGCATGCAAACAGCAACAATCCAATAAGCGGTTGTTGTTGTTGTTTAGATTAAAAGAAAAGTTAAATGTCGGATGTAAATTGTGGGTATTCTATAGTCGGGTCGCCTATTTGAGACTGGCTAACTCTGCCACGATATTCCTTTTGTCTAAATGAGATCCAAACAATCGTTTTCAACAGAGATTGAAAAAAATAGCGGTACCAGAGGTTGAATGTTACCACCCGCGACTTCACATAGGAAAAATTACATCAGTTGTTCACTGATGTAATAATAGTGAACAGCTGATATTACATCCAAAATACCACATAACGGGAAAACTGTCTCTGCAAGAATCAGAGTAACTTTAGATATTAACTAAAGTCAACCGATAAACCGCAGCTGAACACAATCTTGCTAAATTCGCTTCTGTTTAGACAGGCAAATTAAGGAAATTTCGCTTGTGACTTGGCAACTATACATCTCTTTTAATTAAGCTTTCGCCTTGCACAATGATAGATAAACGTAAGCAGAAACCTTCCTCTAGGAGAAACTATTGCTCGGATGTCAGCGCTCTGTGAATAAAAGGCTGCAAGCATATTGAATTTCAGACTCATATTTCATATTCACTATGCCAAACTGTGGATTGGGAAACGCTCAGTACGGAAAAGACAATTTACAGAAAGTCTGGAGTTAGTTTGCTACTACGATTCGCTTGCTGTGAGGAATATACTGCATTAGGAAACGAGAAACTCTCTGAGGGACATTTTCCTGGAGACGTTTTCATGTTTTAAAGTTTTATTTGTCACTGGCAAAGGCTACTTTCTATGGTGTATTTCTGTTAATAGTTAATGAAAACTGAACTGTAACTGTTGGTTCCAGTTTCGTCATGGATCGGATGTCCAAGTCTGGAGTGCAGATTTGAGTTTGAATTCAGCTGCTGCACTTATATAAATATTATCTGGGGAAAATTCTCGGGAAGTATTCGTGATTTTGGTTTCTAGAAAATAGGAAAAAAAGGGAAGAGTGTGGATCACGTTAACCTTTTAGAAAGTATATCCTACCGTTTTTAAATTGAAATTAGTTCGATAAACGTAATAGATATCCAACTTTCTCACACTCTTTTTGCTGAATTAAACATTTACGACAAGCAGTTTAAGCATGAAAAAATCGACGAATCATCTGGATGTGTAGCCACTTAATTGGAGTGGATCAGTGGGTTGTCCAATTATTGGATATACAACATGTATGAATTTTTGTAATTTCGTTTTATAAACACGAATACACAAAACGCTTCCTCAAATGAAGATATCATGTTGAAGATCAGATACTCAGCGCTCCCATGTGGAAGAAAGCTGTGGAACGTCTTTAACATATTTTTTTCCTTAACAAAAAGCCCTAGAACTCTATTTATGGCATAAATTAATGCAAATTCTTCTCTGTGGTAAATTGTTTATGAAACTTTAAAGACCATGGAAAGAGACGAAAAAGGTACAAAATCAAAAGGAGATTTCAGAAGACCGGGCATCTTATAGCGTAGAAAGGGGGCAATAAATAGGACGCTAAGCACATCTGCTTCGAAAAATCTGGATTAAAGATACGAAGATTGCTTCCTCTCTGCAATTGATGGTCCGCATAAATAACACACGGGATCGATCAACATGTCCTAAATTACGACGATCGCGTCCTCCAAGAGCTTCTAGTAGTAAAGGAAATGTGATGGGGGAGACAATCACAAGCTGTATTACTCACTAACTCCTCCCCTATGTGAACAATCTCAGTGGGAAAACCAAATGAATCCTGTTATAGAGTTCGCCTAACTCTATGGAATAAAAGAGCATTTTTTGTAGGAAATATTTTAGTGAATTAGTAAATGATCTGTTTGGTTGGGATATATATGTGGTCGATTTGCCTATTTCTGGACAAAAACATGCGAAAATCAACCAATCCTGCTACCAGCAAGGGTTGGTGAATAAAGCGTTAATTTTCATATATTAATATGAATTTGTGCCAGAACGTTTTTCAATTTGAATTTTTAAATTATATCGTTAAACAAATTTAAACAACGGAATGGAGAACAGTAACCAAAATTAATTGCATGGTTAATAACCGATGAAAAATGGCTACTGCAATATGCTTTTCATTATGAAATTGTCAAATGAAATATCCATACGTTTTTAGACTGTTAAATGAATATTCATAGGTTTTTAGCTGCGTACCAAAAGGAAGACTACAAAAGCTAATAACGTTAAATTTTCAGGAGTTTTTCTCCTAATTAAAAGACATCTTATAAGATTAATTGACAAAAAAGAGCAGGAGCATAGAAAATTCTTCATTTTTATCCAAGTTTTCCGTCCGAGATCATTATTGCCATAAATATTAAATTCAAAATTATTAACGTAGGCTCGAAGGCACTCCCTTACTTCTCTTGTCTGTTCTTTCTCTCTTTGCCTCCACGGCGTGCCTTTCTGCAATGTCAGAAGAAGCAGAAGCGCAGTCCGCACCATAACATGACTACAAATTAAGCCATCATTACCACGAGAATATCGATTTTTGATGTACGCTCGCCTAGAAGCTTACTTAATTGTACCTTATGCAATAACTCCACATTGAGCAGAATACCCGCTGCTCAGAAACACCCACCTCTTGTCAGTTAAAAAAAAATTCGCATTCGTGAAGATAATTTAATATCGGTCCATTATTGTAGAAGATAGACTAGTTGGCGAAAATTTATTGTTCGTAATTAATCTAATTTTGAGATTTTCGCTTCAGTGCATCTGTGTTCACTTTGTATTTTAATTTGCGTATGACTCATTATTATCTAACGATTTGCTTCTTCTTCGAAACTTTTTCATTAATATTGAACATATTCGGAGTGAAATAGAAATATGAATTATTTCTAAGTTCACTGAATTAAAATCAAAAAATTTGAATTAAAATTCTACATGAGAAAAATTAAAATATCCAAATTCAGAGAGGTATTTTGCGATTTCCATAGTGCTGTGCCACTGTAAAATTTATTTAAATTGCAATACTTGACTACATTAATTCCAAAGGGATATATTCTTTTGATTTTGATCCTTTTGAAGTCAAATATTGCACCAGTGGAGTGGTGCTTTTTTTTATTTAGAGTAATGCTACCAAACCAGCTTAAAAGGAATGTTTCCACAATACGAGATGCAGACTAAGTAGCAAATCTGGTTTGCTCAAAGCTATGAACAGAAAGAGGCCATGCCCAACATGTACGATGGCTTTTTATAGCTCTAATAACTAGAGGCTTTGGTCCTGAATTGAATTATGCCTGCATCAGTTTCTTTGTTATTTATGGTCATAAGTTCCAGCATGTGTAGCTTGATTGCATTAGTAGCAGGGTTTTAGGGGAATCAGCAACTAAGGCCATATTACTCCGTGTATATTGTCTATAAATTGTGTGTTCTGAGGTTGATTTTATGTTTGCTGGACGAAAAACCCAAGTTTCCGGGAGAAAAAACCATACTACCTTTGGCTAAGACCGACTAATCGAACCACGTTGTGAAAAAGCCCATAAAAAATTCCTCACGTCAATGATGGAATTCCTCAGTTCTTTTCCACCAAGTTTGGGGAGGACGGCGAGCCTACCAAGTGTGTCAACTACGAGGGCTCAGAAAACAGTGAAGAATAAATTAACATTTCATAAGTTCAGATCCTTAAACTAATCGATGGATCAACACATTTAAAGTGATTGTTTAGGTATACATCCATGAAAAATTATAGATACATTTTCCTTTCAAAAGATAAATATTATTATTATTTTGCATCGTTTGGAAAGCAAATTAAAAAAGCGAAATTTGAATTTTATCAATATTTAAATTGCACTCAGCTGGAGCAAAGAAAATCAACCGATTTCTTAAATGGAAGCGCTTCTGCTCACAAATTCCAAGCTCAACAGCTAAGTTAGTCTAGCGAGCACCGAGCGTGTTTCCTAACTTAAAAAAATCATATTTTTCAAGGGCTATTTTCTACGAACTGAAATCAAATAAGTAGAGAAACTTCGTCTCATCTTAAAAAGTAAACGATTTCTAAGTTTAAATAACGAGAAATTAATTGAGTACTTCCAAAATCCACTTACCTCTGTGATCATTCGAAGGGTATGCTCCGCACCATGCGATGTCCTATCACCTTGAATATGCTCTCAGAAGTATGATGATAAAGACAATCGGGCTAGGATGGTTGCAGAAGGCTCCTGAGGGAAGCTTCAGACCGGCGTCATTCTGCATGGCAGATTGTTTTTCCCCTACAATATCAGCAGAGATAAAGTCGCTATTAATCACCCAGTACTGATGTACATCCCTGCGATAGACAGCTACGCTATTATTTAATGTCAACAAAAATGAAAATTCGCATTTTTCCTCTTTCAGAATGCGGAATGCAATTTGCAAAGGAGAAAGAATCGAATCTGAGTATTCAGTGTTTCCTTTAAGTCATTCATCAGTAGTTCGTTAGTGATTATATTACTAAGGCAAAAGAAAAATGGACCTGTCGGTTCAGCCTCTAACTTATCAAATCCGAGAGAACCGGTTTAGTTTTCCGAGTTTAGAGAAAGTTCGTTACTGTGATGGACGATGTTACTTTGTCGATAAAATTCAGAAGCGGCCCTGAATAATGTTCGGCGATAAAGTAATCAATAGAACAATTCGCTGAAATTACTGCTCTCAGAGACTGGACACACGAAATAAAGCGTACGTCTTCTCCCTTTATTTAGAACTGCTATCAGTGATCGAGTTTACTTAATGTGTCTATCTTAAAAGAGGAAAACATGGATATCGCCGTTTTGACTCAGATATATTTACAGGCCATACGTGGCGTGCTTATAAGTGGGTTCATCCGAATGTTGTTTATTATCGATATAAAGAAAGAGAAAAAAAATGCACTCGACTTTAAAGATGCATTTAAATCGCTTAAGGCTCTTATGGCTATTCTGTAACCAATCTTTTAAATAATAGAGCCGTTTTAAGCAAGAATATATCAATCTGTTACTCATGGTGAATACAAATGGATTATAATAAGACAGTGAACATTGAGACCAGACACGCTGCTCTCAAAAAGCGATTATGATGAGAAAAATATTATTTTAAGTTTTATCTAACCTTGGTTATGAATGACCTTGAACAGCTACGCCATTCTAATTCAAAAAACATCGATCTTCCTGCAATACTTTCCTAGCGTCATTCTGGACGTTTTATAATCATTCAAACACATACCGTGACCTTTGGGACTAATGACCCTTTGCTACAGTACATCACTTTTTAAAATTCATGAAGATTGAACGGTAAATTTTGAGTGTCATTTAGTTCTGGTGGGTGTTTGATCATATGGGCAAGCGCCTGAGGAACAGAAATCCAGGACTTACAAGCTAGGGGAAAAGAGTTAAAAGTGGTCCGGGACGAAAACGACAAAGGTTACGATTCAGTCACACGGTCTATGATATATATACGACTTCCGCCAGTAGAAAAAAGGATGTCATTATCTCTTTGTATAAAATGATGGTGAGACCAAATTTAATATATTGTCATCTTACAACAAATGCAAGCTTGTGCAGACTATTTATCAATGAAATTTAAAAACTGGTGTACTGTACTGAAGTATCATTAGTTACAAAGCCAAAGACCAAAAGGTCCAGAACGATGTTAGACAAATATTGCAGGAAGATCGAACAGTTTTTGAATTTGGTGCTCAGCACAAGAGGGCGTTTCAGGATCCTTCAAGTCCAAGGTAATCCAGATATTGATATGGTCTCGTGATTGAAAGGAAGGCGATGATGCTCCGAGAACATGCTTTATTTTGAATTGCTGTGCATCGGCGATCGACGCATAGTTGCTATTTGGTGGTTCTCAATAACAAGCTTTATCAATTATTGGTCTGCTTCAAGACCCAGAATTCAAGGTTCCATCGTTTCAACAAAGTTAGATTATGTGTGTATCGCCAAAATAACTAAGGCTATGAGGTGCCAGTATACTGTGTCTGCAATTGCGTGTTCTTCGGTCGGTTTATTCTTTGCTGGGAAAAAAAACCCGGAATTCCAGGATATAAAGCCATGGAACCCTCGCCTGAGATTGACCAACTCGGCCATGTAATGAAAAGAAAAAATATACTGTATAATAAAAAAGAATATAACATTGCTTCCATCATTTGGCAGGATTCGAAGACAGGTTTTCCCACCAGGTGTGGGAGGACGGTATACTCTGTGCTACCAGCGTGGACGTGCGTTTCAACAGGCCACTATGGTGGGTATTCTAGATTAAAACTGAAACAGAAGAAGAGAAATTTTCTGAATGTATTTCTGTTATAAATTCCGCAAAGTCCAGGCTTCAACCCATTAAATTCCTTTATGTATTTAGCTGGCATGTAAGGGTTTAATTCTTGAAGATTGGATTTCTGTCTAAAACGTATTCCCAGAAAGTTCACTTCTTGAGACTATGATATCCAAGCAGGAACTCACTGTGAGGAGTCATTTTTATGCTTTCCGAGAAAATTACGTAGTTGGATTTCTGGACTTCGATAATTTTTGATCAAAGATAGCCTTTTCAGAAAAGAAATGCTGAAAAGTATGGATATGAAGTGTTTACTCTTCGTTTCGGTTAAAGAATGCTGTAAAGAATTTCCAATTAGTATTTAATAATTTATTACCTGGTGAGGTTCTTTAGACGATTCCAATATACGCATTAAGCAGACTTGTGGAAATATACGCGATCTAAACTGATTTATGGCATCTTTTAAGTAAGGTACAAATTATGTATGTCTTTCAAGAGAATAAAAGAAAGAGAAAGTTGCATCGTACTCGCCTGCCCATTCTGTTTCTTACTACAGCAATCCACAAGCAACTAATCGAACAGACATTAAGGTAGCGGATAAATTATCGAAAATGTAACGCAAAGCTGTGTATCCAACTGCGGACAGGAAATCGTTGGTTCAGCGAATGTTTCTGTATTTCACCTCATTGCACACTTAAATTGGCACATATTTCAAATGGTCAGCATAGCGAAAAACTGTATCGATAAAACTCCAATTTTTGCTTATCTGGGAAAACAAGAATATTTCTTTTTCACGGATAACTAACAAATACAAAGCCGATAAACGGAAAGTAAGAAGAGAATAACAGAGAGAATTTCACTATATGAGAAGTAATGTTTGGACGAGTAGATCTAAGCTATTCAAATTGATATACACAAAGCAGTTCGAAAACCTTCAAGGCCACACACTTTTTAACTTTGAAAAGGGAAAGCGTTTCACGGTCAGCCTCTTCTTCTCCATATCATTCACTTCCGTGACGCTGGCATGAACTACTTCCTCGACTGTCACGGCTCGGCATGTAGCCGAGATATGTCAAAATCTTCAAGTGCAGCTCTGTTGGCTTCAGTGTGCAAAATCGCATTGAATTCTCCCACCAGTTTCTCAACGTTGGCGAGTGCCCGTGGTAGCTGGTTTCACTAGATTTTATACATCATCAGTACGAAGTATATGCTGAGAAAAAAGTGACATAAATTCCATCCTGAGAGCAAACCTGGCAGAGAGCGTGAAAAGAAATCTTTTTGATTTCTTGCCGAAGCCTCTAGTCGGAAAAAATCTTTTTCCACGAACTTACAGATGAACGTGTACTGATTTCTTTAAACCTGTAATTTCTCTAATTGTTTCTCTGATTTTATTAATGATATGATCTTCAGACGTAGGGAGAAACAAAACAGACTTGAGCAGATACAAGTTTTAGACTTTATAACGGAAATGAAAATGGAATCCGAAACATTGTCATTAATTTTACAAAATTAAATCTATATTTTGAATCTAATGGGTGTAGATTAATCCGTAATTTTAACCTTGAAAAGGGAACGCGTTTCATGGTCAATAAGCGTATTAAAAATACGCTTAAAAACGAAAAACCAACTCCGTGCTCGATATAAATTCCTCTGACCTAATAGTCGTGCCGGAGTATAAAAAAAAGACATATTTTAACCACTAAAATAAAATGAAATCTCCCTTCTCGTACGAAGGCAGTTCACTGCTGTAACAAACAAACAGTTACCGTTATTTTTCGATGTTTTCTAGACACTTATCACATCAGTCCACCATACCTCTGATGCAATACGTGAAGAACATATTTGGTTGTGCCTTAAGGCATGTACGCACTGAGCCTTTCATCTGTTAATCATTTGAAAATCGGCCTGCGTCCGATTTTATTTGAGCGGTCCGATCAGGAAACAGAGGTTGTAATCCGTCTCTTTTTTTGAACTAGAGTATTAACTCGAGCAATGTTGTCCTCAGGCCAAGGTCTTCGACAACCACATTTGTTCTGCCACTTCTAAACGATTGAATCCACTCCTACACCTTTCTTCGCGTATTCCAGTTCACTTCCCTAATAGCTAGTTAACAGTCTGTGTTTCAACTGAGTGTATTTCTCAATACATTCAATTGCGCGCTTAACAGGCGCTTTATGGATTAGACAGTAAGAAGAAAGCAGAAAAAAATTAGGTGTCTCAGCGCAAACTGAACAATCCATCCATTTTTATTTTATTTTATTTCAGTTATATCCAGATCACTATGTTGTATTTTTAAGTTGAGTGTGTTCCTTCTACAGTCAGTCTCCTAATTCGGGATCACGTATCCTTTTGTCTGTGTGTTCACAGACCGATCTGCAGGTTGTGCGAGAAGAAAAACAAGGAATAACTCACGGAGAGAACCCCGCTAACTTCGTCTGATATAGGCTAACTACAGTTCCGATTATCCCTGAAGAGACCTAAAGAATTCCTCCAATCACAGAGGAAAATTTAACCCAAACGTCAAACCTGTACAAAAGTTGGGTGCAGCCAAGTTTCACCTTTGCAAATCTAACTGAAATCGTGCAAATTGCAGTAATGTTGTATGCGGAGATGAAATACACCCTATACAACATTACTAATTGCGCTGAAGAAGAATGGATTTGCTTCCTTCTTCTTGTGAAGAAGGAGCAAATCCATTATTCTGCTCCATTGCCTTAGATCTGCTCCATTCTTCTTCAGAATGGAGCAGATCTAAGGCAATTCCATTCTTCTTCAGAAAAATGGGTTTCAGTTCATTCCACCAGTCATTTATGAGTGTTTCCAGCTGTCGGGAGTAACCTTTCATTACTGTCTACAATCTCTTCTACCAGATGCTCATTTTCAGAAACAGATGAACTAATTTGCATATTTCAGAAATGGCATGCTTTAGCAATACTTTTCACGGAAAATTCCTTGTACATCATGCCAATTTCACTGACTTGTATCAAATAAC
Organism: Mastigoproctus giganteus; assembly: GCF_048544385.1. Lineage (NCBI taxonomy): Eukaryota > Metazoa > Arthropoda > Arachnida > Uropygi > Thelyphonidae > Mastigoproctus > Mastigoproctus giganteus. Next base: position 165,524,750 of record NC_143581.1, on the reverse strand, counting down.
TTGCAAATTACAGCAATTTTATCATTTACACCTTAACTTTTTTCCACTGATATATAAAAATATAAGAATCGTTGTAAACCAAAGAAGAATCATTGCATTTGTAACCCAAAATATTTTCGCACACTTTCAAAAAAATATATTTACAGTAGCTCAACGGATATTAACGTTAAGTGAAAGTCACTTCAGAGAAATGGTCATGATTGATCAAAAATCTTATCAAAAATTCTATCAAGAAATAGTTTACTTTCTCACGGCGACACGAACCTCATAAAGCATTTCCATCATGGAAATAAGTAACATTTCTCCGCCATCGATTTCAAGCAAACACTATCATCTCCAAGTACTCTCTGGTCCCTATTTATAATATTTGATGAAGAATTGCCTATCACCTGACATACCCAGAAATTCTCAATTTTCCTCTTCGTTTCCTTCTTCCTCGCTTCTGTGGTCTTGTTTAAAGTTGTGTTCACGGGTGATATACTGGAAATTTAAGTTTGCGCCCCACACAATAACCTTTTCATCAATATTTGCAACGTTAGGCAGAGGCTACGGTGACCTGAATCTCGCAGAAGCTATTTCAAGTTTCCTCTTAGGGGAGTCGTCTTCAAAAGGACTTACGTAAAAAAAGGGGTTCCGCCGAACAATCCCTAATTTCCATAAACAGTTAATCGTCTGTCAGGAAGCTCGTGTTTTTCATGGATAAATATCTTTCATCTTTTCAATATTTTGGTCGAATAGAATATTATTTTCAATGAATGATTTTCAACAAAATTTTCATTCGACGTCTAGAAAGTGGGAAGCTGCGCAGTTATCCATCAATTTCAGATTTCTTGGTAAAGAAGGATAAAAACTAGATCCCCTAAGCGTCCATCTCACAACACGAACACTGTATGTTGAATTATTATTTTTGGATTAATATTTTATCAACCAAAGGGCAATGAACAGAAAGGGGTATCAAGAAAGATAACCAGCAGCCAAAAGGCTCACAGAGCACTAAACTGCGCTAATCATAATAACTGGCTTGAGTCGTTAGGGCGAAACCGAATTGGGTTGACATGACGTGTGCAATTTTGCAGAAAGTTAAACGAATATCGGAAGTTGCTTCGCACGGCTCGAGTTCATTATTAGATTGCCAGAGACCACTGTTTGATCGAAGCTTTCCAGACTGCATCACAGTTAAGGGCATATACAGTGCCCGATGGTAATTTAAGGTTGTCTTCTTCTAACTTTTTTTTCTTTCCAAAACATAAATTAAACTTAAGTATATGTTCATTTTTGAACCTTTGTGTATGTGCTAATTTTTATTCCAAACCCCAACTGAATAGTACTGCGGTTTAATATTGAATAAGTAATACTAAGAAGATAAAGCTTTTAAAAGAACAAAGAGAGTATAAACAGTTCTCAGACAGAGAATAAAAGGACAGAGTTCAAACCGAATAGAAATAAAGGGAAATAATACACACGAGATTTAAAAGTTCAATTTTGTGAGGAGAGGAAATAAATTCATGGATTATTATTCTGCAGAAATTCAACTTGCTCACTACTACCATTAATATCGTCCTAAGTAATATAAAGAGGTGTGGTATGAGGATAAAGATATGAGGTTAAATAATAAAATCTCTCGATTGGTGTAATTATTATAAGCCAATCTTAAATACGAATCAAAGAATTTCATCGTTCTTCAATAACATAAACTGAAGCGATTTCATTTGATCTTTATAATTTGTTGACTTTTAAAAGTTGTTCTCAAATTAGTGCCACAAAAAATCCTTGTAAATTCTGACTGGCTAAGCAGAAACTTCCTGAATATGGAATCTCCAGAAAAAAATAAATAAGTATGCTTTGTTTATTTTCTTTTTACTTTTTGAAATAGAATTATCATTTCCACAGTGTTACGTTCACATCTGTTCCTTACTTTCAAATCGAATTTTCTCTATAGAAATCATCATAGAATCAAAAAACACTGCAGGGTACTTCAACGAAGTACTTCTGGGCATCTGCGTATTAAATTTTGAGTTAAGAATTTCCACGGACTTCGCAAATGCATAAAAAGTTAGTTTTCAGATACGCATAGAACAAAAATTAAATTTTTAAACAATATCATTCTAAATTTCCATACAAGGTCTTGAATTACCGTTGCAACCGAACATCCAGTTTCTTCAGTAAATTGATTTTTCTCCTTTAGCATTATGGAATAAAGAACAGTGTTTGCCAAGCATCGATAATCCTATCTTATAAAGGAGATGGCCATAGTTTTCTCTGCTTCCGTATTCTATGCATTTGTATTTGCAGAAGACTGGCCTTCCGGTACATTATCTAGCAGAACTGTGATATATATATAATGGACTCCCTGTCTTTCTTTAGCAATCCATCAGGATGTATGTCCCTGTAGGCGGTCACACTGAAAGGTTACGTAGAAGTCTTTCATCAATAACGCACATGGACCTTAGCCAGAGGTTAATACCTGGAGGGAGCTTCCACAACAAGGGGGGAATAGAATGCCTTATACTGATTGCAGTCGACGACTAGTAATATCTTTTTATCCGTGGCTAGAAAAAGAAAATAATTTTTGGAAATAGAATACTCTTCTAGTCATAGTTTTTTGAATAATAAATGCTTTTACTCACGACCCTATACATTTTATACGTAGATATATTCGTGAATTATCATTCAGCATATATATTATAACCATAATAACAAACTGCTCATGGAAATACATCTACTAGCGAACAGATACATCAGTTAGATGTCCGATAAAAGTAATACGCCAAGCAATCCATCACTTGACTTTAGAAACAATAAAAACTTCTGAACACGCTATTTTCAGATTTTTTAAGCATTCTTTGTCTATGATAGATATTTGGAAAATTCACGTTCGATACTGAGGAGGTACAACACTTAGAGGGCAGTTGTATCCATTAGCGCAGACGGCAAAATAACCTAACGGTCCTTTCAGTTCTGAGCCAACTGGAAAACACAGGTATAGCGTCGTTTGAAAGGAGGAGTTTTGTTATCGATGCAATACAATCGATCACTCATGGCAGACGTGTTCGTTGAACTAAATGCGACGAAAGGCGATATTGGCAAGAGCAGTGGCAATTGACGCCGGTACAAATCATTTGTAGCAATAAGCGTTCCTAATAGCTTTGTTTGGGGAAAAGCATACGTTGCACAATTGCTGCTCGATTTGAAAATTCCGAATAAGGCAATGACATTAAAAGGTGTAAACGGCCGAAGTAAAAGAAAAAAGTAAGATAAGAATTGGGAGTGGAAAGGACAACCTCGCTTACAAAATCAGTTCTATTAATGCCCTGATAAATTTTGACTGCAAAGATAGTTTGGGACTGATTTTAGGCGAATTTCGGGCAACTCAAGTCTTGAGCACTCATTGTATTGTGTCAGTAAAGTGCGTGCGTTCGAATACAGACTTTCCCGTTTGCAGAATGAATAAAAAACCTCGAGATAATCCTCAACAGAACTCAAGTCTTTGCCCGAAATTGACTAAGCGGCGCTGTTTGAAGAAGCCTCAAAAGAAACTTCGTGTCATAGCGGGGATCGAACTCAGATCTCTTCAAATTATGACGATTGATGGCCACTTCTTTCACAGAAGTCGATAAATCTGGAATGTATTGCATAATTGCACTTCTGCCAAGCAAGTCTTCGATTTCTTAGAATAAGACTTGATTTCTGAGTCAGTCAAATTGAATTATTTGCAATATACACAAAAAATGCAAGGTAACACTACAAAAGCTTATCACCATGCTACCCTCGCCTGAGACCGACTAACTCGGCCACGCTGTGAAAACGACCCATCAAAATTCCTCCCGTCTTCGAAGGAATTCGAATTCAGGTCTTTTCCACCCGGTGTGGGGAGGATGGCGATCCTGCCAACTGTGCTACCCATGCGGGCTCACTGAAGACTGAACGCGAGTACTCCGCACTCAGATTTGTGCGTATTCGAGAACAAATACCTTTATCCACACGTCTACCTAATCTGCTATAATATCTCTTTTTAATTGTTGAGCATCAACAGAATAGATGAATCCGCTATACATTTAAAAGTCTAAGACTGCCAGAACAGATGTTTTTTAAGATTAGTGGCATCTCGTTAGCTTGTCCGTGGTCTCGATTAACAAACTGATGGAAATTGGGGATGGAATTTGGATGGATATCACATTATTGCTTCTAGAGTAGCCATAAGAAATTTTCTCCCAATATTAATTTATCCAGGTATTATGGAATTTACAACAAACGGATTTTTATTTTTGCATTTACCTTGGGAACCTAGAAACGAAGCTCTCTAATGGTAAAAAATAATCTAAAAATAACTCGTATATCGTTTTAATATAATTACATACGTGGATTATAAAATTATACGATTAGATAACACAAGGTTATATATGAACGAATGAGAAAACTCACCTTTCAGGACATGAACAAAGACACTGGAGGCCTCAGCATTTGCGGGATAGCAAGTGTAATTCCCCGTGTTGTTCGGTTTTGCACCCGTTATCTGTAGGCGACTTATAGCCGTGTCATCATCCGCTTTCTGCAACGATATCTTTCCGAGTTTGAAATCATAATTGATCATGCGATCATTGTGGTACCAGAAAACGAAATTGGGGACTTCAGCACTCTGACTTATTATGCATGTGAGATTGATGTCGTTTCCAACTTCCACAAACAGGTTGTTTCCTCCCACAATTTTTGAGGTAGGGACTAAAAATTGAAAGTATATTTTCAAAAGGAATTACAAAACACATAGAATGAAATATAAGGATTAGTCACAGATGTATAATTCAAATGATAGAAGCAACTTTTATTATATGTGTGAAAATAAAGTTCCCGTTCACAGAATATCCTCAAGTATAAGACCAAAATGTTCGCAAATCGAAGAGGATATTCCATCCATTGTAGTGCTCGTGATTTTGCTGGTTTGTGTTTTTACTTATCAATGCTTTTAAGAAGTAATTTTGAAGACAGTATTTCTATACTATTAATCACTGTACACAACGTCCTGAGTTTTAATAAGAGTTTATACTAGTAAATAAGAAGAAATCCATGCATTTCTCTCCTAAGCAGTTGATTTTATGAAAGTATTGGACTTTCTCGAAGTCCTTTTCCCAAGAGCAATTCAAGGGAAAATCAGCAAGAACATAACAAGATATCTAATTGAATATCATGAAGTCTCCTTAAAAATACTGAATACGCGTAAGCAGAAACAAAGGTAATAAAGCTGCCTATTTAAGAAGATCAAAGCGTTTCTATTCTTTATTGACTGATCTTCAAAAGGCCCCTGTTCATCAATATTCCTTTAAACCTTAAAAACACTTCAGGTTTAACTAAAATACATCCTGTACTAAGAGCAAACAGAATAATTTGGAAGTCAGTTGAAAAAGAAAACGATAATCCTTGCTTTTAATTTTCTGGATTAAGAATTTCTGAACTTCGGTGAATTAAAGGTCAATCAGAATGGATTCTGGTTTTCTTCAGAAGAGAACGTCAAATTTCGATCTAAAAAAATAAGAAATAGGAAAAATAAGAGGTTTTAAACGTAGCCAATATGTGTAGATGTACTCTAACAGTTGCCAAGGTTCAGAACTAAAATGAAATTTAAAAATTCTGGATTCAACATGCCATCAAAACAAAGGCTTCAGCAGAACTAAATGAATTCCCATTTTCTACTAAAAAATGAATTTTTATCGCCTCAAAGGCTTGATAACAATCATTTATAATGCATTTGTATAACAATTCCCATCTATCGTACATAATTCATAGATTGCATGAACGCGAGAAATGGTCCCACTTCTGACCTGTCACGGAGGCATCACCTAGATTATTGTTTACGAATAATTGATGCTTTCTAATGCAAACACAATTTAATTACAAGCTCTGTACATGTCGTTCGAGGTCTTCAAATATTCATTTTCCGTTTCAATTTATAAGATGTTTATATAATGCAAATCTTGGATGAAGTACGACTTCATATTAAGGATTATTACTTACATTCGTTATTTTCTTTCGTAATTAAACAGGCAATTGCGATTGTCCCTAATTAATCACTGCGCATTAAATAATAAACTAACCTTCGCTGTTGTCCCAACACGCTGCTTTGAGGAATCGCTACATAATATAATGCATTCTGCTGTGGAATGTCCACTAATAACAGAAGGCTGTTTAATATTCCTAATTCCATGTCCCAGTGCTTTCTACATACTGATCAAAATTTCATGGAGCCAAAACATGGAACTGTAACTGGAAAGACTATAAAAGATGAATCCGGTTATATTTTTTCCCCATCAGTTCGCCTACAGCTGATGGATTGTGAAGCATTGTCTGAAGTTTGTGTACATGAACAATATGACGCAATTAGGTCAAAACAAATATAGGGTTAGTGAAATCAGCAAAATACACCACACGTACACGGCGAGTGTGAAAAGTAACGAGCTAAAAATTCTAAAAAAACATTCGGGAAAAGAAGTTATTATGAAAATTATTCAAAACAGTTTATCGGGGACTCTAGACACGTCTTACATTTTTCTTATAATCGATAAAAGCATTCGTGAAATTCCTCCGAAGTGATCTCCTTGATATTGGTTGGCCACATTCTTTTGGTTTCTATGAAATCGTTTCCCTTTCATGTTCATTTTTAACTTTGGAAAGAAACTCAGCCAAAGCCAAATTGGTGAATGGGAGGGGATGGATCTCAGTAACCCCTATCTGTGAAATAAATCCTTGAACAATTAACAAGGAATGTGCAGGTGCACTGTATAGCAACAAAAAGCAGTTATTTTTCTCATGAAAGTCAGGTTTGCCTCGTCGGATTCCTGCAACAATTTTTTCATTACTTCTAAATACTATTGTTCCAAAGAGTTCTGTGGGTCAGACCAGACTTTCAATCCCCTCCTTTTCACGAGATTTGGCCCAGGCTAACATTTTTTTCTCTTTCCGAAGTTAAACTGAAGATGAAAGGGGACGATTTCATATCATTCAAAAGAGACGGGCCATCTCAAGGAGAAGTTTGCTTTTCTTTTAGAATGTTTTATCATTAAGTTTCAGTCACACTCTGTATTCTCGTAATGTAATTAAATCATTAAGCTCATTTGATATCATTGTAATAATATTTATTGCTAGAAATTACTTATTTTTTACAATTAAAAGAGCATTTATGGAGAGCGGTAATGTAGAACAAATAATCATGTGGTCAATTAGCGAAATGTTAAAACTAATTTCTTACCTACTACTTTGAGATGAATATAATGGCTGACAATGGGATCTGAATTTATCTGGCATTCGTATAAACCCTCGTCCCGAATTTGGGGATATTTTATTTGAAGAGCCCAGTCTTTTGAGTATTGGTTATGAATGGTTTGAAACCTACTGTCACTGGTGTAAGTGTACACGCCAACTGTTAGCAGATGGAAATCTCGTAGACGAATCCAAGATACCTAAAAGAGAAAAAATAAATAAGATATAGAAATGCGCTACTAAATTTATGCAGATGTACGCAGAAGCCATTGACCAGGATGACTCATTCTTCCACCAATTTTGGGAGAATGTACCAGTCGAAGGCCACTGAGTATATATATTTGTACAACAGACTAATACCACAACACGCCTACGTCGCTGAAAATATGAGCGTAGGCGTCCAAGTCAACGCCCCTAGATGACTCCATATTTCTAATAAATATAATCTACTAGACTGGACATTCGAATATTGAGAAAAGATTATTCATAAACGCAATATTCTATTCCAGAGTAGCCTCGGCTTCCTCCATATAACGGGGCTCAGAGTGTAAATTCAAGAGCTATTATAGAGGATATACACTTGGTCATGGTTAGCCCATACGCCACTTTCTGTTTTTCTGAAATTAAGTTAAAACTACATATAAGATTAAAAATTATCTTAAGATATTTTGCCTTCTCCGAGAGGGAGGGTGGCTGGCTGGTTGAATCCCTCATGGTACGAAATGTAAGGTAGTGAACGCCTACGTAGTATTATGGATCAGAAATATTTCATTAATTACGTTAAAGTAATGTATCCGTGTAAACGAATACCTTTTTGTAATTATATCGCACCTGGAATTCATATGAAATATTATTTTATATTTTTTTCCACTGCTTCATATTTTTTTACTGAAGCCTTATGTGCCTTGAATTCTCACCAAACGTTTCGGTATTTGTGAAGATCAAACCCTTCATAAGTATGGAATGTAAGAAAATCATACCAAAACCGTAAATGGATATAAAATAAGCCATCTACATTCTACCAACGTGACACGAAGTAACTATTGGACGTGATTCACCAAGGGCAGATAAAAGGCTCTTTTTTTTTTTGGTTTCCTGTAGCTTTAAAAAGGCATTTGCACAAGAACGTGTTCCTTGAACAAACTCTTAAACCACCAGCCATTATCATGTAATAAAAGAGAGGTTACAGTTGACCTCGTACCACACTACGACTTAGCGACGCCGACACGAATGCCATAAAGCTGTTGGAAGAAATGCAGTTTCCCAGAAATCCTTTACAAGAACGGTAAGATTCCATCTGTTCTTCAATGACAACACATCACACACGCCTTTGGAAAGCGATATATTGGAGAGGAAAACATATTATATGGAACTTCTGCAATGTGTATTCAGGGGAGCACGAGAAATATGACAACACACGAGGATGACTTTTAAACCTAATCGGGCGGTTAAAATAATTCCATGGAGAATTGCAGTATCTGTATGCAGTACTCAGTTTGAAAATAGATACCGGAACGCGCGTTTCGGTAAATTCGAAGAATCATCACGATTCCTGGTATTACCAATAATGCGCTGGATATTTCTTGTTATCGAACTGAAACCAAGGTCTTCTGTCCCCTCTTAAGATCTGTTTGTGCGATATAGAGCAAATCGAGGATGTTATTAATGCTCAGAATACGTTTTAGTGAAATGCTAAACAAAACAAACATTTTTGTTTTTCATCCCAATATCTGAAGTGTTGCTTGCTTTTAAGGAAATAGCCCGTTATCTTAAGACGCCGAGATAAACAGCTGATTACCTTCCTCCCCAAACCCAAGTTGTAACAAATGTCAATATTTATCCTTCAGGTAAATTTCTCTCACCAAATATAATGCTACAGCTTCAGTTTAAAACTGATTAATGATAGCTATTGTCGAATACATTCCGACATAGCAAACTGCAAGTTACTGCCACGTATCACGAAAAACGGGCGTGGTTTCCTTGCACTTTGTTGGTCGTTTTCAAACTACTGCATCAATATCCTTCCTTTTTGGATGATTTCCGTACCGTCAGGTACATAATTCATGATTACCAACGAAGAAAGGCTACATCAGTTCTTTTCACATTCGTGCCGGGTGCAATGGATCAAAAATAATCTATTCAACTTCAAGTTGCTCCTTTTGATAAATGAAAACATGTCACGTAAATATACGAACTGTTTATAAGTTAAAGAAACATTTTTTTTCTTCATATTTGTGTTTGTAATATTTCAGTATTTTCGAATTGTAGCTTTTTAAATTTCCTCCAGCGGAACGTCGATGGATTGTTGCCTTATTATGTGTACGTTTTGGTTTTATTTATTTATTTTTTCTCATACTCTGCACATTATGAACAGTTATGAATGGAACTGAAGAAACATCCAGATTTGTTATCTGCGAAATGGAGGTATTCGTCGCATTCTTGGGCTCCTTTAATTCACAGATAACAAATTTCATGAGTTTTTCAAAAATAAAATGCGCTATTCTTATTTATTAGATGAAAATGCAACAATGGATGAATCGTAGATTCTGATTACAATTATTTTTTGACTATATATTTAAATTGTTGACAAATAATAATGAATATTTATTAATAAAATTAGAACTTTCTCTGTTATGTTAGTGATTTTATCATTTCATTGTCATTACATTGTAATTTTTATTAATAACTCGAAATGAAGTTGAAGAAAAAGATTTTTCTACTCTTTAGTATCATTTACATTTTGCCGGAAATTCTTGAAGGTATCATACACTTTGGATGAGCCAAAATATTTTATTTTGTTGGTTCACTTTTGTATACAACAACAAAAAATCCAAATAGGCAGTACTCCTGCGATATGTTTTACAAAATGGCTTCGTACATGATTCATGTCATCTTTAGACTTTCAAAGTTGTATTCCAAGTCTAGTTCCATGTCTATTAGGGAATAAAACAATTTGTGGAACGCGAAGGACGAGGGTAATGATACTCAAAGCAATTCTGACGCAATTTAGGGACAAATCGAAAATGTTCAGTCTGGCAAGAGATGCAGAAACTCTTGGTGTAAACTGTTATCGCGAGACTGATGTCCTTCAGTGATTACAAAAGACATTTGTACTCCTTTACCTGACCAATAAACGGGAAAGCAATCTGAGTAAATATCCAATGGAAATTGCTTTAGAATAATTGTCTTTTCTTTTTCTGAATATATCGAATACTATTCAGATGAAGGGTAGTAAAGTTTTTCAGTCAGCGTGTGTGCATCTTAAGATGATCCCATGGATAACTGAACGTCAAGACATATTTGGGTAGGCGTAAAACTTTACAATCACATCTGGGATTTGCTCTGTGAAAAATCATCCAGCTGGGAGCTCATGGGAGATAAGCAATCATTCATTATTCAATTTTATGATTGAAATGTAAATCTCGGTTCTTAGTAATGCTGGACAGAGAAAAAGAGTAGAAATTGTTAAAGAAAAATCCGCTTTGCTGGAAGCTAAAAAAAATAATCGATTAAAACTTGAAAAAAAAACCCAGCGCTATGCCCAGAGAATATCAGAAAAAGGTATTCTCATTAAATAAATTGAGTTCTTAGATCTTCTTTAATTATGGGTTGAATACTACTGGCCATGAGTCGCCATTATACTGAATGTATAATTGTGTGAATTCTTCAGCAGGTCTGCTGTGTGGATGAAAAACTACGCAACCTTCGAAAATTTTTTTGCAGTGTGTATAAAAATTCCTCTCGTCATTGATAAGATTCCAACTCGGGCCTTTTCCAGCAGATGTGGGTATGAGGTGATCATAACCGCTGTGCTATCTACGAGGGCAGATTATTAAGTTCCGTATTCCTGTTTTCTTTTAAAATTTCTAAGATTAAATTTCGATTTAGATCACAGAGATCGGTCTGCTTCCACTGAAGAGCGAGGTCAGGTATTCCACCTCGGGCTTATCTTCAACCTAGAGACAAATACCATTCCGTCCTGCTTAAGTTGCTAATATATTTTAAATTTCTACATCATCACCTGAAATGGAAAAATCCGCTATATATTTAAAAATCAGAGACATCGCCAGGACAGATGTTTCTATGTTTACTGGCGTCTCATAATCTGGTAGATAGTCGCTATTAGCGAATGTATTCCAAGGTGTGAATAATATATTTCGAATAAGCGTAAAATCAAGGGGTTTATGGAGATAAAAGTTCCCTTTAAACACATAATAACCGCCATGTGTACCTTCAAGTACATCTTCATTAAAAGCCTAATTTCTTCAATGAGATGACACAGTTTTGAAGTTTTTTTTAATAAAAGGATAAAATGTACTTCCTATTTATGAAAAATTAAGATATACGAAGGACAAGTATCACATATTTTCTTCACTTTTAATGAAATTATTAAGTTATGTGTGATATAATTATACCCCGGAAAACCAGATACAGCGAGCAAATTATACCTCAGGCACCTATCTCTTTCTTGACATCAATTATTCCTTTGCCTGCTCATACAATCATTTGTTTCAGCACAGAGATATTCGATCTTTTAAAAGGTAAGAAATAGGTTTGTATCAGAGAGAACTATGCGTGTTAAGCAGTGGCAAACAACTAATTATTGTAATTTTAATTTATGAGAGGCCTTAGATACTTGATTTTGAAACATTAGGACTGTTCTAATGAGGAGCACTTAGCGGCGAAATTTAAGCAATACTTAAAGTACCTTCGTCATTTTAAATGAAGAATCTGGTAGCGCGCTTTAATGGGCTTCCATTTGAATAGAGAATTTAGAATGTCTTCTTCTTGTCTTTCGTTGGCCATTAAACATCACTTTAAACGTGATACAGGCAAACAATCAACAAAGAAGTCTGGAGTAGTCAGTGTCTTTCTCTTAAGGAGATTACTCCGTATGAAGGGATTCAGTTCACCACTTTATTCAATCCGCATGAAAAGATTATCTTTGCCGAAGATAATTAAGTATAATGAAAAAAGAAAGCAACTCATTTGTTATCGTAATCATTTCCGTGGTAATGAAAATAGGCAACTAATTAGAGGGTGGTATTATTTAACACTGGCGGTTTATAAATTAAAATATCCGTAATTTATAGAAAGATATTTATCCCAGAAGAATAGTAAAGAATTTTCAATTAATTCCGAGGAAACAAAAGTTCTATATAGAAAAGGATATCTGGTATATTAAGATATTCATCGCAATGTGGAAAAAAACATGAATATTTTTATCAGATAGTAATCTACACACAGTGTCAAAAGTCAAAGAAGTTACACATTTTTTAAAGACATATTAAGTTACAGCCCATTCAGGTGTCAATAAAATTTTGCCGTAAATAAATGGAATAAACGTTTATAAAAAGAAATCATAAAACCAAAGAAAACATAATGAGCTGACGCGCCCGGATAAAAATGATTGTTGATTCATCAAAATCATACAAATTGCACCATGAATAAAGGGTTATCAAAGGATTAATAAGGTGTGATCGTTCCTAGGACTTTCAGAACGTTGGCTGGTAAAAAAATCTCAATACACTTTGAGGGTAAATTTCAGCTAGAGTTCATGCGGAATGTGGCCACGATATGGGATTCGTCTCCTCAAAGTGTCCCAAGCGCATTCTGTAAGGTTCCGGTGTGTAGATTTCACAGGATTATATCCATTTTCTGGATATAATCGCTTCCTAGAAGTTCATCAACCAATTGTAACATATAAGTAGTGCGCGTTATCGTCCAAAAACTGAACTGAAGACAAGGTGTACCCAAAACAGCCTTTTATAAGGCTGCAAGATTTCATTTCTATATCTTCGAAGATAAAGAAATTGAATAACAGCATTGCTCCTTTGTGGAATATTTTTCGCCAGTTCACGACAGCTGCCAGTTGGAATTTGATATCATTCCTCCTTCGATTCAGTCGTCATAGCAACCTTCAAAATACTGGCCTCACTTTAATACGATGTTCTCTCTCATCCCAGAGTTACTCTGTCGGATTTCGATCAGGATCCCGATTGCGTAACAGCACCTTTCCGAAACCAGGTGCATACAGGCATGGTTTATGAGGTGGAGAATTATCGGTCAGGAGCATCTAAAGCTTAGCTACACAGAATTAGCAGTGTAGTCACCACACTAATGTCGAAATGCTACTAAATAAATTAGGTTTTGTGATTTTCCACACCACGCCCAACTGTTCCAATATAAATCACATAAACAGCACCATACTCTAACTCATCCTCCTTCAAACTTAAGGTGGAGATCTCTGGGCATTCTTCAAACCAGAAATCGACCTTCTTAACTAAACATTTTGTAGCGTGACCTGTTACTCCAAAAGACCTCTATTATTTCATAAACTATATACTTTGAGCAAGGTACAATTCCAAACGACGTTTAGATTTCGATAGTGTCAGGAAGGGCTGGAGATCTGTAACTGTCCATTAAACATTAAATCGGTGTAACATCCGGCGGATAGTGCAATCACTTACAGCCCGTCCCACTGACATCTAGAACTCCGATGTCAGGTTCTAGGGGGTGGGACGTCTTCGAAATTAATGGAACCACCCACTTCTCCAATCCGCCATCAATTTCTTTCATCTAAGAGCATGTAGACTTGATAGCACTGACTTCAGGAGGCACAAACAGTGCACGAACGAGAACTAAGAAGTTTCTGACAAAGCAACCAAAGCCACCACACATCTTCGGAATGCCTGAAATGCCTTACGACGATCCTTACCAGTTGCCAATGATATTTACAGAGAATCCTTCCAAGACTCGATATAAACTTAATTTTTGTTTTTAATATAGTTTTAAATCTAGCCAAAGATGTGAAAGACAATGGCGAGGAAATTGGTTATCTTGTTGGATGTAAAACCAACAACTGTCGCCCGAGGATGACTAACTCGGGCACGATACTACAAAAGCGCATCTGTATACTTGCTCCTACGTATCTACCTACACCTTTAACACTGGTAAGGTGTCAGTATATTGTCGAAAGACATTACTCTGGTGGTCACAGCGCGCACACAAAAGTTTAAACTGAAATTAATTAAGTTAATTAATTTCAAATGCAACCTCCGTAAGTTTACATGTACTCCTGTATGGAATTAAATCAGCATTCAAATATATGCACATCTACAAGCAAAAGACGGGCGGATACTGTATATACGTACAGAGACAACAGTCCCTGTCATGGTTGGTTGCCCAAAGCTAGTAAGCCAATATACGTATAAATCCCTAAGCGTCTGCCGGTCTGTCTGGATATCTCTTACACGTCTGTAGTTGTTTATCAGTCTTTTAAGAATGGCCACTGCAACTACCACATGCGCACTATCCAGGTTTGAAAGACGTTATTTGGACAATCGGAGCATCGACAGGAAAGTCAATGCAACTATGAAGGAAAGAGAGAGAATGAACTTCATCCATAAGTAGTTTGTTTACAGAAATTGGTTCTGAAAAATGTTCCTGAACAAAATTCATGATGTAAACTTCTTGAATATGTTTATGAATATTTCGTGCTTTTTATATGAAATTTAGAATACAGGGTTGGAGTAAAGAAGTACCTTAATAGATCAGACTACATTTGGAATTCGCTGATTCAATTTATGAAAATAAAATGATGATAAAATCATTCGTTTATCTGTGGACAAAGCAGATGATTGGTTGATCAGAATTAGCGCCGCAGCAACTAAGGATATCAGAGGTTAGTATATAGTCTTCAATTGGGGGTATTCCATGGTCCGTTATGCCTGTTTTGGGAAATAATAAACCTGAGTTTCCGGAAGATAAAATGCAGTAAAATCTTCAACCAGATAGACTAAGTTGTCCAACGAGTAAGACCCAAAGATTGTAGCTAATTTTTTAGCCCAAGAGAGCGAGAAAGGAACGTGTAATATGGTATCTGTGAAAAAAGATGATAATCATTAATCATAGGAACTTTCAAGATAGTTTTTGAAGAAGAGTATTTAGAAAGAATTAAGGTAAGCGTAATAAACAGAATATGGGCAGGTTTCAATTGCTCAGGAAAATATATCTATATTAGGAAAAAAGAACAAGCTTTGGCTGTGGAGGTAGAAGGGATTGATCACAACAGGAAATTATCAGAAAGATCGTTTACATTGAGATTAGTTTATCAGTTTGTTTTACGTTTTCTTTTTACGAAACCGTCAAATTTAAGCCAATAAACCCGGGTAAGTGGTGCAAAATGCTCGGGTTAAAATCCTTTCGGTGACGAATAGAACATTTATGAGCTTTTTTCATCTTTGGCTGAGTCAGTCGGTCTCAGGTGCGGAGAGCAAGATCTTTTCGTGGTCCAACAAAACAGGCAAATCGACCAGAGGACATAGATGCAATTTAAGGCCACATTACGCATGGACAAATGATTTGGTTCTCGGGTGGCCATAATGTGACGTTTTTTTCTAAAAAGAGGAAATACTGAGATGGCTGTGTTTGGAACAGTAGAAGAAGATTTTCGGATATTGTTAATGCAGGAGTATAAGTAGATGTCAGTCGGTCAGCTTCAACTAAAGTTGCTGAACCCTGTGGTTGAATAAAATGTGAAAATAAAGATGAAGAGTAATTGCTAAGCATAAATTTAATAAGGGACTGTAATGTACAACTGCCATTTGAAATTGAAGTTTACTCTTAGACTTAAATGAATTTAGGATTTATTAATACCGATCCTAGAAATGTTATATTTAGTAAAACCAGAAAATAAAGCTGAGAATCTGCATAAAATCAGCTGAAATAGTCATTGAGTTGAGTTGAGTTATTTAGAACTAGCGCACAACTAAACAGACATATAATCCTAATAATTAGTGTTACATGCCTGGTTTTTCTGTTATTCTGGAAGAAAAAGAATAAATAACAAAACTGAATGCTAGAAGAGCACGAATTTGCAGATTTATTTATTTTCAAGTACAGAGTCAGTTCCAAAATAATGCAAGATGAACACCGTACATCTCCATTGATCAATTCATATCTCTTCTTTTTCTGATGAATAAAAGGAAATATTCTAGTAAGCTGGCGAAAAATACAAACCGTAAAACTTTAAAAATATCACTAATTAAAACCTTTCGTCTATAAATCAAAGTAAACTCTGTGATGCTCTTTTTTGAGCAGAAATGGAACTTTATTTTCTTTGAATTGATCAAAAATACACCTGTAAGTGTTAAAAATTTAAAAGTATCGAGTAACACTGAGTGCAGTTGGTTTAAAAACATTTTTCCCAGAAAGTGCTGTTACTCAACGGGTACCGAGGAACATCTCAGCCTTCTCCAATTTGTTGTCTTTAAAAATGGTGGATATTACTTTATCTGGAAAGTGTTTGGAAGCCTAATATGATCTTAATCCTGGAGATATTCTAAACACAAGTATTCTTGTCACTGTGCATTGTATTCATGCTTTGCTTTTCGGGTTTTATGTCGCCAGAACACGGATGTACAAACAGGAAGGTGATCAAAATAGCAACGCGCGTCTCTAAAAATGACACAGCGTAACAGAAATCTTCATCACTTAGTTAATGATGAAAGCACCGCAGTTATTTTAAGAATTAGCACATGTTACAGTTCCCACAAAGGAAAACAAGCAAAAAGATGGAGAAAAAAAAATAAAATAAAAACGCTGGAAGCCCCTTAATCTATAATCGGCAAAGTGGTCTGGTACTTTTCTGTTCCTTGTAATTCAATCAGTCTCTATCCGTACTCTTCAGATTTTGGTCGGTTCTTAATGCCGACAAGGCGTTTTTGTGTAAATATTTAGCGAAGTTTTAAATGAAATGAAGAGCAGTGCCCCAAGAGATACCAACGCCAACGTAAACACATAGGCATGGGTACTCTCATTCAGCTAAAATGTACAAAACATCATATACTGTGGAGATATTAAAGTTTTTCATTCCTTTCATTACTTCGGCACAGCAGATTTTCTTTTTTAATTTGGTTATGCCACGCTCCTGTTTTTTTCAGCTCACTAAATGAATGTCATATGATATTAACCACTCGAAGCAGAAAAAACATCGTGTAGTGCCCAATCCGGGTATGAGAATTCTTCCAAGCGCGGATATAAATTTAATTATGTGCTTTTAAGAGAGTTTAGATCTCGTATAAAACAAGCAGTCTAAAGAATACAACTGCAGTTCACACAATACAACAAGTGTATTGTGTAAACTGCTTATATTCCATAATTGGCCTACTTTCTGGATGAAAAACCACAACTCAAGATTCATTAGACCATGAAATAAAACGAAAAATGGAGGAGGATGGGATTTGAACTGAGGAGTTTTCCGCACGATGTAGAATCGATTAGAACATTGTGATAGCCATGGGATCTAAAACAGTAAACGATGGTGCATGATTCTTTGCCATGGTATATGTAAGGATCCACTCTCCTTTAATACAAAATTTAGACGGAACAAGCTGTTTAAGTGGCTTAAAAATTGTATCTGTCCAAACAGAGTTGACTGTAAATTTCAGTTATTGAAAAATAAAAAGTATACAAGCACAATAAATACAGAACAGAAGGGCAGTTTAAAGTAGTTTTTGGTATTGTTTATTATCGGTATACAATTAGCTAAAAACGATGGACAGAATTCTGATTTTGCCATGTATATAATCACTCAAACAAAAATGTCCTTATTTAGTTTACTATTTATTAACTACAACCTAGAATGAAATGCATTTCTATTTCCTTTTATAACATACAACTTTTATTATGATGATTTACAATAAAATTTAGAACACAACATTAATTTACAAAATCAAAACTTACTAAAGGGGCTTTATTTGGTGTTTCAAAATTTATAGCTAAACATGTGTAAATACCTAAACGCCTGGCATACTACGTCTTATAGGGCGTAAGAAAGAGCACAATACGTCTAGTAACAAGTGGTGTACCTCAGGGTGGAGTTTGATCTGGAGTACTGTTTATTGCAATCATGGTATCTTTCTGGATTAACAAACAGGACTGCATCAGGTCTGCTGACGACGTCAACTTCTTCAAGAGAATTTCTCTATCAGACACGGCAGCAGGAGTCATCGATCACGAAGGGCTGCTCTATATCACCAAGCTATACTTGCTAAAGTGAACTTGCCTAATCTTTACGCCACAGAGATATTATTAAGCTAATCTAAAATGGACTTTAACTGACTTTCTTTATAATAGATGCGAGTTCGGTGAGTTTTGTTCGTTTTGAAGATCACGCCGATTGCCCCAAATAAGGATGGTTGGTTGGTTTTAATGGGAGTTTATTGGCACAAGGGCAACTAAGGCCAAATTGTGCAGATCACAGTTATTCTACAAATGAAATCGTTCTTCTCCCCCCCCCCCCTTTTTTCTAGTCATGTGTCAGTTAAGTTCATATAAATGAATTAGTTTAAAAAATTAAATGGGTCGGACAGATATGCATCATCACTCAGAATATGGTTTACCTGTAATAAATTGTTCTGGGTTAAAGATGATTTAAAATTTGTTAATTGAGCAGCATGACTGTGGGGACACTCGAGGAGGATAATGTTTCACTGTTAGTAGGGCGGGACAATGATGACAGTGAGGAGGTTCATCACCTGTCAACAAGTGAAAGTGGATGAGATGGGTGTGCCCAATGCGTGTCCTTGCAAGGGCAACCCCCTTCTTGTCTGTTAAATCGAGAACTAGATTTCCAGTACTGTGGCCTTTTCTTTATTTGGAAGAGTTTATTATGGGTTTGTTGCTGCCATACTGATGCCCATTGGTCAATACATGATTGTTTTATGATGAGTTTGCAGTCCCTATAAGGAATAGAGGCAAGTGAAGACACGGGGTTGACTGGACATTTTGCTGCTTGATCTGCTTTCTCATTTCCCTGGATTCCAGCATGCCCAGGAATCCAGCAGAACCTGCAGGCTGTGTTGCATTCTATGAGATTTATCAACTGTGCTCTGATTTCTTTCAAGATATGATGAAAGTTGAAACGTTTATGTTGTAAAGTCGAGTGTTGGCATTTGAGGTGAGCAGACGCGCTTCGTCAGGGCTCCTCCGTTAAGTGGATTGGATTACTGTCGATTATTGCTTTTAAATATTTGATTTATTTAGATATTGTTGGATTATTTTGTTATAGGTTTCCTGTAACAGTTTGATTTTTATAATATTATAGATATAATTTTTAAAATCTAAAAAATTTAAAGTTAATTTTCATTGATATTTAGCTAATTTTATAATGGTAGTTACGAGATCTGCATTAAACACGTCACAGGGTATCGTGACTCACATGGAAATAGCCGATGGCAATTTACGGGTGACTCATGATTTAATCCGTTGCGGAACCTGTGGAATGTTTTCCAAGGTCGACCTGGTGACTAATCATAGCTCACCTGGGCATTCTTTTCTTTGTGATCGATGTAAGGAGTGCACCGATCTTAAATTACAATTTGGTGCACTGATGGAACAATTTGAATCACTGAAAAAACGGTGCTTGCCCTCGAGAATAATGCATCTAGGAGCTCGTCAGGGACTCAAGACACTAGCAATCTACCAAGTGATGCACACCCGATTCTGGCCTCAAAACAGAAAAACCAAGTGCAAACTACTCTGGTTCAAAAGGACATTGTTTTATAAGGAGACTCCATTGTCAGGGAAACGGGGAATATTTTTTGTAATAAGGATAGGTGGAGTAGAACCAGGGTATGTCTGCCAGGAGCAACTATTAATGATGTCACCAACAGATTGTTAGATTTTAAGGGGGGTAAAGAGAATATTATTATTCATGTGGGAACTACTGATATTAAACGAACACGATCTGATGATTTGTTGGAAAAATACAGGACCATGCTGAGGAAATACCACAATGTCTGTGTCTGTAATTCTGCCCAGACACGATAGGAAGGATTATATGTTAAAAGCCTTGTGGATTAACTCAAGACTTGAAGGACTCTGCAAGGCTTTTGGGGGGAAATTTCTGTCAGCATGGCCCACACTGGTAGGTAGAAGGAATTTGTTTTGTAAAGACGGGATACACTTAAACAAAGGTGGTGCAAAAGTTTTTCCCAGTATTATTGAGGATACCTTAAAGGTTCGAGGAAACTGCTAGTTAGGGGGGGGGGGATGTGGGTAATATATTGACACGCGTTTATCAGATAATATTGGTCACAGTAACTCTTGCACATACCTCAAGAGTTCTTATCTGTTACCCCAACTGGACATATTATCTAGATGTTCTGGGGGCAGAAACGTTTCAAGTGAGCGGGTAGCTAATGCCAGGGAAGCGAGCCTGAAAAACTTCAAGGGTTGTGTTACGGTTTGTTAAATATACAAGAACAGTAAGTCTTAATTGTTTATACAGTAATGTTAGAAGTGTCGTCAATAAAATGAGCGAATTCGAACTGCTGGTTAAAACAAGTAACGCGGACATAATAGGGCTTACGGAGACGTGGTGCCACCCGGAAATTGGGATGATGAGTTTCAGTACGGCTTGTATAATGTATTTAGGAAGGATAGGGAAGATAGAAGGGGTGGTGGGGTAATGCTTCTTATCAGAAGCAGCCTGAGTGCGCCGATATCTTTCCCGGATTTAGACATTTCACATGCTAGTATAGAGTCTGTATGGTGTGAGATAGTTGGAAACAAAGGTATAATGCAAGTAGGAGTAATCTACAGACCAGGTGATTGTGAAGATTATGGCAAAAGCCTCTACATGCAAATGGAATGGGCAAGTAAGCGTCAATGCCTTATTATGGGTGATTTCAATTTGCCTCTAATTGATTGGAGTAAATGGGAAGGAAACTCGCATTGGGAACAAAATTTTTAAATCAACTTGACGACTGTTATTTGTATCAACATGTCAGGGAAAGTACTAGAGAAAAGAATATCCTAGACCTCATCATCACACATGAATCAGATGACATAACAGGGCTGACAGTAGAGGAACCACTAGCAGGAAGTAATCACGGAGTTCTACGGTGGATGATGATGAGAGAGGTAACAGAAGTAAAAGGCAAAGGAATGGATTTTAATTTCAGAAAAGGAAATTACGATGCCTTAAGGTACTACATGGCCTCTATTAACTGGGTAGATATCGCGCAGAGAATGAATACAATCGAACTGTGGTATGCTTTTAAAACATTAACCACAGATGCCTTGGATGCGTGTTTACCATTAAAAAATACTCCATGAGGAGGGTTCCAAGTTGGGTGAATAGTGAAGTTGCCACATTACTTGAGCGGAAAAAGATGGCATGGAACAGATACAGAGTAATAAAAAGTACCGAAGCCTATAACAGCTAGAAGATGATCTGTAATAGAGCCACAGAAAAGTTTCGACAGGCAAAGGCAGTTTATGAGAAACGCTAGCAAACAGAGCAAAGAGGGGGGATAAAGAATTCTTCACATATATAAATGCCAAGAAGAGCAGGACAAACCAGATCGGACCTTTACGTAAGGGAAAGGGGAGAGTATTAAATACATCAGCTGCCGTTGCAGATGAACTCAACAGTTATTTTGCATCGATATTTACAAATGAAAAGCCTTTTGTGGCAATGGGAAATTGTGGGAGCAAAGTTGAAAAATATGTAATTAATGATATTGAAATTTCGCAAGATTATTTAATGAAAAAACTTTCGACCCTACAGGCCAGTAAGGCTCCTAGAGTTGATGGAATATACCCTATAATCTTAAGGGAGGGGGAAAGTGAGTGCATTGAACAATTGAGGCTAATTATGCGAGCATCACTAGACTCTGGGGCGATTTCCTTGGATTGGAAAAGTGCAAATGTATCTCCCATACATAAGGGTGGCTCTAAGAGTGAACTGGGAAATTATCGACCTGTCAGTCTGACTTCAGTGGTAGGGAAAATCATGGAGGCAATGATCAAGGGTGGAATTCAGGATCATTTGGATCTAACTGAAATTCTCAAGGATACTCAGCATGGTTTTGTAAAGGGAAAATCATGTTTAACAAATCTGGTTCGCTATTTCGAAAGGGTCACTCACGAGCTGGATTTAGGGAATAATTTCGATATTGTTTATTTAGATTTCAGCAAAGCTTTTGACTCAGTCCCACATGAGCGGTTGATTTATAAATTGGAACAGGTTGGAATCACTAAGAAAATCCTTAGATGGATAGAAGGATGGCTTCAGGTCAGGAGGCAGAGGGTTGTGATAAATGATTATTCCTCAGATTGGGTTTATGTAAGAAGTGGAGTTCCCCAAGGATCAGTATTAGGACCACTGTTGTTTTTAATTTTCATAAACGACATCGATGAAGGGATAGAGGGCGTGATGTCTAAATTTGCAGATGACGTTAAAATTGGTAGAGTAGTAAATGATCACTGTCAAGCTGAGCTTCTTCAGAGAGACCTAGATAGACTTGAGGAATGGTCAGAAAAATGGCAGCTATGCTTTAATCCAACAAAGTGTAAGGAATTACACCTGGGAAACAGTAATCCCAAAATAACTTATTCACTTGGTGGAGTTCAACTAAACCCAGTACTGGAGGAAAGGGACTTGGGTGTTACGATACGGTCAGACTTAAAATTCTCTGAGCATTGTAAACAGGTTGCAAGGAAGGCCCATGGTGTCCTATCGATGATCTAATGAACTTTTGCAAGTAGACATAGGGACGTGATAATCCCATTATATAAGGCCATTATGTTAGACCACACTTGGAATACTGTGTTCAAGTATGGAGACCGCACCTAAAGAAAGACATCAAGCTTCTTGAAAGGGTGCAAAGACGGGTAACTCGCCTGGTGAGATCGGCAAAAGGGCATCCTTATGAAGAAAGACTTCGAATATGTGGGTCGCAGAGTTTGGAAACTAGACACCTTAGAGGAGATTTGATTGAGGTGTTTGAGACTCTGAGAGGCATCAGTAAAATGAATGAGGACGAAATTTTCAAGATTATAAATGATGCTAGAACTAGGGGACATAAATTAAAGTTACGAGGGGAAATTCTTAGATTGGACTGCAGGAAGTTTTATTTTAGCCAGCGAGTTATAAATTACTGGAATAAGTTGCCTAAATGGGTGGTAGAGGCTGACAGTTTGGGGAAATTCAAAGGTCATCTGGATAGTACCTTCGGGTCAGGGAAGCACATAGGATGATAGGTTTAATTTCCTTTTCTTTTATTAATTATTATTATTATTTTTAATCATTGTTTTATTCGGGTTTTTTTTTTTTTTTTTTTTGGCTGGTGCAGCATAAGCCATAGGCTTTCTTGCACCATGCGGCCATTATTAATACTAAAGAAGTTACTGCACTCAAAGAATCGGTATAGATTATTATCCCTTCATTAGACCTGTTGCAAAATAAGGATACTTTTTGACTTAATTCCTAACAGTATTTCATCACCGATATATCTCTTTAGTCTGACACTAGTGCAGCCGTGGCTAATATTTCGCCAAAACTGTTTCAGAGAAGCAGTAAAAATTAACATCACAGTAATAACAAAAACCTCTCCCTCGGCGTTCTTCGCTGCTAGCTAAGGTGTCAGTGGGACGCACTTGAGCATTAAAATATATTTAAAATATATTTAAATTATGTCTAAAAATGCAGTTTGATAATTTTTTACATGTACTGTATTACTATATCGTCTGTTAAAAAATTACAATTATTGCACACACAAAATTACAAATATTCTAGTGTGACTAATATTTCAACAGCTTGTTAATTTTTGAGTTATTCAAAGTCAAAGGACGTTCCTGACAAAGCTAATTATATAAAGATTACTAGATATTGCAGTGGACAAAGGAACATATTCTTCTAGCACAGTGGATTCGATTCTACTCATTTGTTTTCTCAGCCCATTTCAGTAGGACACTTAATTTCTGTCCTTAAAACCTTATAAAAATACACAATTCACGGTCTGATTTCAAAATACACCACTCGACAAAAGTAACAGAACACGTAGAAAACGTGGTGGAACTCGTGCAGCTTGCGATGATGCGGGACAAAATTTGGTATGGTGGTGTACCATAAAATAAATAACGACGAAATGAGGAGACAGAGAGAAACTTCGGATAGATATAAAGGTCATTTATATGGGTTGTATAAGAATTACCAAAAGGGTTACATTACAGAAGTCGATACAAGATGCTCGAAAATGTGGTCGCATGACATCAGTACGGCGTAGGATCCCGTCCAACAGCTAAACAGGCCTAACAGCCGTGAACCATGCTCCATATAAGGGTGTCTATAAGATTCTGTGCGGAGCAATATGGCCTTAGTTGTTAATGCTCCTAAAAACCAAACAACAAACAAGATTCTGTGGCAACAAATCCCATTCTTCCACCAGCGCAGAACTTAGCTCACCGAGCAGTTAGCTGTCGGCGTGAGATGCGACGCCCAAGTGCATCCCACACAAGTTCGTCGGATTTAATCTTGGCGATCGCGCTGACCAGGCAATCGTTGGAGATCTTCAGTTTCACCACTTGGGCTCTATGGGCAGTGGCGTTGTCGTGCATGAAAAGAAAATCTGAACCCTAAGCAAGAACCCTAAATATCGCAAGAAAATCTGCCCCAACCTCACCCCTAAAAGTCGCAGACATGGTTCAAGGATCTGTACCTGTGCACAGTTAGGGTTCTCCTATCAAAAACATAAAGAGGGGGTTCGGCTGTTGGTCATTATTCCGCCTCATACGAGAAATCGCCTCACCGTAATTGTCCATTTCTCCTATGTTGGAAGGATGGTGTAACCTGAAAATACAGTTGATGGCAGTACGTCGTACGGTTCCGTCTTGCTTTTTGGAGCCAGATAGTGGTCTGTTCTGGTTGAAGTAGCGCTCGGAAGACCTTGGCCAGCTCTTTTTGTAATGGCTCCTTCTCCTGAAACTCCTTCCATAGACGACACCGCGTGACACATTAAACCAGCCTGCACCTCCGCCTGCGACTGCTTCGCTTCAAGTCGTCCAATGGCTTTGTTTGTTTGTTTGGGGAATTTTTTGGTGCATCGGCATCTATGGCCATAGTGCGCCAGTCCAATAGCCTACCATCTCAAAGAATCATCCAAACGACGATGACTTGCCATCCTGAATACTGGAAGTGCAGCTATCCCACTAAGAAAGCCAAGAAACGGGGAAGAAGTGATGTGGTCGCAACCCGTGTTTTTATAGGCATGAATAATTTGCGACTCTGTAAGGTGGTAGATCGATTTCTATTGCATACACAGAATTTGAATGCCAGTATGCCTATTATATCAAATATTCATGAAAAAAATTTTGTTCCGTTAATTTTTTCGAGCAGTGTAAAAGATCGAAACACTTCGGTAAGAACGTTATCGATCTGATTTCCATGTGAATTAGAAAGTTTGGTAACGATTAATATTAACTCCACACTTGCATCCTTGATATAAGTCTATGGTTCCCTTCAATTTCCACTTCTATTTTACCATTCAGTAAGATCACGAATTTAGTGTGATTTTCCCACTGAAGTTATTTCGTGTTTTTCAGTCTGAGAAGACGAAAATCGGCCGGTGAACAAACAACAGTACAGACATAATAAAGACCATAGGAATTTACGTAATAGGACTACAGTAGTTGATGAGCCATGAACTCTCAGACAACCAACGCTATTTAGTGTAACTGATGTGTTTTGATAATTTCCGGGGCATCACAGTGAGATCCATCACTCCTATTTCGAGGGTGAAACTTTAAAGCGATCCGCAGAACATCCGCTGGGTATCACACCGGGGTGAATCTAATAATAACATTTTAGGAGGTTTCTGTGTCAGGGAGCGCATAATATTGCTCTAAATACTCCTCTGGATCGTGACTTAGAGTCCCAGTAATGGTATGTTTTGGGTCGGAAGTGCCACCAAGGCTATATTTTGTTCAGGGGTTGAGCACACTTTCTCCTCCCTCGCACATGGTATATCGAAAAACGTGATCATTTCATGTCGATCTCGGCTTTCGTCAGAAAGAATCATAAAAAAGGAGAGTTAGCAGAAGATTACCTTCAGATAAAATTAAATCCACAGAAAATCTTCCAAATTTAAATCAGATATATGCGTTGCCTTAACTTCAGCTTTAATAATGTCTTTCCAGTTCCATTCTTTTGAATCACATTTATTTCTTTTTGAGTTTTAAATACCGGTATCTTGAAGTCTATGGTAATGGTATGAGGACATTTACAAGTTGGAATGTCAATATATTAGCCACGGGGGCTCAGATCTGGTGAGTATGCGCTTGGTTCACCCAGCGTCCTGAGCTGGATATCATCATTCTTCTCTTTCTTGGTGATTCATTTCTACTTTTCTCTCTCTCTCTCTCTCTCTCTCTCTCTCTCTCTCTCTCTCTCTCTCTCTCTCTCTCTCTCTCACAGGGTTACTCGGGAACTACTGGTGCAGCATAAGCCTCAGGCTTTCTTGCATCATATGGATATTGATAATAATAATAATAATAATAATAATATAATTGGGGGTATTGTTTTTATTTTTCTGAATCTAGAACTTGCTTTGACATCACGGAAACCATTCTCGGTAGAACGAAGGATTATTTTACATTTCTGCAGAAAGGCAATCTGTTGTTCAGAATCAGATTTTGTATATGACATCCAAGAATTAAAAAACACAGTGCTTTCGGGAACATGATTCTTGGTTATGGCCTGCTTTTCCGCAATTTAAAATCTTGTGATGTGATCAATTTATTATCTGTGACAGCTGATGAATCTTTACATTTTTCTTACAGTTCACTACAGTGCAATGTTACATATTTGAATAAATTCTTACACTTCGAATGAGTAACACTTCTCCATTAGAAAAGTTTACTTACTCTGAGTTAAATACCACCGCTCAGACGGCACCGTTTGTAAAATGGTATGGGATAAAAAACTGTTATCCACATATTTGTCTCTATTAGACTTAGGAAAGCAAAAAGGTGAGGAAGAAGAAGACATGCCGTCGAAAGAGGCAGTTACTCCTCACTCATAAATCCCTCGAATAGGCAACGCCTCCACTTAGGGAAGGCTGATGTTACCTATTCTTGGTAACTCGTGCAGCATCAAGCCCCACAGACAGCACCGTTTCAAGCCTTATTGGCCTATCTTCGGTGGGTGGGCAGGTACCCTGATGTTGCACCGTTTTGAAAACAGTATTGGATAACGATCTCAGCTATCCTCAATATCCCTATGAGACTGAGCAAAGAAAAAAAAAAAAAAGAGGTAGGAAAGTGACAGTAAGAGAGGAAGAGGAAAATATGCCGTAGAAGAATGAAAGGGGTAGTTAGTCTTAATTCTGACACTAACTCAAAGCTCCATACCCCGACTGGGAAATATGTCCCCACTACCGAGGACTGTTATTACCCAATCGGGATCCCACAAAGATAATTAAATTCTTCCCACCGGTGCCATTTCTGGCTATTTGGCCTTCATCAGTGGGCAGGTATCCTGGTTAAACCAAACGCGCTTTCCAGTTCTCAGATATTTCTGTAAAATTAAACCCATCAAGGACTCTATATGGGTCCTGCTTTGGAACCACATAGTGGTCTACATGGTTCTAAAAAAAAAAATCTGCATACTCCCTACCCCCTGTAATAAACAGAAAGGGACAGTCGCCCTTATCCACTCATATCTGTATACCTCTCAACCCAATTGGGCTGCTCACTCTCCCACTGACACGCTCCGAGGAAGGCCCAGTCCATGTGACCATCAGGTTGGCAGCCGCTTGGAGTTGGCTTGCCCTAGATGGGTTCTAGGGTCGTCCCCCTCTTTCATGCTCCTTTTATTACATGCAGCTTTCAAAGCTCAGCCGCCGTACATGCGAGAGAGAGACCAAATGCCTGCAGCTGACTTGGTCCCTTTCCCTCTAATAACAGCTAATCAAGTTGTTACGTCCACTCCCCCAAACCTAGACTGATCCTTACCATCTAAGCTGCACATATATGTTATCATCTATTAGCCGACATCAAGGTGTGGGGAAACAGCATTATTGTAGGAATCTTTGCTTTCCAAGTTGTAGTAACCCTAGTACCAAAAATCTGATTGCAGCATGCGTCATTCGAAGGGCGCACTTTGACACCTCCACTGCAGAGCCTCCTTCTTTTCGTTTCCTAATTTTCCAAGCCTGATATTTCCCTTCGTTTAAGAGGTATATCAGGATGCGCATCGCTCTGGAAATCGGGGCCGGAAACTGTAAAAATAGTACTTGTTCCCTGGTCAAGCGCGGTATTCCCATTTTTGTGCACACTGAGGCTTAAAACGGCCAGATACGCTGGATAACCGGGCAGGAGAAGAATGCGTGTTCCACTGTTTCACGCGCCTTGCAGTATAAACATTCAACATTCACATGCCCTCGAAATTTGGCTTTATTCATCTCCACTGGCAAGTGCCCATGTATTATTCTCCATGCCAAGTCTTTTCGTGACTCAACCTATATGATGATGTAGGTTACGCAACATCTGAGTCGTATCCAGTCTCAGCCAGCTTCGCGGCATCGGCACTGGCGGTACATTCATATCGAATAACTTCCAATATATCTCTGAAACTTTAAGCTTGTTTCCCATGTACAGGCCCCCTGCAGATAATTCTTGTAATTGTTTGATTACCAATTTATAAAAGAGTGTTATTATTTCTACTGTTGGAAGAGTATGTTCCTTTCCTAACAATTCAGTAAACCTCCCCATATTATACTTTACTAAGGCAGCCGCTGCATGGGTTCCCCATAGAGCCGTTCGGATGTGCTTTAACACAAACTGCAGCCATTATCAACCCACTGTAGGATGGAAGGCTCCTCAACAATTCACGTTGAGGGAAATGGACCATAATCTGCCACGCTGGGCCAGTGCGGGTTGGCAGATCGACCGTATTCAGCAGTCAGGGGGCTTGAACCCCGGTCTACTCAAGGAGCGTGTGCTACTGCACTCCCGCTCCTGATCACTGGGCTACGGAAACATAAGCCCACCTTAACCACTTCAACTGTGGTACTGCATAGCTGTACCACAGTTGAAGTGGTTAAGGTGGGCTTATGTTTCCGTAGCCCCCCTCACAATTCTTGCAGTATATCCTCTGCTGCGTCACTTCTTGTTGTCTGCTGTTCCAGAAAAATTTAAATAATCTTCGAGTTACCTTTCTCTGCGTGCAATAATTGATACAATGTTCATCAAAATCGGTACCAGAATCGTCTACATAATATAAACCCTTCCAGAGAAAGAAAACTTCCCCAGATTCCACTCTGACAAAGCGTCCTTCCAAGAACCCAGCAATTACCGGGACGATACTGCCGAATATTTCGCAAAGGGTACCCCCAGGATAGTTACAGGGGCTGCCGAGACCGTGAGGCCTACTGGCAATTGTACTGGAACCTCAGTTCCCCACTGTTGACGTTTGATCTTGCTTTTATTTAGACATAGACCACTATATAAGCTGAAATAGCTGAAAGTATCCAGCGCTCTTTGTAGAGAACTGCTGTCCGCTAAAGTTAAGATCACGTCATCCGCATGTGCTACATATTTACAATCAGAATGTGGGTCAGGAAGATGAACCCTGCTGATGTTTTTAGAAATAACTAATTGCCTTAATATGGGTTCTAATGCCAATGAGAATAGTGCAGGGCTCAGTGGGCACCCCTGTCTAACGCCTCGTTCCAGTTTTATTTTCTCTGAGCTGTAGCCATTAATCAAAAGAGTAGTTTGTGCCCCTTTGTACAGACTTATAATAGCTGTTCTTAATAGAGAACCCATTCGGACTGTATGTAGCAAACTTCTTAGGTATTCATGGGAACGCTTGTCGAAAGCCTTTGCTAAATCAAGAATAGCCACCACTATGCTGTATTGTTTCTGCTTACAATATCCTTGCAAATCTTTCAGAAATAACAGATTTGCCATCGTGGATCTTGTTGGAATTGCATACGTTTGATTAGGACCTATAATGTGCTCTAAATGCCTTTTAAGTCTGCCGTTTAGCACTTTGGCATAAATTTATAATCTATGTTGAGTAATGACACTGGCCTCCATTCGCCCACTTCTTTCCCCGTTTTACCTTGTTTTTTGAGGAATACGGTTTGGGCTTCTATAAATCCTTCCGGGACTACCCCTTCCGAGAGAAACTCGGAGAAAATGACAACCAAGACTGGTCCAATTCCCTTCCAGTACTTTTTATAAAACTCTACTGTTAGTTCATTTGGACCTGGCGCTTTGCCTCCTTTTATTTCTGTCAAGGCTGACGATAGTTAGCCTTGAGAGAAAGGCTAACTATCGAGTTAGCCTTCTTCTTGTCTATGAGCTGCCAGAAACCATGGTATTTCCCAGTTCGCTGGTAAGACTGGTCCTCTAAATGCTGTATACATTTGCTTGTAAACATTTGCAAAACACTTAACAATGTCGCCAGTAGTCTGATGTTGGCCTGGGCCTTCCTGTATCTGTGTGATCTGTTGAACTGCTTGGAGAAGAGAGCTGATGACTTGTCTGTTTTTCTATAACATATACGCATCTGGAAATCTTCGTTTTCTGCCTGCCTCTCTAATAGCGACAGAATTCCTTTTTGTACTTCTCTTTCTCCCACTCCATCCTGACAACACTTCAGGAGTCTCCGAACTTCATAGAGATTCCTTAATTCCCTCCTGCTTTCCATACTCGTTTCCCTCGTTAATTTTTAAAAAGCTGTTTTGATTGCATTCTTGTAGTTCGCCCAGCTTCCTTCTGTCGAGTAATTAGAATTTCTCAAATGATGTGTTATTCTTTTAATGTCATGCGGGTCACCTTGCAAGAGCACCGGTTTTAACCTCCAGGTGCCCTTTCCCTGTTCTACTGTTAAACCTAACGGAAAATCCATCATGACTAATTTATGATCCGTTATAGAACGGGGTCCGGAAATATTAATATGTCTTACCCGAGTCACCCTCTCTGCCACCTTACTTGAGACATAAAACCGGTCAATGCGGGTCCCTACCGTTCCCCTAGACCAGGTTGCTCCATGACTTATAGGATATTTCATTCTCCCTACATCTATCAGGTCATGCTTTAAGCACAAACAGTTGAGCTCCAAAGAGCCCCCCTGTACCTCTTGTAGGATCCCCCGTACCTGTCTTTGGTACGCTCAGGAGCGGTGTTTGGTGCATACACATTAATCAGCCTTATTGTGTGCAAACCTAATCTCCAGTCAATGCAGATTATTCTACCTTCTATATCTCTTTGAAGATTGCAGAATTTTCCTATAATTGGTGGTAAGACTATAATGCCTACCCCCGTGGCATTCCTTGAACCAAAACTGCAGAAACTTAAACACTTGAGTCTGTTCTGGAAATTGCGTACTTGGACACTATTAAAAAGTGACTTTCTTGAATGAATAAAATTTTTACGCCTAGTAATCACATGCTCTTCCATACATGATGCTCAGCCTGCCCTTGAGCAAAGCCCCGTATATTCCAAGTGCCAATAATTACTATGTTAATGCGTTTGCACCGTTTGAAATATGATATGGGATAAAGATCTCTGTTATCCTCATACTATCCATATTAGATTTAGGAAGGCAAAAAAGATGTAGGAAGGTGATAGTAGGAGAGGAAGAAATGCCATCGAAGGAAGAAAGGGACAGTTACTCCTTCAACTCACACCACTCAAAAACTCATAAATTCCTTGAATAGGCAACGCTTCCCCAGTAGAGAAGATTGTTGTTACCTATTCTCGGAAACTCCGTGGCCATCCCCCCTATATAGCACCATTTCGGAGCTTATTGGCACCTCATCAGTGGGTGGGCAGGTACCCTGGTTTCGAAGGCATCTGGTTTCTTATTGGTAGGTGGGTAGAATACCCAAAGTATTCAGGTACCCTGGGTATTCTACCCACCAAAAATCTGGGTAGAATACCCAGGGTATTCTACCCAGATTTTTGCTAGTCAGATTTTTGATAGGTGGGTTGAATACCCTGGGTATTCTACCCACCTACCAAAAAACTGACTACCAAGTTGTGACTTATTTACACAATATGAGCGATACCAAAAGGTGTCTTTTTAGACTAATGAAATTTTAAATAGTTTAAGGTTTTCTGTCCAAAAAATTTATTAGTATTAATTCTGTACACATAATAAGGAAATCATATCACTAATATATGATTATTTTGCTATAATTAGTTTTGCTTTTTTTCAGATACTTGTATATTAGCCATCATTATTCGCTTGTAAAAATTAAAAACTACTTAAATGATTCAAAATCAAAATATTATTAAAAAAAAAAGGATACTAACCACTTTGGAGTATTGAAAAAGATCGCATATGATCAGCGGCACAAACTCTTATTACAGTTTGAGAATCGATGCCCCATTTACGATATTAAAATCCTGTCCAATATTTATCAGATGTGGGAATTCGCGTTGTCTAATAAGTTTGTAACCTATTTGAAACGTGTTAGGGATCACGCACTCCGCTATTAAGCTGGAAGTATTGGATTCATTATGCAACTGATTCGAGCTGTATTAGTAAGGATTAGTAGCAGATGCAGCGAAATGTTGCTACTTTTGGGGGTAAATGAGTCAGGAAAGCATCCAACATGTCACACTCAGTTGCTATATAGTGGTCGTTACAGAAATTGCGAAACCTTATTGTTCGACTGCAGCCGGGTGTGCTAATTGATGCAACTACACCTGCTGGTCTGTAATGGTCTCCAAGTCCAGATCACTGTTTCATGATGAATCATCATTAACAAGGATGCGCTTACGTGAATCCCACAAAGCCACCGAGTTGTGTAACTTCTACAAGTGCATGATATATGAGAGTTTTAAGGAAACACGATACAAATTTCGCTGTTCCATCGCGAAATTTGTATAATTGGTATACATTTCATTACCGTAGACTTGCATAATGGATTTAGTTTCATTCATCGCATTATACTAATCCATATTGTGAAATTAAACCGCACAAATCTTGTAATAATATTATCACATCATGAATCTATATTTTCTTTGTTATTTGAGAATTAATTTCAAGCTATTTTTACATAGTCTTTTCTGTAGTTAGCCATGATTATACAATATACAGACTGAATATACACAAGCTGGCAAAATCGAAGAAAGTGACTGTCTTAATACTTTGTAAGCGGAATTAAAGTGAAACAACTTTGATTTTACTTGTACACAAATATCCTGACTCGATTATTGGGAAAAATGCTCAAAAACGAACTGTAAAGTAATCTCTATTAAAAATGAAAGACTTCTAATTGAAAAGAACATAATTATAGTAAATCGAAAGAGCTTACCATAAGCTAAAGACATTGATGTTTTTGGTCTTGAAGTGTTTTCTGCTTAACCTGTAAACGTGAGTGATTTAAGTCCCCTATTAAGTTGGCCAAATTAACTCCTGAAAGCATCCCAGATGTGCTCAACTAGATTCCAACTGACTGACCAGCCAGGAAATCTGGCTGATCAGTCCACTGGAAGAACATCTTGACGTCCTCAAGTCCTATTAAAGGTTATCACTGCCCGTGAATATGAATTCCTGGAATATGTCAAGTCTTAAAGGCCTCATATGACTTTATATTCTGCACTATAATAAAATATGAGTGCATTTTTGCTGTTTTTTTCGCCAAATAAAGCTAAAAAGGCAACTAAGAGCATGAAGCCTCAAAGTATTGTGTCTATAAATTGCGTTAAATGAAATATTCGGTATGCTGGATGAATAAAGAACAAAAGTTCATCCTGTTTCTAACAGTGACCGATCTACTGAGAGTAGCCCCTCCTCCTCTTCATTGCTATCTATATAAATAAATGAGTAGATAAAGAAATGAAACTAAGAACCTGCAGATGTGAGCTCATTAGTTCTGGCAACAAGGTTAGACACGTGTTGGGTGGGCTATGATAGGAGCATCAGTCTCATTCCGTTCTCAACTTGTAATGCCACGCTCCTACAGAGATTCCTTCAGTACAGCATTGTTCAAAAGTGCTGGGTGGGTGCCAAAAATTGAAATATGATACGGTTTTATCATTCATTAAGTCAATCACTGTTCGGATGGCATGAGGTTAAGTGTTTAATAAAATCCTGAAGTGAATAAATTTATGTCGCTTTCCCTGACATTTAATTCCGCAATTTTTAGGTCATTGTTTACAATTTATTACTATTTGGAATAGTCATATAAAGAGTCTCATTTAAACAACAATTTGTCAATCCAGTAATTCCAAGTTAACTTAAAATATTAGTATTAGCCAAATAGTGCAAGAAAGTCACTGGCTTTTGCTGCCCTTCACAAAAAAAAAAAAAAAAAAAAAATTATAGATAAGAAAATAAAAATTATGCGCTTCGCTCCTCATGTAGGCATCCATCCATCCAGTTGACCATTGGTGACCGCTGGCTTAAAATAAAACTTTCCAGAATCTAATCTTTATAACAGTAAAAAGTTTGTCTTCATTCATTTTGATAACCTCTTTAGCCCTTATAAATCTCACAAGGAACTTGCTTGTCAAGCTCTGTGGTGCACGTAACTGAAGTATTAACCTCGTACAATCGCCCTTCTGCCGATCTCATCATGCGATTTTCTCATCTTTCGATGCTTTCAAGGAGCTCATTGTCTTTGTTAAGATGACATCTCCATCCTTGGCCACAGTATTTCAAGTGCAGTTTGTTTGTTATTTGGTTTTTAGGAGCATTAGCAACTAAGGCCATATTGCTCCGGGGATATACGGTGGTCATTCCCTGACCTTTCCGCATCCTCCGTATTTGGTGGTTACGGGCTCGAACCCCGGTCTAATCAAGAAGCGGGTGCTACGCACTGATGCGCCTGCCCACCTAGCTACGGAGGCGCCTCAAGTGCAGTCCTACAGTTGCCGTATACAGTGGGATTATGACCACTCTACCTCTTCTGTTCGATAAATCATTGATGTTTCACGAGCTTCTGTTTGCCTGTTTATAATGCTCGGAGAACTTCATATTTGTCTGTATTGTAGCTTCCAGATCTCTTTCCTCCTCCTTTACTGTCTTTAATTCAATCCCATCAAGCGTATAAGTTATTTTGGGGTTGCTATTTTCCACGTGTAAGACCTTGAAGTTTGCTGCATTAAAACGTAGCTGCCACTTTTCTAACCATTCTTGAAACTTGATCAAGTGATCCTGAAGGAGCGCTGCTTGTCACTGATCATTAACGACTGTCCCAATTTTCACTTTGTCTCGAACTTTTGACATCACGACCTGTAACCTTTCGTCGATATCGTTTACGAAAATCAGAAAAAAACAGTGGTTCAAGAATCGATCCTTGGGGAATCCACTCGTGACGTTACACCAATCATGAAAAAATAACCATTAATCACAACCTCTGCATTCTGCTCCGCAGCCACTCTGTGATCCATCTTAGAATCTGAACATGTTCATGTTCCTATTATATAGTAACCTCTAATGAGGGACAGAGTCAAATGCCCTGGTAAAATCCAAATAAACTATGTCGAAGTTGTTCCTTACATCCAGCTTATGAGTAAAGTGTAAAACTAGCTTAGCATGTTAGTTAAATGTGATTTTCCCAAAACCATGTTGCGAGTTCATCCGAATGCCATTGCTATCTAAACGTCTTTGGATTTCCCTCTCATTGCCTCCAAGACATTCCCTACCACTGAAATAGTAACGTAGCTAGAACAATATTCAACACACAGATGGAACAATCTGATAAAAAGATATATTACTGGTTCTTTGGTTTTCTGTTAATGAAGATAGTTAAGTAAATGAATCCATTCCATATGTCACTGGTACAATTGCAAAGTTTCTTCATATATTGCCCATAGAGAGTCAACACACCACAATAACAAATCCCAGTTACGCTGAAAATGAAGAAACAAGTATGTCAGAGAAAACGTAGCATTCTTAGCTGACAGGGTGGCAGAATGTCCTTTACTTGATTAGAACTAACACCTAATCAACACTCAGTGACTCGTAGGTTGCAATATGCGGTAAACTCTGTTGTTTGTTGTGTACCCACTTTGTATCCACAAACTCATCTAGTGAAAGCAATTTGTCCCAGAAGATCGTTTATATTTTACCAGAAGGAAGCAGCATTACTGACTTACAAGCATAGTCAGAAAAAACACGGCGATGCACAACATACGTTTTGATTTTTGACACTTTATTTCTGACAAAATATTGTCAGAAATATTCCCATAACGCACTGTATTATTTATGTGATCCTCATTAAATAGATAAAGCTTAATATTTAATTAAATGGGATTTTTTCTGTCCAAAGGCAGTCTTAACTCTCTCAACGTTATACATCTTAATGCAGTGATTCTTCAGTTCCCTCCGTGCTGCTGTCTATAGGTCTGTTTCCTTGTGTATTCAAGGCTGGTTTGTCTCTTTGAAGGAAGCTAAAAAATACTGATTAATTGAAGGGGGGAACCCCCACACTTCTGCTCAAGCCCGGATAACCCAAACTCTAGTTAAAAAGCAAGCATAAACTTCCCTGGTCTGGGAACTCGAACCGAAATCTTTCCAAACGGATGTCACTTAGCTAATAAATTGTAGTGCATTATGGGAAGAGTAAAAGTACTACATTGTAATTAGGCATACCAATTTTAGTTATGCGTGAACACTTTTAAATTAACAAATATTAAAATAGATATTATATATCTCGCGCATATATATGAATGATATATAATATATATTTATTAGCTGCCGGTTTCAAGAACACAGGTACTAATAGTGCAACTGCTTATTTATTCATTCAGACAGAAGCGTTCATACATTTAATATGCCACGATATCCTCGCGAAGAAACCGGTAGGGGTGAATTTGTGTAAATCCAACTCTCAGAACATGTATAAAAAAATATTGCAAATATTATGGGAAAATAAATAGAAATAGGAATACTTAGAAAATAAGCTATGGCTTTGGACTGATCTCGACTATACAAACACACTATAGTTTGGTATACATCATAAGCACACAATATATGTAAAAGCCCGCAACTTCCAATTCTATTGTGAATATATCAACATTACAATACATATACAACGAAAGTGGCAGAGGGAAATGCTGCTACTGCAGAGTAACCGCTAGAATATTCCACTGAAAAATGTTTTCATATCTTGTCTTGCTTACCGTGTGATCCTTGAGTTCGTCCACGAAGCAATGAAGATATATTGTTTGCCCAATCTGCGTGGTCACGTTCCTTGTACTACTTGGATGTACGAGCTGAGGGTTAAACTGAATTAGATCTCGAGCTTTATCTAATCGATATATCGACTTTGGGGTTGGCGGACCTATTCCTTTCATGCCCTTCGAAAGATTTTCATATTTTCCACTTGCTCCTGAAATGTAAAATATGTTTCAAATAAGATTATGTAAATATAAAAATGCAGTTCCCACAATACCTAAAATACAAGAGAAAGAGAGAGGATGAAAGAGAAAAAGGAAATATTCCTTCCGCTAATCCATTGTGTGTGTACATAAATTGTAGTAAACAGATAAACAAACAATTACGGGACCAATAATCCAAAAGTACAAAACCACTATCTACGACTTTACATGAATCCAGTAAGAGAACTTATTCTATTTCGGCCACCGTACATTTAATTTTATTTTGCGATAAATATAATGAAACTGGGGTTTGTTTCCATCACTCTCACGTTTTACGTAATGGATTTATGACAGTAATTCCAGCAAGCGATATTTCGAAGTTTGTTTCTGTGAATTACCGCAAGTTTAATGCTCCCAACGGACTTTTATTTATTATAATTACTAAGAGTCAGCTAGTTTTACACCTGCTTGACAACCATCTCCTTCGGATAGAGCGAAGAAGTAAGCATGGTCATATCGCCAGATACACACCTCTACCGCCATTATGTCTGATGGGAGAGATAATTAATTATATTTCAGTGGATGTGTTTTCACAGATAAGCTCATTAGGGAACACCTTAGTAGACGGAGTTCAATTAATCTCATCAAGTCCGAGTTAAATAGGTAGGAACTTTAGCCCCCCGGTGGGAATTTTACTCAAGTCGAGAAAATATTAATGACTTTGACTTAAGTTAGTTACACGAACTGACAAATAACTGGAGCTGTGCAGCACACCCAGTTACGGTCCTCATACAAAAGCCAACCTTTCTAAGTAATTTCTTATCGGTGAATGATGTTATTTGAGCTTCTTCTGCCTCTCGTTTAGTCCTCTCCTGTAAAACTAATGATTCTATCTTGTAACTTTACTCCGATACACTAAACTGCTGAAAAGCAGCTACCCTACCTCACCTCCGGGCACGCACAAATTTAGCGTTCGCTTGTTAAGATTCGTGTTCGGATTGTGATCGGCCAGAAGCTGTCAGCCCATTGCTAAAATATAATTAATGTTTCTCTTAAAAAAAAAAACATAATAATTCTAACATACAAGGCAGCCTGTTACTTTGTAAGTGTCATTTTAATTGTGCTCTTAAAGCGTGTCAGTTTAGCTAAAGAGTAGAATAAAATATGAATTCTAGTCAGCTCTTAATCAATGGAGTTAAAAAAATCTTTATACACCTAATTTGTTATTTAATCACTTCAGTAATAATTCAACAAGTATAAATTATTGATATGTTGTTTGCTAACAAAATTTATTTTGCTTGTTTAAACATTTATTAACAGGTATTTTCAACTATTTTTTTTAGTTTTTAAATCGGCTCGTGCATGTCTTTTTTTTATTTATTTTCGATGTCTACAAATGATTTCATGAAACTAAATTTTATTATTAATAAGATATACCATTTTCGTTTTATTATTTTTTATAAAAATAACCTGTATTCTCTAAATCATTTGTGAATAACTTTACAAAGAATAAGTTACTTTATGAAAAAAAAATTTAGACACCATTTTCTATAATTAATCATCTGTAAACATAATTGAATGGGAAGCTTCATAATATTTTCAACTTATTGGTTTAAATCATCATTATGGTGATTGTAGTGATTTTTTTGTTGTTAAACGTGTATAGTTAGATGTTGTTCTGTATGTTACTTCTACGCTAATTCTGTTATACAAACTGCTTTGCTTGTATTTAATTAAAACGTATTTTAACCAATTAAGTTAATTACATTCCATATACAATAATATCGGTGGTACGCAGTGTATATAACGAGTTCGCTCTGAGAAGCTCAAATATTTGTTCCAAAATCATGTTATAACCTTTGGGTTCTGACGCATTTCAGTATGATGTATATATACGAGTGTTTACATATGTTTGGGATAACGCTATCCGTGTTCGAGCGTGTTTAAATCCGACAGCTGACACGCTCTTCGCGGAATCATATACAATGCGGGCTCAATGGACAAAACACACAAGGTTAACCTTTCTCGGAGTGAAATGTCGCTGTAAGTAACGTGTGTCCAAAGTGACTACTTCCACGTCTCGTGGTGGCAGCGGACCATTACTGGAATGTGTCTAAGCGATTGTTCAGCAAGCCATTTTACTGGCAGGATGTTTCCAGCCTGCTGTTTTTGGAGAAACCACTCTATTTTCACTTCTTTTTGCGTCTATAACCAAATTTGTAACCATTTCGGTTTCGGAAATAGTTCCACACACCTCACTAATGTGACTTCGTTTATGTAATGTGCACAACGTGCTACGTACATCAATTATTTGGGAATCCTTTCAGCGGAATAAGTATAATTTAAAGAAAAATAATCGTGTTTCTTGAAAGGAATAGCTACCTGAAATGTGAGAATATTTAAACTGGGTATCAGGTGTGACTGCCTTGTAAATCGATAATTTCAATGTATACCGTAAGCTTGGATTTATGTAAAATGATTTTTTCAGAAAATAGATTATTACGCAACTGACATTCTAATGCCCAACCGCACAGTATAAAGCTGCATTTACTAAGCTGCTACAGTTTGAATCCATCTTACAGCTTCAGCAAAGCTAAGTCATCTTAACCTTATACCCTAAACCCATTTTGTCTTCGAGATTTCGTAAGAACCGCGTATAACAGCCTTTCTACGTGAGAAGTAAGAAATCAAGCCAGGCTGTTAAAAGAAAATAATGATCTATTGTCCCGGTGTTCTACTTGGATAAAGAGACTTGTAACAAACTAATAATGCTCCTTTCAATGTAATATGTGGACTAGAATGTGGCTTCTGACAACCTTGGCATATTTGGGACCATCGGTATTTGGACTAGTTCCATAATTCACGCTCCACTTTTCAAAAACAACCAAGGAAAACAAATTTTAACCTAAACTTTCAGTATAACCCATTAAATGGTTATAATTCTTATTTGTTAACTTCAAAATTAATTAATTGATTAAGAATTAAGATTAAATAAATATTCCTGAATAATTAATATTAATTTTAACAAATATTCATGAATAATTGTTAAAATAATAATTAATATTAATTTATACATATAAGTTAAGAAAAATATATTTCGTATATGTTTGCTATAAGGTCATTAGTCTATCATAAACAACTTTCCTTTAAACTCTGTAGAAATTT
Source organism: Mastigoproctus giganteus (assembly GCF_048544385.1). NCBI lineage: Eukaryota > Metazoa > Arthropoda > Arachnida > Uropygi > Thelyphonidae > Mastigoproctus > Mastigoproctus giganteus. Next base: position 165,484,202 of record NC_143581.1, on the reverse strand, counting down.
CTGAATATATGGTAATTTTACCCTCTCGTATTTAGATACACTACTAAATAAACATTAAGCGCTTTGATGACAAATTTTTAGCTCACATTTTACAATTCAAATATGATTTCCCAAAGCCACAAGGCGAATATTAAATCAACATGTCCTTAATAAACAACAACAAATAAAAATTCGATGAAATAACAACACCGAATCCTGAATCCTGTAGGAGGAGGAAATGAAGATACGCCATTATTCTTAGTGATATGAATGTTTCTATGTGTGTATGTATGGAAGTTCTATGAATATTACCTTTTGATAAGATAATGTGCGTGAATTCCTTCTTGTTGGGCAATGTCTTTCTTGTTTCTTCAAAGAGTATTCCCAATTTGGCAGTGGATGTTTTGCCAGAATGTCAAAAGAAACTCTAATAATTTTCTCGTTTTGAAAAGCTTCCTGCTGTGACAAAGAACAGGATATTTCGAGTCCTAAGATATGTTGTGCAGTTAATAATACTGTACAACGAGCAGAAAACAAAATAAAATAGATTGGTGAGAAGTTAATACGATTACATATTCGGTACTGCTGGGAATATATGAATTATAAATGATGGGAGGGAATAGATTATGATGTTCGATTTTCATAGGTTTATCGAATTATTTATACTTGAACTGTAAAAATGAAAATAAAATTTAACTTTTACAACCAAATACATATATAATACTTTCCTAATTACAATAATATTTTTAAATAAATATATAAAAAAGCAGTGTGAAGAGAAATCACTTTTGTAACTCAGGGAAAATACAGAAATCTATATTATAACATTCCAAGCTATATATCCATCAGCAGGGTAGACCACGTGGTAATTACTAGCTGCGCGTTATTAATGAATTGTTTTCTGCTACCCACCAAACAAGACCAGAACGCTATTATGTAGTTTTGGGGTGCAGATGGCTGTCAGCTGGAGTACGCTCCTTGTGAGCAGTTTATGGCAATTGATATGTTTCTAAAATAGCCAGTATAGAGTAGTTAGTTAGTTCTTGCTTCTCCTTCAGTAACAATCTCGGCAGGTTTTGCAGAAAACGTATCGAGATTTCTTACTGCAAATTACAAGTATTCGGAACACAGATTAGCAAGAACTCTATTGAACGCTAGATTAACTGTAGGAGGTAATGAGGAAATCTAACAAACCGTAATATTTAAACTAAAAACATTTCTTACCAACTCCAACCGTCTATTTCGATATTTGGAATGTGTCATTCACCTTCTCTACCCACTCCTCAGATTCTTGCCAAAAAAAGCTTTTTCTCCCGACCGATCCATAAACCGTACTGATCGTCCTCCGACATATCGGAGAGACGGAGCTTCTGTGAGTGTTAAAGTCGCGCTATCGACTACCAGTGAAAGAAATGGTAACGGAGGCTAACGAAAGACACTTCGTGTTGATTTATTCGAGCCGGAGAACAAACATTTCTAAAAAAAAAGTGTGGAGAGAACTGTGCTTGCCTCTTTCCAACGTTCATCATCATCATCAGCCATTTTCAATCCACTGCAGGATGAAGGCCTCTCCAGCAACTTTCCAGTTCCTTCTGTTTTGAGCACTGGCCATCCATTTACTACTCAAAAACTCATGAATTTCATCTATCCATCTCCGCCTTTGTCTTCCAGGTTTTCTTCTAGCTCCTCTTGGGTACCATTCTGTTATTTTCTTAGTCCATCTGTCATCATGTCTTCGAGCTATGTGTCCTGCCCAAGACCATTTTAGTTCTTTAGTTTTGATAAGAATGTCCTTTACTTCAGTTTGCTGCCTAATCCATGTGTTTCTCTTCTTATCTAACAGCCTGATTCCCAATATAATTCGTTCCATTCTTCGCTGTGTAGTTCTTAGCTTCTCTTCCATTCTTTTGGTGAGTGCCCAAGTTTCACTTCCATAAGTCATGGTGGGGAGTATACATTGATTCATTATTTTACGTTTCAGACAAACTGGGATATTGCTCTTCAGTATGTGACTATATTTCCTGAATGCTATCCATCCAAAATTTATTCTTCTCTTGACTTCCAGCCATTTATCATTATTACAGCTAATAACTTGTCCCAGATAAGTATATGACTCCACCTTTTCAATTACTGCTCCTTCAATCATTATTTCCCTTTCCGTGGCATACTTGTTCATCATTACTTTTGTTTTAGCCATATTCATCTTTAGTCCAAAATCCTTACTAACTGTGCATAACTGATTAAGATTTTCCTCTAATTCTTTGGGATCGTGGCTTATGACCACAATGTCATCTGCAAATCGTAAATGGTTTAGGTACTCTCCGTTCACATTGACTCCTTTCTGCGACCAGTCTAATCTTCTGAAAGCTTCCTCAAGGGCAGCAGTAAACAGCTTTGGAGATATTGTGTCTCCTTGTCGAACTCCTTTCTCGATTTTAAATTTGCTACTGTCTTTGTCTAGTCTAATAAAGGATGTAGCACTCTTATATATTTTCTTCAAAATCATAATATATGGAGTATCTATGCCTTGTCTTTCCAGTGCCCGAAACATTGCCTTATGCTGTATGGAGTCAAATGCCTTTTCATAATCCACAAATGCCAGGCATAATGGTGTTTTATATTCATTTGCTTTCTCCATTAGCTGTGATATTACGTGAAGGTGATCCATAGTTGAGAATCCTGTCCTAAAGCCAGCTTGCTCTTTCGGTTGATTCTCATCAAGTATTCTTTCTAATCTGTTAGTAATGACCCTTGTAAACAACTTGTAGATATGGGATAACAAGCTAATTGGTCTATAATTTCCAATTTCTGATTTATCTCCTTTCTTATGCAGCAAAACTATGATTGCATTATTCCACTGCTTAGGCATCACACCTTTTCTAATGCACTTTGTGAAGAGCCTTGCCAGTTTTTGTGTTATGTCTCTTCCTCCCAATTTTAACAACTCTACAGTAACTTCATCTTCCCCCGGGGCTTTCCGATTCTTCATTTTCTTCAATGCATGTTCTACCTCATCAGGAAGAATATCGGGTATGTCGTGTGTGTTGCTACTTTGCAATCCATCTTCCCCACTGCTGGTATCATTCCCTCGCTCCTTGTATAATTCTCTACAGTAGTCTTCTGCTATTTGAATTATGCCTTCTCTGCTGTTTATAAGTACACCATCGCTATTCTTCAGTTTCAGTATCATTTGTCTTTCTGTATTACTGCTCATGGCTGCTGATTTAAATCCTTTGTTTTCCCTTAATGCTTGTTCTACTTTTCTTGTGTTAAATCTTCTTATGTCCTCTCTGAGTCTCTTTCTAATGGCTTTGCATAACTCAGTATACTCAATTTTCTCCCTGTCAGTGTTTTTCTTGCTCTTCATTTGTCGTCTTTGGTTCATCATGACAAGTGTTTCTTGACTAATTTTTTCTTCTTTGGATTTCTGTTTCCCTATAGGTTTCTTGGGCTTTATCACTTTCAAAAAGTTGTAATATTCCTCGTCGATATCTTGGTCCTCAGCAGTCTGCAGAAGCTCATACTTGTTCTTAAGTTCCAGTACATACTGCTTTTTCTCCTCTTCTGTTATCTCAAAGACCTTTGTATTATTTACTCGAGTCAGTTTTTTCCTTTCTTTTCCTACATCTATATCAAGTGTACATCTTACCATTCTGTGATCACTTCCAACATTTACCTTATTCAGGACGGTAACATCAGTCACAATATATCTTCTGTTAGTGATTATGAAGTCGATTTCATTAGTTGTTAATCCATTTGGACTCTTCCATGTCCACTTTCTGTTCACCCTTTTCTTGAAAAAAGTGTTCATTACTGACATTCCTTGAGATTCTGCAAATTCCACAAGTCTTTCACCTCTTTCATTTCTTTCACCAATTCCAAAATTTCCTATAGTTCCCCTTTCTGCACTGTTTTGTCTTTTTCCAACTTTAGCATTGAAGTCCCCCATAATAATAGTGTAGTGGGTTTTCTGTTCATCTAGAAGACTCTCAATTTCGGTGTACATTTCTTCAACCTCTTCATCATCATGGCTCGATGTTGGTGCATAAATCATTATAATCTTTAGCTTGTACCTCTTAGAAATCTTGAGTATTAGTCTTGACACCCTTGGTGATGTACTTTTGAATTCCAAAATGTTGTTTTTAAAATCTTTATGGACCAGAAACCCAACTCCACCTTCACTCCTTTCACTGTTTCCATTGGTGTACAGCAGATTTCCACTTGATAAACTTATAAGTGATTCATTTCTTCTTCTTGTTTCAGCCAAACCGATGATATTCCAATTCACATTTTCTAATTCCTTTTCCAGCTCTAATATCCTATCTTCACCGATGAGTGATCGTACGTTATAACAGGCCAAGTTCAATTTCCGTGCATGGCAGCCTGGTCGTACCCAGAGATTCTTAGCACCCTCTGCTTCCACTCTGATCCTCTCGCTGCCGTAAGAGGGAGAGTGAAAGCTGCTGGGGACTGAGGGCCATTTGTATTGTTGTGCTCTCATTGCTGGAGGGTTTGGTCTTTTCCTCTTCACGCTGACCAGGCGTCTTGAAGAGAACCACTCTACACGTTCGTTGCCACCTAAGTGACGTAACAGGGCTTACCATCGAGAAGGTGTGCATGAGTGGATTTTAGGGAGGCAGGCCAACCAGACTTCTCCTAAATCTTCTGTAATAGAGAGATATTGGATCCATCAGTGTTTTAGGCTGAGTGTCTGATAACACACAGGATACCTGTTCCCCTCTAAGCCCCTTCCAACGTTACCAGCACGCAATTTTTCAGAATTTTTAAGGGAAAAAAATGACAGATAGCGAAAATGATATGTATGATGTACTTTATGCTATAGTATATAAGACGATTTTGTCATCCCCAGATTAATGGATTATTATTTTATTTCTTTATTTTTTTAAGTTGTCTGGAATAGTATGTGTTGAGAAGGTGATGTTTTTTTTAACGATTCTGCGACTATTTTTTTTAAATCTTTGCACTATTTGATTTGGACAAGTTCACACGGGTCCCTTCTACTAAGGTTACATAAAACACTGCTCAAGTTTAGGAAAAAGAATATCTGAAAGAACTGTACTACTGCTTAAATAATAATTAATATAGAAGACTGTTAATTATGAACTTTCCCGATATTTTTGTCTATATGTGTAAGGATGTTTCAACGCTCCAGCCACTAGTGTAGTCCAGTAATGCAGTGATCCAATCCTTAAGTTTGCAGATCAAATCACCAAAGCGGCTAATACAGTGGTAATCGCAGTCTTCCGTATTAAAAGAACGGGGTTCAAATTATTCCGGAAGATCTTTTATAGTCTTCTTTTACACCGCAGAACTTTTATCCTAGAAAGGGACAAACCGAAAGAGGAACACACGTAACTTACAGAAACGATATCTTGAATACTCATGACATTAGTTGCCTGGATATACCAACCTAACCAAGCAGAAGAACTTAATCACATGACCATTTCCTGCTTTGAAGTGTTCGGTTTCAAGGCAAGCATTTCATTGTGTTATATAAATTGCACGAAAAACTCCTGATACCGTTGCCTAGACTGGAAAATTGAATAATATTGAATGCGTGGTGTCATCTGTCATTGTAATCCACGGTTATGCAGAGATGTAAGGATTATCACATTGTGAGACGAAAAGGATTTAGTTATCTCGTATATATTCTATTCAGTCAAATCTAACAATTTCCTAACAAGATTCTGTATCTTAGGTACCAAAAACAATGGCTGCCTTGAATTCTGGATTAACCGATAGATGGATATAAAAATAGTTCTGATCAATCTTAATTTCAGGAACTCTCTCTTAGCATTTCTACACTTGTTCTATATCCGATGATCCTGAGCTTGCTATTTGTTTAGTGTCACCTGTTTACGTCTTATTTCACTGGTGTTTTCTTCCTTTTGCGTGGAAATTTGCTCATATCCGGCAAGTTTCTAAAAGGGTGGCAAATCTCTCTCTCTCTCTCTCTCTCTCTCTCTCTCTCTCTCTCTCTCTCTCTCTCTCTCTCTCTCTCTTCCAGTTATTGTCCTATTGCACTCAACTCTGTTCTTTCCAAGGTAATGGAGAAATCCATCAAACGCCAACTCTTAAACTGTCTTGAATCCCTCTATCTCATGAATGATCGCCAATATGGATTCCGTAAGTGTGGATCTACAGGTGATGTATTGCTTTATCTGAGTAATATTATGCGTGAAGATTACTTGCCTTTGGATAACTTCAATGGAAAAGTATGGTCAGTCAGTTTTCAATGGGTAGCCATTGAAAACTGACTTGTTTTCTTCCTTACCGCTTATAAAGGCAATGGTGGATAGCTCTGTCTTCTCAACTAATGCTAGTATTCCCCAAAATTCAGTTCTTTCTCCCACACTTTTCCTTTTATATATTGAGGACTTCTTCCAATGACTAAAAATTCTAGCCACAGTTTTGATGATGATAGCGTATTACATTTCACCTTCCAGTTTGAGAAACGTTGCCTTGCACAAAACGCTTCACGTTCTCAAATCACCACCACCACGACTACCGATTCCTTAAATGCCGATCTTCTTGTAATTCTACATTGGAGCCAAGAAACCTTAACTTCGATCCTTCTAATACTTCTGTCCTGCATTATTTCTCGCAAAAGGCAGACTACTTACTAGCAAAAAACAGTCTATTATTCCCATACTCATAATCGATTATGTTTGATTTCTAGAAAAGATCATATATCTTTATTGATGATTACCCTGACATAATAACCTCTCTTGGCAATCTGTCTTAAGAACATCATAAATAGTGTTTCCTATAAATCAAAAAAAAAAAGTTAAAAAAAACCGGATTTTCTTTTTTAATCTCTGCGTTACTTCTCTTCTAAACGGCTACTGAATTCTTAAATCCGTCTACTTTGAAATACTGTTTCCAAATCTGAAGGGGTACCCAAAAATCCTCCCTCAATCTCCCACTTAAAAGAGAGCAGTTAAGTTATGGTCTGTCTCTTATAAATTCTCTCCATTCTGACCCGTAGATGTTCAGTATCTGATGCATGACTCCTCTAGAGGTGCTTCTAAGGGCACTGTTCTTAAAGACAATATACACGGAGCAATATGGCCTTAGTAACTGATGCTCCTAAAATCTTACAACAACCACCTTTCAATCATGGCGAATAATGAAGCATATTTCATTCATGAGACAATATGACGCTACAAATCAGGGTACACAATTTCCTGCAATCAGAGAGTTGTTCCTTGAGTTTTTGTAGGTTGATGTACAAGTACGATACTTTGAAGCACTCTTCCAGAGCACCTATGTCCCACCACTCACTCGTTGACAAAAAGCTACGCTTTCTTATGTTATGCCCACAAACAAGACAGTCCAGCTGTACTCTAATTACACGCGCCATATTTGTATAGGAGGATTAATCTCGAGCTTCCGTTCACCGTCCTCATTCTTCCTATTGTTTAACACAGATGGTATTACTGTTTATGATAACTATATTAAATTATTCACGAAAACTCTTCCAAATGACAATATTCTATAACATACTTTAACTGCTGAAATTTGGAAATCTGCGGTACTTATGGCAGTAAGGTGACTATACTGTACGCATCTGACTTTCAAGTGGATCATTAACAGAAAGTCTTCTCTCCTCAGCTCTTAACCAAAGAACGATTGATCACAAAGTCAGTCTAAGTATCACCACCGTCAAACCTTACTAACATTACTAAATGTATTTTCAGAATCAAGAAACCTTGCTGGATCTGAGCACCAAATATACAGTTTTTGTTGCTAACTCATTCTTCAACCCGCAATGATGTTATCGCTAGGGTCGTGCGTAGCGTCCAGCGATTGCGTCTATAGATTTTATCCAGCATCGTGCAATGATATCCTGGAGCCTTATTGCATGATTGTTGTGTTAGTTTGTTATAACCATATTATAGTTTGTAGTTTGTTATATAGTTTGCAAACGCTTGGGGCTCCTTTTCGTCCAATTTTTGTACCTCAATTCTGAATTCGTTTTGTGTCTTCTCATAAGCGATCTTAACTTTTATCTACCATATGATGTCCAGAATTGTGATGATGGACTCACGTTTGAGAATGGTCCAAAGCTTAAAGTTTACTTAATTTACCTGCAAGAATTCCTGAATTCCTTATTTTTAGATTATTAAATATGCATACGTTTATTTCTCCATTAAACCCTTTGCCTCTGTGTACTGGAGGATGGTATCGTTACCATTCTATGTTACAACTAGAAGAAATGACATTTCTCACCCTATTGGTGCCTCTTCAGAATAATGAAAATATTTATTGTATCCGCAGTATGAATTTTTAAAAATGTATAAACCAAGAGCCAAACTACTCTATCATTTCAATTATTCTATTTCAATTTCAAGTTCTTACTAGACGTTTTTATTTCGTAGCCTAAATAACGCTGCACGCTGTTTAACTTATAATAAAACAGCTTTCTTCCACAATATTAGCTTCCCAGTTATCAATGTTCGGAGCTCGAGATTTGTTCCAATACATATGTGGCCGTACTTTCTTAAAGTTAATTAGAAATTTCATTGTTACGTATTTTCTTTGGAATTTATTTATTTAACTGAAGCAATCTCAGTTCTGCAGAAGTACTACTATTTGAATAATAAACAACCAGAGGACTTATAATCCGCAGGGAACATTCTTTCTTTATTAAGTCCTTCTTTGTGTTTTTGCGTTCCACTTCGATGGAATTCTCCCCAATTATGACGAAGATAGGAAAGTTTATTGTGTTGGCGAAGAACGGTGCTCCAAAGTAAACACTGTGATAATCTGTTTCGGTAATCTGTATGGTTTTGGTCGACGTTCCCAAAGGATCACTGGCAAACAATCTCAAGGAACTAGATAAGTGCTTCATCATCGGCCGAACTCCAATACAATATTTAGTATACTCAAAGTGCGTTTCTCTTCTGCCCTGAAGGAGCGGCGGAGGTCGGCTGAGACTCCGAATACCTAGAGTTTTGAGGTTATCGAATAAACCCTCTTTTATGATGTAAACGAAAGAGAATGTAAGTGACGTGGTGAAAGCGAAATAGCGTATCTCAGGCTTTTATAAACGAAAAGCCATACTACATAAAATTTCTTAAGGTTATTTCGAAACTATAATGAAATTTTTCTTAACTGTGCAGGGAAAAATCAGCGATACTTCAAGGTAGTTGGTTGTTTTAGCTTTTTCCTCAAGGCAATTAGGTCGTGAGGCATGGGCATACTATGTCTCTAAACTGAGTGCATTCTATGATGGGTTTGCCCGTTCTGTATCATAAAAACTCTGATTTGAAGTGGGAGAATTCTTTTCTTTAAGGAAGAAAAGAAAAAAGTTCGATTTAAAAATACCATCTGACTGTGCGACACTCACTTGAGTCTGAATTAATTTTCCCACCGTGCGAAAGAAACCGCTAAGTCGCTTCAAGAAGACCCAAGTTTAACTTTGCTAATAAATTAAACGTAAATATCAACGTGTCCTGGGTTTTTATTTTTCCCATTCTTAATTATATTTCCTCAGCGTTTATTTATTTCATATCTATTGTTTTACAAACGTTTACCTTATTTATTTATTATTTTTTGTTCATCATTTAAAAAGTATAAATTTCAAAATTATGCAACGCACTGTTCAGTGAACACATCGTAATATTTCTCTTGGGAAAACTACAAGACTCATTCGAGGGTGTTTTCTTGGGGCCTTGTACACGCTTCAGCTCTTAAGTAATGAATTCGTGTTGACATTTCAGTCAATGGAGCCAAGAAAACAGATTAACTTTGAACTAAGTGGAAATGAATTTTTGACTGGACTTGTACAGGAATGTCTGCGAGTGAGAAATAACGATGCCAATCTGTATGAGTTTAACGAAGCGGATAATGTTATAAAGACTGTAAAGGGATTATTAACTTACAAACCGATAAAGGAAACTCTGATGTATGAGAAAATGTTCTATTCAAGAAGATTAATTTAAAATTTGATAACTAGACAAAGAAAGTCTGCTTTAACAGTTTCACTGTTAACACTTCACAAGAATAAACGTCAGAATTGAAATAGTCACACTCATTTACCGGAATTTGGAATATTTTGTAGTTTGGTGAACAAAATTTCAAATTACGTCATCTGAGAAAACGAAATCTGATTGGAGTAACTTATTCTAACAACGGCCAAATGAATTCTCAATAAAGATTAAAATTACCTTTATATAAAAAGATGTTGTAAAATATGCAATCTTGATTACTTATTGCATAATCTGCAATTATTTTAAAATATCAAATACAACTTATATAAAGCAAGTACGCCTATATCTTATATTCATGATTTACTATATATGACTAGTATGAGAAAAGTATTAAGTTGTAGTTTAATTAGTTACAAATTTTAATTGGTGTCACGTGGATGGAAACGTTCATCTCAAAAACGATAAAGTTTCAAATTTAAGATTTTCTATGTATTACCAACAGAACTAATTAACTGCACTGAAAATCTATACGATCTTTTTAATTAAACGTAAATTAAACATTTAGTTTCGTGTGCATTAACAATTCACAAATGGAATACTTCTGAGAGTTGAAGTCAGTCTTAAAGAGCGTGTTAGTGAACGAAAGGGAATATTATGTTTGTCTGACTTGATATTTATTTAAACAGACAGCCTTTAATGATCTGCAATAAGGTTCGATATAATATCTCTCAACAGAATGAAGATAAAAAATAACTCGCAATAAGTGAGCTAAGAGAATGATTGTGTTTGGCCGGTGCGCAGTTAATTAAATAGTTGTCTGGAGAGAAATAAAATCCGAAACCACTTCTAATTACATGAATCGTGTCTGTAGGAGATGTATGGTAGATTTTAATTAAGGATAGTAACAGTAGGGGTAATCAGATGTGTCAAAAAATTCACACTTCTCCAAATCTTGCAATCCAGCCATTTGATCTTAAAGAACAAACATCAAGTTGATTTTGTCTCTCATGTGTATTACTTAAATATAGAATTCATTCTTCTATCGAATAAAGAATGTACTTTAATAAGAGAACAACGGCGCAAAGTCCATCTTATTTAATTGGTATGACTTTTTCCTGGAGAAATCTAAGCATGTTTCAACTGTGTCTCTATTTTAACATAATGGGGTGTAGTAATTAAATTATAGGAGGGGGTAAAAACAATAGGAAACAGGGGCATTCAAACTAAGTTTTCAGAATCTCTCATCTAACTTTTCAAAACAAGTCACACTTTGGTTTGCTGTCTTGAATTATCTTATGTTTGTTGGAATATTGTTAGAGTTCCCAAAGTGAATTCCAATATGGCTTCAAAACGGCATATTCCAGAAACAATGAAATGCAATACATTTTACAAATATTTAGATGTGAACTTTGAAAATTTATAAAAAAAATTAGGTCAACAATTTTTAAATGTAGGCAACTGTTTAAACTGTTGAATGCAGGGGTCACGGGGTTTCTGTTGAGTTTTAGGCGTGTCAGCAAGGCCATATTAAGTCATTGTATATTAATTTTCATTATTGTGTACGGTCCGATTTTCATGTTGTGGGGGCTGAAAAACCAAGAGAAACCCACGGAAGAAACCCCTACTCCCTCCGCCTTAGATTGGCTAACTAAGGCTCAGATTATGAAGAGGCCTTTAGAAATTCCTCCAGTCTGTGACAGGATTACCTACAACCCAGAACTGGTGGCGAATCCACCGTATTGTCACAGAGGACTTTTGTTTGGTATTTGCGCGGAGCCAACTAAGACAATGACAGGGAAGCATTTGTAAGTATTCAAAAGAGTTTGTAAGTTGTGTACGCGTTCCTTTATGTGCTTAACGAATGAACATCCTCCTCACCCTTCTCTAATTTCTGAGATTAAGAAAAACTTTGTATGAGCAAAGTTTTAGCCAGATAGCTATCCACAGTGGCCAATACGCTCAATAGAAAAACACTGATTCACTGCTACCACAGAAACTCTCTGTCGTTGCATCTGGAGAGAAAAGTATATTCGGAGATGCTGATGGTATCGTTCGTACACCCTCCATTTTTAAGATCACTGCAATTACAGGAAACAGCTACGTGGCAATACTGCCCGATAACTTCCTCTCAGTTTAGGAAGGAAACACACGTTTGCGGGGGTGAGCATACTGGTCTCGCTCTAAGGAAGAGAGTTCTCCTTCGAGTTTTTCAATCCAGTAAAAAGAAATATAAGCTTTGGGGCAGGCGCACTGTTATGGATATGACACATGGCTCTTCGAAGCCTCAATGACAGGCAATAGTTAAAAAAATGTCCAACTATCAGGCTCACACAGATTCTCTAATGCTTGCTTATGAAGAAGTTACAGTAACTAATAGGTCCAGTTAGTACTTCTTAGCAAATCTCGCCTCTTTTAATTTATCTTCTTAATGGATACTTTACTCAAGACAATGCCATTACAAACGATCAGACTTATTTAACGATTCGGTTTAAGACTTCACTGACGAAGCGAAATCTCTAGTTGCATACTAAAGAAAGTTTCAAGTTTTAATATACAAATAGAGAATTGTTTCGCATTATTGTGATTCGATAGAGAAGACCTGGCACGAACCTCTCGTTGATTTCGACTTGACATTGTGTCACTCGACACAACGAGATAATAATTTGTGCTTTAGAGAAACATGAGATTCCCATTACGGCTCGAAAACGAAGTGTCGCATTGTGGTAATGTAGATAGGCATGGGTAGAGAACACGCACCTGCTGTCTAACAGACTATCTCACCAGAATAACCCATTTAAATGAGGGAGCGTATTTCTATGTGCAGATAGGAATATTTAATTAGGTGGATGTCTTAGAGAAATGGAAATCGACAGCGTCTTATCTGACACCAATATACTATTGCCACTTGGGTACTCTTTTATTAAAAAAAATTCTAAATTTGGCACTTCTTGGTTACTGAAAGTTTATATTTGCGTTAAACTTTGTGATTTGCAATTGAATCTCTGCTCACTCATTTTAAATCTTAATATGTGAATGATTTAAGGGTAAAAAAACTGTTCGTTGTGGTCGGTTCTTGTTTAATTAATATGATGCTCCATTAAAAAGTCTTACGTCAAAGTGGGCCATATCTATATTATTCTGGCAGGCAGATATAACACCAAACGAACGTTCTATCTCAATGGGAATAAGAAGCAGGTGGGTTACCGTGCAGTGCGTCAATTTGCAGGAAAATTGATATTATTAGAGTATGCTACAACTGTTGTTATTGCTAGTTTCTATGCATCAGCGATTTACACCATAATCTTCGTTCTACATTATTTGTGTGTGTTCTTGGGTCGATTTTCGTGTTGTGGGGAATGATAAACCCAGAATAACTTAAGGGGGAACTCTATCCCTCCGCCTGAGATTCGCTAAATATAGCGCCGATTGAAGAGACCTTTAGAAATCCTTCCGGGAACTCTCCAAACCTGAATCAGGCGGCGAAATGATTTAGTTTTTTCCTCGCAGATGGAAGGTTACCATACATTACAGCTTATTAACTAATAATTTTTTGTACACTATCAAAACCGTTCTTGAATATATTTGTTCATGATATTGAACTCAAATTTTGCATTTACAACGATAAATCGTATATTAATCGAAAAGACACAACCAAAACTTCAGTTTATGATATTATTGAATTACTTTATTATGACTGAATTAATTTTATTAATTAAAATATGAAGAACCACTAGTGTCCCAGATTTTTAAATAGCGGATTCGCCTGTTTATGTCTTGCTACACATTAAAAAAAATATTAGATCGAAAATCGAATGCACTAAAGCGTACGAATTTATTTGATTTCAACTTATGCGTTGAACCCTCCCCTGTAGTACTGTATTACAGCTATGTGGATTTAATATCAAACTTCTAATGGAGTTTGAAAAGGAGAAACAACAAAAAATAAATAAATACAAAAATATGTCATTAAATGCCAATTTATTTTGGAATTGGTCTTTTTTATGATTATCCTGTTTCCTCATACAGATTTAGCTGCTGATAAATAATTTTGCACATTTATTTGTTTATATAACTCCGTATTAATGGTGCTCATTTGACATGGGACTCTTCCGTGTTTGTTTCTTCTAATAGAATCGATTAATACTTGTTAAAGCTTTACTTTTCCCCCTTTCGAATAAGAGACACTGAGAATTAGAATCATGGACGGAATCCTCTAAAGAACTTAGTTGAAGCATTGCAAATGGCTACTGGGAGCTGGGGTCCCCAAAACACAGAAAACGCTACAAAAAAAAAAAAAAAAGAGTAAACGAAGACTAAAGAAAAGAGTTCAGAATAGTTAGCAGTAACCTGAAAGGTTACTAAAAATACCCAAGGTAAAGGACCTGACTTTGGCAGCGCCACTTCAATGCCCGGAGGGTTTTTCTGTTCTATTCATTTAATCCATCTTAGCCTATTTCTTGCTGAATTGGCAATTATTGTTTTTTCTGGTATCTACTTCACTGAACATCGGTTGCAATGTCTGCACTTTAATGTAAAGGCAACATCTGAAATAAGCAATATGATCCAACTTGCACGTTTAATGTTTTATAATATATCAAATGAAATAATGTAATATCAGGTCTAAATAAATAAATCATTTAACAACAATATTTTAATCACCCAACTGATAAGCTAAATATGCAGCGAAATAATATTAATTAAATACACTAATGCGATATTTAATTGCAGTTTAATTATTTAAAAGAGTACTGATAATTAGTGTATTTTACTAGAATAAGATTTGAACGTGCTGGATTGAATGATTTATCAAAATGATTATTAATTTAAAGAAAAGTAAATATGTATTTCAGAAAAGGCAATTAAATGTCTTTATAAAATATTATATACGCTCAATACTACTGCAGCTTAAAAGTGTTCAAGTATCTCTTCGGTATTACTGAACTAGACTCAGATGTGTAACTAATTCTTCAATGTAACTAATTCTTCAATAATAAAAATTGTGGAAAAAAATGTTTTAATAGCATAAAGTTACATTTGACAGAGATCCTCCTTTATGGTCACCCTGCTTTCTTGTACAGATTTAGCTGCTGACAAAAGGCCACTTAATAAAAAGCGTATTTGAAAACAGAAAAGCCGCCTGAATCTCTTATCTAATAATTTTAAGAAAATACATTAGTATTTCATTTATTCTAATTACTTTTAAATATTTTTATATACACAGTTAGTTTTTATATGTACACATTTTTATAAACACGTCATCAACAACACATCAAATAACTTTGCGAAAACAAGAATGCATATCAGAAAAAATATAATAATATGAGCAATACATGAAAATTTTTAAACGCCATTAGAATTGGCAATTTTCATCTTAAAATGAACGCATTTTACTAATAATTTAAACGAGTGTTAACATCCGCTGATCAAGCATAAT
Source organism: Mastigoproctus giganteus (assembly GCF_048544385.1). Lineage (NCBI taxonomy): Eukaryota > Metazoa > Arthropoda > Arachnida > Uropygi > Thelyphonidae > Mastigoproctus > Mastigoproctus giganteus. Next base: position 165,468,833 of record NC_143581.1, on the reverse strand, counting down.
CGAGCAATTTCTTAGCACAAAATTGCAAGTACGCAAACTTTTTAATGACTTTCTGAAGTCTTCAAACAGATTTTGACCCTTGGGTACACTTATGGTCTAACGTTTCTATTGACACAACATTCAAAAGAAAAGCCTATCTTGTAGAAATACAGCAAAGAATATTTTATGTATTCTCAAAGAGGAAACGTTACCACAGCAGCAGCAGCAGTAGTCCTGACGCACTAGATTTTATAGCAGAAAGAATAGTTTCCTTGAACCAGCTTCCAGGTATACGACACTCTAGAGGGGGAACATCTTTAAACCAGAGATATAAAATGCCCTGACGATATTGAGATTGTATTTCTTTAGACTCATTTCGATGTCACTTTAAGTATTCGTGTGCCCTGCACTCACCAGAAGTCGTTGACAGTACATTACACAGTGCAGACAGTTTTATGTACTGATTTTTTAGATGGAGCAGCTGAAAGACCATATATTTTATAGTATTCTTATCTAGAATTTTAACTTGGCCTGTTGTAAAACAGTGTAGCATTTTAAAATATACGTTTCAATCCGATATGTGACAATGGTAAAGTTAAACTTATTTTAGAAAAAATATAATTTTTAAAAGAAAATATGAAAAATTAACGAACATCTCGCATGTCTTTCCAAAATGGAAATGCATACACTTGCGCGAAATATAATTGCATGTGTAATATAATTTCTAAGCTGGTGTGTTATTTTTGATTACAGAATTCGAATTAATTTCTTAAATACTGGCATTCCTGTTCAGTTAAAATTGACACCTCTTAACTTAACAAACTTTTCTTATATTTACTTTATTTGTGATATATTTACTTTCTTATATTTAGTTTATTTATTTATGATAGCTTTTATAAAACTGATTTATTGGCTTATTGATTTTAATAGGTATTAAATGCAAACACAAGTAGCTTACAGACATAACATGGCGCAACTGGTAGATGAGCCGATTCTCGGGTGACTCTAATATGAGTGGTTTTTTTTTTTTTTGTTTGTTTGTGTAATTAATGGTGTTTGAAGGGAAAAGGCTCATTAATCTGACTATTGTGTTTCGAACATATTGGTATTCTAAGTTGCATGATGATGACTTCAGTTCTGAGCCAATTAATTTGTCCTATAATGATTTTAGATTACAGAGAGGATTTTAGAGAGGCTCTTAATATTTTTCTCACTGAGCAGTTCCTTCCAAGGAGCAGTTTTCACGTTTGACCGAAAAATGTATTTGAATATAATGAGGTGATAACAAGTAACACGGTTAAAGGACTTTACGATCCAATATTCGAGGTTCATGTGCTTTATTATGTGGGTTTTTGGAGCAGATGACCAGATGGTGATACCGCACATTGGTACTGCTATCAAAAATATTTGAATATAGTTGGCTTGTAGTTTTTTTTGTTAATGATGTGTAACAACTGTTGCTGAATTGCGCACATGGCCTCAAGGGAGATTTATTTTTTGGCCCTTACAAAGTGATGCTCAAAGAAGAGTTTATCATCATATCTCAATCTCAGGACTTGGTGTTGCTTGACTTTCCTGACTTGTGAACCATTAATGCAGATCCTAATATCATTTTTCTTTTTTCAGGTTTCCAAATGACATATCGGCTGAATTACCAGGTTAGTTAAATATGATTTTCCCCTAACAAAACCATGTTTTGAGCACTTCAGAATGTCATTTCTATCTAAATGTCCCTGCATTGAACTCTAAATCATTGTCTATAAGATTTTCCATGCCACTACAGTCAGACTGACTGGTCTGTAGTTACCAGGTTCATTCTGAAAATGGACTTTATGTATTGGCAATACGTTGGCACATATCCAATCCAAAGAACAAAAGAATGTCTCCTGAGTACAAAGATGTCCTCCATGGCTCAATACACTCTCTGGCGGACTCTCTGAAAATTACTGGATACAAGCCATCAAGTCCAAGAGCCTTATTTGCCTTTATGCTCGAATGTTTTCCAAATAAATAACCATTTGAAATTTCAATATCGCTATGCCATACTTTCTAGCTTCGCTCTAGCAACCTCTCCCTCATCACAATGGGTCTTTTGCCAGTAGACATCGATGCGAAATACTTATTCAATCCATCAGCAACACGAACTGGGTTTTCTAAGACTTTCCCGCACCCAATGCACAAGAGTCCGATCCGATTCGTATTTTCTTCTTCAATGTATTCACATATATGAAAAACTCCTTGTCCCTATTCTCTGGTCTCTTATCCAGTGCTTTCTCATAGTTAGTCTTGGCCTCCTTGACCTTATTTATGATACTATTACAGATAAACTTGTACCTGTTGTAGGCTTCAGTACTTTTCATCGTTCTGTAACTTTCCCATGCTACCTTTTTGTGCTCTATTAGACTGGCCAGCTCCATATTCATCTATCTCGGCATCCTCCTCGTTCTATGTTTTCTTTATGGTATATATGCGTTCATGACTTCTGGATTCTATGATTCTAATGTATTCATCTTTACTCTGCATTACGCCCGATTAATAGAGTCCATATAGAATCATAGTCCCTTTTCTGAAGTGAAAACCAGTGCCTTTAACTACCGCAACATCTTTCTTCATCTTCCAACTGACGATTGCGTGATCACTACCTGCCTATCTATGGTGCTTGTAGTTTAAGTCTTATGATGTCATATATTTCCTAAGTAAGATGACGTCAAGAATATTCTCCTCTCCAGCACTTTCTCTAAAATGCTGGTACAAATAGTAATCATCTAGTTTATTTAAAAGGTTTGTTCCCTATAATGAGTTTCCCCTCCCACTTATTCCAATCAATTAGAGACAGACTGACGTCACTTATAATAAGACAGTCACACTTGCCCATTCCATCCGCCTGCAGAGACTCTTGTCATACTCTTCTGATGTGTAGATTACTTCATTCTTATTATACCTTCCAACTAACTCACACCAAACCAATCTACGCTGATAGTTGATATCAACTTAAAAAACTCAAGCCAACCTTGAACCTCGATTGTTCGGAAGGCCGTCTGAGGTTTTCTTTCCTGAACATGAACAGCCGATGCTGTTATGAAAGAAATAACGTCATTTGATACGGTATCCCTTTGACTTCTGCAGGCAGGTCAAGAGTAGCTATAATTAACATTACATATGATATTGCAACGTTCTAATAGCAAGAGCTTTTGCTAATTGATAAAGGAGATAATAAATTTCATTAAAAATATTGTAAACACTGTTCAAGCAATGACAACGTATTAACTGGATTCCATAATTAGAGATAATGTAATCAAAGGTAATTTTATACGTTGAATTCACGATAACCGTTGTCAGCTTACACTATAACTTTGATCAAACAATATTTTGTTCAAAACTTGCTGTATTACCTACTGGGATGACAGAAAAAAAACTTAGAAACACAAAGATCGGATTGCCTCTCTTTGATGTGCCGAATAATTCGGTACACGAAGCACAAACATCATAGTTTCCAAAAATAGCCTTATCCCGAGCGAGAACTGTTTAGGCTCTATTGTAGGAAGCACAATAGCCCGACACTTCTAAATGCCAGTCCCGTCATACCAAAGATTTATTCCTTACAAGTGTCAGCGAAAAATAAAAGAAGACAATCAAATTGATAGCCTTTGGAATATTTATAATGTATGGATGGTTAATTTTTTTCTGCCATTCGTTCAATTTTAAATATTAAATTGATATAATCGACGTCATAACAAAGAATAAATAAAACAGAATCTGTACTTAAATTTTACTGTCAGAAATTTCCAAGCAAGAAAAAATTATCGCTCTTTCCAAAAAGGTCGAATTCAATGGAAAGATTTTCTAAGAATATGCCTGAGGACATTTGTAAACTTCATTCAGCTGACTAGCCTTAGAAATTCAGAAGAAACTTAATGTATGGAAGCGAAGGAGAAGAAAATAACCTTTTTGGATGTTAATGAAACTACAGATGTGATACATTTTCAATGAAAAGTTAAGATTATTCCAAATAGAAAAATCTTGTTTAGCGATCTGGATATTATCGAAAGAACGAACATGTTGAATACGATTCTTTATTCTTTCTGTAGGAGGAAAAAGACAAGACTGAGTTTTGAAACTCTCTGATGTTAATTAGGCTATCAATTCCCGATTGGGGAGTGTCCGGTGGTGGTGTATGTTAAGCGTCGAAGCAACTAAGACCATGAGGCGTCAGTATACTGTGTCTGTTTGGATGGATTTGTCCGGTTAATTTATCTTTTGGTAACTTTGCAACAGGCCCCTCTGTATGTAATTAGAATTGAAAGGGCATGTACAGGAACGAAAAACCATCGACTATCATTCATTTGAACACTAGGAAAGTTTATACGGTGGGTTTTACAAATCTATTGTGGATTTATTATAGGATAAGTGCAATGATTTCAGATATAGCTGGACAGTAAGAGAATCTATGGATTTTAATGTAGATCTGTTGTTATACATTTTTTTTCTTATTTCGAATCGCCCCAGAGGTTCTGCTAAAGACTAATGGCTTAGAAAACTTTCATGCGAGAATAGTTTTAAACCAATACATTTAAAACAACAGTTTGAAGAAGAGAAACAAGAAGAGATTATCCCACTTTAACCTTATTGTAATCATTCCTTAACTTGTAGTTAACAGGAAGTGAAATGAGAAAAAATAATTAGGTGGAGGGCGATTAATATACCGAAGAAAATATGCTCTACTACACTGACATTTTTAAAATTATTTTTATGATAGTAACCACTTACGTTTTGTTTTTAGCTGAAACATCACTTTCTTTACAAATGCAATTAATTATTTTCTTACTGATTTTAAACCCACACACCAAAAAAAGAGGAAAAATCGAAATCGATAGCTCATGATGGATTACTTACTGAGAATTAGCTTTGGAAAGAAAAAGAAACATGAAGCCTGAATTGGACATGCGCAGTAGGCATTTTAACAGGTACTGTACTGTTGCAGTCAACCAACGTGTAAGCGCCTTAGCATCAAGGAAACTGCGCTAATTTAGATGTTAAACCAGATGTGTTAAAGCCCCATAATATACACTGCTCGACAAAATTAACAGAACAAAATGTTTTTCGCGAATAGTTTGTTGCGAATAGTGTGGTCGAAAGCGAATATTTGATATAATAGGCATCCTGGCATGCAAATTAAGAGTATCCGACAGAAATCGATCTACCACCAGACAGAGCTGCACATTATGCAAATTATTCATGCCTATAAAAACACGGGTTGCGACCGCATTCCCGTTTTTTGGCTTGCTTAGTGAGATATCCATATTTCCACTACTTAGGATGGTAAGTCATCGCCGTTTAGATTAGATTCTCTTAGATGGGGGGGGGGGGGGTAGCTGGACGACTTCAACCGGCAGACGGAGGTGGCACGATGGCTTAATGTGTCACAGAGTGTAGTCTCAGCACTATAAAAGCAGTTTCAGGACCAGGAACCATTACAAGAACTGAGTAATATTGCCCGAGAGCTAATCAACCAAAACAGACCGCTATCGGGTCCCAACAGTAGGATGGAACCATACGATGTCCTGTCATCAACTGTCTCTTAAGGCTTCTGCGGCCACGGGTAAAAACATTTCCAACTGGACTGTGTTAAGAAGGCTCAATTCAAGTGGACTCCATCCACGCAAGGAAGCCAGTCATTTGTATCCTATTAATCACAAACCACCGCAGAGCTCGTCGAAACTGGTGCCATGAACATATGACTTGGATCCCTGACAAATGGAGTACATTTCTGTTCTCTGACGAGTCCCGTTTTAGCCCAAAAACAAATGTCAGAGAAAGGGCCACTTACAGTGTAGGCGGTGTTGAATAATGATCAACGGCCGCAGCCCTCTTCATATTTTTGATAGAGGTGCCGTAACTGTGCAGAGGTACCGAGAACTGATCCTTGAACCCTATGTGCGACTTTTAGTGGTGTAGTTGGCCCAGATATTCTTTTCATGCACAACAACGCCACTGCACATAGAACTCAACTGGTGGAGAAATATCTTAAGACTGAAGATATCCAACGACTGCCGTGGCCAGCACGATCGACAGACTTAAATCCGATTGAACATATGTGGAATGCCCTCGGGGGTTGAATTGCACTCCAACAGCCAACTTCTCGGTCACTTGGTGACATAAGGTCTGCGCCTGTGGAAGAATGGGATTTGCTGCCACATAATATTATAGACATCCTTATATCGAGCATGGTTCACCGCTGTTAGGCCTGCTTAGCCGTTAGAGGGGATCATACGCCGTACTGATATCATGTTACAATATTTTCGAGCATCTTGTATTGACTAATGTCCCTTTTTGCCTGTCCGAAGTTTCTCGCTGTCTCCTCATTTCGTCGATATTTATTTTATGGTACACCACCATACCAAAATTTGTCCCGCTTCATCGCAGGCTGCACGAGTTACACGACGTTTTCTACGTGTTCTGTTAATTTTATTGAGCAGCGTAGTTGAATGGGAGGGTTCCTCTTTGGGATATTTCGAAAAGGGTAGACAGTCTTGATCCATTGTAAGAATTAACCACCCCTCATTACAAAGCACCTGTAGGCATGATTTGCCTTTATTTTATTTTGGTTTTAAAAACTCGGGAGAGAAGAATACAGTGTTAACAGTAAATCTGTACTAATTTTATTGAGAATTAAAATTCTTCATATTAATTTTAAAGAGCAAAACTTCTCTTTCACATTTCAAGGCTTATGTGAGCTGAATCGTACAAGACAAACCACAAAAAATCTGTAATTTTGCGATTTCAGTTTTCCATTTAAACTGTTTCGCTGTATTCTTTCTTCTGACTAACAAAACATCCGTTATTTTATTCAACAACTGTAATTTATGAATAAAACCAGTACCTAGTGAATGTGGATAAATAAATATAGATTTTATGAAAAGTTAGTACGTGTGGGGAAACTGTAGGGTTATTTTTAGACTCATTATTTGCTTTCTTGCTCAGATATTATCCGCCTCATTACAAGAGGATTTGGTTGAATATGTTGGACTGCATTTCCAATAGAAAATAAAAGAAGGAATAAAAGCAAATGATGGAACTGTAATCCACTGCATCATGAAGAAACTCTTTATTAACTACACAAAATTAAACGATTCTTCGAGAAAACTCAAGAGTTTTATTTATGAATTTCGTAATTTAGAGTGACACGATGTTGGGAGTTTAATTTACTTTTAATTGGTGTGTGTGTCATTAACGTACATCCTTGGTAGATGAGGAAGTAAAATCGGCTTTGGATTTGGCCATCGTAGATGTCAATATTTATAAATAAACATTGTTCATATTTAAGCTTCTGTTGGGTAGATCATTGACGGTATTGTGGGTGAATGTATATAGTGTTTAGAAAATCCATAATACTTACTAGATGAAACCCCATTCTAATCTCTAAGTTAAAATATGACAAACATTTAACGAGTCCTTTATCGTTGACGCTTACTTTTTTTCATGATGCATCATTACCCCATACATGGAGTATCATTAATCCACTTTGTTGAGGGAGGCAATCATTCAAGCAATCCGAAGAGTGGCACTTAAGCACATGAGTTGGTCTTTGTACAGACTCACGAATCCACAACTCGGTTTTCCATCCAGCAAAATCGGTAACCCGAACGGAATAAATGCAATTTACAAACATGATATAGGGAGGCTAGATGGTCTCACCTGCTTCAGGTCTTATCCGAAACAAATCAGTCCAACTGATGCACGAAAGCGTCGTGTATCAGTTGGGCTAGTTGCCAGTTGCTACCTACTACGTTCCAGTTAATGCGCTACTATGGTAAATGTTATAAAATAACATTCTTCGGCAGTGGTGTGTGTGTGTGTTAAGCGCCAAGATGCCTAACTATGAAGCGTCAGTTTATTCCGTCTGTAAGCAAGTACTGTCAGACGAAAAGCTCGATTTTCCTGGTGATTAAACTAAAGAGCCCTCGCCAAAACAGATTAACTTGGCCATTTTGTGAAAAATGCCGATAAAAGTACCTGTACCTACTATCGATACGGAATTCGAACCCTGGATTTTACCATATTGTGTGGAAGGACAGTGATTGTAACCCCCGAATACATTCTTTGCCTTCTATGGACAATTTGGTCTCCAAGGTCGCAGAATACAAATACATTGATTTCTGGTTATCGATCTTTCTTAATCATGGTACCTCCTATCACTAGATTGACGAAGGATACCATTTCATCCATTATGGATTATGATTTTAATGATTACGTTATAGCATTCAGCTGCGCAACATGCTGTTCCGTAAACCTGATTAAAGGATGGCGGTTTTATAATTTCTCGTTAGTGATTATTTTGGCACATACAGTATATCAGCAAGCATTCCATGGGTTGACAGTTATTATTATTAGTTTATTTAACCGTAAGTTTAACCTCTACACAGCTAGAAGGCAGGGAGGATATGATACAAAATTAAAATGCATCGATCTATTATTAATGCTTATTTATCGATTATAAACGTATTTACAAATGCAGGCTTGAATTGCATACAGTTTTAGAGAGATAAAGAACACTGAAAACGTCTAATACAACTGCAACTTATACGGTGATTAAAAAGCTTCGTCAAGCTCCTCGATTGCAAACATTGTTCCTGGTAACGAAGTATCTCTTCTTGCAAACTACCAGATTTTTCAACTCCTACAAGATTTTGCAACAAATATGTTCAACCCAAGACGTACTCTACAGACTCCAACAAATCAACCAAGACTGGCTAAATATTTAATGAAAAATAGTAGCAGCCATTCCAGTTGTATTTCTTCATTTTTAAAAGTAAAGCAATCCCCATTAGACTGAATTAAGACAGATCTTCATGATTTCACAAACGTTTTTTGGGCTTCTAGATGTTACTGGATTAGCTTTGGGAAGACAGGACTGGTCTATCTTTAGACTTTGTCTTGCTGTTCATTTTTGTACATAACCTGACCAGACTGCCTTATGAAGAGTCCTTGCTGTTTGTAGCAGTTGGTGTTCTTCTGCCATTCTACCATATTTTTTTTCCCTGCTGGTGCCCGAGATTGGGCTCTCTGGATATGGGATTGCTGGTATCCATTGGTCTAATTTTTTTCAATGGATTCGGGATTTTTGTTATAATTATTATTTTTATTATATTTTATTAATTTTAAATTTAATAAAATTCAATCTTATGAAAATGATCTCATGCTCGTTTTGGGCATTCTGTACGTGACAACCGAGGTCCACCATGGTTCATTCTAAGTTGTCGCTCACCTCCTCGTGGTGTAAAAGAGCACTGGGTAGACTTTCCAGGTGATCTCCCTTCGGAAAAGCGGCTAGAAACAACTAACAACACACACATTAGGTCTTCACCATGCATACATTATATTACACACACTCCTGGCCTTTTACAGAGTTCTGTTTCATCACAGTATACCATGGTGGAGTTTAATTAATGTTCGGGATTCGCCCTATATAGGATAACATATAACTGTCAATGGTCTACCTCGGAATTGTTTTAGATTAAGTTTTACTCTACATGGTGACCGTGTATCCAGATGGCACTGGGCTCTTTCAACAATACACCCTTTGAACACCCCGTGTCACAAGGCAAATATTATGCAGGAATGATTCGAGGGTCGCGTCCAAGCATTTCATGTGCTCCCCTGGCCACCAAATTCCCCAGACATTAGTCCCTTCGAAAATGTGTGCCTGTCCAGCAAGCCCAGCCAAAGGACACCTTCCGCAGTCACTGTTCTAGAGCAGGAGTGGTCAAACTTGGTGGTCGTAGAGCCAGGTAGTTTGAAAGTCCCTTTTATTTATCGTATTCTCCTTTTAAATCAAATTTACATAAGCGGTAAAAGGACAGTTTTCAAATGTAGCTATTCATATTTTTTTATATTTGGAAACGAAGTGTATTAAACACGCTAAGTAATAAAAAGTAGTATACAGTATTATGAAAATATTTTGATAACAAGCGCTAGTAAACGAGAAGAAAGGAAAGAATGCGTAATTCCCAACTCACCTATCAATTCTAATAATAATTGTCAGTAGATGTAAAAGAAATGTGTGCGTTATTCCTGCTTGTATAAGTCTGTTGGGACTGAGAGAATCGATTTGAAGACTCGCTGTTATTTTTCTAATATATACCTACACAGATCTAATAAAGGTAGAAACAGTGTGAAATGAAAACTCGGAATTAAAATAATTATGCAATCAAGTTGTTATTCGCGATTTTTTTTATTTGTTTTCTCTTAATGCATAAAAATTATTCATAAGAATGAATTGTTCCACAGGAACTGTTCCATTTTTCTCCGGAACTCGCATTTCAAATGTCAGAGCAGGACCAGTCTTATAGCCCACCTGTGTACTAGAGTAAATCCTCTTTTAACAAAATTTTGTTTTTTTTCATAATGTTCAAATCTATGATGTGATGTAACTTAAACATACAGACATCTAAGTGCACCCATAATTCTAAAGAAGTTCGCCAATAATTCTCTGAATATTCATTCACTGGACAAATATCAGAAACCTTTTGAAACTGGGGTCAATGGATATTTATACGTTCGGTATGCAAATGTAAGTTGTCACATGGTATGATTATAAGTCTTTTGGTATCAGAAAAATACTGTACGAATCTAGCATGGTACCGCCAGCCGCAAGATTGGACTGTGGAACAGCGGAAAAAGATTATGTGGCTAGACGAGTCTGGCCTAGTACATTTTTTAACCAATGGTAACGTGAAAGTTTGATGTAAACATCATGAAACCAGGCATCAAGAGCGCTTCGTATCCAACACTCAAGAGCGCTTCGTATCCAACACTCAAGAGCCTGGAGATGGTATCATGGAATCGAGAGTTCCATCTGTCATATCGGACCAACTTCACCTTGCAATGCTTCATTTTTACCCTGGGTAGGATGCATTCTTTCAAGACGACAATGCAGCTATCCACTTGTGCAAGAAATAAATCTGAATGGTTCGAGAAACATTCTCAAAATTTCCAACATTTATCCTGGCCGCCTAATTCTTCAAATCTGAATCCGATTGATAATGTTTGAGATATGCTGGAAAGAGAAGTTCGGCTTCGCAGTCTCTACCTGGAAAGAAGAATGGCCAAATTTGGATCTAGACTCCCTCAGACAACCAATGGAATCGATGCCACGAAGTGTATGGCATGTAATTCGGGAAAAATGTGCCCTACTAGATATTGAATAATAGTTTCTGGTTTTTTGGCCATATACTGTAGTTTCGCAACGATATTGGAAACGAAGATAATCAGGACAAGTATTATGAAACAAGGGTTACAAGTATCATTACACCCATAACAAGCAGTCGTTATGGGTTCTTTAGTAATGAAAAACGAGAGATTCTAAGTAAAACTAATGATTTCTATTTCTTTCATAACGGTGAACAGCGGTAGCTATTTTAATCTCTTTCAGAATAGTGGATCGAAATAAAATATCCTCCGTCAGAATATCCCCTCACGTGTACTATAAACTTTGTATCACATGGAAAGGAAAGAGTTCTTAATATATATGTGGTACTTATAATTTTATTGGGCCCATTCTTGAAACAAAATGGCGGATCTAAATGAAAATGCCTCTCGGGATCCCTGAGTGAAATTTATTGTATATTAATTAATAAATATTTATTGTATTACAATAATACGACCCTTCCCGGGGAATAGCAAGGGGTTTTCATGGAGAAAGTCGAATTAAGGCTAGAGGGCTCACGTCGAAATCCTTAAGCTCCTGATGTAAATTTGTCAAATATTACATAATTATATTGCTTCATTTTAAACCGGATTGTGATGGATGCTCTCAAGACGACAACGCAGCTATGTTGTATATTGTAGGAGAGAACCTAGGCTTCCTTTCCGAATATACATTTAGTCAGACTTGTACATAAATACAAAAGTTCCAAATTGGTAACGTTGATAAGTTTCATGGTGGCCATCTTGTTTCGAACTGGAGTATTATCGATGTAAAAAAGCTTACGTTAGTGAAAAGCAACACCACTAACGCAAACCATTTTTCCTGTTTTAAAAATAGGCTAACAACCTCTTTTAGTTTTTTTAATAGTGATTTTTAATTTTTGCTTTGGAAACCAGAAGTACGTTTAAGAGAATAACACACAGGAAAATGCCACCTTCTGTCTGAGATTGGCTAACTACACTCGCGATTGAAAAGGCCTTTAAAGAATTCGTCCGATCTATGACGCAGATCGAACCCAGTTCGCTTCAAAATAGTGACAAGTGGTGAAATCACTATATTCTCGAGATGGATACAAAGTTTCTTATGAACGATTGAATACACGCCTTGAAAATTCCCTTAATAAATATTTTCTCCTGTCCATCAATTATACCAACACATTCTCAGTATTACCCACAAAACCAAAATACAATTCGTAGAACAGAATAATCCAATTAATTTCAGCATCTATGGACATGTTTCTTAGTGAACAGCACTATCAAGCAATTCCTCCAACATTAAGTCAAAATTTGTTTCTTTTCAGGAAATTAGGAGCATTTTAAGAGAAAAAAAATTGACTACGCCTAGACTCTTTCTGACAGGTTCTTCATCTTACTCACACTAAAAGATGTTAAAGAGATTAAATTATCAAAATGAAAATGGAGAAAGAAAAAATATGACGGACTTTAAGTCACTTTTCTCTCCATTCTATTTCTAATTTTATAAGCGTACTTCTGCGAATACTAAACCTATTCCTTAAGTATTTCCCTAATTTTCGAGGCACGATTACGGTTTTCTATGCCAGAAGCGATCTGCTTCTTTTTGTCCTAAGTTTTCTGTTCCACCCTTAAACAGTAAAGCATCCTCCATCCTCATCCTTTATTTCGAGCAAAAGAAACAGCAAGCTATCTGCATGTAACAAAGAGCATTTTATTGGTTTTCCTGTGTACACTAATAGTTAGTTATTAGACATTCTTACTTTATGTATTTCTCTGCAACTTCATCCGATCTGTCACTGTCCAGCCCAGTAGCTTTCTACACCCTCAGTACCATTTAAATACGTTGTTTTTAACATTCCCGTCTTCGCCATCAGATCTTAATTACACTTCTGACATCTGTCTTCTTACACATTTCTGCATAGTAGGGAGGGTTCTGATTCGTATGCTCCAGTTCTTATCTCGCAGTCTGCCCGCAGAGAAAGCTAAAGTTCAAACTGAATGTCGCATTTTAATTGTCGCTAATCTGCCAGTGGAATTCCACGTGAAGAACATTAGTCTTTTTTTAGTTAACCTTCTGTGAACCAACCCTAAGAAGTTAACCTTAATTCCATTCTTGGAAGAATAGCCAAAGTTTCCAGCGAAGTAGCGTTTTCTTCTTTTGTTTTTCGGCTTTATAGCTTTGGCGATCTTTTAATGTTTCCTTCTCTAGTCTTAATAAAACCACACACAGATGCTGAAATGTCTTGCAAGGTTTGCGTTTCCTGCAGTAATTTAGTGGTTTCCTGCGTTTTATTCACTGCCAGAGGTAAATGACACAAACGCTGCAGTAACCCCCTCTATGTGTTGTACTTGCTTTTTATTTTTATTGACGGAACTCATTCCTGAAGGGAAAAAAAAAATAGAACTACTCAAGAGAGAGAGAGTACAAACTGCAACACTTCCCCAGGACACTTCCAATGAGCAATTTGAACAATTCGCGTTTGTATGAACAACGATTTTATTCGAAATTTGTGCACGTTATCTTATTCTACGAGAGGAATTGGTTAAATTAAAATAAACTGGTTAGAATAACTCTTTCCGATGATAATATTTCGACTAAACGCAGGAAAAATGCATCTTCTGGTTTTGCTTATTTTCTAATTCAAACTCAAGGAACAAAGAGTGATTAGGTATTCTGAAGTTAATTAGTTAACATAAAGTTAATTATCGCTAGTACTTCGTTCATAATAAATCTAAATTTATAGAGAAATCAGAAAATAGAAATTTAAATAACAAATTTTAATAAAGACACCTTTCCACGTGAAATAATTTAATTAGTTTATTACTATGCAAAGGACAATTGGATAATTTTTTAATGAAGACTCTCAAGCATGAGAGGTATTAGAGCCTATAGTACTTAGTACCTTGCATGGATTTAAGGTCGAGAGGATGAAAGAAGATACTTGTTAACATCAGACTTGAACTTCTGTAGACTAATTTTCAAGGAAATATGTATGAAAGGAGGTTGTTCCGTAAAGTGGAAGTTGAAGGAATAAATGAGGAAGAGGAAAAGTTGGTTCTGAGAGTTTGAAGTTGGACAGTAAATGGATGTTGCCGGGTTGGCAACATCCATTTACTGTCCAACTTCCATTTACTGTCCAATGGATGTTCGGATGAAGTACTGGGAATTATAGCAATGCCCATGAATTCAGAAGACCAATGCCCATGGAAGTATCCGTAGAAAAGACATGCAGCAAAAACAGAATGGCTATGAGACAGAGAGAGCAAAGACTCCGTAAGAGATGGGTCATTGATTAACATAATTCACCTATTTTGAATGGAATCTAGAAGCCTGAGAGAGGAGAGGTCTTGGAGGCACCGCTCCAGACATCGGAACAATATTTCATGGTAGGGCGGATTTGCGACTGTACAGAGTAAACAGCTGTTTGGAAGAAAAGTGACACCGAGAGTGAAAGAGAAAACCCAGTGTGTTAGATGCAGAGGAAGCAATATTTGTGATGTGCTTGTGCCAAGAGAGATTAGAAGCCAGGGTAATCCGCAATAGAGATATGTGATCTTGTATAGAAATCAGAGTGTCATGGACGATGAGCATAGTAGTAGAAGAATCCTTTTTGCGAAATATAAGACAGGACTGAATTTTTCGACTAAAATCAACTAAGTTATCTTTGTCCCACTGGAGTTCGGTATTCATGGAACTGATAGTGGGTATGTGAGAAGTTGAAGCTGTGTGTGCAGGGCAAGATTTTTCAACTGGAAAGTGAAATGCAATATGCTATTATTAGCAAAACTATGGATAGGATTTTCGGTCAGTAGAGGAAGGTCATTAATACAAGAGGAAAAGAGTGGGAGAAAGAGCTGAATATCGAGGAACACCCGCATTAGCAGAAAAGTTAGACGACAGAGACATCTATCATCACCGGCAATGAGTGGCCAGAGAGAAAAGTGAATATCCAGTTACAAAAAAATATTCATCAATCCATAACATGAAAGCTTATTCAGAAGACCTTTAGCCAAACATGATCAAAACTTTTAGAAATTTCAAGAGTAAATGTCTGAGTTTCATCAAACTTTTCCACTGAATTAGTCCATAGATGGGTAACATAAGACAGTATTGTCACCAGTGTATCAACACTGACGGAATCCATACTGGCAGTCATTAATCGAATGGAAAGTTTCTAGACAGTTTAAGAGTTTGCGCTTAATTGATTTCTCTATTACTTTAGAAAGAGTAGAAATAAACAATGGGGCGATGATTGGATGGAAGAAATTTGTCACCCTTTCGAGGAACTGGTTGGATATGAACAAATTTCTAAGTGGAAGAGAAACACCTTTAGATTAAGAAAGTGAAAAAAAAAGGCGACAAGGAACTGGAGTAAGTTCAGGAGCACAGGTTTTGAGAATAAGTGGAAAAATACCATCAGGACCTAGAGCTGTCTTAACATCAAGACTGATCAAAACCAAAATTAGCATCAAATGTTCAAAATCCTTCTAACATTCTTTTGACCGTATAATTAGACTCCTAACAGACGTAATAGTTATTGGAACTGTTTAAAATAAAATTGGCTACGACGTTTAGAATTTCGGTATCTAAATCTCCATCTAGATTTAGGTCTACCACGGTCAGGTTATAAAACTTCTAAACCCAGAAATCCAGGGCCGAAAACGGGTTCCGACACTGATATTCACAACGTAGCAATTATCAGAACTGTTTGGGATCTAAATGTACAAAATGTTCTTAAATACAAATAAACTAATTAAAACACTTCACGTGGAACTGTGTCTTTATTAAATCTTTCTCACCTAGTAGTACTTCAACTTACGTCCTTATGGAGCTTAATAGAATTTTACGTTTGTAATTCCGTAATTCGTCCGAACAAAAAAGTAATTATCGAAATCAAAATGAAATAATTAATTTTGTTGTTTTGGAGACTGTTGGCCATCAGCTATTGTGACTATAAATCACCGAAATTATGGTGTAGTTATCAGCTGAAATAACTAACATATTTTGAGTAGATGCCATAGATCCAGCAGCGCCAATTCTCATCTCATCTGTTTCGAAAGGCTTCCATTCTAGTTGTCCCAATCAGAAGGGAAATCTAGTTGTCCCAATCAGAAGGAATTTAGGGAAAAGAAATCACATGATTTCTTTTCCCTAAATTTATTCTAGGTTTTTATTCTGTAATCAGTTCGTGAACCAATGCAATTAAGAGAGATAAAACGCATTATTCCATCCCCGTTAGGGATGGAATAAAGGTTGCTATTACAAGAATGATGAACCTTTTATCTTCGGCATCATTAGCTCCATCCTTTATGTACAAAAACAATCCTGAGTTTAAAATGTGTTCAGAGCATTCTTTGTCACACCTTAAAAGAGAATTTATTTCGTTTTACTGTTAGAAAGGGTAACATTCAGTAGCTGATAAATGCCCATTCATATTAAGAATCTACGCCTTGGAGCAAGCGTACACGAAAGAAATATTTCTGAAGTCAATAGGAGTCTAAATCATTCCTTAAGTCACAGAGGATGTTCTTCAGGTAGAAATGGAGGCCATTCGCCGTAATGCTCACGGCGCGCCTCTTTGCTGTTTTCCAGGAAGTCCACCCTTTCAACAGGCACACAAACAGATTCCATCGATTTAAAATTTGATTTCGGGACACAAAGGAAAGGAAACACAAGAATCCTGCTTACCGTATGAACTAATCGATAATGTTAAGACGACTTAAGCGCAAAACGATAGCACGTCCGTCCCTTCCTTAGTAATGGGAAATACGTTCTCGTAGAGGAACATTCCAAGTGCAGAAGTAGTTGGCATATTGTATTATGGAGTACGCAGTTCTATAGTGAGAACTGGAAATAGGAATAAAAATATGACGATGGTTGGTTCTTTTTCGAAAGTTAAAATGAAATCCTCTTAAAAACACGGAACAGTTCATGACTTAAGAACATGAAACAATTAGAAAAGATAGAATTACTGTCTGGTAAGTTTCTGGACAACTGACATAAAATTTATGAGCGCACGTGTATCCTTTTACAATAACTGCCCGTATTTCCGATATCGGCGATTTTATCGCATAACATAGTGAGGACAATTGATAATAGATATTTTTATCGTTTTCTGCTGATAAAACAGATCTTTAGATATTCGATTACCGTCCTTTTTATGTTAAAAGCAGGAGTTCTAAATGTACTTTTTTTTTTAATTTCAGTTCTCCAAAGAGATAAACTGAAAATTATAGAGGTCTCCTGGACTAAGTTACTCAACAACAGCGAATAACAACTACGCACAATACATAGTTTGAATGAAATGCGTTATAAAACTTATTCATAAAGAAGTATATATATATATATATATGAGGTGTCGCAATAAAGTTCCAGGACTGGTGCTGTTGTGGTCATGTTCGATGAGTTTGAAAATAAACGGAAGTGGTATGTTGTAGTTAAAACTTCCTCCGACACATGGTAGTAGAGAGATTATCCAGTTGTCTAACAGGTTGTAAGTAACAACCAGTTTGGTTAGTTGCGCTAAGGTTCCGTTTCACAATTTCCAATGACAAAATCCTGAAACAAATATCAGAATCTGCAACAAGAGCGTATGGAAGGTTAAAAACTGTTTATGCTGATGAAACGTTAAGTCGTACCAGCGTGTTTTAATGGTATAAGCGGATCAAAGACGGAAGTGAGGATGTTCGCGATGACCCAAAAAAAAAACGGGCATCCGTCATCACCTTGAAATGAGAATAATTACAAAATTGTGAGATAATTAATTAATTGAGACTACACTATTATATCACGTGGTGGATTAAGTAATTTTTTTTAATTGAAATGTTACAGTTTGAACGATTGAAATACCTCAATGCCAAACGCTTAAAGAATTCTGCCTATGTTTCTGGAACTCACGGTTTCCCATCTTCAGTCCTGTGAGATGAACATTGGTTTAATGCAAGAGAGTTTTACAAAATTCTATTAATAATTTCATTGTGTTAAATAATTAATTAATTATTGGTGTAAAGGTTACCGTTGGAGTTACAATTGCTTGGTTTCAACTTACTGTTTGTGTTTAGCATTAAGGTGTTTCAATTGTTCAAATTGTAGCATTTCAATATTAAATTACTTAAATCTACCACGTGATATAATAGTCTTAATTAATTTATCAATTATTTCACAATGAATTAATTACAGTTGATTTCAATTAATTTCAATTAATTACAGTTGAAACGGTGAGGCAGCAATTTCGATAGAAAGGCACCTGGTTCTTGTTGCACGACAATGTCTCCGTCCATTCCACGCTTGTTGTGAAGACATTTCTGAACACCAGTAGACTTCTTCCTCTTTCCCAAGGTAAAAACTGCCCTCAAAGGAAAGAGATCCAAGATGTTGAGGACATAAAGAAAAACATAACCGCCGAACCGAACATTATCTCTTTTTTCACTCTCATAAACTTTAGAGTGGTGTAATAATTGCACTTTCAATCAGGTGACGATGACTCTGAATAAAAATAATACCATTTTTGAGCTCCCTGACTTTATGTTCTTTTTATTGCATCAGCCCAGGAACTTTATTGCTACACCACGTATATATATATATATTAATGTGAGCGGTGGGTTCCAGAAATCAGTGGCCTCCATTCCATGCATTGCTAGAATACTCTTCAGTAGCTGGCAGCAACAATTGGCCCCCCCCACCCAATCCTTCCAATTATGTAAGAGTGTTACAGCATCGTTAGAACCCTGCGTGTTTCAGATTATAAATCTGCACGCTGTTATGGACTTGAAATAAATCTTCTAGCTTTAGATAACAAATTGACTCGTCTATTTTTCACATTCGGCCACACAGTCTGTACAGCGAAAGAGACCTTGAAGGTATCTATCTCACCGTGTTGTAGAAGAGCGCAGAGCTCCAAGGTTAATGGCGTCTTTTTGCAGTGGCATGTAAAAATTAATTACTCTTTACATTTCCAAGAAAGAGCAGTTGTCTGTGTCACGATGACAAATTAGCATCGCTGAAATTATATATGATGGATAGAGTGGGAGCCTTATAAGAGACGTAGAGTTGAAAGAAAATCTAGAGAGCACCTTCGTTCATTCATTTGCCTTATTCTTTTCTTCCCTTTTCTAATATATCGATTTGCCTCTCAATACTTAATTAATTTAATCTTGATTTTCCTAAAATACCAGTAATGTGCATCTCTTTGTGTTATCCAGAAATGGACAATGTATAAAGACCATGAGAGCAAAAATATTCACTACAGTTCGGCTCTTTGCATTATCAGCTGTTCTAGATTCGTTTGATGCAACAGTGCGTATTGCAGAAAGGGTTAACATAAGATTATTATCGTGTTATGTTAACGGTTTCCAAGCGTAACTTGTATCCGTTTATTAAGTTTGTAGAAGCAGGTGTTCAAGGGCAAATTACGTTTTGTGAAATCTGAGAATGACGAAATAACTAAAGGAAAATAAACCACTCCCTCCGCTTGAGATCAGCTAACTACAGCCTGGATGGAAGAGAATTTCTTCCATTTGTCCACGGGAATCGAACCGAGACCTGTTCGGTTCCATTAGATTGAACTAAGCTAACGTAGGCTATGTGAAGTGAGTGGATTAGAAGTTTATAAATCCTAAAGATTGAGGAGAAAGCTCCCTAATCGATTGGACCCATTGGACCCTCTGGATTATGGAGTATCTTTATAATCACTGTCCTCCCACACTGTGTTGAAAATGTGAGAGTTCGAATCCCATCGATGACGCGAGGAATTTTATGAGCTTTTTTCACAAACGGCTGAGTTAGTCAGTTTCAAGAGAGGGTGGCGTAGCCCCCCGAAACTCGAGTTTCCCTCCAGCAAACCGATTGAAGAATCCACGGAATTACCGACATATACTGACACCTCATAGCCTTAGTTCAAAGCGTTTATGTTGACATAATTTCATTTGAAAAATCATAGAAGTTGCATGCTGAAGTTTACCAAGTAAGTCTGTGGTTTTTATATTTTTATAACGGAAATGCAATCTGGGATTATCCGCTCTCAGCTGCAAGTTTGAACCTGGTAGTAGCCTCGTTCAATCACGTACAGAAAATCTAACAGGAAGTTAATTTTTATATCTCGTATATCTTCTTAATATTTTGAAAGAATTTCCAAATTACTTCTTGCAAAAAAAAAATATTTCTTATTCCTTTCCGCAAGCTGGAATTTCTTAAGAGTATTCTCCACACGCAATATTTCCGTATTTCATATTCCTTTCCACATATTCGTAATTAATTTTTAATTATTCTACTCGCTTAAAGTTTTGTGTTGAAAAAAAGATTTTATTTTTATCTCTCTTCATTTTTTTTTTAAATCAAGAAAGTAACGTTCGAAGAGACACGGGATAATTTATGATGATGCCCTATCCCTTTCTTAAGAGAAATTACTTCTTTACTTCATCATAAATATGAAAATATTTATATTTTCTTGACGTCGTGCGCTGCCTAAAGTTTCCTTTACTATCGCAAAAGATATTCTAAGAAGCAAGTAGAGAAGCAGTGAGTTATTAAATATCATGATTACGAAGAGGTCGCCAAGTCATTTACGGGACCCAATTGCCAAATGGCACTATCATCAAAGAGCCGAGACTCATCGAAGAAAATTGCTCTTACTATTCCTAATGGAACATGACTTCTTAAGACAGCAATAAATATTTATAGTTCTGGCTTCTAAAATTATGTTTGGAATATTATTGTTTGCATAGTTCTACAGTTCACTCAGATATAAGGAGCCTCCGACCGAGTACAAATTGGCATCTTTTGCCTTTATGGCTTTAAATAGAATAATACGTTGGGAGTCCAAAATTAAAGCAATGTTTGCTTTAATTCTGTAAATGACAACCCATTCATAGAAGAAACAAACAGTGTATTTGAGGGAGGGTGTGGAGTAGAAGAGAGAGAGGGAGAAGGAGACTGATTTATACTATTATGCAACAATTCCATAATTGGCCACCATGTGTAAGATTTGGTATTATCGGCAATAATGACAAAGCGATCCATGAAGGAAGCTCATACAGCATTAGTCCATAACAAAGAGTGGTATTTGGAACCTGAAATCAGGAATATTTCTGCAAAGTCTATTGTTTATTGCTACCATTTTTACAGTAAAAACTAACAAATAAAGCTCGAAGCTTTAATATTATTGCAATTAGAAATTCTCTATCTACTTATGCTAGGAGAAATGGGTGAGGAGGGCTCTACGCCCTTAAAATACAAGGAGACAGCTCGTTGCCATCTGCTATCGTCATTATAAAGCATCAATGTCACCAGTATGATGGCGCCAGGAGATTCAAATGCATCTTTAATTTCTTAAAGGAATACAAATAATTTTCAGACATTTCGTTGTGCTTCCAGTACCACTTCCGAAGTGACTGAAGTTCTGTCCTTATGAGACGGTGTAATAAGGACAATTATCCGAAGATAGTGTAATGTTATTGGAATTAGGATTTAATGGTGAAGGCTACATGAAAGACGTTCACTGGATTGAGACCGTTTACCCCACTTACAAAAGCAGCTGCCACAGTAAGGTGTTTATACGGATCTTCTTGCAGAGTCATGTACTGGAGCTCCGTTGTCCAATCGGGTCCTGATTAAAGATCAATACAGAGGAGGAAACGTATAACGATCAGTCCCCATGTTATAGACGAGATATATTTAAGGATGTTCAGAGTTATTGATTGCAATGTGTGTTTCTGAAATATAAGTTTACTGTCGAATATTTGGCCAACCTAAGAACCGGATATTGTTGATAACCGTTTTGGATGATTTCTCAGAAGTGGTGCGGATTCCAGACATGGATACCGTTATTTACAAAAGTGCATAGCCGTGGTTTTTGATATCGATAGCTGGTAACCATTAGATGATGTCCATGATTTTATTTTGTTTATTGAGAACAGCGGCTGTCTTTCAATGGGTGGGATTCCAGATACCATACAAATCGGGCATGAATCTTTTTCTTTTTTAATTCTCTTACTTGAGCAACTGGTGAGGCATTGCCTGACAGTTACGTGGATCCGTTTGATCTTTTCCAGGTTTAGGGAAATCTACGACTACTCAATAACGCTAAGAGATTGAACAGTAGCTTTCAGTGAAGATTCGAAAAAGGAGTATCAACTTCAATGATCTGTTGTGCAGGTGTCAAAGCAAGATATAACGGATCCAATCAGGACTTGATACTGTATACTCCTAGGATTACTGGAGTTAAAACATTGTGAAGAGATAGCCTTATACCGAAATTTAATTTACAATGCTCAGATTTTATTTTATTCTCTTGAAAAGATGTTTCATATGCAGATATAGTTGATTTTCAGCAAACATAACTGTTATAACATTTTCTCTTTCTACTGGAAATGTTAGGTACTGTCTAGTACAATTCAAAATCGGTGGATGCCAGTGGGAATTTACCATTTTTTTAATTTTGTTCCAGATTATTCTGTACTCTTAGTCAGAGTGGAAGAATACTGGATTGAAGAATTATTTTTTAGTCTTCTTCCGAACAAAGTGTGTCTTTATTTTTAGTTCCTTAAAATTAATAAGGTTGTCAGTTGTCGGGTGTTTACGAAGTAAGTTCCACACTTTGTTCATTTATTTTTTGAAAGGTGATAGCATCTTTCTACCGGTGATTAGCATGTCTAAAAGGAACAGCACAGGCCTTAGGCATAGCATTGATTGCAGCTGTGTAGTGACGCATTCAGTAATATCATCAGCAATTTGATACCTGATAATTTGATCATGAAAAGAAACACTAGAAGTGAACAAGTTCAAATTCGCCTTGGAAAAGTAATTTCCATTTTATGCAAATTTCTCTCTTTCTGCGAAACCAGCCGTTTTCATTTTGCAAATAATCGAATGAAAGGTTATCTAGAACTGATCACTGAATGTGTGGCAACAGTGCTGCATATATAAATTGATATGTCTATTATTGCTGTGGACGTTCCAGTATCAAAGTTAATATAACCGCTTGCACCAGTATCCAAAAGTGAAAGACAGTGCTTGTCAGGGAGGGACTCGCTATACGCTGTTTAAACAGGGAATGAGTTCTACAGAGACCAAGAGAGAATTTTTTTCAGAAGTGTTTGAAGGAAACTGCAATTTAAGTGGCACAGCCGCATTAAAGAAGGTCCAGAATCTGCGGCTACAACGATCACTCAGAATTAGCAAGAATTGGATTTTATAGTGACCAAATATGAACCGGTCGTACGATCAATGCCAAATTAACGAGTTACAGCCTCATATCATGCCTTTACTGGAACCCCAACTAAGATGTAGTGTGTTATGGGGGTTTAGGGGCGCATAAGCTGCCAGGGCTATAGTGCGCCTATTCATAGGAAAAAGCTAAAAACAAAGTTCAGATGTAACTCATTTTTATAACCAAGATCTTTTAGAATTTATGGTACAGTCCAATTTTTTTTAGGAAAGAGAAAAATTCATTGATGTTTGCATCCTCGCCAATAATATGTCGTAGTGTCATTGGTTCTAGTAGAAAACACGGTGGATGTTCTGTCATGTAGATAGTGCTGACATTCAATCAGGATATGTTTCACTGTCAAAAGTTCTGAACAGTGTGGACACTGAGGAAGATCCTCTCCTGTCAGTAGACGGAGGTGAGTCAGATATGTGTGTCCTATTCGTGCTTGTGCAAGTTTATTTGTTGTTTGTTTGTTATTTGGTTTTTAGGAGCATTAGCAACTAAGGCCATATTGCTCCGAGAAATGCGGTGGTTATTCCCTGACCTTTCCTCATTCTCCGTATTTGGTGGTGACGGGCTCGAACCCCGGTCTAATCAAGAAGCGTGTGCTACGCACTGCTGCTCCTTCCCACCTGGCTACGGAGGTGCCCCTGTGCAAGTACCACTTCTTCTCTTCGCACTGTTTTTGCGCTAGACCGCCAAAGCTTTGGTTCTTGTTTTAATTGGTATAGTTTATTATTGGTTTGGGTGCGCCATTTCTTTTTCCACTGTACGAGACATGCTGTTTGTATGATGTGATTACAGTCAGAGGGTGGGACTGGGGCGGAGGTTAAATCAAAGGTTGTTGGATTTTTGGCAGTTTTCTCAGCTAGTTCATTCCCCTTTATCCTCGAATGTGCAGGGATCCAGCAAAAGGTCACTGATTGATGACGTTCTTCAATTTGCAATAGGAGACTTCTGATTTGATTGAAGACAGGGTGGATTTTGTAAGAAGAGTTTTGCACTGCTGCAATTGAGCTCAGTGAGTCCGTGTATAATACGTATTTTACCGAAGGGTAGTGATTCAGGTTTTCTAAGGCTAATTTTATTGCATACAGCTCTGCTGAGAAGCTGCTATACTCAGGTGGAAGAGCAGCCGAAATGATTGTAGAAGGAAATACTGCCGCTGCTTCAACGGCTGAATGTGATTTGGAGCCATCAGTAAATATTGGCAAAAAATCAGCATATTTTTCAATATGACTTGCATGGAGTTGTTTCATATTGATAATGAGTAGGTGATTCTTTCCGCACTTGTGAAGATAGGTATCGCAGGTTAGTTGCAGAGGGGGAATCCACGGTGGTTGAAAGTAATTCATTACTTGTTGCCTATTGACAATAGGAACATTCCAACTCTGTGTTAATTCAATAAGTCGTAAACCTGCTGGTTTTATTTTAGTGAGTTTGTTTCTATAGAGATTTTGCAGTGGTGGATTAAAGAGGTATGGCTCAATAGGATGCTGCCAGCAACTTTGTATTCGGGCTGCATACTTAAGAAGCAACGTTTTTCTGCGGAGGTAAAGAGGGGGCTCCTTAGCTCCAGTGTACAAACTATGAGTAGGAAATGTCCTGAAAGCACCAAGTGCAATCCGTAATGCGCTATGCTGTATAGGATCCAGTCATCGTAGTGTATTCTTACGAGCAGAATCATAAAGTGGAGCGCCATAATCCAATCGGGATCTGATCAATGCTCTATATAAGAGCAACAAAGATGTACGGTCTGCTCCCCAAGACAAGGCAGATAAACCTCTTAATATGTTTAGTTTTTTGAGGCAGGAAGTACGTACAAATTTAATGTGCTCAAGGAAATTCAATTTCCTGTCAAGGATTAATCCTAAGAATCTGATGTTGTTAGTCACTGGAATGGTAAAATTTGACATTTGAAGTTCAGGATCTGTATGCATTTTTCGTTGATTACAAAAGTGGATTGCAACAGTTTTCTGCCGTGATAGACGGCAGCCATTTTACTCTGTCCACCTTTGGATTTATTCAAAGATATCTGCAGTTGTCGTTCAATGGATCTCATGTTCTGAGAACGGCAAGAAATAGAGAGATCATCGGCGTAAAGGTAGATCTGAACAGTATTTGGAAGTTCGTTTCTGATGGAATCGATTCTAAGGGCAAAAAGGGTTGCACTCAGTACAGACCCTTGTAGCAATCCTTCTTCCTGTAAAAATGTCATAGAAAGCGAGTTGTGGTATCGAATTTGCAACGAACGAGTCTGGAGAAAGTTCCTGATGAATATAGGAAGGTTTCCTCGTAGACCTAGATCATGGAGGTCACTAAGAATGCCACGACGCCAGGTAGTATCAAATTCCTTCTCTATGTCTATGGAAACCATAACAAAATGTTCATTTTTTACAAAGACATTACGGATTGCAGACTCATCCTCGATCATGAGGGACTGGATGGGTGAAATAGGAAAGGTTCTTTTTTTTTTTTTTTTTTTTTTTTTTTTGCTGTATAAGCTTGCTTTTTTGCATCATATGTCTCAACTAATGCTAATACTAATGAATGTTGCATATCATAATTGGCTTGTTTCCAAATCTTCCGTTTCATTTTCTATCTACACAAAAGTTTGCAACGATTATAAAGCAGCTATTAATCAGTCCAAATTAGATATCAAACAGGCTAAGAGTAGAAAACTTGCGTCTCATCAAAATGGTAGCCAGGCATTCTGCTCTCTTGCCAAAGCTATTGACCGCAAATTTTGCCCATCTCTGTTCCCACCTCTGTCTAAACCAGATGGTTGTATCGCTACTTCGGCCAAAGATAAAGCTGACCTGCTAGCATCTTATTTTTCTTCCAACTCATGTATTAGTGATCTTGGTAAACTCCTCCTACCATTCCCAGTACTTTCCATTCAATGCCCCTGTGGTCTTTCATCAAAAGGATGTGAGAAGGTTTTTGAACAATTTTGATGCCAAAAAAGCTGCCAGTCCTGATGATTTTCTCCACTTGTTCTCAAAACATGTGCTCTTGAACTTACTCCTGTTCTGTGTCACCTTTTTTCACTTTCTTATTCCAAAGGTGTTTTGCCTTCTGTTTGGAAATTTGCTTATATGCAGCCAGTTCCTAAGAAGGGTGACAAGTCCCTCCCATCTAATTATCGTCCCATTGCAATTAGAAGAAGAAGAAGAAGAAGAAGAAATCTTTATTGTATACAAAATGCATATGCCGTACACAATACCCTTCACGGCTAGAAGCCAGGGGTTTACAGTAAAGGTTAACACAAGGTAAAAGTCTAATATAAAGGTTACAAAGGCTAATACACTGCAATAAACAAGGATGAGACAGGAGAAAACATAATCTTATTACTAATTATACAAGTGTAATGAAATGAAAGCAAATGGAAAATTTACATATGAACGTAAATACACAACAGCATGTTATCATGCTAATTTATCCTCCAGGGAGCAGTCCTCTTACAGTGTTGGAGTCATCTGAGCAGGCGCAGAAAGTTGGAGCAATGTAGTGAGGGATCCATGGGAGTGATGGACAGGTCCTTGGGAGCAGGTTCTAATGCCCTGGGACATGGTCCTGAGAAGGAAGTCGATGGAGTAAGTTCTGCCTGTATTTTTTATCCAATGCGAACTTGTAGAGGTCGCCATCCAAGGAGTATACGTACTGCAGCATTTGCACGGGTATGAAGCGATCGGATAACTTTAACCGGTTTGGGGTGGCCTGGAGGACTGAATTGGCCCAAAGGCTTGGGATCGGGATCCTCCAACCGCAGTTGGCCCAGAAGTCTGGGTGCGAAATAATGCCAACCATCATTTTTACAGAAAAGACGAGTCTTCTCTCATGGATAATGGCAGGAAGACGTCTGATGTTTAGAGATGCTGCCATCTGGGTGGTCCTTCGTGCAGGGGGAAGTCGGAATTTCCATATGGCCCACTTCAATAGCCAAAATTCGCCCGCAAAAATCCGTCTTAGATGCGTTGCGGCAGTTGAGGTCCAGACTTCTGCTCCATAAAGAATGACCGGATAGACACATGTCTTGATATACCTGCACCCAACGGCCTGGTCATGGACATGCATAAGTTGTTGCTTAAGCATCCACCGGAGTCGACAGAATTTTTTTTGCAGGTGGTCTATGTGTGGTATAAAGGAGAGCTTCTGGTCGAAAATAACGCCCAGGTCGGTGTGTTGCTGCACAGCAGAAATCGCGGATCCTCTTATATTGGGTTGCACCATCGTTGGGTTCCGTTTGAGCGAGAAAGTGAGCTGTTTCGACTTCTCAGGATTGATGTGAAGGCCTCAAGGTTCTGGATTTTATGTTCGATTACGACATTTGTGTAGTCAGCAGTGTCTCCGGGGTTGATAACAGTGAACAGCTTTATATCATCGGCGAAGGTGATAATATCAGTTCGGCCCGTCACGAAAGGCAGAAGAACGGCTGAGAACAAAATACCAGAGAGGACCCCACCTTGTGGGACTCCAGTTGTCATATTTCTGGTGTAGCGTCGATTGGCATTGCGAACAATAATCGTTCTATTCTCAAGCATTGACTGAATGAACCAGAGCACATCTCCGCCAATGAAGTAATACTCACGTAATAGCCTTATCAACGCGTGAACGGATACGGAATCAAATGCTGCCTGGACGTCGATATAAGTAACGGTGATTTCCGAACCGTGCTCAAATGCTTCGAGGATCGTGGTAGTGGTACTGACTAGATTTGTAGCGGTGGATCTTGACCGGGTGGCATAGTGGATCTGCGGTGGCTGATGTGGCATTATTTGTGTGGTTAACGTTTTCAGAAGAGATTTCTCAAATACCTTTAGTAGACTTGATGCAGAAGAAATAAGACGGAAGTGACTGGGCTGAGAAGCAGAGCGTATTTTTGGCAGCGGTCTTACTAGATAGACATGCCACATAGGAGGGAAGAATTTTGTTGAATAATGACAGAATGGGATCAACAATAAATGTACTCAGGCATTTCAGCATAAACTGAGGAATCCCGTCTGCGCCGGATGCGGCCGTAGGTGCTAAACTGTTTATTGCATCAATCAGTTGATATTTGGTGATTTGAACTGAATTTAAGAGGTCGGTTGAAATCGGATTGATTGGTAATTCCATTGGTGTGATGGATTCTGGCTGAACCGCAAACCTAGTTATGTGGTCGAGCCAACTGCTCAGATTGAGTGAGTGAATGGCGTCCTCTGATTTGCTTCTATGGAAGGGCTTCCCTTTATTTATGGTAGCCTCTAGGTGAAGTTTTATTGCCTCCCTCTTATTCCTAATGAAAAGAGCCCTGGCTCGGGAGAATGCAGTTCTGTCCGAGGGTGAGCCGGAGTTTTTCCACCGCTTGTGCATGTTCTGTGTGACGTGGAAGCTTTCAGAGACTTTTCGACTCCACCAGGCCCTTGAATGCTCTGTAATGGTTAGCTTCTTTGTTGCAGCATAGAGAGAGACAGTGGCTATCCATCTTGTCATTAGGTCAATTCCGAATTCAGGGTCGCATTCCTCAAGGACATCCCATGGAATTGCCTGGGCTGCATAAACACACCTTTCAGGATCAAGGTATTTGGGCGCTGTAATAGTTTTGGCTGTGACTTTCCTCCTGCCAGAAGTGATGGGTATTTCTGTTTGCACAGAGAGAATGATGGGGTTATGATCAGACTGTAGGTTGCTTGTCGGGTTTTGATTAGCCACACAATTTGCTGACGCGAACGCGAGGTCCAATGTGCTTTCACCCCTCGTGGGTGGTGTGCTCACCTGTTTAAGACCTAATATGTCTAAATGCTGACTCAGTCTTCTCTTGAGGCTCCCCAGGGTATTTGGGAGATTGAAATCCCCACACACGATATGCTTCAGTGATGAATGGAGATGGTTAATCAGCCAATTGAGGAGTTCATCAACTACTTGTGCGTCTGGAACTGGTGGGATATACACTGCGGCAATGTCGAGAGAAACGTTCTGGCTGTTGTTGTTTTTAGGTTTTAGTGTGACTAGAACTGCCTCGAAAGAATCGGACTGGCTCGATACTGAGTGGAGGATAGAAAATACCTGCTCATTGAACAAAATTGCTACTCCTCCTCCCCTGCGGTTTTCTCTAGACGTACACACCATCTGATATCCTGCAGGCCAAGTAGAAGAAAGTGTTTCTTCACTGGGATCAAGCCATGTTTCTGCAAAGCAAACTACATCCATTGAACTGGACAGCAAGAGCACCTCAACTTCATTCAGTTTGTTCCTCATGGATCGCACATTTTGAAATAGGAGTTGGAATGAAGCTGTTCTCCTGACCTTGACGAGGGATGTACACTGTCTGGTCCGTCTGTGACGCCTTGCTGGTTTTCGATGTGTTGAAACCATGACAGGGATCGTAAAATTCAGAGGTAGAGATGACGGAGATTTTGAGTAGTTTTCTATCACCGTTGAGAGTCTCTTTTCCGTAGGTGTGTTAAGGGCGAAATATGGAATTACCTTTTTGCTATGGCCAATCCCATATAGAGCAGCTTGGTTGTTAGTTGGGAATAGAAATACATCGTCTAGTCAGAGTCTGGACTGTTGTGGACGCCTCTCAGGGGAACTTGAGGGTAACGCTTCATTTCTGCTTCGTGTTTCATAAAATGGTCTGATGATGGTGCCGAGGGGCCATTTGGTGCACGTTCCAATCCTTTCAAACTGGCTTCTGTCACAATTACTTCTACTCTTTCCAAAGTAATGGAGAAAACAATTAACTGCAGCTCTAACTATCTAGAAATCTTCCATCTAATCAATGATCAGCAGTATGGATTCCATCAATGTCGTTCTACTGGGGACAATTTGGCTTATGTTACCCATCTTTGGACAAATTCAATGGAAAAGTTTGGTGAACTCAAGCAGTTGCTCTTGACATTTCAAAGGTTTTTGATTTCGTTTGGCATAAATGTCTTCTAAATAAGCTTCTATCTTATAGTTTGCCAACTGTTTTTTGTAATTGGGTATCCAGTTTTCTCTCTGACTGCTCACTGCGTGTGATGGTAGATGGCCCTCTGTCTTTTAACTTCTCACTAATGCTGGTGTTTCCCAAATTAAGTTCTTTCTCCAACTCTTTTCCTATTGTATATTAATGACCTTCTTCCATTGACCGGAAATCCTATCCATAGTTTTGCTGATGATAACACATTGTATTCCACCTTCCAATTTCAGAAACCTTGCCCTGCTCAAACAGCTTCAACTTCTCGAATATCCACTACCAATTCCTTAAATGCTAATATCCAAATAATTCTATGGTGGGGCAATGATAACTTAGTTGATTTCAATCCTTCTAAAACTCAGTCTTGTCTTATATCTCGCAAAAGAATTCTTCTTCTCCTATGCTTATCTTTGATGACACTCCGATTTCTAGTCAAGATTATATATATCTTTTGGGGATTACCCTGACTTGTAATCTCTGTTGGGATAAACACATTAGAAATATTGCTTCCTTTGCATTTAAAAAACTGCATTTTCTCTTTCGCCCTCAAGCATTACTTTTCTTCCAAACAGCTATTCACTTTGTGCAAATCTCAAGTCTGCCCTACCGTGGAATATTGTTCTCACATCTGGAGCGGTGCCTCCAAAACCTCTCTCAAGCTTGTAGATTCCATTCAAACGAGGATAATTAGATTAACTAATGACTCATATCTAACAGAGTCTCTCCACTCTCTGCCTCTTAGACATTCTGTTTCTGCTGCATGCCTTTTCTATAGATACTTCCATGGGACTCTACTTCTGATTGGCTTCTATAATTCTCGCTCTCTCTTCCAAAGCAGTCTGAACACATGCTGCAACCAGCCAACATCCTTTTACTGGCCATCTTGAAACTCACAGAGCCAACTTTTCTTCTTCCTCATTTATTCTTTCAACTTCCATTTTCTGGAACAACTTTTCACCTTATGTTTTTCCTGAAAATTACAATTTAAGAAGTTCAAATCTAATGTCAACAAATATTTTCTTTCATCTTCTCACCCACCGACCCATGCACAGTACTAAGTACTATAGGTTTTAAATTCTCTCGTGTTTGGGGTTGTCATAAAAAATAAAAAAGAAGGAGAAATGTAGAATTAAGTGCAAATTACTGTTTTCTATAGAAGAAAAAGGGATGGTTCAGTGGGAGAGGACAGAAAATGATTATCAATAGGCACTGCTCTTCTTAGACTGATATTAACTGGAGTCACTCAGAGTTCAGTGCTGGGCCCATTGCTGTTTTCGATATTTATTAATGATATTTTACCCCAGGGGCTCACATTTGGTGAGTATGGGCTTGGCACACCCAAGGTCCTGATATCATCATTCTTCTCTTTCTTGGTGATTCCCTTCTACTTCTCTCTCTCTCTCTCTCTCTCTCTCTCTCTCTCTCTCTCTCTCTCTCTCTCTCAGGGTAACTCAGATGTTTTCCTCAGGTTTCCTTACACCATATGGCTAATGATAATAATAATAATGAGATCTAAGGAGGACCTGTTCTTTCAAAGCCATGCTGATTATTACTAATTAGTTGTTGCGTTTCGATGATCCAAACAAGACGATTATGGATCATTTTTTCAAGTACTTTACCGAGGCAACTGGATAGCGAAATAGGTCTATAACTGTTAGGACTGGTAGGATCTTTACCGGGTTTCAAAAAGGCGAGAACTGTGACATGATGCCAAGAGCTGGGATAAATGTTTTCCATAAATATCCGATTATAGTAGATCAGCAGAATTTGTAAATTTTTGTCACCAAGGTTTTGTAACATAATGCAAGATATTCCATCTGGCCCAGCGGCACTGTTGCGTGTTGCTTTAATGACATGTAAAAGTTCATGATATTGAAGAAGCTCGTTATACGCAAGGAAAACTGAAGTTCGAAAATTGATGGCTCATTATTCACTCTTGGGCTTTATTTTCTAAAAATCAGGAGAATAAGTTGATGCCGCAGAAACTTGTGCAAAGGTTTTGCCCAAGGCATTTGCTATGTCCTCAGGAGCAGAGAGTTCTTGCCCATTCCACGAAAGAACTGGTGAAGGGATGATTGGAAATTTGCCAGAAATCTGCTTAATTTTCTTCCATATTAACCCGGAGTTAGTGTTTCTATTTATGGTAGATGCAAACCGAATCCAAGAATTCTTCTTGGATTGCCTCTGAATGAGACGTGCTTTTGCCCTTAATTTCTTGTAGTTGATAAGATTAGCTGTAGTTGGAGATTTATGAAATAAATTCCATGCTTTGTTTTTAAACTTCTTTGCTTTGTGCATTCTTCATTCCACCAATAGTTAAGGTGCCGTCGGGGAGTGGGGATTCGACAATGGAATTGAACAGTTAGCTGCAGACAGTAGGACTGAAGTGATATAATCTGTGGCTTCATCTATCGACTGTGTTCTTATAAATTTCTCATCCAAAGTGACAGTTGAATGAAATTTGACCCAGTTGGCGCGAGAGAACTTTCATTTCTTGCAGGGTTTGGCTAATGGTGGTTGTGCAGTGAGCAAATCACAAATAATTGGAAAATTATCACTTCCCATGGGATCGTCTATAACAGCCCATTCCATGATTGGAAACAGAATTGGGGAGCATATCGAGAGATCGATTGCAGAAGTTTGTCCGGTTGGTAATTGTATGTGAGTAGATGCACCGGTATTAAGAATGGTAAGGTTTTGTTTATCTATGAAGGTTTCAATAAGTCGGCAATGCCTATCCAATTTGGTGGATCCCCATAAGGGGTGGTGGCCACTGAAATCCCCCAAGAGACAAGACAGGGGAAGGTAGCTGTATTAGCAGGTTTTCAAGATCTTGATAAGAGAAATTATGACTTGGTGGGAGATAAATTGATACTAATGTTAACTCATTTTGGGTTATCAAACGTACAGCAACAACTTCAATTTCAGTTTTCAAAACAATTTGTTTGGATGGGACCTTTGAGCTGACCAATATGGCCACACCCCCACGGGCGGAAGTTAAAGTATTGCGATCATGTCGATAGATAGAATAGTTCTTTATGCTAGCAGAAATTTGGGAAGTTAGATAGGTTTCCTGTATACAGAAACCAACTGGGGAGTAACGGTTAATTAAGTCTTGAATATCATTAAAGTTTCTACGAAATCCTCTACAATTCCATTGAAGAATATAAGGCATTATTGGTGTTTAGTAAATGAAGCTGTATCTGACTGGTTTTTGTTTGATGTGACTGGTTTATGGCGTTCAGATTTCAGTTTGTCTTTTTTAAAGAAGAATGGCCGACCGGTGTCAATATCTTCTTCCACATGTATTCTAAGACTGGGTCTTCCTGTCTGTATGAATCAATTGTATCCATGAATGTGTCCTGAATATTAATTTTTATGTTTGAAACTCGATTATTTGGTGCAGCAGTATTCATTGGAAGAGGAGAAGGAGATTTCCCTGGTACTGTAAGAGCAGTGTTGCTTGCCTGGTTCAACTGTTTGGGGATATTGGACTGTTGCTGGGAGAGAACAGTTCGTGCCCAGTCAGAGATTGAGGTGTTTGAAGGGACTGTAACATCGGTCTGGGTGGCCACTGATTGATATTTTTGTGCGACACTGGCATATGTACGTTTAGTAATACTGGGAGCAATTAATTTTCTAGTTTCTTGAAAGCTTACTTTATTTTCAATTTTATACTTCGCAATTTTATTTTCAGTTTTCCACCTGTTGCATGTCCTAGAATAAGCGAGATGGTTGCCTTTACAGTTAGGGCAGACCATTTCTGTTGCTGAACAATCATTTTGAGAATGATCGGAGGACCCACAGTTGGGACAAACTGGGTTTCCTCTACATGCCGTTTGAGAGTGGCCATACTTTTGGCACTTATAGCATCTCAATGGATTAGAGATGTAGGGTCTAATGCGGCAAAGAAGATAACCTACTTTTATGGAAAAAGGTAGGTTTGGGTATTAAAAGTGAGTATAATATTCCTTGTAGTTGCAAGTGTATTGTCCTTTTTAATCATGATTCTTTTTACTGCAATTACATTTTGCTCCTGAAATTCTTAACTTATCTCCTCCTCCGAGACATTCAATAGGTCCCAGCTGGATATAACACCCTTAGATGTGTTTAGGGTACCATGGGGCGAAACTTTTACTGAAATTCCAGCAAAATTTGTAACATTCAGTAGATGTTCCGAATGTTTCCGGCTACTTGTTTCTACTAGTAGGTCTCCTGATTGCAGTCGCTTGACTGTTTTAGGAGATCCTGCAAGACTTTCAAGGTGTTTCTGAATAAGAAACGGAGACAATTTGGTGAGAGGCTGATCTGTAAGAGAGTGCATTATGAAAAGTGCAGGAAAATCTATGTCTGAGGAGTTGGTCTTAAACCTCTTGGGTTGAGACATGTCATATTCATTTTCTATGTCTGGCCGAGAGCTTGTTGGCTCTAATGGAGGAAACTTATTGTGTTCCATAATTGCTCCTTTTGGCCCTTGGCAGATTAACTGTTCTGCCAAGATTTCCGGCCCCGCTACGGGGAGGCAGGAGCAGTGCCTGGTGTGACCAAGCGAGAAGTAGTAGATGTTAGTAATAAATATATATGAAATAAAGAAAGTTGGCTTTTCTTTCTTGCTCTGTAAAGTACTTTTTTAACAAGAGCCGTTATTAAATAAATAATTTTTTTAAGGACAGGAACGTAAAAGAACTATGAACACTTTTGGAAAATCGCACGTCAAGCACAGAGAATTCGCTCAGTCACAATCGCTTGCCACCCGGGCCCTAAGATGTAGTAATAGTTTTATTTGGTTTCAGATATTAGGAAAAAGCTTCATAAACCTTTATGCGCTTAATTCGCCGATGTACGCGATAATGAATGTTATATGCTTCATGAGTGAGACCATTTATTGAACCCTTTCAAAAATTTGTTTCGTTCATTCTAACCAAATCATGACGCATTTTTATTAGAGATGACTCCAGCCACGTGAAGTCTTAATTATAAAAGCTCCTATTGTGAATATGAATTATTTGATTAGTAATACTTTAGATCTTTGAGGACAGAAAACATCCTCCGATTAATTTATCTGTTAGACTCTTAACAACCTGAAGAATTCCAATTATTTCGCCAGAGGAAAATAAAATGGCATGCATATTTTTTTCCGTTTATGGCAATTTATCATAGAAAATTCTACACCTTTCTAAAATAACGAATGCATAAACAGAAAGTTTATTTATTATTTTTTATTTACCGCTATTTTATTTAATAAAAAATTACTGATTTAGGATTTATTTATCGGAGAAACTACCCTAACTTTTTGTATATTTTTTTGCTGGCTAAATACATTTTTTCAGTCAGTATGCTCTCTTTATTCGTGATAACGCCTGTAAATTTATATAGTACTATGGCTAATATCCCCGACAGTTTTTAGGAATCATCTTACATTTCATTTTCGAAACTGTAAAATTCAAAAATTCCCATTATCTTAAAAGCAACACTCAGCTTTAAGCAATATCATGCGACATTAAACATCCAGAGCGACACAGACATTAAAGCATCGCGTACCCTTCGAAAGTGGATTCTGTTTACAGGATATCAATTTGCAAGATATTTTCCGGCCCTACTCACGTCGATATAAAAAAAAAACTATGGGGTCTCCGAATATGAGAACTTTCTAGAAAGGTCAAATTTCTTGTATATTTTTAGCTTTCTTTTGTTATGATAAAAACAGCTGCTGAAAGAGAAACTTGTCGTCAGCCACTGTGTGGTAATAATTTCTGATCAGGTCATGGCTGATGCAAAAACAAAATAAATAAACGAACGAATAAAAAAACACGGAAGAGAAAAAACGTAGAATTAACCACAGTCATCCGAGATATGCTGTTTAATGCAACTTCATTTGGTTCTTCACTAATGAGATTGATAATACACTTGAAACGGATCTAGATTAATTAATTATAGTTTTACTGAACCCGGGAAAAGGAACTACTATTAATTTACAGTACATTCGAAAGCAATAAACATTAATAATTAGCGGTTGACTTATCCCACTGATCGTAAAACTTAGCATTATCAGATACAGATGGAAGATTAGTAATGGAGATTTTTCAAAGTTCTGTTTAAATTGGGTTAGTCTGCAGACATTAAACATTCAGAAATGGACATTAAGGCATAGTACTGGGCTATCAGGCCCCCGTAATTTCAAAGGGTATTTTGAAATTACGGGGGCGTGATAGCCCAGAGACAGAGCAT
Source organism: Mastigoproctus giganteus (assembly GCF_048544385.1). Classification (NCBI taxonomy): domain Eukaryota; kingdom Metazoa; phylum Arthropoda; class Arachnida; order Uropygi; family Thelyphonidae; genus Mastigoproctus; species Mastigoproctus giganteus. The sequence goes on along the minus strand of NC_143581.1, from coordinate 165,432,296 downwards.
ATGACTTTGTAGCGATCTCAAAAATTGAACTGACGAACGATTTGAATTGTTTCTATATAATTCTGGAGTTAGAAAACTTGTTAAAATATTTTATTAGCTCTGAAATATATTTTCGATGAAAACTTCATCAATTATTTCCCCAATACTTCAAAGTATTCCAAGTATCTCCGAAGATTAACATACTCTGGGAATAACAATTTCCAAATCCTTCCTTTTTCAAACGTTTTTTTCTAAAAAGGGTTATCAGGTATTGGATCAAGAGAATTGCTGAAGTGTTCCACTAATCCATCTGATCCGATTTACATCGATAAAAGAGGAGGGGGGTTATAAGTTTAGGTTCTCTCGCTCCCATGGACTCTAACTACATAAAGAATGGACAAGCTTTCTTCTTCAGGAAACTTTAGCTCGAAAAGAAGAATTTCTGGACTCATAAGAATTGTTAAGAACAATTCGCTGCAGTCGCAACCTCTATAGACCCTATACAATAGCCTGGATTATAAACACAGGGGAAAAATGTAAGAACAGGATTTTAATTCGCTACAAATTTATTTAAGAATTCGAAAGTTCGAATACAACGATCATAACTCGCATATAATTGCATATTTCTCCTTATTCCCACCTTTTTCAACAAATTTCTGCAATTTGTCTTAAATTAGAAGTTCAGACCTACGTACGTCACAGTTTTTGGCTGGTCTAAACTTGTTAAACCGATGCTAAACCTGCCTAATTTTCGAGCTTTAAGAGACAACACTGAATATAAACCCATTTGAATGGATTATTATAAGAGTCAATTGAATTTAAACAGAACTGACGCACGAGCTGTGAAAAAAATCGGAAAATGATTAAATAAAAATGCGTTGGGCTTTAGCCCAACGCCTTTTTATTCAATCATTTTCCGATTGATTACGATGGACAATAAAATCCATCGTAATCAATTATGGAAGCACGGAAAATATATTTTTAATGTACTTATGAATTTTACTGTAAGCGAACGGCAACTTCAATTTTCCACGTCATCTTGTTCCTCCTAAAATAATAAACACGTCAGCTGTCCTCAGCCTCCATTTATCTGGATCACGTTCCAAACCTTCGTCAGTAAACGAGTCCCGCGATTACTTCGCTGATATGGGACTGATAATCAAACACGACACGAGGTCATGGAATATTATTCGGAACAAACAGTTCCCCTTACGAAAGCAAAAGCTACTTGTGGGATGAAGAGGATAACGCTAAGAGCGTGGACTCAGCATAAGCTTAAGTCTTCCGATATGGCAACAACGACCTGACGCGAAAACAGAACACCGCAAGGATGCTAAATATAGCTTGGCCTCTAGTGGTGTGTGTGTGTGAACAGGACATACCCTCTTCTTGTGCCTGACTCTAACTTCTTGGAAACCTTCACCGTAAGGAGGGGGGAAGCGGGGATTCCTCTTGAAAAACAAATATTTTTTTGACCTTCTGCCTACGTGATGCAGTTCTGGGTACAGCAGAATTTCAGCAGTGAAGGGTAAAAGTGGATGGAGGAGTAGAACGGGGCGAGAATGACTCTTTGTATCTTATTTAAAACATGACCGATTTTAACTCTTTGCAACAGTGCAGATCTCTTAATATTAAACTATTTTTTAAATTGCGATAAACCTCTAAAACTAACATAAGTTTGGAATTAAATTATATTTTAATCGGAAGTTAAAATCAAACTTGAAACAACATTTTAACTGGAAGTTATATTGCCAAAGCTAAAAATGAGAGAAAAAAAAATAGCATTACCAAAAACAAAAACAAAATTCTATGTACAATTAATGGAGAAAGGAGACATATGATTCTTAAATTAATTAATATTACAAAAGAGAAGTCCATAAAAAAACCTTAATAACAAAAATCTGCAATATAAACGCAGAACGGTATAAACAAATATATAAACAAAAAATAAACAAATGAACATTATAAACAAATATATAAACAAACAATAAACAAAAAATAAACAAATGAACATTATAAACAAATATATAAACAAACAATAAACAAATGAACATTATAAACAAATATGTAAACAAGAGATAAACAAATATGTAAACAAGAGATAAACAAATGAACAATATAAACAAAAATAAACAAATGAACAATATAAACAAAAATAAACAAATGAACAATATAAACAAAAATAAACAAATGAACAATATAAACAAAAATAAACAATATAAACAAATGAACAATATAAACAAATATGTAAACAAACCACGATACAATATTTCACAAATTAAACTGAAGAAGGTTTCAGAAGACAGGTAGTACTGTGTATAATCCGTAAAAAACATTGAATTTAAGTAACTACATGCAGCGTAGCGAGTTGAGTCAGTTTTAGAAGCTACAGGTTCGAATACGATGTTAGTCATTGAGTTTTTCAAATTCATTCTCGAAACAGGATGTCCAAAACATGAGTTTGCCCAACTGTCTTTAGCAAAAGATAAGTACTGCCTTCTGCTTCCGTCAGTAGAGAATGATAGCCTGTGTATCACCTAACTGGGACATTTCCAAGGATTTAAAAATAGCGATGTTTGTTGTTTCGGGTGCTATGAACTTGCGGTCGACACAGGATGTACGGTTAAAGTGTACGGAAGCCGATTATTCAACTTTTGTGTGTAAGCTTCCTCTGCCAAGAAGCAATTATATACATACTTACTGTATGCAAATACGATGCCATTCTCGGTGATATATGTGAACTGCATATTTTTAAAATTACAATTGTCAAGCTTGGGTAAATTCCTAAACTCGTGTCGCGAGTATTATTATAATTTCAGAATATGCGAACGTTTAAAACTACCGCTTTTAAATGAGGAAGTTAGGCGGTTTCATTCATGAAGAAATACTGAAGGCACCTACTTCAAATTCATCACCAGTGGAGGTAAAGCCCCTATGGAGTACAAAGATAGAATACTCTAGTATAGTAAATAATCTAACAGGGCTATTGTTAAGCTCTTTGGAAGTATGTAATATTTTCAAATGTAAATGTTTAAGCAAAAATTATTCAGACCTAAAAACAGGCAGATAATAGAAAGAATTTTTAAACAATGTTGTTGCATTAGGAGTTGAGTGGCACAAGGGTTTTGTGCGCAGTTTTGTCTATTAGTACAGTTATCTGCCGAAGTAACCTGTTCCAATAATCAACAACTCTCTGGCTGAAGTAAACTTCCTACAATCTAACCTCTTCCCCTGTATTTTGAATTAATGGAACCTAGTTCCAAAAATTCCTTATAACAGTGAAAGTTTTGCCTTCATTCGTGTTACTAAACCCTCTGAGGGCCTCATAAACTTCAATCGGATCCCCTCTAAGGTGCTTGGTTATCAAGATCTGTAGCCCACATAATCGAAGTCTTTCCTTTTCTCTGTTGATTATAGGCTCATACTTTCGCCGATCTCACAATGGGAGTTCCCCTCTTTCGAGCCTTTCAAAAAGCTCAATGTTTTTTTTATCAGACGAGATCTTCACACTTGGACACAATATTCCAAATGCGTTCTTACAATTGCCGTATCCAGATAGGATTATTATATCTCTACCTGTACAGGATATCGTTCAAAAAATCATCAACAGAACACCACCAACTTTCGTAACCGCTTATTTACACTGCTTAGGAAACTACACTATCTGCACGAATCGCACCTCCCAGATCCTTTTCTTCTTCTGCTGTTTTTAATTCAAACCCACCAAGTACACTGCTCGATAAAATTAACAGAACACATAGAAAATATTGTGTAAATCGTGCAAGCTCGCAAAGAAGCGGCACAAAATTTGGTGTGGCGGTGTACCACAGAATAAGTAACAATGAAATAGAGACAGCGAGAAACTTTGGACAGGCATAAGCGACATTGATAGAGATTTTATAAGAATTACCCAAAAGGTCGCATTACAGGAGTCGATACAAGATACTCGAAAATATAGTCACATGTCCTCAGTACGGCTTATCATTCCCTCCAACGGCTAAACAGGCCTGACAGCATTGAACCATATTCGATATAAGGGCGCCTATAAGATTCTGTTGCAACCAATCCCATTCTTCCACCAGCACACACCTTAGAGCTCGCCAAGTGATCGAGGCGTTGGCTGCCGGCGTGAAATGCAGTGATCGAGGCCGCCCCACACATGTTCGATCGGATTTACGTGTTGTGATAGTGCTGCCCATGGCAGTCGTTGGATATCTTCAGTTTCAAGATTTTCCTCCACCACTTGAGATCTACTGAGATTGCTTTCGAGAAATTGGAAGGTTCCGCAGCATCAAGAGCGCTATCTGTTTTCGAATCGTCAATATTCCACCAGTTTCATGAAGGTTACCTGCATGAAACTGGTGGAATGTTGCAGTTCGGTAAAAGAGCATTTTTCCCAGTGGTGGGAGATATCATCACAAAGGAATGAACAGTTCACAGATAGTCTCGTATAGCAGCAGTCTAGAAGCGTTGAACATTAACATTCGATCTGTGAATAAGTTCATTAAAGGTAAGTCCAACAGACAGTTTCATTAGGTTGACTGTCATTACAATGCCACTTACTAAAAATCAAATTATGTGCAACTACAACGAGAACACTGCTTTTGTTTTTTATTGCGTGGTTGCATAGTAGTTTTATCAAAAGATCTAGACGTTTAGCTACATCTCCATTGCAATCCCCTCAAGAACAGAAGCTATCGAATTAAATTGCAAGGGACTTCGCTAGTAACTGGGCTAATTGTATGTTTCTATCGCGGGATGAAAATCCCGAGTTCTAGAGAAGAAACTATTCAACCCTTGCACAACACTGACTAACTCGGCTAGAAGCATGCTTTTTCATTAAGTAGTGTTTATTCTTCAACTAAAATAAGGTTGGCAGTAGATTTAATTTCAAAAACCACAAAAATTATTTCTATTAATAAATACGAAGTGAAAATGACGAAACCACACGTTTTAATATTTTTCTTTTTTTTTTAATTATCCAAGAATTTTAAGAATGAATTTTTGTTCTCTAAACGGTTAGATGTTTAAGTTAATCAGTTAATTCGAGCTAAAGTATATATAATAATAAGGAATTATAAACTGACTAAGTTAATAATATTTGGTTTAAGTTTCTTACCTTCGGAACTCAAAGGCGGTGTTTTGGTTTATTTACAAAAACTACTTTACAGCTTCGCCTGGAAGAAATTTTCTGTATATGGAAAGCACATTAAGCATTACTCTCTCAGAAAACACATTTAAGAATAATCAGTGAACAGATATCCTTTCTGAAAAGGATGCTGTGCTTTCTAGGATTTTTTAAAATTTTATTTTATAAGAAAGCTTAGAAAATGTGTATAGTACCATCGAGTCTCTATTTGTTATAAAATCTTAAGATTAAATGTGCTGAGAATGCTTATTTTTACCTGTACAAATAGTTTCCTAACAGACAGCCTAGCTAGTTTCGTAAAATCATTATTAGAACATAGTGAAGTAATTATTCACTGGGCCATTGACCTCCGCTCTTGCAAGCCGTCAGATATTGCGTTTGCAAGTTCTGTAACACCTACATCCATTCCAATAAGGAGATTGTTTTGATTTTCATTCTTGAGCCATACTAGTGGATCGAGAAAAATCTGCCAGTTCATTTTATCGCAGTAAGTGCCGTACCTGTTTGAAAGATTTTTTTGGGGAAAAGTGACAACTGGTGGATGAAGCTTCCAATGGACAGAATTTCAACAGTAGATGAATTGAGAACGGTTTTGAAGTTGAAGACTGTACAAAGGAAATGGAACAGCGGGTGGAAAACTTGAGTTCGAATCCTGTCAATGTGCGAAGAATTTTTATAGAGCTTTTTTCAAACTTGGCTGCGTTAGTCGTTCTCAGGCGAGGGTGGCATGGTTTCCTTCCTGGTAACTTGGATTTTTCGTCCAGCAAACAGAAAATTTATCGCAGAACACGCAATTTACAAACATATTATATATATATATACAGCCAAATATGGCTTAGGTTGCTTGATACACCTAAAATCCTACAACATTATTGACCAGTCGGTGTCCAAGATGTTATGCAACGCTTTTAATCATTTTTTCCATACCGGTATCTGACATTCATACCAAGTCTCAGAAGAGTGACGACTGTCCATAGAGGATAGCTCGGAACTTGCCGATTAGATGCAAAAAGGATCACAATTTATCAATCCATAGTTATCCGCATTGCTTCCAAAAAATTGGCAAAACTACTATCTCGTACAGTTCCTCGACATATTTATTTTGTCCATGTTGTAATGATGATAATCCCTTTGGCATTCTTATTTCTAGCGTTCATGCCTTCACCTTCTCTTTGTCTCAGTACCCACATCTCTGAACATTACTGATCTATATTTGCCCACTTACAAAGCTCAATTTCGACTCAAGGGCTTTGATCTTTTTCACACCAGCATCCCCAGTTCCTTATCCATGTCAGTCTCTAGTTCTTCATTATTTTAGACTTGCTCATTTTAAAAGTTTGGATATTTCTCAAAAACAAACTGAACAAAAATTGTCTGCAACTCGCAATTTCAAATGTCATCTTCAAATACCAGTTCTCAAGCCTGCGTCCCCTTTATGATCTCCCCAGCGAGTGCACCTATTGTGACATATTGCGATAAACACAAACAGGCCAAATATTAGCTCCCAGATATTGAGACGTATTACTGACAAACCATTTCTTTGTCAGAAACACGAAAGGAAATATAAATTATGTTCAAAGATGTGTAAGTGTGTTCATAAGAACACTTCGTAGGTTTCGTAGTATTAAAATCATAGAATATCTCAAAAAAGAAACTATCACTTCTGCCAAATGCTTTTGTTATTTGTCTTTGTTACTAAGTATCTACATAGTGACCTTAATATTTTCATTCCTGGGCACATTATTAGAACTATAAAACTGGAAAATGCGGCTGCATTGGTGTCAGAGCCGAAAAGGATGAAGACAGGAGGACTGGGAGCAAATATTGTGGTCAGATAAGTCCCAAATTACGCCTTTCAGCACGGAACGAGGTGTAATGTTCTGAGCATACCTTAGGTCCACTGATCCTATTGGAGGAAATCGTGAACACTAGAGCGTACGCAAATGTCGTTGAAGATCATATACACATGGCAATAGTGCATGGTTACCTCTATGGAGAGGAATACTTTTAAAATGACGATGAAACAATACACCGTTTCAAATGTGTGAAAGAGTAGTTTGAGGAACAAATTCAACCATCTGTTCTGGGTAGCCCAATCCTTGGATCTCAATCAGATGGCCCTACCGGGTAGCACAGTACATATAGGCACCGTCCTTCCCACAGTGGGTGGGAAGGGCACAGGCCAATCCCGTCAAAAAAGAAACGAAGTTTTATGGACTTTTCTCACAAAAGAAGCAGAATTATAGACCATGTACAGTGACTCATCACTCCAAATCAGCTTTCGATTAGTCTACGGTCCAAGAACGGCAGGCTTTGCACCAAGCTAGCCGGCGTCTGGCTTGCCGTTCTTGGTCAGGTGTCCAGCGCCACTAATCAGCCCGACTATTAGAGGTAGTCGGGATGATTATTGGCTTGTGGAAGGCTGTGCAACAGTGTAACTCATATCATGCAGCGTCCTGAACATTGTGCTGGTGGAGATATGTATCCTAATCGTGTGTATGTATCCTAAACATGTGTTCCGGGCAGATGAGGCCGCCGTAGCCTAGTGGTCAGGCGCGTGGGTGCATAAGTACAAGTGCCTTGAGTGACCGGGGTTCAAGCCCGTGACTGCTCAATACGGTGCTGTTTCCTGTATTCTGTCTATCTTGTGAACTCCTCTGACGTTTGGTCGTCCCGGAGTATAAACAGAAAATTTATTTATTATTATGATTCATTGCAGGGCTATACTGTTATTCCGTTAGGCTTACCGGATAGTTTCGTGACGGTTTCAGCACTGGTCCGCTTTCATTGCAGTTCACATCATCAATGATCCATCGACCTAGAGATTACCATTACCGTTAATATATCACATACAGACCGACTGCTTATGTGGCACCCTGTTATCATACCGCGCGGGAAGTCTAACTCCATCGATAGCCACAATCATACTACTGTCTCTTCGAGAATTGTTGTTGTAGTAGTGTTTTAGGAGCATCAGCGACTAAAGTGGTATTGCTCCGTGTATATTGTCTGTAAATTGCGTGTCTTTTGAGGTCGATTTTCTGTTTGCTGGACGAAAAACCCGAATTTCTGGGAGAAAAAACCATGATACCTTCGCATGAGACGGACTAACTCCACACCTTGTGAAAAAGGGCTATAAAAATTTCTCCGGTCATCGACGGGACTCAAACTAAGGTCTTTTCCATCCGATGTGAGGAGAACGGCGATCCTACCAACTGTGTTACGCACGAGGGCCTCTTCGAGGGCTTATGAGCACATTTATTAAGACGTGACCATATTTATTAGGTCAGGAACTGACCAGCTGTCAACTGAGGGTTGTCAGGATACTAATCGTAGGGCAGTGTATACTATACAATATAATATAATCAAAGTCGTTGATGCGGCTAAAACCCTAAAACAACATCAATCCGATTGTACATCTGTAAGATGAACTGAAAAGTAGTGTTTATCCGCACAGTTACCATTTCACATCAATCCAGGAACTGAAAACAGTTTTATTACACGAACTATGCAATATTCCTCAATCACTTTTCAACAGCTTGTTGACGCCACGCCACTTCAGTGGGATTTGCGATTTCAAATAGCTCTGGCCTATCATGCTGCCAGTTAATAATCAAAATAAAGTGGCCAGGCACTGTAATGCAACTGACAACGAGTCTAAATTAGAAATAAAGAATATATTTAATTAAATAAAGCGTAACACAATAAATTAATTTTTTTATAAGAGGAAAATATCAAAGTATTCTCTGTGCCACATTTTTTCCAACACTGAAAACTGCAAATGATAGCTTGATAAAACTTGATATACCTTTTCCATTCTGAAAGATGCCCTCAAACAAGATGATAATTTTAAGTTAAGGCAACAAATACAAAATTCCAGTGCAAGTATTCGTAATCTATAAAGTGTTTAAAAATACAGAATGGACGAGGATACGAATATTTAGAGATATTTCTATAAAGTTCTCACTGCTCTTCAATTCACTGATTTAAACAGAAACATGGAAAGAGACTGGCTCTAATTTAGGAAATTTACGATGGGTTTGTGCAACATTCTTACAGCTGTTTCACGGTAATAACTCGCCAGGCACGCTCCTTTAAAGTTAAACTGCCCTTGTCATTTAAATATAACAGGATCACTGACCGGAAGATTAAACCATAATGCGTGAGAAACGAACGTGCTTAGATGTACTGAGAACCAGCAGAAAAGAACAGCAAATGTCTATAGACACTTCTCTAATAATTTCTAAGTGCTCTTATACAGGAAAATTCATGGACATTCGATTCTAAACCGAATCAAACTCCTATTAATGTTGTTCATACATAATAAAGATTACAATCTAATCCAAATGTCAAATGGTACTGCCGCCAAGGGATGGACAGTTTTAACCACCAGATACTCCAGTTTTATATCCAGCAAATTGACAAGCAGACCGAAGGATGTACATAAATATAGACATCATATATTTACGCCTCTGACTTTGCTGCATTGGGGCTTAATAGAAACACAATCAATCACGATGTCAGATGAATTTAACAGCTTAAGCGAAATGTAAGAAACTAGAAGCGAAATGGGAGATTTTTTAGCATCTCTGGAATAGCCTATATGTGAATCTTAACAACAAGTTACAACAGAGCGTTTAATATGCGGAACTTTTTAAACATCTCTTTAAATTAAATTTTTAAAATTTCTTCTAAACATTCTTAACATGAATTTAAACATTTCTTTAAATTTGAAGCGTATCTGCAAGGAACTTTTGGTGCGTATGTGCGAAGCCCGACTGATTTTCTCAAATCAACTTTGCAAGCTGTAATGCAGCTCTTGAAAACCGAAGTTTCTTTCAGGTAATTTTTATCGTCAAATCGAAGTTGTTTATGGCGAACACTGGTTTAAAGATTAGTCGTTTAAGTTCTTTGTCACGAGGCTGTTCAGCGTGTTCAACTTTAGGACAAATGTCTCATCACGTATGGTGAATTTGTAAAATGTCTTACAAAGCAAAACACATCATTTCTGTACTTCGCGCGAATACCCTTGATATGTACTAACTAAACCTAACTTACAATTCAAGCAAGGAAAGGAATAAAAATTGAAATTTCCCCTTGAAGTCTGGGGAAAAAAATCCACCAGTCTTCCTACTTGTTAGCAGCAGTAACTAAGGACATTACTGGATGCCACCTATTAAATTTTGCAGCAAGCAGACTACTGGAACTTGGAAGAGTTGGACTTAATGACATACTTGGAGCAATTGGTGACCTATTCTCCTTAAGGCAATAAAGCGAGATAATTTCGTTGGGACACAGATAACACCATTCTGTCTTCCTGTCAGCGAGGCGAACTAATCAAAGTGTCTCCTAGCACCCATTTCTTTGCCAAGAGCAAGCAAAGCTTGCTACGAAAAGTACCGAAAATAATTAATTATCCCTGGAGTAGAGCCTCTGCATTATATATGAAAGTACAGCGTAATGTAATTAGTATCTTACTGACTTGTCGGGAAATAAACCAATATAAGTAGGCGTTCAGTGGTGATGCCGGTCTTTAATAAATAATTCAAGCCAGCTGTGGAATTACTGGCAGTTAAATCGCTTAAACCACCGATAGTGGGGGACATTATAAAGAGTGCAATGTCATATCGTTAGGACTAGCTCACTGATGTGCTTTCCAGTCACCGCAGGCCTGCAGTCTCGCTTTGGCATTCGTATAAGAAATATTTGAAGGTCTCGTGATTAATAATTCAAACAAACTGGATAGCTAGAGGACATATTACATAAGAAATATGCAACGTTTAATCTTCCTATGAGCTTGCAAAGCAGCTACTTCCGCCTTAATACATTTAAATAACTGGTACCGGTACACAGGCAATGACTCGCATAAAAAACAAATCTCTTTTGAGTTAAACATAAAGCGATAATAATTTTATATTTAACTGAAATCGCGCGGAGCATTTAGGTACGATTCTTTAGTTTATGCACCGAGGAAATTTAGGCCATGAGATGAGTAGTGTATTGTCTATGGGTATTCTCAGTCATTATCAAGATCAAAACCTAGTTTTTAGGAGACAATGCAATTTTCTTCTGAGACCGATTAACTTGCCCATGATGTGAAAAAAGGCAAGTACATTTTTTCTTTCTTTCTCCATAGAAAGTATTTTCAAAGTTCGCGACGGAATCTAACTTCAGCCTTTTCCATACTGCGAGAAAGCAGAGATTCTATCCACTTCGCTTCCTATGAAAGCACATGCAGGGGAGTAGATACTCACGTTAGGAAAAATGATTACACCTGCGGATCAAAATAAATTCATTCACTCACTCTTTGAAAGTGAGCAACATCAATTGCACACAAAGCTCCCGCCGCCAGTGTTGCAAGCCAGTATATGTCACCCTGCGGGACAGCTCTCCACTCCTGGTCTACTTAGAATCCCAGATGGGCAAAGTTTTCAGCGGATGGAGGCTCAAAACTAAAGCGCACACGTCCCAACTGTCCCAGAAGTGCAATATTGGAGACAGATCGTGTGACCTTGTGGGCTAGGAAAGCACTTAAATATTAAGAAGATACTGGCAGGTTAGTTGTAGGTCGTAAGGACAGACATTTTCGTTTGTAATATGGAGATCGGGAGGTACATGTTAATGGTAAACGGATGGCTCTCTGGATGGTATTAATGTAGCGTTGAGCTGTCGAAGTGCCAGTAATGACTAGAAATGTACAGTCGCCCTATTTTATGACTTGACTACGTGACCGCCAGTTGTGGCGCGTAGGCGTCTAAAAATGCGAATGCGCCGTCGCTAACTCCCAAACAGAACCTAAATTTGTCACTGAAGAGAAGACTGTGCCGTGCCATTCGTCACGCAAATCGGCTCATATCTGACACTGTTCCGAGGGCAATGGTATATCATGAAAGACAGGTGGCAAAACCGACTGCAATCAAGGTTCTCTCAGTTTTCTGCTAACTTTGATCACTGATACAGACCGTCCTGGGTGTCCTCCATGACAGCATAGCGATTTCGCTAATTGTCTCTAGATTGGAGAGGCTTGAGTTCAAATCCCGTCGGAGACTGTAAGAATTCTTAAAAGCCATATTTATTCGGCGCAATAGTTGGTTGATCTCAGGAGAAGGAAGTAGGGCAGTCTGAGTTATTCCAGGTTTTAAAAATGCAAATCGGACAGGAAATACATGCTGGTACAGCCATAATATACTGGAACAATATAACAAAGGTACGCATAAGAACCATCACCAAGAACAGCCATACCAATCTGTTGGGTTTGGAGTCACGATGTTCGAAACTTGGATGACCGATACTGTGATCACTGTAGTCAATACCATTACACAGCTTTTGCAGGATGGTCCATACAACTGTGATTTCTAGTGTTCACCACCCAGTTGTACAATGAATAATAAATAGCGAAGAGTGTTATGACTTCAGCGTTAGTGTTCAAACTACCTCGAAGAAATAATCCTTTACAATTCAAAGACCTTTGTAAATAAATTCTCTCCGTGAAGTGCTAGAAACGGCTCTAAGAAGAAGACTTCGTTTGAAGGGAAGTGTAGCTGCTTGTGAAGGAAAAAAGGTACAGAATGAGTGGGGCTAGATTATGTACTGATTAAAACATTAAATGGAAAAAAGAACGATCCGGAAATTTCAAAAAAAAAAAAAAAGAAATGAAAGCTGGAATTTTGCACACAACAAATTTGATAATACTGTTGCGTTAGCTATGAGAAAAAAACAGAGACCGGGAAGGTTATAAATATGCTGAGATATCCAGAAAAATGCATTAATGTGCATCTCGTAAGTTTGGAAAAATGGGCTTTTCTTTCGGCTCTGAAATGCTGCTGAAGAAAGAAAGAACATCATGTACAAGGAAAGAGAGAGTTATACTATAGTAAAAAAGGAATGTACAGAAAGATAAAAAAGTGAAGAACATTATATACGAAATTAAAAAGGATAGAGCACGAAATCCAGGTCGGATATAATAAACTTCTAAAGAATTGCAGCGACGGAATGTTCCATCTAATTAAAGAAATCGTAAATGAAATTCTGGAAGGGAGGACGTTCTAAAATAAATAAGTGAGACATATTTAACACGTTTTTAAGAAAGGGAGGGACTGAATATATGGAAAAAACATAGGAGTAGTGTATGGGACAGTATTAGTGGATTATTTGGGAAAATTACAAAAAATGAAATACAAAAAACATTTTTTTACTTAGAAAGTGAATATTAAAAGATATCTCATTAAACAAATTAAAGATCAACAGTGTGTAATAAAATTATATTAACATAATGGGATACAAACAAGGACATAGCTTATCATCCAAGCGAAGAGTATTTATTTATTTATTTTCATGGGGCAGTGGAATAAAAATATATAGTTTCAGCATATCAGTGAAGGATACAATGCTTTTGGTTGATGTTGAATTTATCTTGGTTTGATTCAAGAAAAGATTATAGCAAGAGATAGAGAGGAATACGAATAATGATTTGAAAGTTAAGGAAATGTAAACGATATTTATTAGCTAACAAGAATTCCAAATACTCTTCTTGAGTCAATCACATTCAAGAAGACTATTTGGAATTGGAAGGACAAATTAAAAGCGTCGAGAACTTCAAATATTTCGGTTTCTGTTATACACGAAGATCAGAGAGCAGCAGAATCTGTACGTTAGCAATGACAAGAACAGATTTAAGACTATTATCTCTAAGTGTGTGTATATATAAGTGTGTGTATATATATATATATATATATGTGTGTGTGTGTGTGTGTGTAAAGATTAGAAAGGTACAATGGCGTCGATTGATCTGCATACTGCATGCGTGTCAGTGCAAAATTCAATGTTGTACTTGGCTAACGAGGGTGATCTGTTAATCGGATTATTTTTCCCAATATCGCTACTTGATGAAGAAAGTGAGTTTATTTCTCTGGTGGCCCGTAAAGGAACATGAAATTTAAGTATCCGTAAGAAATCAGATACTCAACAGATAAAACCGACCAATTAATCTGAGAGCTCCATATGTTTGAAGTACTGTAATTACTTTTACAGAATAAAAATATAAAATTTGTCAATCCGAACTTAAAACACGTTTCGGGTTTGGTTCAGATGACAATAACGACGTGTTCTCATTGGTTAAAGATTCCTCAGCCCAGCAACTAATTTTGTTGTAGTGAACCGGATCATATGGTACTAGATGAGATGTTTATCATTGCATGCCAGATATTTCTGACCTTGGATGGCAAGTATAATTAACTTTTCCAAAATTCCAGAGGTGTCCGTAAACTTTAGTCATTATAGTATATACACTGGCTGGTTTATTCTAAAAGATAATAACTGATCCAGCATTGTCATATACTATAGTATTTGGTGGTTGTATATGGATTTATCTTTTTTAGTCCTTAAAAAATAATTAATTTCCTTCTCACTCAACTTCTGAATTGAGATGAGGTTTGTTTACTGTTTCAGATGAAATTATCAACAAAGAACGATCCTTACTTTGATTGGAAACTAATTTATCTGTGCCAAATTTTTCTTTTGCACAATATCCGTTTCTGCTAGCTTGTTTACTAAATGGGATTTTGTAGAATGATGCTATAGTGTTTTTGAAGCAGACCTTTGGAAATAAATGACATTATTTTACATAATACGGTTACAGGAAATATATTTAAATTCCCTGTAACCATATTTTCTTGGGTGTTGAGCTTCATATTTTAATGAATAAAGAATGCTGGATTAAGTGTTTGCTAATCAGAAATATATGTTCAATAATGCAAAGCAGAGTTGTTTCGAAATCTAAGTGAACTTTCTCTAAAGAGATTCTCTTTTGTAATGTTACTAATTTTATGGAAACTCCAGATCTTCTTTTGACAGTTTTCATTAACTCTTCCTTGGTTATTTTACAGTGCCTTAATGGATCAAGACATACAAAAGACTATCTGTATGGTAGTGCCGGAGTATAAAGAGAATATTTTAAAACTGAGAGCCACAGAAACTAGAGATAATGTTTAATTACCTCGTATAATACACGTAAATTATCTACGATATAATAATGTAAATAATAATTATTAAACTATAATAATTTTTGTAGAATATGAAAAGACGTAAATATAAATAAGTAATTCATAAAAGTTTGATTGCGATACTTTATAATAAATTTAAGTTTTACTCAATACACCAGCCGACAGTGCATAGAAAATCTATTTAATTAAACCAAATCGAAACGTCTACTTTTAGGATGCATTTATCGTTTTTACTTCGTGGAATTCCTTCCAAAAAAAAATAAGTCTCTTGAAAACTCATCTATGAAAGCCCAACATTGAACAAATCCTGAAAGAGTGTTTCTAATAAAATTCGGTAAGTAGCATTAGTTGTTAAGATGTTACGATAAGAAAAAGGCAGTTAGCTCCACTCGCATGACTGGTTATAAATTGTCAACAGACCACAAAAATTGTTGTTCTCTACAGGCAATTCGTGGCTTTCCTATGATGGGTTAAGAAAGATTACAAATCCACTAATGGAAAGCTTTTAATCCAAACGGAATTTTGTAGAAATGAAATATCGCAATTTTTTTTAAGTTGACATCGCTTTCCATTATGACAAGGAGGGATGCACATAGAATGAAATCCGATTTGTGGGATTTATAAATAAACCTACAGATTAATATATTGTAACTCATTAAAAATAGGAAGACTTTGATGTCATTATCTCATTAAATGATTTCGTTTAACAGAGCAATTGAAGATAGTATTTTAGAGAATGCTCCCCACGAATATATCAAAAAAGAGAAAGGTCTAGTATTTTCAGATTAAGTTCCATTATAGAGTTAGAGGTCTTTCTTGGTGTCATTTTAAAATGTAGTTTCTTTTAAAGATACTTTAAGCAAATTAATTATGCAATTTAAAATTAACAGAATTACTTTAAAAAGATAATTTGCGTTTTAAGGAAATTGATATTGGATAATTTTCAAAATATTCTTTCATTTATTACTGAGCATATTACAAGTATGGCGTAGTTAAATAATTACCTCTAAGTATAGTTAAAAGGAAGTTATTTATCATGAATTTGAAATTGCTGAACTTGAAAGCATAGTTTTATTACGGGTGGAAATTTTATTTAAAATCAAATTAAATAAAAATGACACGCTCAAGGTTTTGGAGATATCCTTCCTTAGTTCCTGCTAACATTGGTTTCCTCTTTATGGCCGAGTTAATCGGCCAAGGGTGAGGTTCGCGTAGTTTTCGCCTTGAAGCTGCTTTCGCGAGTAGCACAGTATTATAATCGCCATCTCCCCACGTCGGATGGAAAAGGCCTGAGTTGGAATTCCAACGTAGCTGAATTAGTCGGTCTCAGGTGAGGGCTAAAATGCTTTTTTCTTAACCAAAACTCTGATTTTTCGTCAGCCATACCGATCGAAGGATACAGATCATCACAGACACGATATACTGACTTTTCATGTCGTCAGCTCAGCATACATTTAAAAAAAAATTAATTAATCTCAATGTTTACTGTCTTGGCCATTCCTGATGTACTGAATTTTAGTATTACATTTTTCAGTCTCCTTGTTATTTTCCAAAAGTCGTAAACTTTTTCCTTCAGTCATGATTTATATGAACCATCCATTTTCTTGTATTTATTAGATTTTTTAAAAAAATTCTTCCAGTTTGATTTTTATTTCACATTAAATATTTAACTCCTTTCATTTCTGATCAAACTTTCCTTTGCGAAAGGTCAGTGATCGTACAAAAATTCTAACTGCGAAGCAAGAAAGGATTCTCTATCAATAGCAGAAAAATACTGATGTTAAAAACAAATATCAAAAATAGTATCAGTGCTTTGGGGAAGCTAAAAAACATATACATCATACATATTGCCCTCCAAAACAGAAAAGAAACATATTGAAGTTATTTCCAGTTTTTTTTATGATTTTATTATCTTAACTTCTTACGTAACTGCTAAATTCCCCGGTGTAATCTTAAGCTGCAACGCCCTGCACTTACGAAATTTCTCTAGACAGCAGTGGTGCCCTCGTTCTCTCTCTCTTCATATTATTCCTGCCGCTACATTATTGACACCATCCGGCCAACGAATCTCTTACGTAGCATAGATATTGATTTCCTTCCCAGACAAGAGCAGAGACATCTAGTCTTCAATGAACAGCGGCTTTGCGAAATATGTGACGATATTTACGGCCAGAAGTTATAAACATAGATGTCGTTTCGCCCACAGCGGTAACCAAGGGCAATTCTCTCGATCGCCAGGAAATATTTATGGGTGTAAGGTTAAGATTTGTGTTATTGAGTGGATTATAAATCGATTTCGTTTACTTGGAATCAACCGTGGAAAATTAATTGCCTGTTCGATTTGTGGTTTTAATATTTGGAAAAAAATATTATTTTTCTTTTTGCCATTGAAAGATTTTATAAATATATATACTATTAATTACAGAAAAGACCTTTAGAGATAATAAAATGTGACTCTTTAACACTCCAACGGGTCGTTATTATTCATAATTAATTTCAGTTTTCAGTTCAGTGCAGCAGCTAATTCTCTCTAATTCTGCTTTGCTCTAGCTACTGAGTTCATACTAGAGTCACCCAGTTATCTGTATAATTCATTTCAGATTAGAAGATTTAGCTCTGTATGCAAGACGATTTGTTTTTGTAAATAAGTAAATGATCCCTTTTGATCAGAAGTTTTTTAACGAAAATTGCTGAATCGCTCGAAAGTTAAAAGTACACTGCTGGAAAAAAACGTGATGTAACTCCTACAGCTTGTGATGAGGCAGAACAAAATTTGGTATGGTAGCGTACCACAGAATAACGATGAAATGACCTATGCTCAGTCATGGTACCCTTATCAAAAACATGAAGAGGGTTGCTGCCCTTGATCATTAATTAGTGACAACAACTGGAAATGATGACCCCTGGGGAACAGTCTACAAAACCAACAAACTCCCTAGGGGGCAGGTAGTGACTACCACACGAACCCTAGAAGGTCAAATGACAACAACTTGGGAAAAATCGGTAGGCAACATCTTGAATGAAACATTCAAGGAACAGGCGGTCCCAACTCTACAGGAACAAAATCAACTCTGTCAAGAAAACCGGAACTACAACACACAAACCACGGAGACCCCCTTCACCATGGAGGAGCTCAGTGCTATTGCCACCCGGATAAGAAACAGAAAATGTCCCGGTCTAGACATGATACAACCCGAAATACTTAAAAACGTAATAGAATATTCACCACAACTTCTATTGACCCTGTTCAACAGATGCCTTGAGGTAGGGAAATTACAAACAAAATGGTAAACGGTCAACATAAAACTTATCATCAAGAGTCCGACTCAGAAATCAGAGTGCCGGAAATCATACAGGCCTATCGCACTTCTTTCAGCAGTTAGCAAATTGTTTGAAAAGCTACTGTACAAACGAATCCTCTAACACTACGAAGCAGCTGGCCTCCCAGCTGGGAATCTGTTTGGATTTAAACCGAGATCCTCCACAACAGAAGCTCTCAGAAACCTACTTAACAAGGTCAAAGAATGTAACAACAAGTATTTCCTCGAAATATCGATTGATTTTGCGGTGGCGTTCGACTCACTCTGGTGGCCGAGCGTCTTGGGCAGACCCAGGAAAGCTTAAAGTACCCATCAACCTCTATAAAGTCATAGAAACCTATCTGTCACAAAGAAAAAATTGAGATACACAAAGATCGCAAGAACATTGCACAGAGGATGCCCACAGGGGTCTGTATTGAGCCCACTCTTCTGGAACTTGGTATTTGATGAGTTCTTGAGAATGGACCTAGGAGCCGTGGGCGTGCAGGCCTTCGCAGATGACCTGATTTTGACAGCAAGCAAACTCCAGAGCCCAATTGGAAATATTAGCTAATCAGGCCCTACAGATACTCCAATAGTGGGCCAAGAAGAATTTTTTAATAATGTCACCGACAAAGACATCGTCAGCGCTGCTTACGACCACCCCAGATTAAGATTGATGGGACAACTCTCAAGTTCGCCAGTCAACTAAAATACCTGGGTGTCATACTAGACAATAACTTATCCTTCCAACCGCATCTCAAATTCCTAAGTCAAAAGATCAGAAACTACTCTGCCATGGTAGCTAGGGTCACAAAGCGAGACTGCGGTCTCAAAAAGCGTACCCTAGCCTTATACTACAAGACAACCTTCCTCCTAATAATTACATACGCTTCAGCAATCTGGTACGACAAAACTGCCTTGGTCGTAAATAAGAGAAACCTGGATGCAATTCAACGCTCCATCCTGCTCAGTTCCACCCGCGCCTGCAGAATGGTGAGTAAACCAGCGCTGCAGGTGATAGCAGCAATACTTCCACTTGATCTTGAAATTGCAAGAACAGGACTTCTCTACAACTTATCTAAGGGAATAACCACCATTTTCCTGGAATTTACAATAGACCCAGCAAACAACCATATGGCAGAAAAGATCCGGCTTCAGTCTCACTTGCTGCAGGTGTGGCAGGACAGGTGGGCAGAAACAACCAAAGGAGCCATCGCCCACAAGTTCTTGCCGCAACTTGAAAAAAATTATCCAAGATCGCCTACTTCGTTCTTTCCGGGGTTGCAAACAACGTACTTGCTAACTGGACACGGCCCCTTCAACGCAAAGTTAATGAACTTCGCCCTTGTAGAGGACCCATGCTGTACATGTGGAGAGATTGAAACCTGGGAACACTTCATGTACGACTGTCCGCAACACGAGAATCTCAGGTGCATCCTATTCACGAGTATAAGATACCTCCCCAAAGGGCAAGAGTTTCACCTACTGGATTCAGAGGAGGAATACAGAGCCCTAAGCAACTTCGCTCAAGAACTCTTCTTAAGAAGGAGAACGCTAAATGCAATACACCAGGGATGAAAGACAACCAGCCAGATAACAAATCAAAACATCCTTTCGGACACCCCGGAATGATGATTATGTGGAAGATACTAGCTGTCTTGCCTAGGAACAGTGACGGTGCACTTCCTACAATAATATGAACCAACACTGGAACCAAGAAACCCTGCATATGTACCAACAAATATGACACTTAAGTGAAACTGACAAATGTACTAACCGAAGATAGGGAACCAAAGACAAAGACATTCAACCTGGACGGGACACTGTCCCACGAGAGACTACTACCGCACATGATCTTAAATGACTAAACTACGACTGCTGCAGCCTCACTGCCATATAGCGACCTGTACCAGCTCCCTTGCCTGGTACCTTTTTCCCTCTCCCCGGCAGGCGGAGGAGGAGGTGATCAACCTGTCTCCTCCCTCCCCTGCCACCCCATATACTTCGCCTGGTGAGGCATGGGCATGCCTTACTGACCACCTGGGGTTGCCTTCCCTATCGAACCCATACTTCTGTCTTTCTTCAGTCTCTCCCCCTACTATGACTAATACGCCAGTGTACACCCCACGCAACTAATCAAAATTAACGATTTCTAAATTGAAACCTGAACCACATTAAAATCTCTGACATTAAAATTTTCTGGCATTTACAGCATACTGTAACACACCACAACGTAAAACTACGTGGAGATGGGGGAACTCTTGGTGCCGCTTGACCCTAAACACACTTACACTTATTCCATTCCATACGAGAACACTGCCTCCACTGTAAGTGGCCCTTTCTCTGATTTTGGAGGGATGGTATCGCATTCTCCGTTGTCTCCAGATGAAATAACGTCTAGAATCTGTTTGTAGGCTAAAACGGGACTCATCAGGGAACAAAACTGTACCTCAATTGTCAGAGCTCAAAGTCACATGTTCGTGGGCACCAGTTTTGGGAAGCTCTGCGGTGGTTTATGGCGTAGGGTCCACTTGAATTGAGCTCTCTTAACCCAGTCCGGTTGGAAATGTTTTCACGTGTGGCCACAGCAACCTCAAGAGACAGTTGATGACACGAGATCGCAAGATTCTGTCTTGCTGTTAGAGCCAGATAGCCGACTGTTCTGGTAGACGTATTCCTCGGGCGACCTTGGCCAACTCTTCTTGTAATGATTCCTGTCTGCTGAAACTCCTTCCACAGTGGAAAGACGTCACTGCGTCACTCATTAAGTCAACATGCCGCCTACAACTGCCCGACTTCAAGTCTTCCAACGACCTGCCATCTCAAAGAATGATCTAAACGACGATGACTTGCCATTCTGAATACTGGATATGTGGCTATCCCACTGAGCAAGCCAACAAACGGGAATGAAGCCATGTGGTCGCAACCCGTGCTTTTCTAGGCATGGATAATTTGAAAAAAATGTACAACTCTGAAAGGTGGTAGATCTATTTCTATAGGATACTCGCAATTTCATGCCAGGATGCCTATTTATATGAAATACAATAAAGTATTCATGAAAAACATTTTGTTCTGTTAATTTTGTCGAGCAGTGTATTTTTAAATATATCAGATGGTTACGAGTACAAAATCCTCCTTTTGTGCTTCGTAAAGGTCACCAATCCCTTAAATCCTACGGATACGGACAGAATTTTTACGTGTTATTTGAAAGTAACATACTAATGTACTTTGTTATTAATAATCTGCAGTTTTTAATTAAAACTAAATTTTTTGCAGCAACTTGTTTCAAATATCAGTTTAAAACAAGTTTTAACACCTGTTTTGAAACGTGTTTAATATTAGTTAAATAAAACCGCGGAGAATACTCGTGACATCTTAGACCACCATAAGATTCTTTACCATTGCTTCATACTCTTTTAGTTTATTTTTTTTTTTATGAAGTCTTTTGTTTGAAGGCCCTTTATCTGTTTTGAAATACAGACTAGGCAATATTCTTAATTTATGCACTAAAATTCTTTACTTATAAATTAAAAATGGTATTTCGTTATTTAAAATAAGAACATTTTTTTTCTATTAAGGTTTTTTATATTCTAAAACATTTAAGGAATTCATTTTAGGAGTCTGGAAATTATAATACATTTTTTTCCGATAATTTTACAAATCTGCACAAAAGAAATATATTTTTAATGTGTTTTTTTCCTTTGCTGTGCTTCCATTTAATTACTGTGTTCAAGATCGATACAAAGAAACTTTTTGAAAACAAAATAAAAGTGTAGACTTTTATAACTAAAGGATAAAAAGTGACGCATTTAAAAACGTTTGCTATTTCAGCTCGAGATATACGAATTCTTCATAATTTTGGGATAACAGGTTAATTATTAACTACTAATCGTTCTTGATATAAGTACACTGATGTACAAAAGCTTAGTTATAATCATACGTTCCATTTGTTTAAAATTGATTTGGGTAAATTTATGTTCTTCTTGATAATATAATGTGTTTGCCATCTCAGATTGCATGTTGAAGGTTGGAGCAAGTTGAAATGGCCACAGTTTCAAATATATCACGAATGGTCATTTCAAGATTATGGCAGCAACATCTGCAGACAGGATATTCAAAGACAAAATCATTCGGATGGTGGCTGTTTGGTCCTGAGAAAACATGAAAATGGCAGCTACGTAGTTCCTATCAATTTTTCAGGAACAACACTTGAAAGACAATTGTACACTGAACGCTTCAGAAGAGGAGACTATGCCATTCTGTCCATGGTTTGTGTTTTCCTCCCACGCAAGAGTACTAATATTATCTTTACCGATGAGTCGTTATTCTCTCTTGAAAGTGTTTCTCCGTGTGTTCTATCTAGAGGGAACATGGAATGTTCTTGGATTCTCCATCGACAGGAAACACGACCATTGTGGTGTTTGTGTGCTAATTCTCCAAAGGAGAATCATGGTGAACAGCTGCTGATTTACTCAAAGGAATTTGATTGTTCAACGATTTATGAATGCGATTCTTGAGACCCTAATTGACGTTTTCGTAATGTTCCATTGACCCCGAATTCATTTTGATGAATGACAATGTTCTTTTACAAAGCTCGTCGAAATTCCTTTAGAGTGTTAATATTCTTCGGATGGAATCGATGTCCAAAACTAAGAAATTGAATCCGATTGAGTGTAGGAAATGTTTTAAGGAGACAAATTAGGAAAAATAGACCTACTCTCAGAACTTCCCCAAACACTAATGCCTACTCCTTCAAATGATTAAGATTTATTACCATAAAAGCTTTAAAACAGTTTGAGCTCGTGTGGTTTCGTTGACTTTTTTTGGATGCGTGCACTCTTATTTAATGCCCAAATAATGCACAACTATTGAAATTGAAATCTGATACTCTTCCGAAAAACTTGTTGAATTCCTTCAAATGCTTCATTTTTCTATCCCAGATTGTACAGTTGTAAGTTAACTTTTGGAAAACGGTATAAGTTACATATGTAGCTTCTCCAATATTCGAAAAGTCGCTTATCATTTTCGCTTCTGGAGTTGTTTTGCTTGTGAGCTCTAAACTCGACTATGAATAAATCCGGCTGTCGTGGGCAGCACCTTTTAATCATCGTCGTCTTTCCACACTAGGCACCAAAGATCTGAGTTTGATTCCCATCACGAGGACTTTTATGGGATTCTTTACAAGTGGATAAGTTAGTCGGTCTTATGTATGGGTGGCAATTCTAAAGTCCCGGTAACTCGAATTTTTCGACAGGAAAACGTATGCAATTACAAAGACAACATACTGACACTTATAATCTTAGCTGCTTCTGTACTTAGCAAAATTCAGTTTACTGTTTCGTATATTTTCAAAAGTGAGCTAAGAAATATATGGTAGAATTTACTTACATTTATGGAAAAAAAACAAAAAGACTAAGTCTTATAAAAAGCTCTGATCGCTGAATATGTATGGGAGGATAGGCCCTTCATCTCTTCAGCAACTGATAATATAATCCGGTGACAGTTTAACTCACAAGATGAAAGATACCAAAAGGTGTAAACAGTAAATTTTAAATAATGGGCTAAGAAATGCCTGTAGATAAATTGAATTATTTATAATGCATTTTATCTACATTATAAATAATGCATTCTTCTGGTGGAGATACCAAAAGAATGCATTGGCTGATATCTAAAGCATTTGCTGATATCTAAAGTGGTGTTCCTCTGTTTTCATTCTTACTTTAATTTGGATAATCAATAAATTTGGCCGGTTTTAATCTCCACTGAAACATAAGTGAAAACGTTCTGGCATCGCACTACTCCATATTACATCTCCTGCTACCCAGGTCTTTAAATACTAAATCGAATAGACGACACTGGTGACCTTCTCAAAGAAATAAAGAGTTTTTATTCCTTTCTTATACTGTTTCTGCATCTATTCCACATTATATACGGCACGTGTACTTTATTTTCCTTTTCGTGCCTGCGCAAAATGGAATGCTGTTCATATAACTCCCCCGGTTTCTTATATAATATTCTTTCCAGGCCTTTCAATAAGTGTTCTGTCTGTTTTATAAATGTAAAATTTACGCACTGAAAAATGTAACTTCTCTGTTTAGAGAGCAATACAGAGGGTGCTTGTGTTTCGGACCTCTTCCCATATTTTATTGACCAATTTCTACACCTTTTCTCCTTCCTCCTCCTGAAGTGGCTCTTGTCTTCTCCATCACCACTCTTGATGTGTTCCCATTTTTCATGCTCTTTATGGCCTCTTCTACTTTCGTTTTGTAAATGTCCATTCTGATCTTTCCACACTTATTTTATATACAGGAATTTACTTCTTGAGACTAAAATATTTCTCGATTGTCCCCTCTTAAATCTTAAATGCGTTAAAAATAAGAGAAAGCGATCCCGCACACACACACAAACAAGATTTAAGTGTAAGAATCGGATTCCATCCATGAATCATATATATTCATAAGAAAGCTCTTTGGTGGCTAAACTTTCCAAAATGCTCCTCTTTTTCTTACTACCTTTAGCTCAATAGGACTAAACATCCAAGAAGTTTTAAATAATGACGACAGAACCCAAGAGAAATTTGGGTCAAAAGGATGCGAAGAAAGTGAATATGTTTGATACCGGTAGGAAGAACTATAAACTGCATCTTACCATCTCACCGACGAACTGATGTAAGTGACCATAAATACACACCACAACTCAATAAAATGGGAAATACGCAGTAAAGATGCACATATTTTAACTGGCTTGGTATTTTCACATCAAAGAATATTGATCGATCTCTGACTTTGTAAACATAACGTATTGATAGTTACAATTACACAAACCCTACAACATCCACAGGAACATAAGTATCGTACATCAAACCAGTAGTTAATTCATAAACAATTAAATAATAAATATTCTTAAGCCTTACTCGATTTCTATCATGAGGATCATTCTGCTCCCACCGAAGACCGAGTATTCTACCTAAAGGCTTATTCTTATGTTCAACTTAGAAACAATTATTCACAGTTCTGCCTGAGCTACTATCATTTTAAATAATTCAGCATAATCAGTTATACATTTAAAAATCTGCGACACCGCTGGGAGGGCTGTTTTTAAGCATACCGGCTTCTCATCAGCAGTTTCTATTCATAGAGATGTTCTTTCCATACCGCAAAAAAAAATGTTGAATCAATCAAATTCCCCGTCCACCAAGTTCCCTTTTCATATAGCGTGAAAGAAGCAGTGATGCTATCTATATTGTATTAATTTTAATAATTAATGAAGCAGAATTTATTCCAGCATATTTTGCATTTTCTGAGTGGCATACTACTTAACACTAAAGTAGACATTGCAGGCGCTGTCAAATTCTGCACTTTTATTTATTGGCAGTGGATGAAACATGTCTCACTCTAAATCATTCGCTAGAAACACGCAATAAAGTATTAATTTTATCGTGACTGCTCTGTTATGAGGTTTTTTTTGACAAAGATGTGGTTATTTGTTTGTTTTCCTGTCATTTCCTCAAGGAAACTGGATTTCAGAGCCGTCAACACTGAAGATGTTTGCGACGTAAGAGTGAACGTTAAAGATTCACACCACTCTCAGATCACAGTTTGCATCAACACAACCTACTGTTTAATATGCATGGCATACACCTCCGGAGACAAAGGATTATGTATCTCGACGGCATGATGCCAGCGAGTCATCCTTCTTATTCGGACATTTTAAACTAAGTGGATTTAAGGTAGTTATAACGATATTGGGAATCTCAACGAATCCGTCTATTCGCCAGTTTTCCTGTCACATTATTAAAGCATGTTTAGAGCAGTTTAATTCCCAAATAAGAGCAACAGAATGCGTAAGAGAATACAATTTAAGCGTTAAAACAACATAAAAATTACCAATTTCAGAACTTGTAAGCATACTTGGATAATGCGACGCCCTCTTTGAATTTTTTAAGTGGCCCAATTACTTTGTTCTCAAAATAAGCTTTAAAAACTAGTTTCCCAATGAATTTCTTCATTTTTAATTTTGAAAATAACCACCAGATAACGAAAAATATGTCAATATTCTCTTCTAGTTTACGTTTATATTTTTTTAGAGTACTGTTGAGATTGGCTACCATCATAGCGATGCGATCCAGGAATAACGTACAGTGGCTTCTATGCAAGATATTCTTTAAAAAAATTCCAACCCCATATTGCCGAAAGGCTCATCTATGGATTCACCATCGGAAATTTCTTAAAAATGCCAGTACGGCTTCTTAATTAGAGATATAAAACAAATTATCGCAATACCATTAATTTTAATGGGCTTCAAAGATAGTATTGAGCAGCGTATCCATTAAAGCCACGAGGCCTTAATGTATTCTGTAGATTGCAATCAGTTCAACTGTTTTATGGGATGAAAATCCGATTAAGAGCCAGAGTAAAGAACCCATGAAACCCTCTCTCTCTCCAGGACAAAAACCCATTGAAGTTCCTACTTTCTAGACAAATTCAAAACAGATGCCTTTATAATTTTTAATATTTCATTTTATAGTTAAACAGATCGGTTATAATTAAGATAGCAACAGACGTTTTATCGTTGCAGTTATAACATTCCACGCAAACAGACAACTACAAGCAAAATAGAACTGTTCAAGCTGCAGAACAACATACAAAATAATAGGAGAAACAGATTCAATAGCTGAGATAAAGTGTGCAATACGAGCTGAGCAGAGAAACCTGAAACTCGTTACCTTTCAAGTTTTTCTGCCGGTTTCAAGAATAAAATGAGTTTTACAGCCAGTCAGCATTGCTATATTCCGAAAAAGAAAAGCTCACAATATTTCTATTAGGTTCATATTTTATTTACAATTTCGATTTTTCTAAGGATTAGCGTTGCTGAAATACTCCATATATTTTTTGCCCTCTCTTTCGTTTAGTCTTATGGGTTTAGAGCTTTCTTAGAAACTCTTATTTTTTCTCTCTTCATTGAAAACTCAATACTTGGAAAGTTACGGTGCCCGAACGATAACAAAGTACGATTAAAGTTAGCCATTACTGCGAGTTTCGGATAAAGAAAACAAAATTGAAGATGTGGAGATTTCATTTCGATGTACAACGGGGCCTTTTCAAGTTTTGTGTAGGGTTTTTTTTTTTTTACTTCCTTTTTTTTTAATCTACGAGCATGGAGTAGTTCAGCAAAATGGATGAAATACAATGTGTCAGTTCCCTTTTTATAAATTGCCATGTTTTTCGGTAAGAACTTTGTTTTTGCACAGTTTTTGACAGAGCACTGGTATAAAAGGGGTGAAGACTGCATCAACTAAGTGTCAAAAATAATGGAAGACATCAGTTATCGAAGGAATAAATGCTATTGTATCATTCTAATAATTTCAAATAGATATTTACAGTATACCCAGTTATAAAATATAAGTACAAATTCAGTAGCTTTCGGAACACGTGTCCCTTTATAAAGGGACACGTGTTCCGAAAGCTACTGAATTTGTACTTATATTTTATAACTGGGTATACTGTAAATATCTATTTGAAATTATTAAACTATGGACCCCAGTACTCCAGGCCCATTTGTCACCATCTCATTCTAATTTGTAAGTTTATATACAATACAGTGCAGGGCGTATAGGTTATGCACCACTTTTCGCACTATCGCAAGAGCAATTTACACATTCACCATCATAACTAAGCTAATATTAAAATTTGCATCTTAATTTTTGATGATCGCGTAATATTTATGGAGAGACATTTAGTTTACTACGAAATTAGGCGACTTACAAAAAAGACAGGAAGAAAATAATAATGGGGGAAGCTCTAAGTTTGAATTTTGGAGGGTCCTGTCCCATATCTATAAAAACTTGTTCTCTGCTATTTCCTATAATAATTTTATATCCATTACATTCAAACTAGTATAAATGGAGGCAAATTTTGTGAAATGATGCAGCGTATAATGCTATAAGATGCCATAATTTAAAGAGAAAACCTTAAAATTATTTATTAATATTTTTTTTCAAAACTTAATTCATAAACTGTAATTAATCAATGTGCTAGAACCTGTTTGTGGCAGCGTGCTGATGGAAGAATTAATAGTCAATATGGTGGATGCGCAGAAGAACTGCGCATATTAAAGCTGTTGTTTTTAATGGGTCATTGTTTTTATTATCAATTAATACACTAAATCTGAAAATAGAAAATTATCGTTTATTTATTTGTTCATCAGAGAAGATCTCTATGAAATATGTGTTTCTTTTTTTTTTAGTTTCAACTTTTATTAAATTTTGGGAAGTAAAGTGCAGTACAAAAATGTTAACTGCGTATCATGTTCCTTTCTACTATTTTATTAAATCTAAACAATTGAAGATCCTTGACGTACATGTTCTATTTAAATTTTCACTAAAATTCAGAGAGTATATAAATACGGTGAGGTATATGCAATGAAGTGAATAAACAATTACTTTTATGTATTATTAGTTAATTAATTAGTAAAAATATTAATTAATCTGTAATTGATACAATGAACGGTGTTGCACGTAGCAATTCCTTTTCTGCCAATGCTTGAACGTTACACTTTCCACCCTGTCATAGAAAATGCATGAACTGTTGTTAACTGAGCGCTGTTCATGTAGCTGCCGCAACAGTGAAGCTTTCAACATTCTCTTGAGCATGGCTGGTTCGGGGATTAACAGAAACATTTTATTATATGATGAATATGAAGTTTTTGATTGAAAAAGCACGTGGCTTCAATCGACTGTTTTTTTTTTTTAAGTTTATAGGAGTTCAGGAACGAACTGAGGGGAATAAGACTTAATTGAGTGTAATATTTTCAATCATTATATGTTCACTCTTTAACAATTAAAGGAGAAAGTGAAAGAAAGTGGTAGTCTATGATACTTACTAAGCAATTACAACCTTACAAACTGATGTAACGTATGTTTGTTCTTTTTTAACCCACTGGGAAAAATAAATTACACACGATTGCATTGTTTCTTGCTTGGAAAGTTTGCGAATGTTGTACATTCAAACTATTAAACTTCTTATTCAGAAAATGTAATCAAATGAATGGATTTTTCGTTTGAGAATAAAAGGTAATTTTTTATCAAAAAAGCCAATTACATTTGCTTGTTCTCGACAAAACTACTGCAATTTATTCATTGTACGCAATTTTTATTCCTAATTCAAAGTAAGATAATTATAGAAAGCATATCACTGTAATTGCAGTTGTTTTTCTTTTTCTTTAATGCAACTTTAAACATAACCATGTTGTTTATTGCTTATCAGTGTTCGAATCTTCTATAAATAAATTTTTTTAATATATTTAAAATGAAAATTACAAAAAAATGGACGCATTCATAATTTCTCTTTAATTACATTGATGTGTTTCGGGAAGAAAACATCTAAAATGCAAGCATTTAACTATTATCTCTTTAGAGTACACAAACTACAAAAATATCAGATGAGTTGTCAGCGTAGAAGAAAAGTCAGCTAATTGTAGGATTTGGAGGAGTGCCAATGGTACTCTCAGCGTGCTGCTATCTGAGCCAGTGCTTAAAAGAATATGTCCTGCTGCTAGAAAGCAATTTTTCAAACACATATATACGTGTATTTATGGTTCCACCGGGTTCTATGCGAATATAAATTCGCAATCAAATTTTTAGGGTTGCTTTCCTGTAGTTGTTTTTCGCTGTCGTGCTGCTAAATGGAAGGAAGCCAGAATTAGTGTTATCACACTATTTACATGAAACTCCTAAAGGGGTCTCTGCAGGTTTGCCAACAAAATGAAGCACTATCTGGCAAAAGTGTTATAAAGAAAAGCTGTGATCGCTTTAACAGATCAGATAAAGACTGATTTATTTCAAACAGAAACAATTAAAAGATGCTCAATTGTGTTATTTATGAACTATTTTAAGAATTTTTCTTGTAATAAGCGGTGTTATTTATGAAAGAAAACTACGCGGTTATAAAATAAATAAGCAATAGATAATTATATACTAAAGCATTTCGAAAGTTTTAATAACAGAGATAATTATAATGATAAAAGGCAATGTAGTTTGATCTGTTCGTGTAATTAAAAATCCTTTAATGCCTTCCCGAAATTTTAAGATTCCTTGCAGCTGTTTTCTAAGGTCACTGATCTCTACCCGGTTCGGTATTGCCTAAGTCATCATTCCAGTTACACTTCTAACGGAAGCCGGAGCCAAAATCCCATCAGCTGCTGCTCGGCTCACTCAATATGTCATTCACTTCTACAGCAATTACAATACTCTTCGGGCGAAACTTAAAGCGTACAGGAACACAGAGATGGTTGCAGACACTCGGAATATTAATTTGAAATCAACGTTAATTAATTTAAAACATCGAACCACGTTATATAGGGATTATCACACTTTTTTTAAGGATTTGGTGGATTACTTTTACTATCTTTCGAAATATTTTGTTTGAAGGGACTAACAGAACTCAGTGCTCAAGTTCAATTTCAAACTCCAAAGCTACCGCAATGCCACGACTGTCCATAGATGCATTAACAACTGAAAATATCAGAAATGCAGTAATAATAAAAGCCTAAGGATCTATTGCACGATTTATTAATTGTAAAGAACAAAAGGTTTCATTGCAATTTATATAAATGTAAGGAATTACCACTGAACTTACAATTATATAAAATCGTACGTCAAAATACACGCAGAAAGTTATATATATATAACTGCTTTCTGCACTTTGCTGTCCTTCTATTTTGCCTTGGTCCCGTATCATATTCACGCTTTTTAAACAGCAGCCAGGAGCAAGTTATCAGGTTGGGAGAAGACGTGACTCCGATACAAAATGCATTATTGAGTTATCGATCCGAGTCGCGATGTTCCAGAACTTCTTCTGATTAGCATATACAGCGGGGCAGCCCTTCCGCATGGGATTTGTTGCATGCTGAGGTAGGTTATACAATTATGTTTCCTTCACGAGAGACAGCTGAAGCTAACACTAATTCGGCATTAATTTCTTTCGTTCTTTAGGAAAGTAGATGCTGGTGGGGTAAAAAGAAAAATCAATGGACAGCTATGCCAAGAAAACTGTGGTAGAACACATGAAAGAAGCAAGGTAGATAATGAACCCATTTTCTGTTATCTTTATTAAGGGATATTTAAAATGCGTAGCAATGCAGCTTGATTTTTATATTCCTTTTTAACGAGTACAAAGGGACCGGTGGATATTTGAATATAATACCCAAAACTAGAACTCTTATAGTCTGGTATTTTGTGGTTCTGAAACTTCTCTAGTTCGATAACAATGTTAAGAATAGCGTTTAGGAGAAAATTTCATTGATTCAAACTTCTGTCGGATGTTTTTTATTCTATTATTATTTTTTATAACGTTATTACTGTTATATTTAAAAGAATAAATGCAGATACAGACTATATTCCATCGTTGTAGGATTAAAGGAGCGAAAAGTGTTTGTTTATATGAAGAATACCACATGACTTACTGTAATGTTTAATGAGCACTTGGATACAAAGAGGGAAAGATGGTAAAAGATGGCTGTCTTATCCAGTATTATTTTCATCGTATTACCACAGTAGCAGCTGATGCCATGATTTTTATAAAAAACATTTTAATACTAAGATTGAAATTTATTTTCTGATATTTAGTAGAACATTTTTGATATTGTGAGTTACGAATGGATTTTTGCACAATACCTGTTTAATAGTTAAATTACAAAAAGTACATTCTGCATTAACAATTTACTGAAGTACACAGAGCTGTATTGTTTATTAACATGCAGAGGGAAACTTTGTCACCTACAAGTACAGCAAAGCAATGGCAGATAAATACAATTACCTCTAAAAGTAAACTTATAACCGTATTTTATTATGTAATTATGAAACAGATCTGACGTCCTGTAGTAATTTAACATGATAAAGGCGAATATCACCTCCTAATACCATTTTAATCTCCGAGATATGTAAATTAGGCGGCTATAAAAGTGTACACTACAACACCAGAATATATTCAGAATGGTGGATGGCTGTTGGCAGGTTAGTCGTAAGCTGAGATGGCTGTACATGATAATTTCAAGGATATGGCAACAATATCGGGACACACAACATGCGTCTTCAAGTTCGAATTCAAGGGATCAACGCTATCTGATTAACAAATTCAAATTATCAATTAACGGTACCGGAGCTTGTCGCTCATGTCTGCTCTGTATTTGTATGTAGAAGTTTGTGTTCACAGCTGATTTGCATGTTGCGTGGAGTGTAAACCCCTGGAATACCAAGGAGAAACTCTACTCCTTCCACATGATATAGGATAACTACAACCTCTGTTGAAGAGGATTTTAGAAATTCCTGCAGTCATTGAACAAAGACCTCTCTAAACTATTCGCAAATGGCGATGTATCGGAGGACTTATCTGACTCTTAACTACTAGGTGTCTCGCTGTTCAGAGTCAGAGAGCAGGGAACATCACGGGAAGCACAGCGATGGTTTCCGTTGCCACTGATAGAGAGTTACTTGATTATCACATAGGTGACTTCCTCAGCGGCCATGAGAATCAGAGATTCAAAGCAGACTGTGTAGAGAGAGCTCCAGAAAAGAGGATTCCGTGCAAGTTGGCCCATTCTCGGGATGAGGATGATGCGTTACATTCAGACCCCCCCCCCTTCACAGAAGAAAACCCGTGTGACTCAATGCAAGAAACACTGTCTCTAGAGCCAGGACCAGTGGGCCAAACTCTCTTTACAGCTACTGATGTTTGATGTGTTGTCTCATAGAGAGGATGTGGAAAATTCCCCCATCTCACTAGCATTAAGGAAAGGGACCACAACAATCACGGAATTTTCTTTAACAAAATCCCATAAAATATAAAAACAATTATATATAAAAAAAATAAGATTCTGCCCGCAGGATCTCTACTCATCAGAAATTCCAAAGGGTTAAAAAAAGAAAAAAGACAGCATTTTATTAAAGCTTGAACCTTTCAATTGTCCTGGCTGAGAAGCCGTTTTCCCAATCTATACAGACTTCACTCGCGGAAGACTCAACAAAGTTAAGAACTGAAGAATTAAAGAACGGTAGCTATGGCACTAACTCTAAAGCACCCCCGAATGGCGCTCCTTGTTGGATTACTCCAAAACAAGGTTAATAAAAATCGTCAATTGAAAAATTGTAATACTGTACAAGGTGACATTACTTTACAATTAACATTTTATCTCCCTCTTATGGTGGCAGTGTCTGGCATCATAAGAGGAAGAAATACATAATTTAATACATATTAGGATTATATTCACGTGCCAACACATTTTATTAAAATATAATCGCAACATTTACTGAAAGAGCAACCAACCGCTTCTGAGAAATGATCACGCCGTGTAGATTAACTTCAAATAATTTTCTCCCTCTGTAGTTGCGAATCAAAGCAAATTCTTCACTTGCATTTTTATTCTATACTCTAATTTAGAAAAATATCTTGTTATAAGCAACTTCCCACTTTTTTACCTGCACATTGCATGGAATGGCCAGCCAGATTTCCATCCCCGAATCTGCCAAGTCTGGGATATTTCATGGAGGCGAACTGGGCAGCATCCACCTATTTCTGGAACCCTGTTTGGCCTCAGGCCCCTCTCCAGATGGTGTTATATAACCGAAGTTGTAGTCCCTGGGGTATCCTATATAAGGTAGCCGGGTCTAGATTTTCTATCCCGACCCTCTCTATCTTATCGCCATCTTTTCTTGGTGGTTCCTTTTCCTGTACTTTATTTTCTTAACAAAGTATCCACAAAAACCAATAACCACTCTACATGTGATTTTAGTTGTTTATATCTGCCAGATAAAAATTAGAGGATTGGTGTTTTAAAGCAGTTACGGAGATTACTTTAAGAAATAGTCTCCTTTTCGTCAATAAGGAAATAAAACTCAATTTTATTTGACTTTCCACCGTATTTACTATTAACTATTACTGGAAACAGGGATGATCAGAAAAGCGGTTACTCAGCAGTAAAAATCAACTCTGCACCTAAAATTGCTCATTCAAAACGTTTGTTAATTACCACAATAATTGTAATTTTTGCTTTATCTATTCTTTTGGGACGTTAATTTTCAGTGCTAACTAGAAGTTCCAATTAAAAAAAAAAAAAAACAACAGCATGTGACAAATAAAGGACAGTTCACGATGGGAACTTCCTTAAGCCTTTTTATGATAATTGCAATAACAATCGATAATGAATTAAGATTAGAGTTTTCTTTTTCAGTCGAGAATTCTTTTAATTGAATGAACTGCTCGAGTTTTCCGGCGTTTAACAAGTCAACAACACTAATTATCATTTAAATTGCCTTTTAGCGAATCGTTTACGAGTGAAATAATTATTAACTAAATTTATTTTTTTATTTTGTTTACAGTAAGGAAGACTGCTTGGAAGTGGATGTTACAACAGAAAACTGTGAGGAATTTTTCTAACTCTGTTAGGAATTACTTAGTTCATTTTCAAAATATAATTGTTAAGAAAATGTTGGTTCAAATAAATTTACATTTTAACTATATTAACTTACCCATGTAGTTTAATGTCAGCAAGCCGAACTTGCATTAAAGAAATATCCATTTTCAAAACGGCCCACGTTTAGATGTGAAATCTCTCATAAATAAAGGCTGCCTTTTCGACCGTAAATGTGCTAACAGTATTTTTGTAAGCGATGCTTGGGTGACTAAGTTAAGGGTTAAAGCTTGCTTCGCGAGTCTAGGTCCTAATTAGCTGCATTCACCACTAGAATAACCATGACATTTCGTTTGATAGAAGCAGCGGTTCTGGTCTCGGAGAACAATCGATAGAAGGTTAGAAAGAGATGTCACCATGAAGCAGAATCTTATCTTTCTCTTTGTTATAAATGCAATCTGGCTAACGAACTATCAGGATACATATAAGGTGATTAACCTAAATAATAATAATAATGATGGAGCACGATGGCCAAGTGGTTACATTGGAATAACAGCCTGATGGACCGGGTTCGAGTGTCGCTTCGGCGGAAGCGAACACGTTTCCATCATTGGGCGATCGTTTAATAATAACAAAATAATCGCGAAGGTCGCTTCAGCGGATTACCTCCCTAAGCGACGGGTGAGACAAATAGCGGTGCCATCTGTTGTCGATCCAAAGAACTAACACCACCAGTGGACGTAACCCAAAACTAAACAGGTCCACCTCCCTAGATGGATTATGAGGTCGAAGAGAAGTACTGATCATACAGCGAATGTCGCGCAGGATGAAGTCACTCGCGTTCAGGTCTTAGGGTTGGTTCGAAAAGTTGGAGACTGTCTCCCGAGGAAGACAGTCAAGCAACTGGCGCTGTACCTCGTATGAATACCACAAGGGAAGGGCAAGACTATCCAACCCAACCAAGTGGAAATGTTTTCTGCACAACCGTGCTAGTGACCACCAAAGAAGGAAGAAAACCCCAAAGCATGCAATGGAGCATCGAAATGAATACGATCATCATGTGAACATACTAGGAAATAAACAAGCTAGGGATGGATAAGACAAAGTATAGGCCGTGTCTATATACCAAGTGGTTGGAACGATTCCCAGACTTTCAGGTCACCGAACAGCAAGTAGATGACCAGAGAAGCACTATCGTCACGAAGAACCTGATAGCTCCTGCAATCTCGAAAAAAATTACTCGGGATGAGAGTAACCAAGTACAGAGAATAAGGACAACGTGGAACCAGAAGATAAAGAGCAAGAAGAAATACAACCGAGACTAACTGAAGTGGAAAGAGATGAGATTATGATATCCAAAATAGAAGACGCAGAATAAGGGCGTAACAGAATTTGAAGGGATGGACCCACAAAGAACAACGCGATACCGAAGCAGAGACCCAATAGATTCTGTGGGAAGTCACAGACAACCTCAATCAGCAAATAATACCACATTATCTCAACAACAACGGTGCAACATTGGAAGCGATCCATACAGGTTATACTGTGCTGCGGTAGCTGCCACTAGGATTAATGGAAAAGAAATGAGACCAGCAGCAAAAGAAAATTAAATAAGGAATTACCAGCTTAGAAAGGAAGACTTCAGCAGAAGATAGAAGAATTAAGAGTCAAAAAAGGCCAATTGATTCAGTACCAACGAGTAATAAGAGCAAGAAATTGATTGGAAAAGAAAAGCGAAGAGCATTCTGATGAAGAGATACAACGTCCACACTTGATCATAACCAAAAGGACGGGAAGCGATAGACAATGCCCACAGCAAGCACAAGACAAAAATCTGAGAATTGGAGAATACTTAGACACAATTAAGCAGAAGCCTCTCGCACTCAGTCAAAGGATTCGCCGATACAAATAGAGCTCCCAGAGGAAAATGAACAAACGGACTATCGATGAAAACCAAAGAACCTTCTACAAGAGAATCGGACAAGATGGAAAAGACGGAAAGGGACCACCCGAGCAGAAGACGATCAAGAAGTTCTAGGGCAACGTGTGTAGCAATGATTGTTTGTTTGTTTGTTATTTGGTTTTTAGGAGCATTAGCAACTAAGGCCATATTGCTCCGGAATATGCGGTGGTCATTCCCTGACCTTTCCGCATCCTCCGTATTTGGTGGTGACGGGCTCGAACCCCGGTCTAATCAAGAAACGTGTGCTACGCACTGCTGCTCCTTCCCACCTGGCTACGGAGGCGCCGGCGTGTAGCAATGAAGTAAGACATAACAGTCGAGCCACCTGGATAGAACTAGAACGGAAGAAAACAAAGGACATACAAGAGATGAGAGAATGAGATATTCGGTAGGAAGAAGCACAGCAATCGATCAGGAAGTCGCACAATTAACGAACTCCAGGAATAGAAAACGTCCACAGCTACCTAGTAGAGCAGTTCACCCGAATGATAAGCCACCCAGAGATAATCTGAGTTTCTTACTCAAGGAATCACATATCTGAAAGCTAAACACCAAGATACAATAAATCCGAAGAGATACATGCCAATCACCTGTCTCCCAACGATGGACAAGATCCACGACCAGATGCATAACTCAAAAGATATCAGACCACTTGGAGAGCCAGAATATCAGGGCCGAACAGCAGAAGAGATGCAAACGGAAGAGCAAAGGATGCAAGGAGCAATTAACCATTGATGCCACAGTTACAGAGCAAGCCTACAAGAAGCGCCATATTCTGTACGTGGCCAACATCGATTACCGCAAGACCTTCGACTCAGTGCCTCATAGTTGGCTAACAGAGACGCTGAAGTTCTCCAAAGTCAACCCGACAGTGAAAAACTTCGTAGAAGCAACCATGGTGAAATGGAATACCACCATCAAGCTCGAGAACATCACAACCTGACCGATCCCCATCAGGAGAGGAATCTTTCAGGGAGATGCTCTGGGTTCACTGTAGTTCTGTCTAGCACTCAATCCGCTATATATCATGTTCAACAATAGCAAGTATGGATTATACCCTCAAATAAAGAAAGAAAACATGTACACCCTCTCCACCTGATGTATATACATGACATCAAGCTCTGCATGGCAACCCAAAAACAATCCAGCAGCTGCTACAAATAACCGAAGAATTCAGCAATGATATCAGGATGGAATTTGGACTAGACAAATGCAAGACCAACGGATTGCATCCGAGAGAATTAAGTCTGTCAAAACTATTATCTGCAGACTGGTAATAAGATCGAAGTCATGACAGGGGGGAGAGACCTACAAATATCTGGGGATGATGCAAGCTCAGCAGTTAGAGCAGCTCAGCAGCTAGAGCAGCTCAATGGCTTCCAAAGAGGTCAAGGCATGCTGAAAAATAGCATCAGAGACTCAAAAACCTGCTCAAAGCAAAGTAGAACAGAGAGAACACAGATAAACCCATAAACACCTATGTAGTCCCAGTGCTAACATACTCCTTCTGGATCACAGACTGGACTAACACCGAGCTGGAGGATATCATGAAAAAAACAAGGACAGTGATGACCAAGAGCCGCTAACACTACTCGAAGTCACCCGTGGAGAGACTGGGCATAGCTCGGGAAGAAGGAAGGAGACTCATAGATCTCAGCGAGCAACAGAAGACAATAATAGCTAACCTGAAGAATTACTTCCAGAAAAGCACAGCGCCACTCTACCTGGCCATAAGGAGGACAGACAAGCGGCTTATACAATTCAACCTAAGAACAAACGAAGCTAGAAAAATGGGCATAGAAGACACTCCATGGGAGACACCACAATTACCTCCAAGACCAGATAGATAAAATGGCTTCCAATGCATGGCTCACAAGCGGGACGCTCTGCCTCAATACTGAAGGATTCCTGCTTGCCATCCGAAACTGGGTAATCAACTACAGAAAATAAATCGCCAAGGAGCCTGCAGTGATAGATGGCACATGTCGACGATGCCACTTGACTTCAGAAACGAATCAACACATCACATCAGGATGCAGGATGATCAACTTACACTCGTCGACACAACCAGGTAGCCAGGATAATACATCAGAAGCTAGCGAGAAAATTCCAGTTGATCAAAGAAAGCGTACCGGATATAGCGGTGCTGAACACTGTACCTGCAGAAAACCCACGAACAAAAGATTAAGAAGTGCACGGAACTAAGACAGCAGATCGAAGAGATGTGGCATAAGCAAAAGTAACGACCATCGTGTCAACTACCAGTATGGTGTTAAAGACTCCACATAAAAACCTAGCAGCAATAGGTCTCCCAGCGAATCCCTACAAGGAACTCCAGAAAGTCGCAATCCTGAACACCTCCAGTCAGAGAGTTCCTCGACCAACGGTAACAATATACTTAACAACCCACCCTGTGCACTTGGTACCAGTACCCATCACAAGGTGGAATCCCCATAAGGGAAAATTAATATAATAACAACAATATTAATAGATAAATACGAGAAAAACAAATAGATAAATACGTGGTTTGAAGGGGAGAGATTTAATTAGCGACAAGGCAGTGTGCGTTATAGGCCACGAGGCGTGAGAGCATTGTGGACTTATATTGCTCATATTTAGAGGTTGGTTTTCTCTTTGTAAAGCAAGAACACGCTCGTTAAAATCTGCAACACTGACCGAATCCGGTGATTTAAATCGTGACGCAATCAACCCATAAAGGAGATTGATAAATACGCTTAGTTTAGGAGGACACACTCGAAAAAATTGTAAGAGCCTATCGCAAAATCTAA
Organism: Mastigoproctus giganteus; assembly: GCF_048544385.1. Classification (NCBI taxonomy): domain Eukaryota; kingdom Metazoa; phylum Arthropoda; class Arachnida; order Uropygi; family Thelyphonidae; genus Mastigoproctus; species Mastigoproctus giganteus. The sequence goes on along the minus strand of NC_143581.1, from coordinate 165,392,709 downwards.
CCTCTGTAACCAGTATGGCTCAACAAAAACCGGCTGTTGTCGTGATGACATAACTTGATCAAGAAAGACACTGTTTCAGATGCCCCAGATAGTCTTTTCGGCACTAACAGCAAAAGCGACGGTTGTTGAGGGAACTAATCGTCTACGTACTGAGCAACACCCACCGTGAATGAGCTAACTATGGAGTTTAACAAAGTTTCTCTGTTTGCAAATATAAAGAATAAGGTGCATCTTACAAAAGTTCCAGAGGAGGAATGAACCTAAAAGTCGCTTATCATCTTGAGGATCTAAGCACCTGGTAGTCTGCAGATTTTTTGATAATGGCTGATCAACCGATAAGCTGTTAAATAATACCATTCCTATATGTGGATGGTTTAAGAAAAAGAAGTAAAAAATAGCTTTTGTATTTTTAAGAAATTATTTTAAAAAATTTTTAAACAATAAAATTAATTTTTTTTCCAAAATATACTAACAACTTTCTTAATTTTTCTGGATATTAAATACAGAAATTTATCCAAATACCATTTTCTTGTTTTCTAAGTGTGATGAGGAGAGATTATCTGTAGAGGTCACTCACCTACCGCATCTTAATACGTAGTTTATAAAATAACTTTAACCACTGAATTGAATTCGACTACTTGGCATGACAGCACTGAGTTCTTTCAATAGTGTGACTGACTTATTGATTTTAATAACAGCGCAGATTGAACTGAATAGAATCCTAACTACAATGGCACCAACGAAAGGTAAAATCCATCTATTACAGATCAATCTTAATATGAAAATTAGGTTTAGACGCTAAAGTTATCATCTAACTTAATCCACAATCGAATGAATGCAATCGAGTTTTATTATTTTTTTTTTTTTAAATACGCAAAATGCATTTCTATATTTGTTGAAACAAAATTGGCCCCGGGCTTATGACTTCTTTGTATCAGATAAAAGATTGATACCAAAACTGCATAGCCATCACACTCGAGGAGGGACCAGAGGCGACATTTACTAGACGATTTCATAAAGATAAAAATAGGGAAAGATAAAGCTAACTGGTTAGAGAACGATGTATTCACATGGTTTACGCTAACAGAAACGTTCTGTGAATGCTCCGAAAAATATTTCAGAGTACTGGAAGCGTCTCTCTAGAGAATCAAGGCAAGGACGATGGTCATGAACTGGGATAGAATCTCGATTGAGAACTTTTATCAGGAACTAAGGGAAGAAGAGAAAGAAATCCCCTAAGGTTAACTCGGAGTTGACTCTAATGAAGCGATTATTTGCGATTATCTTGCGATTATCTTGGAGGAATCTTAATTCCTCCAAGAAAAACAGCGGATCTTAATCTTTACCCTTTCTTGGCACAAACATTTCAGCAATTTCTGTAGCAACCAAATATTCCGAAAAAATACTAGTAAGAATACTAGACAAGTAAGAATCCTTTATTAATTCATTTTTTTCTTATATTTAAGTGGACTCAAATAAATTGTCAGTGGGCAGTTTTTGTTTCTTCTTAAACACTTTCATTAAAAAATACGATCTTACATAATGTTTAATGAAAATTATGTTTCTAAATTATGGTTTAGAAAGTTTAGATTTGTAGTTTTTTAAGTTTACAGAGGTTACGTTTTTCTGCAATTCTAATTCTTTAAATCACAAAAGTACTAATATTCCACTCATTTACGATACTACTCTTTCCCTTTTGATTAATCTCATGGCAATACCAATAGTATTTAGATCACAAGCATTCTGTTTATGCGAGTATGTTCAGGAGTATACAACTGCCAAGTGTGGTTTTATCCTTAAAAATGAACTGCCTTCAACGGTTTTTCACTGCTATTTTCGGCCTTTTGTAATTTGATGGACACTTTTCTTTCAGTCCACTCACGACGATATATGACTCAGTTCTTTCACATACTCCTTTCTTTATATATAAGCTGTATCAATGCCTTCCTTCCGCTGAATGGAAATCCTATACGTTTCTTCTGATGACAGTACTCTACTTTCCCTTGTTTGTTACCTTATCAAAAGCAACAACAAAACTTCTCCAACATCTACAGCAGCTACTTAAATATCGATCTCCAGAGTATTCAAAAACTGCAGAGGACAATCTTGCTAGTTTAATGCTAATAAAACGCAGTTCTTTCTTATTTATTGATGGACAAATAAATGTTTTTACCTATGTTCCTTTTCGATAATTCGCTTATCACTGCATAACAGCGAATTTCTTCACTGGAAACTATCTTAATCTTTACCCTTTCTTGGCACAAACATTTCAGCAATTTCTGTAGCAACCAAATATTCCGAAAAAATACTAGACCCTCTCATTAGGTTAATCATCGACCTACGCCTTCCTACTAATATTTCTGGGCACAACCCTATTCGAATTTCCCTTTGTAACTAACGAACTATCGCATCACCTGCTAGACCTTCTTGACAACTAACCAGAGTCGTCTCAAGATTCAACTCTAAAAACTCATCGAACTAAATTCTGTTCAATCATCATCTCTGCTTCCATTCATTGGAACAACTTTTTCATGTATGATATCGTAAAAATTACACATACTCAGGTCTAACATTAATAATTCGTTCCAGTTTCCCCCAGTCATTAAATTCTACACCAAACTATAAGTTTGGCAACCTTCCATGTTTGGATTACCATAATGCCACTGTTTTTTTTATGATAACTCTTTTAATATTTTTTTATTATTTTTTTAATATTCGCCCTCACCAATCTCAAGAAGAAAAAGGTTCTTTCCAACGTTTTAGTTTGCTAAGTAATGAAAACAATAGTTTAATTTGAAGTTATAATAACCTCTTATTGTGATTGTCATTGACATAGGGGCAAGTCCATTATCATTAAATAAATAAGCAGCGTTACACTTAAACCCATTCATATTAAACATGTTTTAAATTGAAAATGGAAACTTCAATTGTTATAGTGATTTATGTTGTATTTTTTTTCTATAAAAGCTATTATTTCTTTTTATATTTAAACAATAATACACCTTTGTTTATGCATCTTCCTTTCATCAGAGAATTATCGAAGTCCTCAAAAAAGAGAGAAAATAGTCACCAGATTTAATGAATGGCAAAATGGAATTATACAAATGCTATCTAAAAAACAACATTCTAAACTATACATACAGCAATGTGTGTTCATTAACTACCACATTAACAAATAGAATGAATGATTTAGAAGCGTTCCATAGCCATTTAAATCAATAATGCAACAAGAATTCGTGATAATCAGAATGTACCTATGAATTCTAGTGTTTTGTTCCTTTTTATCTATAATATTTATTTAATATTGCAATTTATATAATATTTCTTTTAAAAACAATTTTTAAATTAAAAAGAAAGAATGTTTAAATTTCCCTGTCTTTCGTTTCAGACACCATTTTATTAATTATTTTATTTACATTGCAATACATAAAAATATTAAGATTTTTATTGCTGGTATGAATAACTGACACGAAGTGGCAGTAGTAGTAAATAGTCAAAACAACTTAAAATTCTACCCCTTCAGTTCCCACCAAGACCCTCAAGAAAAGAAGCAGTTCTCGTCTCTTATGAATACTAAGTAGGATATTAATTATTATATTATGTGTATGCATCAAACACATTGATAGTCAATTTAACTCGCTGTAATGTATGTGTAATATTCTAAAAATTGCTGCAGCATCCTCGAACAACCAGAAGAAGAATCAACAAATGAGCAAAGTTTGGAGAAACAATGCGTATGATTATTAATAAAGAAAAGATTTCTTCGCTAATTCAGCTTCGCTGTGCAATTATAGGTAGGGTATACATACCAGTTACTAGGGCACTTAATATCCAGCCTACAATCGCAAGGGTCACAGGTCCCGTTAGGGAAGACGTCAAGAGAAAATTACTTCGTCGTATCCGCTGAATATGATGCGCCAACTCACGCACACACATGCCGTCTGTGAAGTACTTCATAAGGAGACCAGCCCGTATTGGACGTCTCCTGACTTAGAGACGTCGATAACTGTCGGCACCATAGAGAAACGCTGTCTTTCGACTACGGGGTCATCCTTGAGAAGCTGATCTAAGCAAGGGGTCTAAGACACTCCGAGTGTTCACTGCTCCGTAAAAACAACAGTAGGCCTAGAAGAATTGGAACGAAGCGCTGCCACTACCTGTGTATGGAATTGGAAAACGCCTGGCGAGCGCGTGGCATCGTGAGTCACATGGTCTGCTGTGTATGTGTGTGTATATGGAAGTGGGGGGCACCGGGGGAGGAAGAGATGTGTCACGTGACCTTCTCGGTGTGGTTTTTGCTTAGCATCTGGCGTAGCTCTCACTTGGTTCTTTCATTGCCCGTACAGCGAAAAGGAGAGAAAGAAAGAGTGATTTATCTGAGGTGTCTGCGAAGCACACCAGTGGAACAAACGCAGTGCGTTCCTCGAAGCGGACGATACGTCGACGAAATAACTGTGTTATTCCGGTAAACCGATAACGTAGGATACAAGAGAGAGAGTTTACTCGCGGTAATAAATTTTCGAAAATGATACACAGGGATGTACTTATCAGTAACTGGAATCCCCGAAGAAGAATCAACCGTGTAATATCCGTAGCCATAACGATGCGGGATCTGTTAATTTATTTTGAAGATACCGCCGATCAAAGGAGGAAGAGGTGTGGCGTTCCTTCCTCTCTCTCTCTCAAAGTGCGCAAAGTTCACGATCACTAAAACCGTCATGATGACGTCACATAATTCCAACGTGCTTTGTTTCAGTTTCCCCAACCTGTTTATTTATTTATTATGTAAAAGTACTTTAGCGTGCTGTGTACTAAAGACAGTTTTTTGTCTGAAGGGATATTTCTCCACTCGTTGCACATTGATAATCTTGACAAAAATCTCTTAAAATCAGATTTCTTCAGATTTCATTTAAAGTGTAAATTTTGACGCCATCAGATACCACAACTATGGAAAACTACTCTATATATAGCTGCTTTATTATAGCTTCCTAGAACTCTGTTAAAAAGACTACTCCCTACTGCCGATCTCACTACTTATTTCACTCTTTTAAGGTCACAATACGGAACTTCAAAACACGACAGTAAGGCGCCAGCCCAGGGCATTAAATGACTATTCCATTTTTGTCGCTATTCAAGGTGGGTTTTTCATCCAGATATCTGTAATGGAGTACACGAGAAAAACAAAATAATTATAGATAAAACACAGTTCATAGACATATAAACAAAAGATATTTATTAACAGTTAAGGCAAAGCTAAGTAATATTTGACAGGTGCTCTCAAAATATTCAAAAATCAGCATTCGCAACCTTTATACAACAGTTTTGGTAAACACGACAATCATGGCCGAAATGTTATCAGAAGCCCTCAAATTTGCTTCATTTTATCATTTTAAATGGAAAACAAAATGGAAAGTTCACAAGGTGCGAACTAATATTTAGTTGAACGGCCTCTGGCCCTGATGACAGCAGCACATCGTCAAGGCATTGAAAAGAACAATTTATGAAGATAATCAACTGATAGTTCGTGGTTCCAAACACGAATTATGGCTTCCTGAAGTTCACAAAAGGTCTTTGATTTCTTTCTGGCAACTGCAGATTCCACACGATGCCAACAGTTCTCTATAGAATTCAGGTCCGGGCTAATTCCTGGCCAGCTAACAGTTGTAATGGACCGTTCTTCCAACCATTTGTTCACCTGTAACAAAAGTAAACACATTACTGTCGAACTAATGCAGAAATGAAGCTAAAGTAACTGCAGAAGTGCCTACTTACACTTTTCGCTCGATGACAAGGACCAGAGTCGTCCTGAAAGATGCAGTTACTTGGCAATTGAAATGGTCTCTAATGGTTGGCAGCAATTTGCCTTCCAATATAGCCAGGTATCCACTGGCATTTACGGAACCTTTTATAAACTGCAGGTGACCTACTACGCGATACGAAATGCAGTCCCATATCCTTTGGCTGGTGGGGAATTTTAGTGTAGACACCATACAGTCTGGATGGTATTCTTCACCACGTCTACGGCGAATCGTTTGTCTCCCATTAGAATCATGCAGGTTGAATTTCTTCTCATCCGAGAAAACAACTGACTTCCACTGCTCGGGGGTCCATTTGACATGCTGCTTACACCAAATTAATCAGGCCTTTTCCATTTTTTTGTGTGAGAAGGAGCTTCTTCTTAGGACGACGACCTACAAGTCCATTTTTGAAGCAGCGTCTTCTGACTCTTACTGCACTTGCTACCACTCCTGTATGTTCTTCCCATTCTCTTTTTAGCTCAAACGAAGAAGCTTTACAGTTTTTAAGACATAAGTGCTTCAAAAAGCAGTCCTGTTTTGGCGTAGAAACTAGTTTGCGTCCGGTTCCTTTTTTTCCTATCAACAGAACCAGTATTCTTGAGTTTGGAAAGAAATCTACTCACTGTCGACTGATTACAAGACACTCTATAAGCAATATGACAGGAGGAACATCCTTCCTTACATAAAGCAACAATAGCACTCTTTCTTATATAGCTGAAAGTAACAGCTGATGCAATATTACGTCATCACCTACGCGTGTCAATCTTATCTGATGCAATCTGTAAGAAATATTGCCATATACTTACGTTATTCAGACGACAATTACAATTTTAAGGGGTGAAGCACTTTCTTTGAACACCAGTGTATATATAATTACTGTTCGATATTTATAATAAATTAGGCAACTTAGATAATAAGGAATTAACATACCGTGTCTGCAAATTCTGCGGTCGGTTTTTTGCGGTATGAAAAATCCTACAACCCTCACCAGAGACCGATCAATTCAGAACAGTGTGAAAAACGCCCATTAAAAATTAATTGTACTGTTAATTACTGAATGAAGAAACTCTAATTTACACAGTCTCGCACTAAACCACAGTCAGAAATGTTCAGATCACTAATCGTACAAATCCCATCAAAATTCTAACAACTGATTTCGTTTCTGCAGCACCGAAGGTGCTTTATCCGATTTTAAGTTGGCAAAAAAGTATCGTAATTACCACCTTAAGATCCTTAATATTTCAAAGCACCCTGGATAACCTACTCCGCATAAAACATTTCTTATAATAACAATTAATAATACTAGTTTCTTTTAATCAAGGTGACAACGTCTGCCTGTTATTAATCTGCTTTTTTCACTTCTTCCAGGATGTCTTGAACAGTTCGTCTTTTCTAATTTATTATCCTTTGCAGTTTTAATCGGAAACAAAAGTGATTACAGTTGCCAGATGAAATTTAATAACTTCGTTAGTTATTTTCAAGTCCTTATTAATTTTGAGATCAGTGGAAAAGAGTACTCTTTTTTTCTTTTACATCGTCGGAGATGATTACAAGAAAAAAGGAAAAAGAAAAACAGAATCGGAATTAACTTGCACCAGCTAAGAAAGAAAATCCTCGAAGTATGCATCACCGTTAACCGAGTGAGCCCACTGACCATAAATAATCGTGACAGCTGCTAAACTTAGTGCAGAAAAATTAATATTTTAATGAAGTTTACGTTTTTCTTACCTATGTCTTATTTTCATAATGATCCGAAGTCCGAACGCTGAATTAAGCCTTTAATATCGACACTAAACACTGTTAATTGGCCTTTAGTCTCCGCAGCGATCAGTATCACTCATGGTGCAGTCAACGTGAGTAGATAATCTTCCTTTGGGTCACAGGGCGTGACTAATAAGAAGAGCATCAATAATCATTATAATAGCAGTTATTATACCATACAGCATGTTAGACGTAATTACCATCCGTGAGTTAAACCGTTTTTCTCAGTTGTATTAACTTACACAGCTCGCTTTTTTTGTCATTTCACGACAGAATGCATCGGTATAATTCCTATCTGAGGTAATTAGTAGAAAAGGATTAAGAACCCTTGGCTTCCACAGTTCGCTGCCGATTTATGTCCACGCATATATTAGTGCAGTACACGCTTTAATCAAATCATTAAGGCCCGATGCGTGAAGATAACCAGTTAAAGTACTTGGATTTAATTAATGGTGGCATTTGAGTTTTTTAATCTTCGGTGTTTTTAAATATTTCGATTTAAAGTTACAGATAGTGTCGGGGATACAACGCTGAATGGACTGGTGGATGATATGTTAAAGAGTTCCAGTTGGAAAACATTCGACTTAGATTTAGCGATAAACTTCTGGTTTAGATCGCTCAATGCAATTCTGTATACAAGGGTTAGTACGTAAGGTGTTACGAGAAGCTTTCTTGAAAACTAATAAATACGGTCGAGCTGATTTTTTCTGATAATCCTTGTGCGTGAATCGAACTTTAATTTTAAAACTTTGACTCTTCTTTTCCTCGGATATTTTAGGCGAAAGAGGAAATAAGTGTTTGTAAAACTTTTTCAACTTTGGAAGTCTTTTGGGGATCAAAGTTTTGGAGGACACTCTATATATTTTAAAATATATAGAGTCTATAATCACAGAGTCACACCCATTGGAATAAATTATTACATATTGGGTTCAGTTTTATCTGCTCTTCCAACTTAGCTATTCGCCTCACGATGTGTGGAAAAAGGCATGAGTTCAAATCCCGTCTCTCGACAGGAGGAACTTTCTGAGGCTTTTATCACGGTATAGTCCAGTTTGTCATTTTTTCGGAGAGTGTACATAGTTCTTTTCCGTCTCTGAAAGTCTTTTATCCCACATAATAGTCAAACCGACCTTTAAAGTGTCCAGTAAAGACTTGTAGTCTTTACTGGACACTTTAAACGTCTAACATCATATTTAATATGATGTTAATATGATGTTGGACTTTTAACTTAAACCATCCTGAGGTTCTTGATTCCACCAGACACGTCTTCACAGACTTATTCCGACAGAAACATGCCAGCCAATAGAGCAAACAAATATCTCAACGATAGCTTCGTGATCTTGAAGTGTTTAATTCGCATGTTAGATCACCAATCTTTCCCCAATGAATCCGTCTAGGAAATAATGTTCGTTCCATCATGTCCGAGACTTCAGTGCCATATGTATACTTCCGCGTATTGACCAGGTCAAACTGTTGTCCAGCTTAGCACAAGAACAGTAAGTGTGGAGAGAGGGGTGAGGGGATGACAGTTGCTTTCTTTTTTACTATATAGCACGACGAACAGAGAATGTAACTCTCTGTGGAATGTGCAATCTCTTCAATATACAATACTGAATTCAAAATACAATCTCTCTTCCATACGTGGGTACTCATGGTATGGACAACTTCAAACTGCGCGGTATTCATACACTCTTTTCATCCTTTTAACTTGTAAATCTCTCTTTTATACAGCATTAAAAAGCATGGCCCAACGTATAAAAATTTCATAAGACGAAAAATAAAAACGTGATTAATAAATCTAATACATAAAACAATAAATTATACGAAAACAAAGTATTTTAGTGTATCATTATTTCAGCTAGGAGGAAACATTATTGCAAATCAGATCTTGTTTTTAGTTTTTATTTAGCTAACAGATTGCATCTATCATAGCGTTCCTGAAGCAAACAAAATTACAACTTGACAGTTCTGCGAATTTACTTATTCATACATCCACAGGAGTGAGCGACTTCGAAAGATATAATTACGACCGTAATAAACATTGACTCAAAAAAAAAAGGTATTTTTAGGAAACCATGCGCAGCATATCATTAAAATCTCAAGGGTACCTAAGCCAGCATCATTAATAAATTATAGCATTACCTTAAAATACCATAATGCCATTAGAATATTACTACTGCTCTCCGAATGTCGCAAACTAACTAATGTGTTCGTTCTGCACGCAAATCATTTCCCAACATGTTATCTCCAGCACCATCACTGTCACGACAACTCCAGTCCCTGTTTGTCGTGGTATGCTTATCATGTTATCGTAACTGGTTTCGTAATGGATTAAAATATAATTATTCTCATTACTAATTAGATCGAAATGGCAGTGCTCGTCGGACTAATCTTCGGTTCTACTCTTCTGACGATAAGCAACAGAAAAGGATCTCTTTCTTGTTGTCCGATACAAATACCTAGCAACACATGGTAATCATTTTAATTAGTAAAGATCTTTAATTATATTATTAATCCAATTTGGGAAGCATCAAAGGTAAAGCTATCGGACGTAAAGCTTATCAAGCTGGAAAACACTTATAACGATGTGGGTGCGCGCGTCAGCGACCTTCTTTCTCTTCTTCCACTTGTCGACAGTGTGAAGAAACTCTGTACAATCCAAGAAAAACACTGGATTTTGTTATGTGTGAGTAGTGTGATGTTTGCGTGAGTTCTGTATATTATGTTGTTTGTGCTTTTCTGGTCATTTGGCTACTTGGGAGCAGTCCATTAATAATATGCTCAGTGCCATTTTCCAGCCACCAATCTCTGACCTCACACCAATACAAGCCCAACTGCGTGCCTCCAATGATTGCTATACCACGCAGGAAACTGAAGAGCCCTTCACCCTGGTGGAACTTCATCGAGTAGTATTGAAACTCAAGGGCAGGAAATGCTTAGGTCCTGACCTTTTTCAGCAGAAGATCAGGAGGCTGCGATTGTCAGGAGGGTGCCAGACTACAACCACGCTTACTGCTCAACCTTTTCAACCATAGTTTGATAAAAGGATCCTTTCCAGTTGATTGGAAGACAGCTAATCTTCGACTTCTTCTCAAGAATCCGAATAAACCGCCACAACAGCCAACATCTTACAGGCCAATCGCCCTCCTAACTGTTCTCAGCAAATTCTTCGAGAGACACATTTTCTTCAGAAATTACAAGTATTATACAAACTCAAACCTACAGGCCAACAACCAGTATGGATTCCGTCCGGGGCGCTCGACAGTAGACGCACTTAATAACCTAATAACATTTGCTCAATCCACACCTGTGAACTACTTCCTTGTAATAGCAGTCGACTTCGCTGGGGTGTTTGACTCACTTTGCGGCCGAGCGTCCTTGGCAGGCTCAGGCAAGCACAGATTCCTCAAAATCTCTAATCATCCATTAAAAGGTATCTATGTGATAGATCTGTCAGTGTAGAGACTGCCTACTCTAGGGTGATCAGAAAGATCCACAGGGGATGCCCGCAGAGCTCGGTTCTAGGACCAACTTTCTGAAACATGGTCCTGTACGAGTTCCTAAACCAAGATCTGGGCGTGTTTAGTCCCAGGCCTATGCAAACGATTTGATCCTTTCTGTGCCTGCCAGCTCAAGGGTCGTTATGCAAATCGAAGCAATTGCAGGTGAACTACAGTGCATGCGCAGGTCGCGACACGGTATAAAAAACATCCGATAATGAGCTCCGTTAATCAATGTTACTCTTGTTCTTCAGATGGGAAAGGCAGCGGACTTAAGCAAGTTTGACAAAGGCCAAATTGTAATGGCCAGACGACTGCGTCAGAGCAAATCCGAAACGGCACGGCTGGTGGGATGCTCATGATCAGCCGTGATTAGTACCTACCGAAAGTGGTCCTAGGGGGGGAGGAACCCACGAACCGCCGCCGAGGTGTTGGACTACCACGGGTCATCGATGCTCGAGTTGAGCGAAGGCTCTCCCGAAATGGTACGTGGCAACAGCAGGGCGACTGTGGCGCAACTAGCCGGTAATTGGAATGTTGATGACGGGAGTAATGTGTCGCAACACACAGTATATCGAGCCCTGCTGAAAATGGGACTGCGAGTGCCCATGTTAACCACGGTTCACCGGCGACAGCGCCTACAATGGGCACGCGAGCATCGAAACTGGACCTTGAGTGATTGGAAGGTCATCTGGTCTGAGAATTACGTTTCATGTTGCACCATGTGGACGACCGGGTACGTGTGCGTCGTTTACCTGGGGAACGAAACTAAGCCGGTGACAGCGGTGTCATGCTTTGGGCGATGTTCTGCTGGGACACCCTGGATCCAGTCATCCATGTACCGGTTACTCTGATGTCTGCCACCTACCTAAACCTTCAGGGGCGTTTGACGCCATCTGGTGGCCGAGCGTCCTCGCGAGACTTAGGCGGGCTGGAGTGCCTCTAAACCCATATAACACAATCAGGAGTTACCTAACACAGAGAACGATCGAAGTACATGCACCGTATAGGAAGCTAACCAGACAAATCCACAGGGGGATTTGTCTGGTTAGCAGGGCTCTGTCCTAGGACCCTGTTATGGAATATGATTTTAGATGAATTCCTGGCCCTTGATATTGGCAAAGTCGGCGCCCAGGCCTTTGCCGATGATTTGATACTAACTGTTGCTGCTGACTCACGAGTGCAGATCGAAGAAAAAGCCAACCACGCGATAGGAATTTTGGAAAACTGAGCTACAATCCATTGCCTGCGGATTTCGCCAATTAAGACCTGCTCGGTACACCTGAAGGGCAGACTCGACCTTGCCAGACCACCGCAAGTGAAAATCCAAGGCACCACAATAAAACTTGGTACAGAAATCAAATATCTCGGAATCATCATTGCCAAAAATCTGTCTTTCCATCTAAAGCACATTAAATAAAAGATACGGAAATATTCTGCATTGGTCATAAGAGTGACCAGGAGGGACTGGGGGTTAAACAAGCGGACCCTGTCCCTCTACTACAAATCTGTCTCCACAGTCAGGAAGCACGCACTCCAGGTTCTGGCCGGAGTCCTCCCGCTGGACTTGGAAATGATTAGATGCGCCCTGACATATAATATGGCAAAATAAATACCGTGTACTGTCCTGAACTTCACTTTGGATCTCATCAACAACAGGAAGCTTCAAAAAACCAGACTGCTCGACCACCTCCGACAGGAATGGCAGGATCAGTGGAAAGACTCCATTAAAGGGGAAATTACAAGAAGTTCCTCCCGAGCGTAAACAGTATTTCCAAAACCCCCGAGTTGGTCCCAACCGGGGCTCCACATCACCTTTCTGCTCACAGGACACGAGCCACTTAATGCAAAACTATCTAGCTTCCGAATCACTGAGGATCCCCGTTGCCTCTGTGGCCCCGAAGAGAGATGGCAACATCTCATGTATGACTGTGACCACTATGAGGACCTGCGATGCATGCTGATCACTGCTATCACCTACTTCCCGCAGAACATGGCACAGCATCTTCTCGACTCGGAACATGAATACAAATCCCTTACCATCTTTGCTAGAAGGCAAGCACTTATAGCAAGCTAACATGCACAGCACCCGGAAGCTGATGATGAATCTCAAAACTAGGACTGGAGAAAACTGGAATACACAAGAAAACTGTACCAAATAACCTACAACCACGAACATGACCATCATTTAGCCTTGTTCAGGAGGGAACTGACAACCAGGAAGACCTACGTCTGAACCAGAGACAAACTGACACAGGACGTGACATGAACTGGATACAAATTATTCACACTGGGCCACTAGCCGGATGACTAAACCAAATGACCAACGCACGAACTAAGAAAATGATATCACCAGGACCCAAGGCTGCATCCTCATAACATGCACACTAGGCGACCTGAACAGGTTACATGACCAACCATAGGACGAGACTGCCTCATGTATAACCTTGCGACTGGGATTTGACTCCTACAATGGAAAAAATCACCAAAGAAGATCCGGTTCAGATCGCTTGGACTCTCACGTGCTCTCAACTGTCAATGCCTGACGGCGATCTGTACCGGGCTCCCTTGCCTGGTACCTTTACTCCCTTTCCCCTGCCAACCCTTTTCTTGTCCTGGTGGGGCAAGGGCCTGCCTCACTGAACATCCTGGGGTCGCCTTCTCTATCGTCTCCATACTTCTGTCTTTTCCCCTCAGCCTTCAGTCTCCTCCCCTACTCTGCCTAATAAGCCAGCGTATAACCCCACACAAACTGCAAAAACTTAATTTCGTCCAAATTAAACCGCATAAACCTCAATTGACTTTTCTAATTGCAGCGCTCACCCCTACCTTTTTTTTTAAATTATTTTTAGGCCCTAGTCTCTGAAATCTCAGGAAACTAGGTGGCAGGGCCTGCCAGAGTAAAATTTCATTCTGTGTACCTGGTCTGCCTCAACGAGGCCAAGTGTGGGCAACGTTGGGCCTCAGTAGGGGTTCAGCGGCTAAACGGCCAGATGAACAACGATACACAACACTACACATATACAAAATCTCTGGCCTTCCCAGTGAACTGGCATACCTACAATGAAAGCAACGCGGAGAAGGGGGAAACCCGTTGTGCCGTTAGGCTTCAATACACTTTACCTAAATCTTCTCTCGAAGTGGGATTTTGCTGGTGCCTGGGTTTGGGCTCCCTAGGTAAGGGATCGTAGCATCCACTAGTCTTCCACTTAACCAGTGGACTTTGGATGTTTTTATTTTGTTATTTTAATTATTATTTTTTTTTCTTATTTGTATTTATTTATTATTATTACTTTATATATATATATATATTTTTTTTTTTTTTTACCTATTATTATTTATTTTATTACGTTTCTTTTTCTCTTTGAATATCCCAAACTCGTTTTGAGCATTCAGTACGAGCTACTCGAGGTCTGCCACATTACATGAGTAGTTGTGGCCCACCTCCCGGTGGTGTAGACGGACATTGGGCAGGCTTTCCAAGTGATCGCCTGCCTGGTGACAAAGAGGCCAGAAACAACTAAACAACACACACTGAATAAACATAATATTACACACATTTCTGGCCTTTTACAGTGATCTGTAATCATCACAGCGTACAAAGGCGGAGTTGAACTGACATTCAGGTGACGTCCCACATAAGATACTACATATGTCTACATGTCATGTCTACCTAAACATCATTCCATCCTGCAGTCCCACTGACAACCCATTAGCAAAAGCATCAGTGCCAATAAAACGATGCCTATCAGAACCAGAAAGCAGAGCCATACTTCTCTGAAGAGGAACTCACTGCAGCCGCCTCACTGATAAAATCAAACAAATGTCCAGGACTGGACTTGCTTGAACCAGAAATGATTAAAAAAGTGGTCGAGATCGCACCCGACCTGCTTCTCAATCTCTATAATAACTGCCTTCAAACAGAAATCTTCCCAACAGATTGGAAGAAGACTAACGTAAAATTAATCTTAAAGAACTCTTCCAAACCTCCAGACTCTTACAGGCCTATCGCCCTTCTCACTGTAATAAGCGAACTACTAGAACGCCTTCTATACTCTCGACTCTTGAAGCATTATGACAGGGCTGGGCTTTCCTCCACGAACCAGTTTGGTTTCAGACGGGGGTCCCTGGCAGTGGATGCGCTTCAGCACCTACTGGATAAAGTGGTCACATGCAACAAAAAAATACTTCCTCATGACCTCTGTGGACTTCGCCGGGGCGTTCGACTCCCTTTGGTGGCCGAGCGTCCTGGCGAGGTTCAGGGCCGTTAGTGTACGGGAAACCTCTACAATCTCGTCAAAAGCTACCTCTCAGACAGAGAAATCACAGTGAAAGCCCCCTTCCAGACACTGACTAGGAACATTTACAGAGGCAGCCCGCAGGGCACGGTTCTGGGCGCCCTACTGTGTAACATCGAACTGGACGGCTTCCTTACCCAGAATCATGCCGAGGTCAAAACTCAGGCTTTCGCCGATGACCTCATCATTACCGTTACGAAAAATTCAAGAGCAGAATTGGAAAGCATGGCCAACACCTCCCCGGCTCTATCTAGCCTGCTTTTTACTCCTCTTTACCTAGCAGGGTGGGAGGGGACGGCCTGCTGTCTCCTCCCCCTCCTGCCACCCCTCTTTCTCCTCTGGTGGGGCATGCCGCACTATTTCAATAGGGGTCATCTTCCCTATAGACCCCTTACTTCCAATTTCCAACCCCACAGTCTTCCACCTCCCTTCTCATCTCTTTCTCCTTACAACAGCGCCTGCCCCACACGTACAAATTTAAAACACCAAAATTCATGCCCGACCTATTAGGAAATCTTATCACCTCCAGCGCTTATCCCTTATAGCCCCTCTAAGTAGCGTATAATGTACCATCTGTGCCCAAAAGAA
Source organism: Mastigoproctus giganteus (assembly GCF_048544385.1). Classification (NCBI taxonomy): domain Eukaryota; kingdom Metazoa; phylum Arthropoda; class Arachnida; order Uropygi; family Thelyphonidae; genus Mastigoproctus; species Mastigoproctus giganteus. The sequence continues at coordinate 165,376,764 of NC_143581.1, read as the reverse complement.
AAGAAGAATTTTTATTTATTTATTTTATATATATATATATATATATATATATATTCTTTTTTTTTTTTTTAAGGTCCTAGCCACTGAAATCTCAGGAAAATAGGTGTTAGGACCTGCCAGAGCAAACTTTAAGGGAACATCTGGCTGGCCTCCACATGGCCGAGTACGTAAACGACAGGTCCCATCTGGGGCCTGGTGGCTAACAAGCCAGAGGAACAAGGGGCACAACATATTAGACAACACATGATCCACACACTTTTAAACCTCTGGCCTTGACAGCGTACTGTCCTCGATACAAAGAACATACGCGGAGATGGGGTAAATCCCTGGTGCCGTCTGACTCAAAATACGCTTTACACTTTACCTAAACATCATTGCTCACCAGGTACACCCTTTCATGGCAACGGTCTTTTCCTCTGGCGGTGGCGTCTTTCAGCAGGATAATGCACCATGCCACACGCCCGTATTGTTCGAGACTGGTTCGCGGAACATGAGGAAGACTTCCAGGTATTGCCCTGGCCTCCAAATTCCGCAGACATCGATCCCATTGAGCATCTGTGGTTTGTGTTGGAACAACAACTCCGATCTGCAGCGTCTCAACCACGGACCTTACAGGAGTTAAAGGATCCGCTGGTTACGTGTTGGTACCAGATACCACAACACACATTTAGAAATCTTGTAGCGTCTATGCCTCGCCGGATACGAGCTGTTTTGGCTGCACGTGGAGGACCAACATCGTATTAGGTAGGTGGTCATTAATGTTTTGGCTCATCGGTGTATAAGCATAAAGAACACTCGGTCACGATTTTGAACGGGCGATGTTGATGCAAACTGAAGTAAGGAATATTCTGTCCATGGAAGAGATGCATTTATACATTCCCGGAGTAAAAGTCAGCATCCAGTGCACAAATACGCTATACCTTTGTCTAAAACCAACTAAACTTTGTCACAGAGTATAAAACAAGTCAATTAAAGCTGCTCAAGTTGGAAACGAATCCAGTCTTTTTCCGCACACTGTACGAGAAACAGAAAGATAGAAGCGATGCTCTCCATCTCCCGAACAGCGAGGGATCATTTGAATGCGATATACTAATGTGTCCCTGGTCACAAACAGAAGTTAGTGATAAGCAGTTAAAATTCAGTGGATTGATTATAGCACCATTGTCTATGATATCCCGATTTTTTGGGACATTGGGGATTTCAAAATTATTGTATCTATTCACTTATAAATGTATGTACCATCATCGATCGGCTTACCTATAATGTCTAAACGTTATCTTTTTCCAATACAGAGGCGGATATCAGTTGTTCAAAACACGTTCAGTTGGTTCCAATCGAAATTATAGAAACTAGAAAAATCTGAACAACAATAATCCAGCTTTGTTAATTATTGATTTCTCATCTAGTCGAAAATCAAAGAAAGAGCATTCAACTCGAGTTATAAATCGAGTTCAATTAATGTTTTGTGATTCCCAGAGATGTATTTCGTCTTTCTGTTCTTTCATGTAGCGTGTTTCAAAATGACATTAACCCTTTTACGTCGTGGCTGCGCACACCGACTTCGGCACGTGACTTGGAGAAAACGTTACGTGAAATGAATAAACTGTCCCGTATTAGAAGCCGCTCTGTTTCCTTCCAGTGAGTAGACAGACTCTTATAATTAAGACATGCCAGGTATTCTGCACCATCAGCGAATACTTATATATTTTTTTCGCTGCCTGAAAGGATTTCCTGGTACGCTAGCCAACAAGATAGTCTCGTAGAAAAGTTAAGACCTTCGTATAAATCATATTCAGTGTGTTTGTCCTGACACAGAAGATAAATCGTTATGGCACACACACAGAAACAAAATATAATGTTTCAATTAAGAAAGTGTGCGCAGGAAAGGTAAAGGAAGTCCAAATGAATAAATCCCACTTAAGAAGGAATTTTTAGTCCGTTAAATGACTTTTATTTTTCTTTATCGTAGATGTCGGAAGTGGGCACACAGAATTCGTGGAAACAATAAAAATTTCTCTTATATACAGCAGGATCCAAATTAAACATGATCTACTGAAACACTTGGAGAAGCAACCACTAGAGTGATTTGCATTGGGCAGTGCTTATTTGGTATAAATCACAAGGTTATAGCTTCCACTTATTTATATTACATGAATACATAGCAACTGATAACGCTGGTTCTGATTTTGATGTTCCCAAAACCATTTTGACCTATCACGTACAGCTTGTTTTACAAATAATTAAAAAAGATTTTTAGATACACATTCCATGTATACACGATATGTACATTACTTCCTCTTTGATCGACAAGTATAGACGTGTCCAGACATGTTTAGATATGTACAGACATGCAAACCTGCGATGTGTTTCTTCTGCGTTAAGTTGCTTTCTGGCGCAGTCGCGTTAAATAGTACCTCTCCAAACGTGATTTCAATGTTCTGTCTGATAATGCAACTCGTGGTTGTGGGAACAATTCAAACATGTTTTATTACATTTGCAGTAACTGTTGAGGCGAAATAATGGAATGATAAACATCATTTGTGAAAAATGTATGCTGCATGGAATTAAATTAAAGTTAGGCTTCATAAAGTATGACGTAGATGTGCGGAGAGCTTGTGGAATTGTGGTAAAAGAAAGCCAGGGCATTTGGCATTCCCAACGTGTGGAGGGGACCTCAGAATCATATGAGGGGTGATCATTTAACTCGCGGACTAGTGCAAGATTTTGTGTTTACCACGCGAACTTTCCATAATTGACGCTAGAGGCGCTCTCCCTGATCGCTACTGAGCAGACTCTGTGTGCGCATGCCAGTACTTGTCGAGCGAATGTTGCGTGAAGACAGTTTTAGTAGCCGCGTGTCACTGACGATCGTTTCGAAGTCCATGTCTCGTATGATTGCTTTCTGTACACTGGGAGCAAACTAGGTTTGTTACTTAGTGCATTGATCTCATTTTGTGGAGGAACTTCGCCACGAGTTGCCTTTTTACTGAACTATGCTAAATAAAAGGCACTGATCCAATGGAAAGAGTATATTGCTTTTTACCACTCAGATGCGGTTCGATTCTAATCGGATTCTCATCGGTGGGCAGGTAGACGTTTCTTAAGACTTGAGCAATCCAGTATATAGTTTGAGACTCTTTCCTTAGACTTCACTATATTTTTTATAATCGATTTATTGCTGGGGAATGTCATCTACTTAGTAAAAATTCATTACTGGAAATATATTTTAAATCCTACTTCCAGCACAATACTTTATGAATAATTCGCAACATTTCAGTAGTGAAACCGTTTTTCTATTAGCTGTAATAAATCACTGGCGAAATATTTATATCCGTTTTGCATAAATAGAGGTACTGTTAGCAGTTAATCTGGAAAAAAACAATAATGGCGTCAACTGAGTGTCAAATAGACTTGAATGACTACCAGAAACAGAGTAAATCGGGTTTATTTAAAAAGCAAAATGTGTCATTTGTAACAAAAAACGTAGAATTTCGGCAAGCAAGGAAATACTCTTTTTTAAACAAATAATGCTGAAGATTTAAAATTATTTTTAAATCTCTTTACTGTCATCTGCTTCTTGATAGAAGTGAACGGAATAAAGGAAAAAAAAGAAGCGTAAATGGAGTATAAATTTCTGAAAATTAATTTATAAATTAACGCATCAGATGCTGAATTATTTAAGAACGAACTGATAAAGACTGAAGTAAGACAGATATCGCTGACACACTACTATTCTTCTTTGTAGTAAATTTATCTACTTAGATTATACTTAAATAACACGGAGGAACTTTTCACGATTTGAAATAGGGCTCTTGAGCAAGGATCTAGTACATATACAGATTTCAAAATAACGCCTAATTATTCTTTCACTAATGCTTTAAGAAGTGAAACGAATGATTTCTGACAATCTATTTCTAAATCTGCATTTAGAAAAGAATTGCCCAAAAATTCTGTAACATTAATTTAAAACGGAATCAAATTCCTTTCTGTATACCACTCTGTGGAAAAAGAAATAAACTCATTTGTAGCTATCAACCGGGCAGAAATGCAATTACAACGAGCTAAGCAGCTCAAAAGGTTTCTTAGGTGGGTACAGAAAAGGTTCACTAAACGACTTATGCTATCTACAACCAATACAGATAGCAATGCTAAATTGATTAAAGAATATTGTCTGTGAGTGGTGAAGGCTGTTATTTAAAACCTCTCTCGTGGAATGATTGAGAAAGCAGTGGAAGCATTTTTAGTCTCCACAAGCGAAAAACCGTCAATCACAGATTTCTGCAGGAAAAAATTATGGCATCCGTTTCCTTCCAACACCGTTTTCTTTTGCTGTTATTCCCGAAATAACCTGATGTCAGCACTAAACGACATGCTGAAACTTTGAACATACTGAGTCTCGGCGTCCAACACAAACGATTGGGAAAAGAGACAGAAGATATCACACTGCTTCACAATATATTCTCACCCGGTTCCAACTCGATTCAGATTTTGCTTAAAACAATGGGTTGACAGATACTCCAATATCCTACATCTAGTGCATATTTGTCACCATGTGATTTATATGGCGTTGGTCAAAATACACAAATTGGTGAAATAATGGGACGTAGGTCCAAATGTTAAAGCCCTTTTTTTCATTTTTAAAAAATAAAATTCTACAAGGTTTGAGCTTGTTTCGGTTCAACAACTCTCGTATGAACTATTAACCGCTTCTTATATTAGAGAGGCAAAATCAAACGGTTTTGAGGTTCTTCGAAAGTATTTTATCTAAGCACAAAGCAGAGTAAAATTAATGTTCGAAACTTGGCGAGGGAATAACACTTTTCTGCAGTGTTTTCATCGAACAGTTGGTAAGATCGTCGTCCTCCCTACATCGGATGGAAAAGACCTGAGTTTGAATCCCATCGATGAATGGAGGAATTTTTATGGGCCTTTTTCACAACGTGCTGAATTAGTCGATCTCAGCGAGGGTAGCATTGTTTTTTCTCCCGGAAACTGGTTTTTCGTCCAGCAAACAGAAAATCGACCTCAGAACACACAATTTAGAGGCAATATACACAGAGCCACATGGCCTTAGTCGTCGATATTCCTAAAACTCAACAACAACCAACCAACGGAATTTGAGCAAGTTGAATTCATAAAACATTCCCTCATGTTATCACATAGCAACAGTCATCTGACTCTGTTTAATCAGCAGAGTTCAAAGATCCAAGAAAAATGCTTATCAAAGCCATATTCGACCTACTGACCACGAAGGAACTTTCGTGAAAAGCAAATTATATTCCGCTGACGTCTTCGCTAATAAATGCATTTCTTATTTCAATTACACGCATTCCGCAGGCCTTTAAAGGACGACTTCATCGGCTGTCATTCGGAAAGCAAATGTTTGCACTGCGGAAACATTTTATTAACCGCTACGGCATGTCACTGCTTTGCATACAGAAAATTTCTTGCGGAACACGTCAGTTAAAAGTAAAGATGACGAGAGTCACAGGCGATTACTCCTATTTATTATTCAGCGTTGCAGTGTCGAGCGTCAAGAATACAGAGAGCATCCATTCTTCCAATTTTCGCGTTAATACGAAATTACAAGCTTGAGATCCACTTTCATCCCATCCTTCTCAGGTTGTAAGATTAAGTACTCAGCACCAGTATTTGGCGTGCAATTAACTATTCAACGGTCTCCTGTGATGTGCTGTTACCCAATATCCTGGATGAAGCACATGTTTCATATCAGATAACCGTATCTCTAACTTTCAAATTCAGAACACGTCTCATTCATTAAAATTACAGCACCAACTGGTAGGTGAAAGGGTTATTTGAAAAGTTATTCGTATTTCCATTGCAGAGTTTTGGGTAATCGTAGCATTAAATGTCTGTTGTACCTACTTTCCTAATCCAGAAATGTATGGACTACGATCTTGAAGAATTCACGATGGAGAATTAACTGAGAGAATTTTAATTTGCGCAAGTTGAGCGTATTTTGGCTATGAGAAGTGAGTAGGATTAGCCAAACCTTGATGATTTTTGTAAACTGAAGAGGGCTGTGGAAAAAAGTAGCGAAACATTGCAGAATACGCTAAGTTGGTATCTTTAGAATATTGTGAAGTTGCAGTATAACTACCAAAATTCACATGAGCGTGATTTTCTATATGATGAACCATATTCTAGTTGACTACCGACTAATGAATCGAAAACGCCATTCCATTTTTCTCTGCTGTAAGCGGCCAGATGATAAACAGTGCATCAGCTTTGTCTTGAGGCTGAAGTTCACTCTAATTAACATTACCTATGACGGGCATCCTGTAAATGCGCAAGTTCGCATCGCGTTAGGATTCTCTTTTGATTGATGTGTGCAAAAGTGTCAGTAGCGCGAACTTATGTAAGAACCTCATAATGAAAACGCAGACAAGCAAAAGTATTTTTCTATCGAATAGTTGCAATGGACGAACCTAGTACAGAAGATCTTAGGAGCCCAAACTGATCATAATGTTTTCATTTGCAGTGGCGCTACATAGATCTCTCATATTCCATTCATTGTCCTATTTAATAATGCAGGTGGCCCGTGTGACCATGTCAGCAGACTTATGAATTGGTCTGAGCGAGAGAAGCTAAACGATTGGCAGTAGCTTGTGCAAACCGTGGAAAACAGATATCCTTGGGGCCTTATACATGAAATCATCAGAATAAACTCAACACACCCAATATCATCAGTTTAATAACAAGGTTCTTTGGAAACCGCAAACCGGTCTGATGCTATGAACAAGATCATTAGTCATCTTGTAATTCAGGATGATCCACATCAAAATTCCCCACAACAGTCTATTTGTTTGTTTGTTGTAAGGTTTTAGGCAGTGAGAAACTAAAGCTGTAAATATTGTCTGTAAATGCGCGTGTTTTGTGCGTGATTTTCTGTTCGCTGAATGAAAAACCGACCCGTCTCCTGAGACCGAATAAACTCAGCCACGTTGTAAAAAAGACCCATAAAAATGCCTCGCATCATCGACGGGTTCGATCTCAGGTCTTTTTCACCCGGCGTGCGAAGGGCGGCGATTCAACCAACTGTAAAACACATGATGGCCCCACATCAGGATGAAATAATAGCAGAAAACCAGCTTTATGCTCCGATAGATTAGGATAATGTTTTCTCTGCCCAGGAGGAGGGTGATGCCATTCTTAAAATTAAACTGACAAGCCAACCTGCCTCGACCTCATTGAAGGGGAGGGCGGGAAAAAAGTTTGGAACATTGCTTCCGACTTCCTCTGCGACCTCTTTAACTCCTGCCTTATTGAAGCTTCCTTCCCAACCAGTTGGAAACACTCCACCGTTAGATTAATCCCCCAAAAATCTCTCTGCTATCCCAAGTTTGGCACGAACACCCCGTCCCGTTTCTAGGGAAGGTCATGGAGAGACTCCTATTGCTGGGGCTGCTGACTTATTACGAAATCAAAGAGTTCCACGGACAAAAAAACTAATACGGCTTCGCCGCGGAAAATCAACTATTCATGCTATCCTCTAAATCGTAAAGATCAAGGAACAATGAACAGTCAAATATATCTTAGCTTTTTTTGTGGACTTCAAGAGTGCGTTTGACTCGGTCTGGTGGACTAGCATTATCAGACAAGTCAAACTGGCCAAGCCCTCACACAACGAATCTAGCAATGCCTTAAGGATTACTTCAATAACAGAAAATTAACCATTAAAACTACATACCATCAGATAACCCTGGCAACATTCCAAGAAGCCGGCTGTTTAGAATAAGGTGCTGGATGAATGGCTCGCCACTTCATTCCAGCACATCACCATTGTTTCTTATGCCTACATGCTAGTCCTGCTGGTTGGTGGTCTCACCTGGGCTCCCTGGAAGGGAGAGACCACTAACCAGCAGGATTAGCATGTCGGCAGTGTCCTCTAAGATCTTCAAGAATGAGCTAATCTACAAAAACTTACTGGATCTTCATCTAAAACAAAAATGATTCTTATAAAAAGGTACCCGGTTATCAGGCTGGACCAACAATCTCTAACGTGCTATCAGTCTTTAAATGTATCGGCATTATCATTGATTACAAATAGAGTTTTATTCCAAATTCTTGACTACGTCAAGGAGAAGATTAAAGGATACAGAGTATTACTAGCTTGGGTTACTAAAACAGACTGGGCTCTCTTGATACATGAGACTCACTGGCAGCTCTGAGTCTCATGTAAAAAGCCCATTTTCTCCCAATCGTCTCTTATGGGGGCCCCCGACTGGTTTAGCAGAGTAATAAAAAGAAACAATTGCAACAAATTTAGATCCCGAGACTCTTTCTCCTTAAAATGACTAGGGCCTGCCGTACGACCTCCATCACTACAAATTATCACCGACATGCTATCCCTGGCCCTATATATGACCTTCCTTGGATTGACGCACAGCTAACGTCAACATCAACCAGTGGAATCTACAGGGCTCACTACCATGTCCGATCAGGAAATCAGGGCAGAAAATAAGAGGCTATGGGCCACAGTACATAATTTTTAGCACAGTCACTGAAATCTTAGCAATAAAGGGGAAATTAACCAAAGCTTCATTCCTGAGATAAGCTTCCTCACTCCCAGCACCCTTACTTGCCTAACCGCTAACTTGGAAACTTACTACAACATAGCTGGCCACAGTTCAATTACATTACAGCCAAGTTAAAGTATCTGGTCTGGACGATGATGATAAGTGTTCATACTGCTGGCCAGAGGACTGGATACATCTCGTACAGAACTAACATTTATCTTGATCTCAGTAATCAGCTTGTGTCTACCAATCTTAATTCGCTTCAGCCTTACCACAACCTCATCAAAAGTAAAGAGGCGTTCACTGTCCTCCTTCATGTCAGCTCAAATCTATTCAAGAGGAGAAGATCGCTGCTGGCTGCTGCTCATCAATTAACTCACCTACCAGGACTGTACCCAGGACTTGACCGCTGACGCTGGGTTTTCCCAGCGTTGGATTACTGGGTCTTTGACCCAGCCCTTGCTTTTTTGCATCACATGCCACTACTACTACTGTGTAGTGACAGTTTTTGAAAAGTTCTGTGATTGTCTTAGTGAGGTTTAGAGCTAGAAATATCAATTTTATGTGAATAATTTGGATTAACGGATTATTCTGCGGATTAACGACAGTAACGGTGAGCTGATGGAAGTATTGAAGGTCTACTGAATGAAACGGCGATCGTTCAATGCAAGGTTGGTTTCTTTCTGAATTATAGTATTTATGAGTAACTTATTTCTGTGTTATGTACTGCTTGTTAAAAGACATAAGGCAGATCGTATAGTAAGAAAGTTAATAGAGGAGGGGGGAAGGAAGAGGAGATTGGCGCTTTTCTCCCTTCCTTCAAGAGTTCCTTGGCTGTATGACACTGGGCCCGTAAAAAATGTTAAAATACAATCAAGGATAAAAATGTCAAGCCAGCAAGTAGTGGAGGTGGAACTAGTGCTTCTGGTGAGAATATGCATTGTGCAGTTGCTGGAAATGCTGGCTGTCTTACACAGGCAGGGGGTGGAAGTAGTGTTGGAAATGCAGTTAAGGTAATTTGCACTACTGAACAAGGGGTGCAGTTTGAGGAAGAGGACGTGGTTTCTGATCTGTCAAGTGTTTTATCAAATGTTAGGATTACGAATCTTCAGGATATTTAGTCAGAAGACTGATATTGACAGTTTTTTCTTGGAATCAGGGAGGAAAAGCACAGGCACTAAGGTGCGAGAGAGCGAGATTATCGTGGTAAGCATACATGAGCAGAAACAGAGGTATCCTGATGTATCTACAATATATGAGTTTATGACCAAGTTGAAGAAAAAATTAATAGATTACATGACTGGTGAAAATCACAAGGTTACTAAGGCGACGACCAACTTTTTACTGGATGTGTGGGTGCATATGGAGACAATATCAACTGCACTTGTTATTGACAGTGAAAGGTTGAAAACAAAAGTAGAATAAATGGAAGTACGTGTTACACTTTTTGATGACATTGTTAGACAGCAACCCCATGCGTTGCTGTCTAACAATTCCCATGGGTTCTCATTTCCCACTGTTCTAACCAAAATTCTCCAGACAGTTAATTTTGATTTAGATATCATACTCACGTATGCACTCCGTATCCTCTGATACTCTACTTTAAGTACATTAACTTCCTCCTCCCTATTGTTACGCTTACTTCTTTGGTACCTTTTCCGCGCTTTATGAACCCGCTTCCGAAGTTGGCTTAACTCACCAGGCCACCATTTAACTGGAATCCTATTACAGTTCTTTTGCTTCATAGATGTGCTGGAAGCCTCAAAGAGAGAGCTCTGAAGTAACTCCACTGCATTCTTTCCAGACATCTGACTAAATGCCCAAATACCCAGATTCCCAAGTCGGACATGAATATATTCGTCAAACCTATTGTACTTTGTACTTTCGATAGCAAATCGTCGTAACTGTTCCTGAGACGGAGCTAGTTTTGTTATGTCCCTGACAGAAAATACAATGGCCCGATGATCAGAGCAGACCCAGTCTTCTCTTAATCGCCAATCGTCCAGTATACCAGCTGCCCTTACGTTACAGATTGTCGAGTCAATATTTGATTCTCCATTAACAGTGAAGAAAGTACTATCTGAACACGATAGATTTTGTATAAACAATCCACAACAAGCCAAGAATTCATCTAGTTGATGACCACGATCATTTGTAATTACATCAAACAACGATGCTGATCTTGAGTTAGAATCCATCGCAAATATTACTGAATTACTACCCAAGCGATTTTGAACCAGTTCCATGTACCTGATGTAGAAATTAATGTCTGTTGAGTGATGACAATACATACAACATAGACAGAATGATGCAAGGTCTGACTGTACCCCTATGCACACCATCTGTGAAGAGCACAACGAATTTATAACAGTAATAACTATGTCCTTATTAAACACTACAATTGTAGCTCTTAAGTCTGGTTCATCTGCACAGAGTACACGTGCTAAAAGTGGATATCCTGTAGGCCGACCTTTCACTAAGTATGGTTCCTGTATGCAGGCTATATCAATATTCTCTCTTCTGCACACTAGTTTGACTTCATCAGCCACCGATTTTGATCTCTGAGCATTAATCTGTAGCATAGGTAGGTTACCATTCGATTTTACATTGTACTGATTAAGAATTAAGTGATTATCAATATCTGCCATTAACGTTATCAAATTGCCGTGCTCTTTCTTTGACCAACTTAAGTGCATTCAAGTATTCTGGACACTGTTTAATCCTTACAGAATTATTTGCAGCTCGATTTTTTGCCTTACGACTGGAACAAATCGGTTGTTCTCGCTGATGAGTACAGAATGTGTAAGAGTGTCCTATACCTGCACAGTGACTGCAGACAGGGTCTGTGCGATAACATGTTCTGGCTGTATGACCAAATCCCTGACAATTGTAGCAGAAAGTAACTAAATGAAAGTCATTGAACTTATACGACATGAAGCCAATGAAAATCCTACCATGCAGTAAAAAATGACTTCTAATACGCCTTGACTCCTGGAGGACCCAATTATTTCCTGTTTTTGCCTTATTAATACTACAAAAACGGACAAATATCTCCATCTTCACTTCCTCTGTAGAGATGTTCATATTTAGTAAATTTTTGTTATATAAGTCTTCTAACAGGTCTTCCTTGTTGATCGTTTTTTCCACATCATACAATATTATTTTTCGCCCTGGCTCTTTTTCAGCCGAGAGAATCACGCCCAATCGTTTAATGCTCTCGCATTCCTTTACATCTTGTAGCTCCTTTCCTGTTTGCATTTCCAACACCACACCATTATCCCTAATCTTCCGAAGCCTCCTTATCCTAATTTTCTTTAAGCTGCTTTTAAGCTCTTTAGTTACTGCTAAACGCACCTCATCACTATTTTTCAATTTTGATCCCTCAGCTGCTTTCACTATCAGAACATGTCCTCCTGTCCCAGCCAATGATGAGGAAGACAAGCATACCTGACTTTCATTTCTGCCCTTAATTTGCCCTCGTCCCTCGATGTTCACCTGATTCTATGCTGGATTACCTTACTATACATATAGTTCTTTTACCATATCACTATCTTTATTTTTCGGTCCTTCAATTTTTTGTTTGTATTCCTCCAGTTTCACCTCTAAGGATATAATGTTATCCTTTAAGCATTTATTTTCTGCTCCCAACAAGGACGCATTAAACAGTTCCTTAGTAAGCCAGCCTTCCTTGATCTGGATCTCTTTCAATTGTTTCTCATTCACATCTAGTACCCTCTCTAACCCAGTGACATTCTCCTTTAGACGTTCATTTTCAATGCCAACATCATGTAGAGCACTTTCAAGTGCGCACCAACTTGAAAGTATCCCATTTACAATCCTCATACCAACCCCTTTTTGTCTCCTGAAAAAGAAATTCCTCCAGGTCCTTGAGCAGGCAGAGAGAAAGCTCACTAAATGTTTTAAAAGATATTTTCTCAGCTAAATTTACAGGTTCCCTCGCACGATCCAGGTAAAAATCCCTTGATCTAGCATACTCTGTGTTCCATCGTATGGAGACAAACCAAGGGAAAGAGTTGTTGTGCATTTCATCAACTTCTCCAAAGTCAAGATCCTTCTGAACATTGTGCATAGCATTTTTCAAACTGTTACTTACTTTGGAACGTTGCACACATTTACCTTTGGCACTTTTCCTAGGCTGACGGGATCTACTGCAAGACGATATAGCCATGCCCCGCGAGGTAGGGGTGCCCCTTGAACTGTCATCCATTCTATTAGATCTATTTGGAAGCCTAACTGCTCTAAAACAGCCGGGAGACCGACTTCTGGTAGATAATGGAGTAACCATCCTCAAGTCACCAGTCATCTGCAAACCTTCACTTCTGCTTTCCTCTTTAGTATCTAGTTTAATTAATGTTCCAATGGTTTTATTCTTAACGTTCTTTGGCCTACCCTTTCCAGAACATCTTTGCATTGTTCCAGCGGATATTGCATCTGTTATTTTCTCATGACTTGCCACAGACATGTAGATTTCACTATATTCATCCTCTCCATTATCAACTTCCTCATCCCCAAATCCAGTCATATCTCCTTCGCTATTTATAACTCCACTAATTTCTCCAAGATTATTCAATTAGCCTGAACAGATTGCATCTAGAACAACTTGTCATTTGAAGATCCTAAGCAATCGTTACTTCCCTTCACTATGTCTTGATTATTCCCTGCTGTGAGAGAGCAAAACTCTTTCACCAATGTCCCAATGACATCAAAATCACACTTTTTTCCACCCAACGATATTTTATTGTCCTCTGTTTCAAAAATAATTACATTGTGTTACGGGTCAATACGTCTGAGAATTTTCTTTTGTTTTTGTATACAGTGAACACAGGTGGAGATAGGCGTAAGCCTGGGTGCCACCGATGACAAGATTATACATATACCCACTACTGGTTTCTCACTGCTGCTCTTCTCGGGACATCCCTTGTATATTCCCTCCTTTTCTTCTCCTTTACATCTAACTCTCTTTCTCCCCACCGTCATTTCTCTTCAGGGGCTCTCTCCTTCCTTGTTTTAGTGGAGGGGAAGCTCCATCAGATGTCCCTTCGACTGTCTTGCCCCGACACCTCATGCCATGGACGGATGCTGGTATACTTTTCGTGGTGATTGCATCTTCCAGTAACTGTCCATGGCACGAGACCAGAAGAATAACACAAACAACACATAACTCACAGTACGCAAGACAGCTCACATCCATCTGGTTTTGCAGAATCTTGCATCTTCAGCGCGTCACCAAGTGCGGTTTTCTGGGGAACCGCTGGACCGCCCGACAAACACACTACGGTTTAACTGGGAAACGCTGCGGTATAACCACAGTCATCCGACAGGATCACCGTAACTTTGATTTCCCCTAGGACTTTAGAGCCTGTGTATGGCACTCATTGTCTTACGGGTATGCGTGATCACTTTCTTTTTAGCAATACCGAAACGGCCCACAAGATGAGCAAACAAAAAAAGCAAGAAACGAAGAAGAAATTTAGTTCATTAAATCTTTTAATCCATATATCTTGTACAGAACCTGGTGAAGAAGAGCAAAGCGACAATTTCGCCTGGATTACTTTAAAGTAATCTTCTTGCAGATTCTCATAGACTAATTTTGGCTCTTCGGTTCTTCTTTATGCCTTCTCTCTCTCTCTTAGACCAGTTATTTTGGAAGGAAATTTTTCTTATTAAAATATAGGAAGGATACTAACCAATGCCTCTTATTTCCGAACAATCAGTTAAGCAGATTATATTACCAAATAATCTGAACTTAATCTAAATTGTGCGGCAGATTTCTCCAGCGAACCACTCTCATCTTTAGTTCTGCTATTTAAAGCTACTTATAAAATAAAACAATGGCATTCAGCTTTCTTAAATCCTGCAGCATTACTCTTATCCGCGAAACTTATTTACAAGTTTAAGACTTTAATCCGTATTCCTGATAACACAAAAAAACGCTTCCACCTTCAACGTTGCATACAGGTGGACGTACAGATTAAAATATCCCTCGTGACAAACGACGAAAATTCATTTGTGAAAGGGAGTGGCGAAATAATTGATTAGTTGAAGACCAAGCGTGATTTACACCAGTGCAGCGCTCCATCGTCTTTGATAATTCCTAATAGCTCCTCAAGCATAATTACTACTTGATTTTTTCCCTTCTTTCAGTAAACTCTAAAAGAATCAAAATCTCTAAAAATAACACTAAAGTCTATGAAAGCTTTTGTACTTCATGAATATTTTGAAAACATGCCAAAATGAAAGCCACGTGGGTTGTTATTGTAATAGGGTTTTAGGAGCATTAGTGACTAAGATCATATTGCTACCTGTATACTGTCTGTAAATTGTGTGCGTTCTGAGTTCGATTTTCTGTTTACTGGATGAAAAACTCGAATTTCCGGGAGGAAAAAAAACATGCTGTCCTTTCCTGAGATCAACTAACTCGGCCACAGTGAAAAATACCCATGAATGTTCCTCCCATCATCGACGAAACTTGAACTCATGTCTTTTCTAAACTGCGCACTGGGTAGAACAGTTGGTACAATCGCCATCTTTCCCACAGCAGGTGGAAAAGACCTGCTTTTGAATTCCGTCAGTGAAGCCAGGAATTTTTATGAGTCTTTTCCCAACGTGGCTGAGTTAGTTGGTCTCAAGCGAGAGTAGCATGGTTTTTTCTCCCGGGTTTTACTTCCAGAAAACAGAACATACTCATTATAAGGTCTGAGTTGCTGATGCCTCTGGAATGGGGTTTCAAAATTCTAACAAAACTTGTTTAAAAGAACTTAAGGAGATATTATTGTTATAAACACCATTTGTAACAATAATATCTCCTTAAGTTCTTTTAAACATCTTATCTTTATCTTATTCTGCCAAGGCAACAGATATCGTAAAAAAAAAACACATAATATATTTGCGAGGTTTAATTTCCTTACAGTATCTGCAATAAAATTATTCCATCACGAAAATAAAACTATTATAAATATATTAACAATAAATTTACTTATACAACTGGTCAGAAAGTTACTGATCGTAAACCGACATAAATGTACTGACGTCAACGTATCAATCTACATCACAACTTTTACACATGCTTATGAACATAACAACCAAGAGTTATTGCTGGGATTCAAAGAAAAATACGAAAATAAGGAAACACGTGAATGAATGTTACGCTAGTCTTCTTCCTATATTACCAAGAACCTCAGTCACCAAAGATAAAATTCTCATGCTATGATTTGCGCATAAGTTCCAAATGGATGTTCACCATCTTCAGGAAAGATTGCAAAGTTATGGAGTCTCTTTAAACTCCAGAACTTAGGGTACTTCGTGATAGCTTAATTGGCAAGGGCGGGGATATTCAGATCATATACACCACTAGGAGACGCACAGCCACGATGGCCACTAAGAACAGAAATAGCTGAATTGAAAAATAGAAAGGAGTTGTTAATGGAGTACGCCACTGTACAAGATGCAAAAGACGACTCGAAAGGAGTGAGCTAGTGTCACCTACCTCACCTGTAGGTGATACCACCTTACGGGGGGGGTGGACCTTACTATACACCTATACACTCCTGAGATTCGTGTATAAATAATGATGACATCATGGTTATTAAATTGAGAGTCTGCTTAAATGCGGGTCTGCTGCCTGTTTATTTGTCCATGAACGAGATTAAATAAGGAAGTCTTTCAATATTTTCTAAATGAAGTTAGTCTCTAGTCAGGAAATGAGTTCCTGCTAACGTGTAATAATTTTTCCAACAGGTGCGAACTCAGTAGAATGCAAACCAAATTTAGCACTCGACTTAGTTTTTATTTTCCAGACATATCTGCGACTGTTCGCGATTCTACGCTACCTGAGTCGAATTAAGCGTTGTTCCTCTTCGGGTTAATTCACTGCTGATGCTTTTACTTGAAAATTAAGTTGGTTAACACTACAGGTACTTCTGTTCGTCTTCATGCGTGTCTTTTAAGGAGTACATTTACCGTCTTCCAATTTACGGTCATGAGTTTTGGAGAAACAAATACTGTAATCCTCCTAAGAGGATATGTAAACATCCCTGATGTTGTGAAATTCAAGATTTATCTAAGCGAGCACTTGAATGCACGATGTTTACTCTCTTGAATACTTGATGTCGGAAATACTTATTTAATAGAGGGAGAATACTTAGTTATTAAATCTCATTTAAGCACGTGTACCGCGCTATTCTGTAATGAGAAACAGAGAGATAGAGTGAGAGAAAGAGGGAATTTCTCTATGATTTTCTAACACAAATAAACTGATATCCACTGTTTATGTTATCCGTGTATTACAATATTAACACTAGCAAATATTACAGCAATATCTCCTCTACAAAATTACCATTAATTCGAATCCTAATTCTTGAAACAGTTAATCCATCTTCAAGCATTTGAATCCTTCACATTAGAAAAAGAAATCCTTATCCAAACGTGTGAATCCTAGTCTTATCTCAGTTCAAGCACTGGAACTCCGATTCTTAAAACGCTAACGTCTATTTAAAACTTCACTAATCTTAAAATAGTTAATCTTTTTTAAAACGCTGAATACTTTATCTTAAAACATATACGCTACAGCAACATTCTAATCCTGATTCTTACAACAGGTAATCCTTATTCAGATATTTTAATCCGGAATCCTGGAACGTTGATCCCCACAGAATCATTATGATCCTGAATCCTAGAACGTTAATTCCTGCTGATGCACTGTAATCCTGTACCTTAAAACAATTTGGTTTGGAGACTCAGTCTCCAGGATCTGAAAACCTTTTCTTTTGGAGACACTACGTATCCTCTTGCATCATCAAACCAATAATCACCTCTCTCTACTTCCATATCATTCTTTACTCTTAAAGCAGTTAGCAACCCGGTTCAAACATGGGAATCCTGAATCTTAAAATTGTTAACCACGATTCAAAACATTCAAATCCTAATTCCTAAAAGGTTAAGACTCAGAAATTGAAGTATTAATAATAATGATTTAAAAGTTAAACATCTGAATCCTGACTCTATAAAGTTAATTACTATTTGTCTCCTAAATCTATAAAAGTTAATATCTATTCGAATCCTAACTTTAAATAAAAGTTTAATTCGACTCCTAATAAGTAATTACAATTCGAAAACCTTAAATATAAATAAGTTAGATTTCTTGAACGTAGTAAACGAAATTCTTTTCTAACCCATATATTTTAATTTAGATTTAACCATTTAAGTAGTAACCTTCAAAAGTCTAATATTATACGAACTTGTAGATTTTAATTATGGCTTTTGTCTTTAATAGACACTGATGAAGTGACAGAAGATCACCCCACGAAACGTATGTTGGTTTGTTTCTCAGGAAATAAATACGGATTTATTCTAACGCATGATATCCATTATTTTATTAAACTTGATCGCTTAAATTTTACCTTTTTAACAACCAGAAAATCCGGATGTGTATGCGCATAAAAATCAACAGTAATAGTTAGCATAGATGCGTGTGTATGTGTGTTCTCATTCACGTAAAGTGAAGCGTATGCATAGATTATGGCCCATTTGACGGTTCCAAGTATGAGGAGATATTAAGTTATCAAATTACTGAATTTAATCCTTTACCATGAAGGGAGTGACATGAGAAAAACAGAGAAAGAAAAAAAGATCCATTTAATGCAGACAACGTAGCCCGAAGTCTCTCAGAACTGAGCCGCCACTGGTGTCTGGATCGCATAAACTTGATACTAGATCAACAGCTGCTTAACACTCCCACGTTTGTGTGCAGTATGGTGTGACCATGAACGCGTATACGCTACATTACTGGATTTGCATAAGAAAATCGGTTAATAATAGGATAAGGTTGGAGGACGTTAAACTTTCCTAATGTGGGTATTAAAGAGTAGTTTAAAAAGTTGTCCTCGATTTTTTATGTATTAATGCAATGGGAATTAATCTCTTGTTATCCCTCGTCTAGATTTTTATAGACGCAAGGAATTGTTTTTTTACACGCTTATTTTTTTTTTTAAATTTAAATCCGTGATATAATAATCATTAATGAAGTTTAGTACAAGTTTTACAGGCTTACACTGATACCAAATATTTGTCACCGACTCATACGTAATCACTTAACCCATATAAAAAATAAAAACACCAAAAACAAAACAGGCTTAAGAAACTGTCACAGTTAGGGTTATTTTATTTATTTTGTTATTCGATTTACAAGGATTGTGGTCACGTAATGGTCTCCTGGTAAGTTGAGAGCAAATTAAAGTTGACTCTCTTTTATCACGAAGCTTAATGCCCGCTATTCCCTTACATAATAATACATTTTGAAGATAAACAGAGAACTCCTGCCTTTTAGCTAAGCAAATGCTCACTTGGGTACCAGACGATGAAGGATATGTTTTTATTTATTTTGTTTACGAAAATGTTGTAATACAACGGTGAAAAAGCATGAATATTGTGAAATAATTCGTAGAAATTCATGAAAATGGGAAATCGATGCACTTGTGAGATGCTGTTAGTTGTTATTGGGTTTTAAGAGCATCGGCAACTAAGGTTATGTTGCTCCGTGTATATTGTCTATAAATTAATCGATTTTCTGTTTGCTTGATGAAAAACCCACCTTTCCGGGAGAAAAAACCATGCTACCCTCGCCTGAGACCGACTAACTCAGACACGTTGTGAAAAAGGACCATAAAAATTCCTCACGTTATCAACGGGACTGAAACTTAGGTCTTTTCCACCCGGTGTGTGGGGAAGACGATGATTCTACCAACTGTGCTACCAACGAGGGCTCGTGAGATGCGTGTTACCGTCTAGATGAATCACTCCTTTAAACAAGAACCCAGTTTTATCCTTGAGGTTTTATACACGTTATTTCTTTCCAGGAATTTGAAGTATAGTGATTATGTTGGTACTGGGTTCCCTGGAGTTCTCAATCAACTGGCGATGAATCTCTGCTGATTATTTCAATACAATTCAAACACTTCGCATCTCTTCCTGGCAGATGCCTTACTGACTGCGGTTCTGAGCACTATTTAAAATAACACTCAAAGTGCCTTATAGATACAAAAACATGTTTGTACGATTAGTTATTCGAAGATCGGTGTGTCTTAATGGAGGAAAATACCTTGGGGTAATCATTCATTTACTCATGTGACCTGTTCACCCAGCCCTACTTGAAAACTCCTCACTAATTTCATCCTATGGTCGATGGAATCGAATCTGGATCTTCCCGGTGTCTGGTGCACATTCATCAAACAACGCTCATGAATTATATCGAAGCAAAGCAAACAAGGAATATTAATGTCTCAACTATTTAAAGCAGCATGGAGAGGGTGAACGGTATGGGAGATGTTGTTGTTCAAGGGTTTAAAACACAAGGGCATTAAATGCCAAGATGAGCCTTTCTATGTTTTTTTTAATGTAAATCAAATTTCTTAGATTTGTTTATCAAATCGGATTTGCCCAATAAAATTAAACAGTTTGTCTAGATTTGCAGAGTTACCTGATATCTGTTGAAAGGTAAGTGGATTCAGATTATTGCATAACCTCTGGAAGCAAAGGAATCTGGAATTTCTGAATCTAGGGCATACCAAAAAGAATGTCTTACTGAAAGCTGAACTTGGAATATTGGAGAAAAAAGTAAAATAAGATACAATGAACCGAAATTTAAACAACAGAGTTTTCCCAACTCATCTACCACCATTTCATTTTCGCTAAGCTAATTTTATTCTTTGACCTCAACCAATTTTACTTATTTTCTATCGCGCTCTACAAAGGCAGAGTACCAGCGATGAGGATGCCCGGCCCATAACGAATTACCCACGAAAGAACTGTGCCGTGAACAATTCGTCACTGGATATTCAGGTTTTCATCGCCAGGTAATGAAAGACAAATGCGAGCGTACAGCTGTAAACAAACAGCAAAATTTGCATAGGTTACTGTAATGTCAGCGGGGACGCAGTAGGGTCAATACAGAGTAGAGCATCCTAAAACGAAGCTTAATTCTCCTAAGCGCACACTGCTAATTGTACTCAAGGAAAGTGTTTGCTCAACAAAAATAAGAAGGGAAGTACAGAGTCCAATAGTTGAATACGTCCGCTTGCTGGCGAGTGATTTGAATTCGATTAAAACTGAGGACTGAGCCGTAGCTTTACCCTTCCGCCTTTTACTTCGGTTCGGTACTGTATCTGATCGATCTTGGCCTTTTTCGCCATGTCTTACACACATAATACGGAAGCACACAATACAGGAGAATACAACGTCGAAACTTTGGTGATTAGCAGTGGAAAGCCCGTTCGCTTTGATCAAGGCAATGGTCACCACCCAATAAAATTAAAACTGCAGTCTCCTGCGTTTCTGAGAGTTCCTTGGCTGAATTAACTACAAAGCTTTCTACCACAAAGGCTCGTGTTTCAGATGTTCACAATTAACATGAATGTGATGAGGCGTACTGTTGAAACAATTTTCATATTTAAAATTCAAAGTATCGGGGGCTTTTATAATCCCCTTATGCCACTAAGAAACATTGTATTAGGTGTTAATGTGTAATGTACCGTATTTGCTGGTACATAAATGCACTTTTCAATGTAAAAATGTATAAATATGTTATTTTTCTCTGCAGTTTAGATCTAAGAAATAATAAGCTATCTAAAGGTGGAGAACTATCCCGATCAACAGTGGAGTGCACTTATAATAAGTTGTGCCCAACATGAAATTAAATCTAGACAGAAATATTTCTCATCGACTTCCATAACATAAAATGAAAATTTATCCACGAAATAAAAATATTTTGCTTCTAAAAGAGCACGTAAAATTAACACAAAAAAAACCATGTTTCTCATTTATGAAAATTTCTTGTATCTTAAGGTTCACTGCTTCCGTGTACTGACTCATAATTGTTCGCCTAATTGATTAAAAATTCAGCAAGAATACAGACTGAAAAAGCGTTTTAAATAAAACTGTAAAATAATCGAAAACAGTAGTGTTCAGTCCCTTTCTTTATAATATTGTGTGGACACTTTATTAGATCTACCTGCCTAATAGTGAGTACGTCCTTCTACAGACCTTGAGTAGACCGGGGTTCAAGCCCCTGACTGCTAAATGCAGTCGATCTGCACTGGACCAGCGTGGCAGATTATGGCCCATTTCCCTCAGCATGAATTGTTGAGGAGGCTTCCATCCTGCAGTGGGTTGATAATGGCCGCAGTTTTCCATCTACAGACCACAATCTCGGTTTCTCGTGCACGGACTGAACGAGGTGTCTAAAGCGTGCTACAGATATACTGGACCATGTTGACTCTACTGCAAAAGAACTCGTTTCATTTCATCCCATTGGTGTTCAAGTGGATTGAGATCTGTGACTTCGGGGGTCATCGCAGTAGGTTTAAATCCCTTTGAAGTTCCCGGAACCAGTTCTATACAATTCTGGCCGTGCGGCATGGCACATCGTCATGTTGAAAGAACCTATTCGCAGATGAATGAACTGCAGCCATACAAGGAATACTCCTGGTTAGAAAAAAATTCCACATAACCTGCGGCATTCAAATGCTGATCCATTGGTATCAATGAGTCCCACGTATAGCACGAAAGTATTCTCTACACCATAACATCGCTAATCTGGTTTTTATGGCACCTGGCAGGATGGGTCTATGGACTCGAGCTGTTTTTACAGTATTGTAGTCACCCCATCAAACTGAAACAGCAAAAACCAGGCTTTGTGAGAATAAACAACGCTTCTGCAATACTCTGTTGTCCAGAATTTAGTACTGCTGATCCCACTGTAACCGTACCTCCTTGGTTCTTTTTTGCTGACAGTAGTAGAATCCGGTTCGGTCATCAGCTACTATTTTCCATCCGTGACAAGCCATAGCAATTGCGCGTTCTGAAATGCTTCTTTGGTTACCACAGTTGTATTGGGTTGACATTTTACTGACCGCATTCTTTCTGTTAGCCTATATAGATTCTTGTCAGCCTCTGTTGATCACTCATATGAACGAGCTACTGTATTTCCAGTCAGAATTGCTTGGCTGGGTGTTCTTTGGCTTACTGGATCAATACCGACACACCAGAGACACAGCCTTACATGAAAACTGAAGTAAGGATCAAAGCCACTTAAACTAGTGCGTGGTTCAAACCCGTGTGACTGTTACGTACAGGAAGTGATTATATTCATTGTCAAAATGATTCATTCGAAACCCCTCTGGCTTAAGAATGTGTCAGAGTATACGCAGATCATTTTTGGCAGCTGTAGTCGAATGGTCAAGCGAGAGCTAAGTATTCTTCAGTTTAGATGGTAATTCTATAATCCTTTCCACTAGTGTAAGTTATTCTGTATCTATAAGCAGTTACATCTACTTTATAAGATGGGTATACACAACTTATATACTTGAAAATAGTCTTCTTTTCGATTACATCTTATATACCATGAAATACGGTAATGCATAGTAGAAGTACGTCTATTATTAGAACAGAATTAAATCATTTTATTTTCCCTCAAATATTTTATGCCTGACAAGCTTTCCAAGTTACAAACAGAAACCTGTTCAGGAAGAAGATTACCCTTTTCTGAATCCGAAATCAAGCAAGTGGTTAGCGTTTATTACTGCGAATAGTATCTTTGAACTGTAATAATCAACCGTCACGTTTTCTTGTCTGCAACGTCTCACAGAAACGAAAAACAGACACCCTAAATAAAAAGAAATGATTGACCGCAGTGAAACTTGCAGTTCCACGTTCAAAAACGTCTTTTTCGGGTAATAAATTATTCAGCTGCAGAGAAAACAGTCTAAACTAGAAAAAAAAAAAAGAATTTTCACATAATTAAATGAAATCGTTTATGTAAACGAAAAACGGGTTACTCGAAGCGTTTATAAGAACGAAAAATGAGCTTTGGTGCTGCAAAATGCTCATACAGTATTTACTTAGACAGCGGCGAGTAAACAAAAACAGACACGTGCGGATAATAGCGGTGATTCGTAACGGGTAGATGCTCGGAACAAATTAACACAAAGAACGCCATGTTATTAGGTCACGTAACGCTAGCCTCGAAATGATGCATTGCCGTGTATTGTTATTTGTGCTTAACTCTCGTCCGAAGTGTGCGTGTGTTTTCTGAAAGTAAAAATAAGGACGAAGAGGTGGTTTTTGAAGTTCAAAATGAAGAAAAAAAGGAAAGAAACGGAAATTATACGCCATAATTGCAACGTGGAACGCGATTGTCACGTGAGCGAAACATTTCGCGTGAAATTTCAACTTAATTGCTAAACGTTTAATGCGTGTGCATTGTTTTGAATATTATGTTTTCAAATGAAAATAAAGTAACTAAAAGTGAACATTATAAGACAGGAGAGGGCTTTTAAGGTTAAACTACCTATTTTGGGATATCACTTCCGTTTTACATTCATTAATTTAAAAAAAAAATAAATTGTCATTTCATAGGACAACTAAGAACATAAAACGTAATTCTCCATTGATTGGTTGCGCTCTAAGTTCCGAGTAACTTACAGAACAACCAATAAATTTAGGGGAATACTTTCATTTAAGTTTATTGCATCCCACGTGCCCACCGTTTTGCAAGGCGCCTAACTGTTCCATTGAAAATGAAATAAACTAACAAAATCCCAGTTACTGCAGCTTATTGTGAAGGTGTGTGTCTATTATGGATGTTTAATAGCGCATGAGCTACATTGGCTATAGTGCGCTGGTCCATAGTATTAGGAAATAATTTAGAACTGAGGCATTTCAATTTCGTTTTAGAAACTATTCAGAATCGATGGTATATTCCAATTCTTTTCAGAAAACAGAAAAGTTCATTAATGTTTGCCTGATCGCCAATAATATGCTCTAGTGATATTGGTTCTTGCACTTTATTCAGAGAAAGCAGAACTGATGTCCTGTCCTGGTGATATTGAGGACAGTCAATAAGAATATGCTTGACTGCTAGATGTACTGAGCAGTATGGACACTGAGGAGGATCATTACATGTGAGTAGATGGAGGTGGGTCAGATGAGTATGTCCTATTCTTGCCCGTGCAAGTAACACTTCTTCCCTTCTGGTTGTTTGGATGCTCGAGTGCCAAAATTTTGGTTCCTGTTTCAACTGGAAAAGTTTGTTATTAGTCTGGGTGTGCCATAGCTCTTTCCACTGTTGAAGGCATGCTGCTTTTATGATGATATCATTGTCAGAGGCTGGAATATGGACCGAGGTCAAATCTAATGTGGAGGGATTTTTTGCCGATATATCCGCCAGTTCATTCCCCCTTTATCCCTGAATGTGTTGGAATCCAACAAAGGTTCACTAATTGTTCACGTTGTTCAATTTTCAAGAGCAACTTCCTGGTTTGGTTTAAAACAGGGTGATTCACATGGGAGGGAGTTTGCATTTCTCTAACTGAGCTGAGAGAGTCTGTGTAAATTAAATATTTTGAGGATGGATAAAGATTCAAATTTTCTAGAGCTAATTTTATTCCATGTAGTTCTGCTGAACAGTTGCTATACTCAGGTGGAAGGGAAGCTGAAATAATAGAGGAGGGAAACACTGCTGCTGCTCCAACGCCTGATTGAGATTTGGACACATCGGTATATATTGGTAGGAAATGAACATAGCTCCGAATATGACTTGCATGGAGTTGTTTCATGTTGAGAGTTGGTAGAAGATTCTTACCCCATTGAAGAAAATAAGTATCAAAGTTCAGTTGAGCAGGGGGAGTCCAAGGTGGATGAAACTAATTCATTACCTGTTGACTATTGTGAAGAGGAACTTTCCAACTCTGTGATATTTCAAAAAGCCGTTGGCCTGCTGACCTAATTTTATTAGGTTTATTTCTGTAGAGATTAGTTAGTTGAGGACTGAAGAGGTATGGGTGAATAGGATGCAAACAGCAACTTTTTATTTTGGCTTCATACTTCAGTAGTAACATTTTTCTGCGGAGGTGCAAAGGGGGTTCGCGAGCTTCAATGTACAGACTGTGAGCTGGAGATGTCTTAAAGGCTCCAAGTGAAATCCGTAATGCACTGTGTTGTATAGGATCCAGCCAGCGTAGTACACTCTTTCGGGCAGAATCGTAGACTGGAGCACCATAATCCAATCGGGATCTAATCAATGCCTATATAGCCGAAGCAACGAGGTACGATCTGCTCCTCAAGACAGGGCAGATAAAGCTCTTAGTATGTTGAGCTTTTTGAGACAGGTATTACGAACAAATTTAATATGTTCAAGGAAGTTTAACTTCTTGTCAAGGGTTAATCCCAAGAATCTGATGTTGTTGGCAATCGGAATGGTAAAGTCTGACATGTGAAGTTCGGGATCTGTACGTAATTTGCGTTCATGGCAAAAATGTATAGCGACAGTTTTCTGTTGTGAAAGACAATAGTCATTGAGCAGTGCCCATTTTTGTATTTTATTTAGTGATATCCGCAATTGACGTTCAATAGATCTCATGTTTTATGAATGGCAAGAAAGAGAGAGATCGTCAGCATAAAGGTAAGCCTCAACAGTATTTGGAAGTTCTTCTGTAATGGAGTCAATTCGAAGGGCAAAAAGGGTTGCACTCAGTACAGACCCTTACGGAACTCATTCTTTCTGTTAAAATATTGATAGGAATGACTGCATAAAATGTTCTTAATGAATATAGGCAGGTTGCCTCGTAGACCAAGGGCATGAAGGTCTCTAAGAATGCTGTGACGCCAGGTAGGTAGTATCAAATGCCTTCTCTATGTCGATGGAGACCATAACAAGGTGTTAAATTTCTCACAAAGGCATTGCGAATTGCGGACTCGGCCTTGATCATGAGATCTAAGGCAGACCTGTTTTGGCGAAAGCCATGTTGACTATTACTCATTAGATTTTGGTCTTCAATTATCCAAACAGTCGTCTGTGGATCATCTCAAGGATTTTACCGAGGCAACTGGAAAGGGAAATTGTCCGGTAACTTAAAGGACTGGAGGGATCTTTACCGGGTTTCAAAAAAGCCAAAACTGTGGCATGGTGCCAAGGCGTAGGATAGATGTTTTCCAGAAATATTCGATTATAAAATAACAGCAGCAGCTGTAATTGTTTGTCATCAAGGTGCTGTAACATGATGTAATATATTCCATCGGGCCCTGATGCACTGTTGCGTGCTGTTCTAACGGCTTGTAGAAGTTCCAAATACTGAAGAGGCTGGTTATATGGTAAGATTAGAGAGGTGCGAAAGTTAATGGGTCGCTGATCATTGATGTTCTTGGTTTTCTGGAATTCCGGTGAATAGCTTGATGCCGCTGAGACTTGAGCAAAGGTTTTGCCCAAGGCATTTGCTATAGTCAGAGGAGCAGAGAGTTGTTGTCCATTCCAGGAAAGGATTGTAGAAAGGATGGTCGGAAACTTTCCACAAAGCTGTCTAATTTTCTTCCGCATTAATTTGCAGTCAGTGTTTCTATTTACAGTGGACGAAAACCGACTCCATGAGTCTTTCTTGGCTTGTTTTTGAATAAGACGTGCTCTTGCCCTTAGTTTCTTATAGTTAATGAGATTAACTTTGTTGGTGATCATCGAAATAGATTCCACGCTTAATTTTTTTCCCTCTTTGCTATCGTGCATTCTTCATTCCACCAGTAGTTAAAATGGCGCAGGGGCATAGGGTTTGTTACTGGAATAGAGTTTTTAGCAGCTGATAACAAGTGGGATGTGATATATTCCGTTACTTCATCAATGGGCTGTAACCATATAATTTACTCATCCAGGGTGATAGCTGGGATTTCACCCAGTTGGCAAGAGAAAATTTCCATTTCCGACAGGGTTCGGCTAATGGTGGTTGCGCGGAGAGCATATTACAAATAATTGAGAAATGATCGCTGCCCATGGGATCATTCATAACAGACCATTCCATGACTGGAGACAGTACCGGGGAGCATATTGAGAGGTT
Organism: Mastigoproctus giganteus; assembly: GCF_048544385.1. NCBI lineage: Eukaryota > Metazoa > Arthropoda > Arachnida > Uropygi > Thelyphonidae > Mastigoproctus > Mastigoproctus giganteus. Next base: position 165,349,331 of record NC_143581.1, on the reverse strand, counting down.
AATTGCAGATGTTTGTCCAGTTGGCAATTGTATGTACGTAGGTTCACCTGTATTAAGAATGGTAAGATTTTGTCTAGCTAGAAAAGTTTCAATCAATCGGCCATGTGTATCTAGTTTAGAAGATCCCCATAATAAAGGGTGGTGAGCATCGAAATCCCCTAACAGATAGACAGGGAAGGTAACTACAGTAGAAGGTTTTCCAGATCTTGGTAAGAGAAGGTATGATTTGGTGGAAGATAGATTGAAACTAGTGTTATCGCAATCTGAGTAATGAAACGTACAGCGACAGCTTCAATTTCTGTTTGAAGAACAATTTAAATCGCTGGGATCTGCGAGTTGATCAAGATGGCCACACCACTACGGGCAGCATTTGAGGCCTGACGTAGCCCAGTGGTCAGGAGTGAGAGTGCATAGCACGCGTTCCTTGAGCGGACCGGGGTTCAAGCCCGTGACTACTAAATACGATAAATATTTGTATTGACGATTTATTGTAAACTCTACTGACTTGGTTGTCGTGCCGGAGTATAAACAGAAAATTTATTTATTTTATTTATTTATGTATTGCGATCTTTTCGATATATAGAGTAGTTCTTAATGGAGGTGGAAATTTGGGAAGTTAAATAGGTTTCTTGCAAGCAGAAACCCACTGGAGAGTACCGAAGAATAAGGTAATGAATATCGTCGATATTGCTACGAAGTCCTCTACAATTCCACTGTAAAATATAAGGCATTACTTGAGATGAGTACAAGGAGCTGTATCTGACTGCTTTTTCGGTATGGCAATTTTATGTCGGTCAGATTTCTGTTTGTCTTTTTTTAAAAATGTAGGCAGACTATTTCTTCCTCCACATATATCTCTAAAATCGGGTCTTCCTGGTTGGATAAGTAATTAGTATCCACGGAGGTGTCTTGAATATATATATTTTTTAATTGCAATTTTTACCATGTGATGCAATAGCAATCACGGGTGGGGAAGGACATGTCACTGATACTGTAAGAGGTGTGTTACTTGCCTGGTCTGGGTGCTTAGGGACACTCGACTGTTGCTGAGATAGGACAGCTCGAGCCCAGGGAGATTGATATGTTTAAGGGGACTGTAACATCAGTTTGGGTGGACACTGTTCGTAGTTTTTGTGTAATATTAGCAAAGGTACGTTTGGGCATAGTAGGAGCAATTATTTTCCTCGCTTCTTGATAGGTTACCTTGTTCTCAACCTTATATTTAACAATTTTTTTTTCTCAGCCTTCCATCTGTCACACGTTTTGAGTACGCAGGATGATTGCCTTTGCAGTTGAGGCAAGTCTTTTCCGTCGCCAAACATTCAGATTGTGTATGATCAGAAGATACACAGTTGGGACATACTGGGTTTCCTCTGCATGTCGTCTGAGAGCGGCCATAATTTTGGCACTTGTGACATCTCAAGGGATTGGGTATGTATGGACGAATACGGCAAAGAAGATAACCCGCTTTCACGGATGATGTTAGGTTTGGGGAATTAAACGTAAGGATAATATTCCTAGTGGGTGTAAGGTTATTGTCTTTTTTAATCATGACTCTTTTAGCCGCAATAACATTTTGATCCTGGAGTTCTTCAGTTATTTCGTCCTCCGTCACGTTCAATAGATCCCAGCTAGATATCACACCTTTAGATGGATTTAGTGTTTTATGGGGAGATACACTCACTGGAATACCTGCAAAATTTGTCAGTTGTAATAGTTTCTCTGAATGTCTACGGTTTGCTGTTTCTAATAGTAAAAGTAGCCTTTTACCAGTCTTAGGAGATCCAGCAATACTCTCCTAGTATTTCTGGATGAGGAAAGGAGATAACTTGCTGACAGGTTGGTCTGAGAGTGAGTGCATAATTATAAATGCTGGAAACTCTGTTGTTGGTGAATTAGTGTTCAACCTCTTTGGTTGTGAGATGTCAAAATCAGTATCATTCTCTGTCCGAGAGCTTGTCGGCTCTAGAGGCGGAAACACATTTTGCTCCTTTTCGTCCTTGGTAAATGAGCTTTTCTGCCAAGGTTTCTGGTCCCGCCACGGGGAGGCAGAAGCAGTGTCTGGTGTGACCCAGCGAAAAGTAGTAGGGGGTTAGTAATAAATCTATGAGAAAAAAGAAGAATGGTGGCTTCCCTTTCTTGCTCTGTACAAGAACGTTTTGACAAGAGCTGTAATTAAATAAATAGATTGCTTAACGAGGGGAACGTAAAAGAACTGTATATCACTTTTAAGAAATCGCACTGAAAACCACAGAGAAATCGCTCAGTCACAAACGCTTGGCACCCGGGGCCTTATTATGAAGGGCTTCATAACAAGGGTCAATTGTCACATGCGGACGGACATACTGAAAACAAAATTCGCTTTATGCAATTTCAAACGCTCCTAAAAATCGATGCAACCGGCCAAAATATCATAGAGAAATTAATGAATCTAATTCCTGATCTTGCATCTCCATTCTCAGTCATTTTCGTGTGTTCGGTTTCTATGCCTTTCTTAAGAAACGTTAATTAGTCTATTATTTTTATTTATATTTACAAAGCCATGTTAAATGCTATTTGTACATTCCCCCCGTCGCCAGGTCCTCAGAACGAAAGTAGTTGGTTAGTACATTGCATTAAATTATGTGCAAAACAACTCTGTCCTTAAGACGTGTGTGCCATATACGTAAACAATATGTGCGTGTTCTAAGGCCAGTTTGTTTGCTACGAGATGTCTTACATCTTTTGGAACCGAAACGGAGGCCGAAAAAACATGATCACTTTTATACAGATAGGTGTTCAATTCATGCTACACCGAAGAAGAACAGAGCCATTTTTTTAACAATTCTGTAGGGAAACAGAACCCGATTTCTAAACACAATATGAAGTAGTTCGAAGTTTTCATTCATGGTCTTTCTTTTCATATATTAAACAAATATATTTCAAAAATAAGAAATGAATTTAAAAACAAAATAAAAATTTCTATCGGTTGGTCGATATCTCTCCAAGTGAGAATCAGATCCGAAACTCTTAAAATTACCAAAAAGCTCTAGAAAAGTATTTACAATTCTGTCAACCTAAGCAAAACTTGAAAAATATGTGATGGAAGAATCGGCAACGTAATGGTAATACTGTGTTCCTGCTTGAAACTGATTTAGAGTTAATCGTACTTGGCCACTTATCAGATGGATGTTAGATGTCGGCTGCACGCTCGAGCATACGCTCTCTCATATTTCTAACATTTATTAACTGCCCTTAAGATGAGTTGTTTCTTGAATCAGCATTTCTGGTTTCCATTTACTGGCACACAAAGAGGCCATTAGGACCTATTCCACTACAGATATACAACACTTAAAGATCGCGTGACTGGGAGCGAGTCTACTGGTTGAGAGATAACAGCCTAACAAGCGACCTTGTTATGTTCGTTGAAAAACTGACATCCAGTCGCAGAATAATTAAAAATATTTGAATAGAAGAATCAAGGATTAAACTACCAGATGGATCGATAACGTGAAATGGGTTTACGGTGAAGTGCTCTCCGTATGAAAAGATCTTTGCTGGAAATTAGTCGAGTGTAGTACTTATACTACAGAGTGAAGCACCCTCCTTTACTTGAGCAAACTACAGTATCTTAAACAAAACTGAAACAATGCACAGAATTCGATGTTAGTAAGCCGACAGGCAATACAACTGACAAAGGACTTTTAGTGATCAACTCTTTTTGTTTACGTCTTTTTTCCATCTTTGGCTACAAATGCCAAAAATACGGACACTCCCAAACTTCATGTCGAGGTGAGGCAATATGTTCTAACTGTAGATCAAAACAGCATAAACAGGCTTTGCTCATTAGCTGAAAAAACAACAAAACAACTACTTGTGTGTATCCGTCCTCTCATAGATACTAACTCTCTGGACTTGATTCAGAATCTTAATGTCTTTTCTAGGTAACACCTCCTCCATACACGGATACAGTATTCCAAGTAAAATCTCACAACTGACTTATAAAGATAATCTTCTTAACTCTACAAACAATTGTTGTTGATAGATATGAGAAGTCATAATTCTAATTGTTACTTGCCTTCGGGCTGAAACATTTTTCCATATTGTATATTGTATATTCAAATTATATAATAAATATATAAACACATTAAGTTTAAAAAATATATGAACACATATTGTATTTACAACTAAGCTGGCATGATATAACATTGAAGTTTCAAAACTGTGGTGGTAGCCAATAGTTCTACTTTGTACCGTTCTTTCAGGGTGTCCTGTCTGTAGCTCTTCGAGCTGCAGAAAGATGAGGCATCGATTCCGAGGGAGTTATATGGTCCGACCGTATCTGCCGGAAACACTGAAACATAGGGACAAAGTGTTGCACTGCACCTGGTTCGTTGGATAGTCCGAGATTTTGTCGTCACTTCCCAGATGTCGGGTGAATCCATTCGGCTACAAAGGAGTTGAGCCAATGTGTGCAGGTTCCTCTCCTTGATGATGGTTTCCCATGGTTTTAGGCCGAGGTTTGCACAGAGCACGCTCCGAGAGATGGTAAAAGGGTGGCCCATCACCCTGTTAAACCGTCCCAGGAGCCAATACTCTGTCCCAAGGAATCTCTTGAGTTGAGCAGGAGAGGCCCCTGACCAAAGCACAGATGCATAGAGTGGTACGGGGATCAAATTTCTTTGGACGTAATCCAAGATGAACTCTCGAGGCCTAAGACCGACCAGCTCCTGTCGGATTGCCCAGAGAGCAGCAAGAGTTTTCTGCCTGACAATTTTGAGGTGGTATTTGAAGGTTAGTCTGTCATCCCACTTCAACCCCAAATCGGTGTGAGAGTTTACCTTTTCAATGACGGTCCCGTTGATTTTCAGTGTAATTTCATTCTTTGTCTTCCTTTTTTGTGAAGATCATCTGAGCTGCTTTCTGAGGGTTCAACTTTAGTCCGAGACATCGTACATAATCCTGAAGTTCGATCAGGACTGACGTTCTGTGTTTTAAAGGCGACTGCATCGGCTTTTGCTGGATCATCTAATGTGACGAGAATCTTGAATCGTCAGCATATGAGAGGAAGTTCGGGTGTTTCGCAAGGAAGGGCTCCAAAGCAGTGGCAAAGAACCATGAGGAAAGAACTACCCCTTGTGGGATGCCGACAGAGGTCGTGATGGTGTTTTCCAATGTATGGTTATATTTGATAATAAATTTTCTGTTGTTAAGAAGACGGTTTAGAATAACAAGTAGGTTTCCTTCGATTCTGAAGTAATGTTTCAAAATTTTCACCAGCTCTCTTGCGCAAAATGAGCCGAAAGCTGTTTCTATATCCAGGAATACGATTTCGAGTTGATTCTTAGTATTTAGGGTTTTTGGATTGCCCAGGTTGTCATTAAGAGATTAGATAGTGTGGACCTTCTAGGAATAACAATATGGAGATGTTGTGGTCGCCCGTTGAAACAGTGTTCGACTTAGACGGGCTGGATCGATTTTTCAAAGACTTTTAGCATCTCGCAGGATATGGAGATCGCTCTGTAGCCTTTTAGGACATTCGGTTTGTTAGTTTTCGGTACTGGTAGGGTGTGACAGATATTCCACATTGTCAGTGTGAAACCAGACTGTAGAATGCGGTTGAATATGCTATGCAAAAGGTCGATCACGTAGACACTGCGAATTTTGAGAATGAAGAGCGGAAATCCATAGGGACCAACTGTAGGTTTGTTGGGTAGGCTGTTAGAACACTTGCCATGATCCACCTTAGCCTGCATTATTTCTCCCTGCCAAGGAGTCCTTTCCTATCAACCCTATTATAATATTTGGCTCGCGGTTAATGAGTAGGCCTAGAATATTCTTGCCCCAGTATTTTTAACATTCTAATATAGAAAATCATCTACGATTTAAAAATTGTCTCAAAGGATGTTTTCTCCCAATTGCTTCTGTCAATAAGGGGGATGACTGAAATCTCCCACAAGGCACCAAGAACGATTCACCATTCGATCCTCATATAGAAGCTGCCATAACACTCTTCACAGACTTCTAGTCTGCAGTATATTCGCATTCTCATTTTCCTTTGCTTCTTACTACTTCAGACCACAAAGACAAGGCCAGCCTGTAGTCAATATCCTCAGCTCTGACTTACGATTAAATAAAATAATAAACTATCATGCATGTCAATATTACTAATACTGTATATTTACTTTGCTTTTGAGGTAGCACAGTATTCAGATAGTTGTACCCGGTATGGAAAAGCATATTGGATATAAAATACACACAGTTTACAAATACAATACAAATGGCGTCTCACGGGCTTAGTTACCTGGGCTCAGACTAAAATAACGACGATCTATCAGTTCAAATTTCAAGGGGAAACTGCTGAATTCATTTTTTTCATGATGACTTATTCAGGAAATACATGAAGTGTATTTTTATTTTTTTTTGAAGAGATTTTTAAAATCAAGTAATTATAGATGGAAGCATCGTTGGGGGGTTTCAGCTCCAATACTGAAGTCCCTAGGACCTGAAGGGTTGTAGAAATTGGACACAGACATTTTGACCAAAGCCCTATGGATACGGAACTATTTAATATAGTGAATGGTGTGTCTAATTAACTATGGATTGCATAGTTTGAACAATTATGGATACAGGACATATAATCCTCGTCAATTAAGTATTAATTATTTCGATTATATAATGGACGATTTCACGTTAACCAGAATGAAACAGAGACGGAGTAGATGTAGAACTTTCTCATAAAGGCAGGTATGATAACCTTACTAATACCACCATGCACGCAGTTAAAACGGGTATTTGTGAAAGAAAGATTATTCCATTCACTTGTAAATCCATGTATTGTAGTTTATGCAGATCTGTTATAGAACAACCCAGCGCAATGGAGCCCACATCACCAGAATTTAATTAATATGGTCGAGCAAGCGCAAATTAAATATTTATGTCGGGGAATTGAGGTACAGTTTCACAGGTGTGAATACCCAGAGCTGAGTGTAATAAATGGATTATATTCGGTTGAACAAGAAGAATACAAATGGGTGCTAAATTTGCAACTAAGTAATCACTGGAATGGTTGTAATTTTAAATTTATGTATATATTGCATCATCTTGGCCTCCTGTGATGAGAATTCGTCCGTAGCTCGGAAGATAACTGGGAATGTAATCTATATTTGTAGTGAATTTTCATTAGTGATAATCATGATGGAACCTTTCTCTACGCTCAACACTGAACAATTCTTTTCAGGAAGAGTCAAGGTGGGAATATATTTTGATCACATAAGATACTACATCGCTTTGTCAGCAGTGTTCCACGAAGGAAATGTAATTTCCCAATCTAAGGTTGCCCAGGAAATTGTTAGCTACTTCTTCGAAGGTATTTTCGTCCACTTCTTCCATATTATTTAAAGTTCCATCAACAGTACTGTCTTCATGATCGTACGGATTTGTGGATCCACAAGAGAAGCATTCTTTGGTCTTTGTTGATAGTAGGAATCTCTTGTTGAGAGAAATCCATTGCTGTTATTTTCCATACTTTTAACAAAATTGTGTTTGTCTCTTTTGAGCTTTTAATAAACCAAAACCCTGCTAGTCAATCTTGGAAAAGGATTCACGAAAAAAAAGAGTATGGAAAGAAGGACCAGCCATTGAACATACCAAATTCACAGAAGGATATAACAGCACTTCGTGGACTTATCTCCTTAAACGCAAATTGTATATTCAGAGACAAACAAAAACCAAGTTATCTTTCTTAGAGATGATAATTCTGCCCCAATCTAAACGGATGAAATAATCGGAATTTCCTCAGGATATTCAGAGTTCTAGATACCAGATTACGGAAATAAAACAAAATCCAAAGGTTGAATTATGGATAATATCGTTTCCATATTCGTAATCGGTTGTTAAAATACGTAAAGAATCATTTAAGAGAATCAGAGAAAGAGCCACTGTTGAACGCAGCCAGAGCTCATTTAAAGTCCACTGAGTTTAATTTTCATAAACCGGGTTTAGCGCTAAACAAGATTTTATCTATCACCAACGTATCCACAACATTAAACTTAAAAGCAATAAAATTTATTAAAAATGGCGCAATTATGACACTCAAGTGTGCTCGACATCTGCCAAAAATCTATTTAGAGTACACTCCAGCTAAAACGCATTCATTTACATGCCTGCCATTCCATCCTCTTTTGTGCGTCTCGTGCATGCGGGGAATCGCAAATTTTATTGACTCGCAGGTATACGGGCATGCAATGATCATAATTATTTGCTGTCTTTCCGAGTAATTTGAGAGCACGCGTGTAAAAGAGATTTAAACTAAGTCTCCCTCATCTCCGTACAATATAAGTATTCATCCGTGATGCTAGCGCAGGTAATTTCTCTCGACACTAAATCCTGTCACGTGACTGTACCGCATGACACTCTGTTTAACAGCTTTCAGGAAGTTCTGGATTTTCTATTATTTGTCGTTCGGCGGAAGCCAGTGTAAACGTCCCTCGCAGAATTCATTAACCGCGCGTGTTTTCAGTGGTCGGCTTTACGAAACAAGACGAAGATAGCGGGCGGCAATATATCAAGTAAATCGCACAATATATGTCTAATGGCATCCGTCCTGAATGTCGCTGTTTGCATTATATGGGAATTTGACTTGCAAATTGTCTTATTCAACAGCTTTAGACCAACACGAGGCGTCTAAAAATGCCTCCGTAAATATAGTTGGAACGGTAATTTTACCACAACATTTCCTGTGACGGAATCCATTCAACAGGACAGCTGGAGAAGGAAGGACACTCTTCTCTTTCTCTCTCTCTTTAGATTACGCCTCACTGAAAGACTTAAAAGACAGAGGAACGACGCTGACGGATTTAGTTTTACGAAAAATGCACGTGGGGTGTGTTTAAATTCAAGCCAGCGGATGTTTTTCGCTTACAATTACCATTCCTTGTACAAACACTCATTATCAGGACTTACTTTTTCAAAAGCCCTTTTAAATATAAGTAGCCATTCATAATGTTTGTATTTTGTTGCTATTTTAACTCCCAAAGTGGAGTACACTGGTTTAGTTAAATTGCTTTGCTTACAAAGATTTTAGATTAAACTAATTTGGTTTACGTATTTTTAAGAGGATGGAGATAAACCATAATTATATTATTCGCCATAATTCAATTTGATCCGGACGTAAAAACTAGTTTTAATTTCATTAAGTAGACGATATTATTTCTCTCATTTTTACTAAACATAATTTACAATAATGAGATATGATTCGAAATTCAGGACAAATTTTATCTAAATAGAAGATGGATATATACCGTACTAACAAATTTTCAGAACAAGTAAGCCAATTTTGCTTGTGTTGAACAAATATTTTAACAGCCTACAATTTCTTTGATAGTGGATGATAGAACAAGGCAATCTGTGGTTTCTGTTCATTCTGTGTTCTTAAATTATAATAAATGTAACTAAACTGCGCTTATTGACTTAAAAATAACAACTGAAGGTTTGGAACATCCGCATATTTGTTCTGTTTTAATTAACTTGAGTGCTAATAAATGTATTTCCTTTTTTTATTATTTCCGTTCTCATTTCACTTTCTATAACTCCCCACTTCCCCATAAATAGAAGTGTTTCTCTAATTGGAAAAATGGATTTAAGACATTCCCAGAAATTAACTCTTAATTATTCCAAAAATTAATATTTCATTCCCAGAAATTATATAAAAAATTAACTGATTGCCACAAATTATTTTAAATTATTTCAAAAATTAATTCATTAATGCATTCCCAAAGATTAATTCAATTATTTCGAATTCAATTATTCAAATATTCAATTATGATACCTTCCACCAAATGCTTAACTATAATTAGCATCTTCATAAAAAAAGGTGTATGAATAAATTTGCATTTTCTCGCTTTCTTATCATTATTCACAATTCATTTTTAAACAAATACGTTTATATAGTTGCATTCTGCATATATATATATATATTTTTTTAAAACATTAAAAATATATAAAATAAAAGCGAAATCTCTAAAAACACAAGTTACAGTCACACGATAACGTCCGCCATCTCTTCTGTTTTAAATTGAAAGCCTCTTCGAGAGAAATGAAATTGTATAAAAATTATCTTGCTAATACCCATTGATATAGTTAATATAAATGTACTTGTAATCCTCAGTTTCAATCGATTTTATGGATTCCTCAGAATCTACAGAGAAAGCGAGTTGAATGATGGCTTTAAACGGATTTTGCTCAAATTAGATTGAAGACAGCAGCAGCAGGAAATAAGATCACATCATTTTGACCTTTGTTTTCATTTACAGGCTAGATAAAATGTGCTCCATTCTGTTTTTCTTGCCACTGAGTACTTAACAGCTGCGGGGTTTTATACAAACGAAAGGAACCTAATTAAAAAATCTGAAAACTCCACTGACACATACGATATATTCGCAGCTGTTTTAAATAACATACGTTATATTCGGAGCTGTTATAAAATGACATAAGGATGCTTTTTAAGTTCTTCAAGTGACCATGCGATACTAGTGGGAAAATTCCGTACTACTGAATTACTTGACGAAAATCAATGAGTCACGGAAGTTGTGGTTGATCAATCACTGATGAAAGTAACCAACAATGATCAGCATCCAGAAGCTGTAAATGAGCACAGTTCATCTCTTTCTATTGAGGATTGACATTTATTTTTGCACTTATTTTTGAAGATGTTAGACGCTTACTGATCACATATTGTGGGTTCTGGAGCATGGGTTTCTATGTTGAATTTGTTAAGTCTCGGTGGTTCGCTTTCTTTCTCTCCAAAGAATAAAATTATCTTATATTGACGCACAGTTAGGGTTATTAACATACGATAATACGGATGAAGGCTGTGTTAATTAATTATAAATTGTAAATAAATAAAATAGACACGTATTTAAATTAATTATATAAATAGATAAACAAATTTAAATAAACAAACAGCATTAATTGCGTGTAAACAAATAATTCTTAAAACATTAAGCCGACATAATTAGCCTTAGTCTGAAATGCAGGAACTGCTTTGGATATTAATGCATTAATTAACATATGCATATCTAATTAATACATACGTATATTTAATTAAAACAATTACCTTAATTAGCTGAGAAACCGGAGTGGAAAATGAGAAAGATAAGAGGGGAAAAAAGGACCAACATTGATCTTAATTTAAAAAAAAAAAGATCGTAGGAGGCAATAACACTTTCAGCATTAAACACGTGCGGCCTGCGCATATGCTCTGAATATATGATGTGAATGCTTAAGTGTGACAGGCTCGTCATCATTACATTAAAAAAAAGAAAGAAAGAAAACGAGGAATAGACAGACGCGAAATGATAAAAGTGGTGCAGACAGATTACTTATGATTTAGTAAAGAAAAAAACCGAAAGCAATAATGTAGTACTGAAAAAGCCGAAGACTATGAAAGGTAATGCTGTAGACTGAGAAACACACAAGAAGGTAACCAAGTGTAAGGAATTGGAAAAAGTTACGAAAGACTGCAGGAATGTTCCCTGAGAGGGAGACACGTAGGGAATAAGATACCCTATAGAACGGTCTCACGGCGCGTGCAAAATGCACCAAGAATAATGAGGGAGAAGAGAAATGGTAGAGCGTGACCAGATTAATGGAAGTCCTGAGAAATGAGGCTTAGGTAGTAAAAGAGAAAAGAAATACGGAAACGAGGAATTGGATAGAAAACAGACACTCGAGACAACACTTGGCACCTCTGAAGAATAACAGGGAAAATCTGAAGGATAAATACCTTCAGAAACTAAAGCTAAACATATTCCTTTGGGAATGTATTGCGGTTAACAATTAGGTACCTGGAGGAATGCTTCACTGAATCAAATTTGCCCTCCTGCAGGGGGACGGGACAATTTGATTCAGCGAAGTTCAAAGAAAGATAAGTAAACGTGAGGCACTTTCAAAATCTCAAATATCCCTTGAGATTTCGATTGGAATATGGAAATTTGCCAGAAACTGAATTCTAATGCGAAGTGAATGGATTATTGCAAAATGATAAACGCACATACTTGGAACTATAAATCTGTTTGAGTATTCAGGGTTTGCAAGATTTCGATCGATTTTAACTATTCGAGATAAATCTCCCCGTGTTATCTTACTATTAGGAAGCATTTCAACCACGAAGTACCAATATAGGAAAAAAGGAAGATTGTTTGCTGGTTGGACAAAATGGAGTAAACTCAGGTAGACATTAAAAATCAGCTACGCCTTCGAACACTTTAAAAGAGTTTTGCGAACTGAAAATCTTATATTTTTAAGTTCAAAGAAAGGTACTGATATAGTTATGACAGAAAATAAATGAACATATTATTAAGGATACAACGTTAAACTTTTCCAGCATCGCCTTTCGCAACACACGAACGAAAGATTCAGTTTTAAATCGAGAAATAAGTATTAAAAAATCATAGGTATATTGCAGACCAAAAATAAAATATACATATGCCATTCGTGCTTTTGAATAAAAATAGCTTTGAGAATCTTGCTAAAAAAACACAGACAGGCTAGAGCTTAGAACACATATATGTTTGATGGCACCATATTTCGAAGACTTGCTTCAGTTATCTTGTCGCTAAACCTAATCAAATCCAAAATCCAACCCCAACGTCTTGAGAAATTAGGAATTTATTTGGAATGTTTGCACATTGTAGTTAGATTACAGAGTCGATCCAGTTTTGGTGCGATTATCCTGCGCCCACCGAAGCCAGGATTCTTGTGTTTAATTCTGACTTCACCTGCTTAAGTTGTGAACTATGATAAGGGGAGTAAATTTATCCTTTAATTGACACCACGACTTCTAAAAGATGCGTTTTCTCGTTCCATTGCAATCAATGAATTTTACAGAGGTCCTAGAAATGCCCCATAGGTTGAAAATTAATAATTACTGATTAACAAAGAATAATAAAGAATATCTGAAAGATAAATATTCTTAGAAGCTATAGCCAATCTAAGGCTATAGCTTCTAAGATCTAAAATCTAAATCTAATACCCATCATCAGACCACTCTATTGGTCTGATGATGGGTATTGGTAAGATACCCGAAACGTCACCCTAATATATAGGAATGTAGGCGAACAGCCTAATAAACTATTTTATTTTAATTTTCACGCAGTATAAGAGTGATTTTTATATAATAATAACATTAATGAAGTTTTCCTTTATCCCTCGGTTTTCTTTTCTCTGAATGGTACTACATAAATTTTGAAGCATAATTTTGTCAGCGAGAGCGGCGTCTCCTAGTCGTCCAATACAAAATCAAATTCGCTTTGCAGTTTTCCTTTGTAAAAAGTGAAAGTGAAACATGCCAAGAGTAAGTAGCTGGAAGAACGCAGAGGCGGGTAGTTTCAGAATTCAAGGATCCTTTCTCCAGGAGTATTAAAAATGAAAACAACACCTGCGATTTCACGTATTTATTTTTGTTATTCGACTTAGACTGACTCAGACATTTCCTGGACACGAAGATCCTGGTTAATTTCAACCGAGGGACTCCATCCTCGGATAATCAAATCTTTATCCTCTTAATGACGCACTGACAAGTGCGTCTTTAAGAGGAAAAGGCGTAAACAAATCCCTTCAGTCTGCACTAACCGCTACACATGCTCCCATGATTTACGAAGTCTGGAGCAGTAACTGCCGTGTTCTTTAGTTTAAGGAGGCTGGAATAAATCCTGTATAGGTTATAAAGAAAAACGTGGTATGAAACCGGGATGTCTGAAATCCACAGACAGGAAGGGATTACACTGTTCCAAAACGATAATGCAGGGCACAAATTTTAGAAGAATGGACAGAAGTCCAGCAATACGCAGCGTTTCCCATAAGTGGGCAGTATCTGTTGTATAATCTGGAAAGATGCATTTTAGAATCAACAAATTTAACGGGTCCAAAGGTCATTCTCGAATAGGAATCGAATAAAAAACATCACATACATTTTGTCGATGCTTACTCCGATTTCTTGCGACCAACACCACATTTCTATATTCTGTGTGAAGAACTCAACTGTCTGCTCCCACATCGCTCGCGTTATATTTCAGTATTAATTTATGTATCAGTCAATTATTACTATACACGTTGGCACAATTTCAGTTGGTTCTTTGTGGGATATGCTATACTTTTCCAATGTAGACAGGAAAGTGTTTTTCTAATAATAGTGCCCTTTAAGCAACCTATTTAGACACACAATGTATTCCGAGTATCCTGAGATATTTAACAAAGCACCGAAATTAATAATATCTTTTTGCTTTCACAGACCTTTGCAAAATTGGCTCTTAATGGCTAACAATGAAAACAAAGCAGTGGAAAAGCCCTGTAGTTATCAAAGATAAGCGATTAAACCTGATAACTATCCAGGCGAACATCAAACAGCTGTGTGAACACAGGCAGGTGCAACATTTTCCCTAATAAGATATAGTTCGTATTTTTCTACCTATATTTGTCTCATTTCTTGTTGCAGGCAGATAATTTACTGTACACCATATTTTTATGAGGATACGTTATTTAAAAACAGCGAGATTAATTTTGGGTTGTTTCTATAAAAAATAAAATATAAAAAACGGCGTGAAATACTGCTCAGTTTTTAAAGGAACGAAAATTCCGAAAAGCAGTGAGCTCTGTGCACTACTCACCAAAATGAAAGAGAAAACAATTGGTAAATAAAATAATACTATTGAGTATAAATCCTATGGACTTTAATGATCTCAATAAACCCTCTTGGGGGATAGACTTTCTACAAGTTAATAATTAAAGTTATCTTTTGAATTCAAACCATGTACGCTGGCACTCTGTAGAAGAAAATAACAATTTTATTGCGAAGCTTTCATTGAGATTTGATGCAGAGTAATGTCCCAAATATAAGCTGCTCTCCTATACAACAAAACTTGAAAGTCGCCAAGTTTGGAGGCAGAGAGAAAGAGACTAACGATCCGAATATAAATCAAACCAAAACTTACAGACATTTATTTGCAGAAACTACCAGTATTTTATTGCTTTCTTTCAAAAAAATATTTTTTCAGTATCAGATATTCTGGATGCTCTTTTTCTTGTATTTTCCAACCTACAATTCAACGGACTGTTTATCTGTTGAAATAAATCGTCTCCCATTGTATCTATCAATTTATCCCAGTTCTAAAATGGGATTTCATTTCCTGCAATCACTACCCTTTTTATCATGAAGATTTAAACCTATTAGTATTTTTTCTCATATCCAAAAAACCTTATCAGTCTCAATTTCTTGTGTTATTTACTCTTTCCGTACTTTAATGACTTTATTGAGGGTGGCTTTCTGTCACGTTCCTTCCAAAAATAACTTCTCTTCGTATTTTATTCTGTAAGGATTCAGTAACAAAACTTTCCATTTCAAATAGCTATATCGCTTGATCTATTAGAGATACTGACAGTCCTCGAGCTGTACCGCCATATTTTTTCTAGGCCCTTCAACTCGTGGGTATATTTCGAAAATTTTCCATCCGGTTCCTTCTAGAAAACAATAGCGTATCCATACTTTAAGTCATCCACGTTTTAGACCAACTCTTTGTTACGTTTGCACAGTATTTCGGTTTAGACTCATGAAATGGTAGGCGGCATTCTTACATGGAATTCCTGTTAAAAGACGAGAATTTCTTGTTGAAATAATGGTATGAATATCTTCCACAGTTAATGGATGTGTATAAATCTCTACTGGTCCACTATACTTCAATAAGAAGTTATGGATTATTCTGTTGCGCACTGAATGCGAATCAGGAGACTTAACGCGCGTGTACTTTCAGCTTTTTTTAACAAGCCCTATTGTTCATACGTTGGTTTCACTTTTAGTGAAGGCTTTTTATTGGGAATTGAAATCTCCAAGTTCTATCACAAAATATACGAAGCTGATAGTTTTCGAGTGACTGTATTAATCCGCGATTCGTAGTCCAGATGGAGTGTAAGGATAAATGCTGTTTTTTTTTCGCTTTACAAGCGATGAAGTAGCCAAATAAGAGGACTTCCGGTGTGAATGACACTTCCGGAGATAGTTTGCTCTCCAGGAAACTCCGCAGTGGTCTAGCCTGTATGAGATCACGTTATGAACAGATGTTCCATGGTTTCCGCCTCCTACAGCAAACAGAACAGTTTCTTTCTCTTCAAGTTCTAATAAA
The DNA here is from genome assembly GCF_048544385.1 of Mastigoproctus giganteus. NCBI lineage: Eukaryota > Metazoa > Arthropoda > Arachnida > Uropygi > Thelyphonidae > Mastigoproctus > Mastigoproctus giganteus. The sequence continues at coordinate 165,333,177 of NC_143581.1, read as the reverse complement.
CTGGTTCTCTTTTCGATGGAAGACTCATTGTTATATACCGAAAGCTATAGAAATACTTTCAGTGAATGAATTGCTTATATTTGTGTGGGCACTATTGGGAGAATTACAATTATCAGTTAGGATGAAAAATTCGCATTTCTTGTTTTATGAGGCACCTAAATATCACGATGTTCATAAATGTCCTTTGGTTAATAAAAGCGCAATTTCTGAAATAGATAATACTGTAAGTAATATTCCAAAATTTGAATTTATTCAACATTAAACTAAAAAAAAAAAAAAAAAAAAAAAAAAAAACAGCTTGAAATCCATCATTTATGATGTGATAAGAAGAGAAAAAAAAAGGTTCTTTTTCAGTGTTGAAGTGCATCTTGTCTATACAGCTGCCCTACGTTGTCGACAGAGGAAGCTAAAGTCCCCCACATCAGGAAACAGAAGTACTTCACCCCGTGGGTAAAGTACTCCAATGCGATCAATACATCAAATTTGATAATGTCATCATTTTTCCCAAACTCGAGCGACGCCAAATTTCGATGTTCTATGTCGCTCTTATTTTAACTAAAAAATAAAATAAAATATTCCAGACATTCAGTCAAGACGGTGCTTTGGATGTAAAATTTAATAAAGTGTACAATAAACAGAATTCGAAGCAAGTGCTGGGAGAAAAACGAGGTTGGAAATCACAGTTGTTATAGGACCTTTTCATATGGTTTCTTCAGAAAATAATTGAAGGACTACATAGTACCCATTTGATGAAACGCATATTTTATCTCTTCCATTATTTACCATCTTCCTTGCTGGCTGTTTTGTAGGAACGAGAGAGGAAGACCAATACATAAAATAGAATAAAAAATTACATGACATTGACTGTACAGTACTATTAAACTGAATAGGAGATATATGAGTAGCAAAAAATATGAATAAATTCTGTTGACGTCATTGTCGATATCTGAATAATTCCGAATTACATGAGTTAGATCATTTATTCAAAAATCTCTTCCTATTATTATTTATCATAATATGTTTAAGAGTGCGTATTATCTGTGTTCTGTAGAGAGGCGTGAAGACAGTGATCTGTACGCACACATGCATTAAAAAATCATATTCGTCATGCATAATTAATCAAAAGATCTGTCTTGGCCTTGCTAAGTAACATAGTATTAAAGACAGTGATATATTAACGAAAATGAAAAAGTACCTAAACACTAATTATTTAAGCAATAGCAAATTTTGTTTGGTTGGTGTTTGCGCTCATGGGCGAGTGCCTAACTTCCATCAAGGAATTTATCCCTGGTTAAGAAAATATTCATTTCTGCATTGTTCCTCTTTGCCATTTAAATCTATTTCCACTTGATACTATAAACTGAAGTTCCTGCATCCCTACTTCGTAATTAGCTCCTCCTCCTGTTAATGTATCCCTCCGTCTTTTCTGATGTAATGATTTTCTTTTGCTTTTCTACCACGTGCCACTTCTTATCCTTTTATGGAAATCCGTAATAATAATTAACCGTTACTTTTCTCATTTATCTGCATCTATTCCTGCTCATATAATCTTCCAGTGTCCCTGTTACACCGTGCTAAAGTCGACTAATGACCCGATTAGCGAAGTATCTTTCCCGAACATAATTTAGATGAATCCCAGATTATTCTCGTCTTTTCTAACACGGTACAGGTAATCTTATTTGAAATCCCAGAAAGAGAACAATTTGATTGGCTTTAATAGGTGCAATTTTCCACAGCGGGAGTTTACCAATTAAACGCCCTCAGGTGCAAACATTTGGATGCATTATCTTGCTTTTTGAACGCAGAATAGGAAAGATTTTTAATAACTTTCTAACTTCCAGAAACAATTGCTAATTACTTTGCCAGTCTCTTTACATTATTCTACGAATTTTACTTTCTAATTGGAATGAAATATCTTGAGGACGCAATGTTGCAGCATTTTCTCTTCGACAACGCAAATTAATTTCATGAAAATGAAGTCCCATTACAAGGAAAGCTTCAGAAAATATAAGTGTGAACAGAAGAATATCTACAGATTATTCATAAAATGACGCATTGGTTTTAAAAGTTTGTTGAGCGTACATTTCTATATGTTCAACGAAAAGAAGCAAATTTTAGTTTAATTTTTAAATAGGAAACAATTTAAATATTTTTTTCGAACTTCTGATCGCTTCTTTCAACGAAGAGCAAAGTTCTTAACCCATTACACATCTTCACCCACTTTCTACAAGAGCAGCTTAAATTTCCGTTCTTCACTCTTGATTGATTTGTCAGTTGCTGCAGTAGACATTATCCTTCAGAAATCCTCTTCAGTCAGGCCTAAATTTACTGGAATTTAATCCCTGTGATTCTTTTGTAGGGATTAAGGTCTCAAAAATATAAGAACTACAGCCAATCACACCCAAAATCTTTCTGGAAAACAATTTTACAATACGCGGTTGATATATGGTTTGACTTTACATTTGGATTTTTGTATGTCTAAAATTCTGAAGTTAAAACGAGTAACTTTGTCCAATATCTGAATCTGAAACGTTGTTTGACCATAGAACTTTAGCATCCATTTTTTTAAACATCGATTGAAAAGTTGAGGCTGGAATTTGGAGCGTCTAAATGGTAAGATATTTGCTAAAATTTTCGTTTCGTTTTAAGATCTTCTCATTGGCTTCTTTCGACTTGAAGCGTTGAAATCTTATTCAACACTAAGACCAAAGTAACGCGATGCTCCTACTAATTTTTGTACCAATAAAGGGAGTTCCTTTTCGGTGTGTATGTGTAGATGGGAAATGGAGGAGGCGAATTGTTCCTGAACTTAGCTCGGTATACAAGAACTAAATTTTGTTTCACGAGAGAGCGCACAAGACCAGCAATCATTCCTTATGAACGTGGTGCCACCTAGGGAATGAAAATGTAAGAAATGTCCAATGAAGGAAATGGTAATCTTCGGTAATTTTCTTTCAAGGAAAGGAAACCATCAGCAGCACTAGCCATTTCCTTATCTAGCGATAAGTTAATTTCCGTCCAAAAGGAGCACGTGGTTGAATTGATTCATCAATTCCCATCTATGTAGAGATTGATCCCCTTGACCCTATTAAGAAGTTGCTGACACTATTTAAGACAGGTTGAGGTAGTGTGGAGATAAAGGGGGTTTTGCGGATTTTTTTCATCTCAAAATAAACCTTAGAACACATTCGATTTAACGGGCGTTAATACAACACATGACTAACTCACAGTGCGAACAGCTGCGGTGAACTAAGAGCAGGTCGCATATTCTTGCTGAAATGTAGATATGAACCAGCGCTAAATTCTTAATATAAGTTGATATACTGAGAATTTAGTATCTCGAGGCAGGACTAACATAAGGAGATACTGCAATAGACCTGTTTGTGCGCTTTGGTTTGTCTAAATTAGCATCAAGGCTAACGCCAATTTATTGGCGCATGTGTCTGTTAATTATATGGGTTCAAAGACCAGTTTGTCTATTTTCGGAATGAAAACTCCTATGAAGGAAGAATTAAAACAAAACTCTACTTCACTTGAGAATAGGTAGCTCAGTTTCTCAACCAATCTCGCTCCACTTCTGAGACAGAAGGCTGCAAATAATTTCCTGGAGTGGTAAATGCACAAATCCACTCAGTCATAAAGACTAGCACTGCCTACTAAGTTACAAATGATGCATGCTTGCAGTAGATTTAAAAGTGTGAGGTTGTGAGTACGTTAGTGAATTATCTGGTTACAAGCATACGATTCTTAGAGTGTATTCTGGCAATTCAGCAGAGGCTGTGCATCAAATCTTGAGAAACTGCTGTGGATTACTGATGTTTGATGTGCCAATTCATGCCTGGTCAGAAGCAATAACCCAATGACCCTATTGAGCACACACTGTAGTATAACTCACTGTATCCTAGTCAAAAGTGTGAAAAAAGCAAGCATTATGATGGATAAATGATATGGTTGTTGCATAAATTACAACTTGGTGGGTTGTGTTGTGTATAGGGGTCAAATTAGAAAATTTTATGAAACGGAAATACATAATAAATAAATAAATAAATAAATAAATATCTTTCTCTTTTTAATACCAAGACACAATATCGTGAAAACCAGGGATCCCTGCTCAATTCTTTCATTTAAATTCTTGCTATAACAGTTTTTTTCTCAAAAGAAGCATTGTAGATATACGATCTATCACTTTTCCAAGAAAACTGCCTCCTGCTCTGCGAATAACAGCAATGGGGGCGAAACCTCTGTCAGATTGATTTAAATTTATGTACATTCTGACAGAGATAAAGAGATATAATTAAGTCTTATTCTCCAAGACGGCTTTGGATGTCAGCGCCACGCTATCGTTCAATTAGAATCGCTTCTAATAAGGTTAAAATTTTTCAACTAGTCCGATTCACTTAGGCATTCCATAAACTCACTTCATAGCTAATTCTTATGTTTCACACTACTGAAATTCATTTATAGTAATTAGATTTAAATTAAAATGCAAATCACAAACAACAGTCGAAGATAACTCCAAATAGAGAATTACTGGACTAAATATCTCGAGTGTATGCAAATTCGTGCACAGTTAATTTGCAGAGATATTCAAAGATAAACATACACAGAGGTTTATAGTCGATTAAAATAAGTTCCACGAGTGTAACTTCTTTATCAAGAAGGAAATACTACTAGAAATCTTTATGCAAAGGAAATACTAATGACTCATCAATAATGAAGACGCTGGCCATCCACCCCGGATATCGATGAAAACTAAATTCCCATTTCGTCTAATGACCAATTCATTAATCGCCATATTGCGTCGTGGCTCTCAATAATCACACAGAACGTAGAAATTTCGATTCTTTCAAAGCCGCATTTTTAATTCTATTTTTATCGACAGATGAAGCGAGGCATTGAATGGTACGCTTTTGACCCTTTCTCAGTGGCAGCTGATTATATCTGAATTTTAGATGGCATCAAAATGCCCCGAAGATAACACGAGAGGTCTCCTTTGTGTATATTTTTTCTTTGTACCATCACTTTAAGTATTTTGAGCCATAAACTATCGACATTCCCTATTTTCATTGCGATGGGGGAATACTCCTGGGTTTCTTTCAACAGAAGGCATTTCGAAGATTTTACTGTACCGATGCACGGTATAATTTAGCATGTCTGAAAAAGAGCGAGAGAGAAAATGTCGTCCTTCTTCGTCAGTCAAGAAAGGAACGGCACGCTTCATCTTGAGAAGGCAATAACAATTGTTACCTTGGGGCTCTTTCGTGTAACATCATCAGGATGCAGGGAGGAAGTTATGGAGCACGAGTTGATTAATGCGCTTCCTAGGCAACGTGACCCGAATCGACCATCTCCCCAGTCGGTGATGAATCACGGTGTGAACCTCTTTAAGCGACAAAGAAGAACATTTAACTTGTGTAGGGATGTCAAGAGGCAGAAAACACCTGCTGAACTATCCAGCGTCTCCAAATGTCATTAACTGTTGGTATAAAACAGAATAATTGATGTTACAGCTCTACGGTAATAAAGATCACTTTCTTTGCCCATCGAATAAAACTCTTCTCCACCAATAATCAGATTTCCTATCAAAACGCATTGCAAGATTTTATACCGGACTATAAATCTCTATTTTCAGTTGCCAAGTTTTTCCACGTGATGAAATACTTCAAAATTATTTACGCTTTATGACCAAACAAACTTGTGTTTATGTTTCAGCGCAGTTACTATCGAGTTTCCTGAGATTGGAAACTGCAGATGAAAACATAGTTGTGCATACCGTATGAAAGATTATATAAATAAATAATAAAATTCCCCGTTACGATAACTGTAAATGCTGGAATCTCATCATGTAAGGAAAATGCACAGAAGTCGTTACTCATGTATTGTTTCGAGTCTGGAAATAAAACCAATAACTATGAGGGCTTATTTAAAGACAAACGAAAAATATTCTGACGATTCTTAAGTTCCAACGGAAGCAATTCGATGTAAATGCATTTTTCTTTTACTTTTTCTCATGAAGTAACGAAGTTAAGCAGAACTCCAATTCTTCTTTCTCCATGGTAACTAGCCTGGCAGTCAATCAGAGTAATACGAGTAATCTTGAATTTCAATCCAAGACCAAACATCTGCAATTCTCATTATAAACAATTTCTGTACACATTGCAAATGATAAATACCATTATATGTTTTTTATCATGATGGTATCTGTAGATCGGGCCATTTTCTACTGTAGGGAGAACAATTTATCGATATTAATTATTAATTTTAAGCATATCTGACTTCGAACTTGACCACAGTTCTTTCTCCGAATTCCCAAGCATGATCAAGATTAATAGGAAAATGCACTACATCAGGCAGATCACAATAGAAGAAACTCAGGGTTTATGCAAAAAAAAAAATCAAAATAATTTATATTAAACCTAAAAAGATAAATGAATAAAAGTCTGAAAGTAAAATCAATTACAAACAACCAATTCATCTCTTATAATTTTATAGAAATTCAGTAATGTTTACGGTTCCAGAAAAAGTTGGCAGAGAGATACAATACTTTTCAATCCTGCATCCGAATCTTGGAAGCAAATAACAGTTTCGTTCACTGGAAAGTCCATTACTTTAAGAACATCTTCTGGTAATATGCTGACCCGAAATCATCAAACGTATAGAGGTCAACTGCAATGGTTGATATTTTTTATTTAATGACAAAGAAAGACTAAAGCCAAAATGTTTCTTTCTAAATTAATTTTAGACATGTTAGTCATTAGCCTATCAAGTTAAAGGCACAAAGGGCTGTCTTTATCGAAGGAAAAAAAATTCACGTAAATTTGTCTTTAAGAACATCTTATATTGTTAGAGGCTGGTTCCTGTAAGTCAGAAAGAGTCCAGAAGGACTGACTGAAGTAGAGTAGCAGGAAGAGTTAATTAATACACATTGAGTGGTCAGTTTATTAATTACAGCAACATTACAGCGAGTAGATCCCACGTTAGACCTGGATTCATTGTGCCATGGCCTCAAAGACCAAAATAGGTGGATTCGTTGTACCATGACCTCAAAGACCAGAACAGCTGGATTCGTTATGCTACGGCCCCAAAGAGATGCCGAATGCGTGCCACAGGGACGTTATTCTATGTTGTTTCAGCTGCTACCCACAGTTGTTGCAAATTGAATAGCTGCAGATCTCTACTTCAAAGAACTCGTTGCGCCCCATTCCATCACAGTTGCTCAATTGGACTAAAATCCAGTGATTGGGAGGTCATTGCAAAAGACCATTTCACTCACGTTTCTGGAAACAGATCCGTACAATTCTAGCTTTGTTACATAAAGAATTATCGTGGAAGGACCCAATCGCATAAAGCATTGTCCTGGTGGAAGGACCCATTCGCAGTTTGATATACTACAGCCAGGAAGGGAGGCACCTAGTACTTTCAGGATAACCTGTGGCATCCCAATATTCCTCCATTTGTATCAAAGGGCACAATATGTTTCACTAAAATATCCCCACACCATTATACCGCCACCACTAATGCTGCATAAGCTTGCTTTCTTGCATCAAATGCCTCTACTAATGCTAAAAAAAACCGAGTTTCCTGGAGAATAAACCATGCTACCCTCACCTGAGACGGACTAACTCAGCCACGTTGTGAAAAGGCCCAAATATTCTTCACTTCATCGACGGGATTCGAACTCAGGTGTTTTCCAGCTGGTGTCGGGAGGACGATGATTATACCAACTATGCTACCCACGAGGGCTGTGATGTTGTAAGTGGAATGGAATCAGAACCTTTACAAACAGACGGTGCTTAACAGGATCACTGTATTTTCACGGAAGACCAAATGTTATTATTATTATTGGAAAGGCTGTTTATGTATGGGTAATGCATAATATTATTATTATTGTTTTATTTTATTATATTGTTCATTTTACGGCCTTAGTCGCTGATTCCCTTGAAACCCTATAACAACGTATTTATTATTATTATTATTTTATATATTTATTTATTATTAATATTATCATTTATTTTATATATTTATTTATTATTATTATTATTTTTTTTGTTTTGTTTTCGATAACGTTTTGGTTACGTTTTATGCCGCGGTAAGTAGCAGTGTTGCTTTAAATTTGCGGGTGCAGGACATAAGTCTTTTTGTGTATTTGTCAGCTTTCTGGGGTTTTTATTATTTTTCTGTAGATTGAAATTATTATTATTATATAATAATAATAATAATATGGCTAAGCATCATCCTGACTTAATCTTTTGCAGGAAACAAGCGGGAGTGGGTGAGTGGTTTTATTTCGTTGTACATTTTTGCAATAATTGACCGAAACACCGAAATTTCGCACCCGTAACAGGTACGAGACATTAAGAAAATTAATTTCCTTTTATGTCCATTATCTATTTGATACAGTTTTAATGTTATTTACTATTTTATTTAATAGTTTTGTTTTCATTTGTCGTCTCTCTAGCCTGTAGAACAGGGGTGGGCAACTTTTTTCGTCAGCGGGCCGAATGAAATTTTCGCATCATGATGCGGGCCGGAATAGATTGAACGATTTAATAAAAAAAATCAGAACCTAAAAAATGTTATATTACTTGAATTACCAAATTATTAATGTATTTTTAAAAAAAATATCTGAATGTCCAATTATCATTGAAAATGCGGCATTCGGCATCAATTTTTCTTTTTTTTTTTTTTAATTGGCTCATTTTATGGGCTATAAATTATATTAAATTAAAAATTGTAATAATTAGAAAAGACATAAAATATCTCGCACCAATATTATTTTTTTCAATAAGAAGTCAAACCCAAAGGAACTTCGTTCGATCGATGCTACAATAATAATTAGGAAATAACTCTTTGACGCTGCGTAGAATCACTTGGTTATTGTTGTACTGGCCGCGATTCCCGATTGAACCGAATTAAGCCGAACGTTTACGGCGAGTGTAGTCAGGTATGGATTTTCTATATTTATGCATTTACCGAGGGGGCCGGATTCAACATCGTCGCGGGCCGGCTGTTGCCCACCCCTGCTGTAGAATATACATTTTGCCACCCATAATAAATAATAATATCATACTACGTAGGATCCAAGTAATCTTGTATAGTTAGATATACCCCAGGGGCTCACACCTGGTGAGTGTAGGCTTGGCACACCCAGGGTCCTGAGCTGGATATCATTATTCTTCTCTTTCTTGGTGATTCCTTTCTACTTCTGACTCTCCTTCTCTCTCCCACTCAGGGTATCTTGGGAATTTTTTTTTTTTTTTTTTTTTTGGCTGGTGTAGCATAAGCCTCAGGCTTCCTTGCACAATATACTTAAACACCAGCCTGCATTGTTCACATTTGGCAGGAAAGCCAGTGGATTCGTGCAGTTTTTGCCATATTTTGATCAGACCATCAGCGTGAAACAGCATGAACCGGATTCATCACACCGGGCACCGTTTTTTGCAATCCTCCAATGTGCAATTTTGATGTCCTGATTTCGCTGTAACCGCATCTTCTCTCTCTTTTTTTTTTTTTTTTTTTTTTGCTGAAAGGAACCCGGTTGGGTCTTTGGCTGGCTGCACACACCATCTGTGATAAATTACGACGAGTTATGCGTTCTAAAATGCCTCTTTGATCACTAACGTTGTATTGAGTTGTTATTTGACTGACTGTAGCTTTCTTTTTCCATGTACAATTCGTGTCAGCCTACTCTGGCGTCTTGTATCAACTGGCTGGTTCCGATAGCAGGATCACCGTTCCCTGTATGCAGCTCAAGTTCCAAGGGCTTTTCGAAGACCAGTGCTGGATAGTGTTTTAAAACTCTTTTTCTGGCTGAAGCATATATTGAAGATGTCCGCTCGTAGCACAGTGATTATAATCACTGTGCTTCCAATACGGGAAGAAAAAGACCCGGTTCAAATTCCATCCTAGAGATGTAATCGCAGTTTTTTTTTTTTTTTTTTTATTATTATTATGAAAACCCCAAATACGACAGGATTATAACCTAAGGTACTTGGTACTGTGCATGCGAAGAAGGTTGTGAAGATGAAAGAGGATATTTGTTGACATTTGACTTTTATAGATTGTAATTTAAATCATAATATATCTAAATTACCACTCTTACTCCACGTGGAGTTTGAATATATTTTATTTAGGTGTTACCTAAACTAATATATATTGAGTAATATTTCAGGTATCTTGCCGATACCCATCATCAGACCTTGCTGCTGACCGAATCCTCCTGCCAGACTCTCAGACCTAAATGGGGATTAAGGTCTGAGCGTCCGGCATGGGGATTTGGTCAGCAGCAAGGTCTGATGATGGGTATCGGCAAGACACCTGAAATGTTACTCAATGTATATTAGTTTAGGTAACACCTAAATAAAATATATTAAAGTTTCACGTGGTAATTTAGATATATTATAATTTAAATGGATAGAAACCACGTAACGCCCTTCCCTAACCATATTAGATTGCAATTTTTAAGAAATACGAATTAACGAAGGTTGTTCCAGAAAATGGAAGTTGAATGAATAAATGAGGAAGTAGAAAAGTTGGTTCTGTGAGTTTGAAGTTGGACAGTAAAAGGATGTTGACTGGTTGCAGCACGTGTTCAAACTGCTTTGGAAGGGAGAGCGGGAATAACAGAAGAACAATGCCATTGAACTATCTATAGAATATGCATGCAGCAGAAACAGAACGTCTTTTAGACAGAGAGTGGAGAGAGTCTGTTAGAGATGAGTCATAAATTAACTTAACTGCCCTCTTCTGAATGGAATATAAAAGCCTGAGAGAGGGTTTGGGGGCTCCGCTCCAGATGTGGAAAAAATATTCCATGGTAGGCCGGATTTGTAATTTGTACAGAGTGAATAACTATTTGGAAGAAAAGTAACTCCGAGAGAGAAAGAGAAAACACCAGTTATTTTAGATGCAGAGGAAGCGATATTTGTGAACTTGTACCAAGAGAGATTAGAAGTGAGGGTAATCTCAATAAAGATATATGATCTTGCCTAGAAATTGGAGTGTCGTCTAAGAGAAGCATAGGAGCAGAATAATCCTTTTTGCGAGATATAAGACAAGACTGAGTTTTAGAAGGGTTGAAATCAACTAAGTTGTCTTTGCCCCACTGGAGAATTACCTGGAAATCAATATTTAAGGAATTGGATTAGTGGATATTTGAGAAGTTGAAGATGTTTGTGCAGGGCAAGGTTTCTTAAACTGGAAGAAGGTGGAATGCAATGTGCTTATCATCAGCAAAACTGTGAATAGGATTTCCGGTAAATGGAAGAAGGTCATTAATATACAAGAGGAAAAGAGTGGGGGAAAGAACTGAACCTTGGGGAATACCACCATTAGTGGAGAAGCTAGAAGATAGTGAGCCATCTACCATCGTGAGCGGTCAGAGAGAAAAGTGGATACCAAATTACAAAAAACAGTTAGAAAACCATAAGACGTCTTCTTATTTAGAAGACGTTTATGCCAAACACGATCAAAAGGCTGTAAAATGTCAACAGCAACTGCTTGAGTTTCACCAAATTCTTCCATTGAATTTGTCCACAGATTGGTAACGTAAACCAGAATATCACCAGTGGATCGGCAGCACTGACAGAATCCATAGTGGCGATCGCTGATCAGATGGAAGGTTTCTAAATAGTTTAAGAGTTGGCAGTTAATTGATTTCTCCATTAATTTAGAAAGAGTAGAAGTAAGCATAATGGGACGATAACCGGATGGGAGGGATTTGTCACCCTTTTTAGGAACGATCTGGATATGAGCATATTTGCGAGCAGAAGGAAAAACACCTTTGGAATTAGAAAGTGAAAAAAGGCGACGCAGAACAGGAGTACGTTCAGGAGCACAAGTGGATACAATCAGGACCTGGAGCTTTCGTAGCATCAAGATTGATCAAAATCGTTCTGGCATCCTTTTGACGAAAGACCACAGAAAGCATTGAATGGAATGTACTGGGAATGGTGGGAGCTGGTTTACCAAGTTCATCAATATACGAGTTGGAATAAAAATAGGATGCTGGCAGGTCAGTTTTAGCTTTGGCTGAAGTGGCAATAGAACCGTCTGGTTTTGACAGAGATGGGAAAAAGTTGCGGCCAATAGCTTTGGCAAGACACCAGAATGCTCGGCTACCATTTGGACAAGAAGCAAATTTTTTACTCTTAACATCTTAAAAATCTAGTTTAGACTGATTAATAACTGCTTTACAATTGTTGAGAGCTTTTGTGCTAATTGATAACTGATAATAATTTAATAATAAATGTCTGATAATTGATTAATACAATTCTATAAGTAAATCACTATCTACTTCCCCATGACGTCGCTGATACATCGCAGGGTGTTGAGTTTTTGTATGCTAGTATTCAGAGATCCTTTGCAGCCACTCAAAAGTTTATCGTCCATTAATTAATGGTTTCAACTTCGAATACGTGAGTATTCGAAACTAATTAAGAACGGAATAAACGCACTCGCCCTTTAATGCCGTATTTGTTTTCTCGCTGGAGTTAACATTTTTTAATGCTTTTCATTATTATTTTTATGTTTTTATATTTCTTTTCCAACGTTTCTAAAAGTTTTCGTAATTTACATGTGTATCGTAATCTTTCTGTTAGTCATATTCTAGGCGTTATGTGACAGGAGACAGTAAGATCGTTTGTATGAAAGGTACGCTATCATCTTGTTTGGGAAATATCCCGTTTCACATTATTTATTCTGATGGAAAATAATATTGGCACTGAGTGTGATGGAAATTTCATGGTCCACCCCCTTGACTGCAGGAAGAATATCGAGGTCTGGTAACGAACCTGAAAACTGAGATGGAGAAAGTTTCTTCTTGAAACTTGAAGGATGCGATATCAAAGGATTTGACAATACGGTCGTATTAATTATATTTATATTTAGAATAAGTACATCAAGGATCCAAACCAAAAACCGGTTTCACTGAACAGACTTCTTCTTGGGGAGTGAAATTGGCCTTAGAAAAATGCAGGTGTAAAAATATCGGGTCCAGAAGACCAGCTTTCCAATAATGGTTGGTGGAAGAATCCAGATACTAAGAGAGATTTTTGGTACTCATCTATAAATATAAATGTGATATAAAAATAGGCTAAGTATAGAGATACTCAACCTTTGAATCTTACTATAAAACTTTGGGTTCGGGACGATATCAACTCAATGCGCGTACTATAAATGTATTTTGATATGTGTGTATGAACAGTAAGTGTTATCAACGCTGATTCCAGTGATGTCAAGCAATGAAGTTAATTAATATTAACAAATACTGCTTACCTCGATTGTTGATATCATCTTTACGATTTTGTTACTTAAATAGTACAATTGGTCCATTTAAGGAAAAAGGTACACGGTCCCCAACCACCAACGGAAACTTGAGTTTTTCATTTTATAAACAAACAATCCCATCATACAATAAACACAATTTACAGATATTGTATACTTACGCTTCATGGCCTTAAATACCTAAAGAGAAACAAAGAGATGATAATATCTGGTAGTTAATTCTAAACAACTATCTAGAAAGATGCATTTATGTGCTCAATCAGAACCTATTTTCGTATAAAAATTTCAATCATCCAGCTAAACAAACCATCTTGTCAAATCCAAATCGCAACATTCACGTTTGCCTTATTTTGCTCCTCATTTTTCCATAATTGCAAACAGTCCGTTTAAACCGGTAATTTCTGGAAAGAGGCTGCGTTAGCAACAGTTTTTGCCCTTATTAAATGAACTGCCATTTCTAAAGCACTCGTAAATAATTCAGTGTGAATCAAATGGGAAAAAGTTCCACGTAGCGGCTAAAGGTCTCCAGGTCACGGAGACATTTCCAATCAATGGAGTTGTGTAAATGTAGCAGCTCATCCCCCTTCTATATCACATCAACGACAAAAGACAGTTCTGTAACCTTGTTCGCCAGATAAAACGGGCTGTCCTACGCTTCACCAGATCTGCCTGTATTGACAAGAGACATGCCATATGGATCGAAACTTGACGTGGATTTTTTATTGGCAAAGGCTTCTTTAGGGTCCTTACACACGGTGACCTTTGCCATGGCAGACCTCCGTCCTGAATCATGGCTACGTGCATGAACGTGTTGAGTGGAATAATAACCTCGAGCCATCTTGTTATATTCAGAAAAAGAATGTCCTCTAGCTATTTTCAAACTCGTGACACGAGAAAAAACCGTGAAGGCCACCACTGCCTTAAGAAAATTCTCTGCTTTTTGCATTTAGAAATCCCCACGGTTTAAAATTTTGAAAATATAAACATCCTTTATTTACGATTCCAAACAGTTTTCAGAATAATATTTTTACTAAGTTTATATTTACTTTGAAATATAAGATTTAAAAACAACGCTTTTTTCAGCTACCCGAAATATTATAGTGGAATACGCAGTTATCTATAAGAATGTGGAAGGCGTGGAGTAGTTACGCAACCAATAAAACACTTCTGTTAGATGGTTAAAGACGTGTTCTTGATACAACCTTTCTATTTAGCATTATCATTAATAGTGGAAAATTATGCAAGAAAGCAAGTTTATATAGCATCATCCAAAAAATAAGACACTTCCCTATTCACTGGTTCCAATAGTTTGTCTAGTTCTTCCTTGAATTTATTTAAGATACCAACTTCCACAAAAACAGATGGAAGCTTGTTATAGCGATCAACAACTCGCTGGCTAAAAGCAAACTTCCTTATCTAATCTGCAAGAGGAAGAACCCATCAATAATGAGCTTGCTCAATTCGTTCAAAGCGTTAAACAGCTCAAGCAGACCTCTTCTCAGGTGCCTAGTCTCCAGACCCCTGCAATTTGCAGAACAGAAGCCTTTCTTGGTAAGAGCTCCCTTCGTGCCCCTTACCAATTCTCGTTGTCCTTCTCTGTACTCGTTCCAGCAGCGAGAAATCTTTCTTAAAATGGTGCCTCCAGACCTGTATGCAGTACTCAAGATGTGGCCTGGTCAATGCCTTATACATTGGGGTAATAATTTCCTTATCCCTGCTAGAAAAATTCCTGTATATCATTAACAAACCTCATGAGCTATCCTTCCTGACAGCCTGTCTGAATCGGAGAACTTCATATCCGACTGCACAATTACCCCAGGACTTTTTTATTTTCCATTACCCTGAATGTAGTACCACATAGTTGGTACATTTCTCTGGGGTTGCTACTACCCATATGCAGTACTTTGCATTTGTCAACGTTCAACTTCAATTGCAATTGCTCAGCCCATCTGCCTAACTTTTCTAGATCCTGTTGCAGTAGAATACCATTTTTCCTGTCATTAATCACCCTGCCAACCTTTGTATCATCTGTAAACTTGGACATTAAGCCCGATAAGTCTTCATCACTAAACATAGAAAACAACAATGGACGCAACACGAACCGTGGGAAGGTTAAAGACGTATTCTTACACAATCCGGAGGAATCTGGAAGCCTGACTCTTAAATGCTTTACAACCATATCTTGAGCACATAGCTCATCTGGTGCAGCAAGGTTTAGTGAAACACCGTGTCCCACAAGTGGTACAGCCTCCATATTCACTTAACTTGGCTCCGTGGGAGGTTATTCTCTTTCGCAACAAAATAAATATTTCAAGATTGGTTGTCGTTGTTTGATTTTTTTAGGAGCATTAGCAACTAAGGCCATATTGCTCCGGGGATATGCGATGGCCATTCTCTGACCTTTCCGCATCCTCCGTATTTGGTGGTCACGGGCTCGAACCCCGGTCAAATCAAAAAGAGTGTGCTACGCACTGCTGCTCCTGCCTACGCCATATTTCAAGGTGTGGAAACCATGAAAATTGAGAGAGAATAACTATAAACTTCATAAATGAAAACCGCTTTACTATAATTGGCAACCTATTTTTAAAATATGGCTATTTTCATCAGTAAAGAGTGTTCAAGTATTGATTAATGGTTAAAATTAAGATTAACACAACTACTCAATTATACGCTTTAAGAAAAATCAAAGTCAAGGATGTACACATCCAAGATGCAAATTTTATTACGAAAAACAACAAGCATTATAAGTAGAAGAAATAAGAGGTCGGATAAAAAATTGCATGTCAGTAATGAATGGAGTGTACATCTACTAATGCGTGCACATCTGGGTTACATGTGAATGTTCGTATTAACTTTCTATGATCTGCAATACACATATTTATGAAGGAAGCCGCCGCGTTTATTTTACTTTTCGAGTTCTTTTTCAGGCAGTTCATGCAACAAAAAAGTCACTTTCTCCACTGGAGTTTTTATAGATCATTAACATAATAATTAGTTTCCTAAACCATTCTGTTTTACGACATATTGATAAACTAGAAGCTATTTATGACAGGTTGTGAGTAAATCAGGCTGGACAAATTGCTTTTTAGGATGATTACGGAGATGGAGAGATGTAGTGACAACGATTTAAAAAAAAAAAAAACATTCTTTGTACCGCCGGGAACCTCTTACTGTTGTTCCACAATGTAACACTTTCTTACATCCTTTACTTTTATTAATAATTGAGTAAGGACGGTAATAGTTACTTTCTTTACAACGTTCGAGTGCGAATTGCAATGTCTGCCGGAACATAAGAATTGTATCCTCTGACTTCCGTTAACCAATTAGTTTTTGTCAGCCATTACGCGGCAAAAAGAGAAGTGAGGCCTTTTCCTAATCAAGTATTCATCACTTTTTAAATATTTATTGAATCTCGCTACAATTCTCCGGAAAAAAAAAATGACTGCGGATTTTGAGCGTGATAGCTTGCAAAGAAGACCTAATTAAATTTTATACAATTTATTTTTCTGTATTGATCAAAACGATACGTTAAAAATACATTCTCCCCCGCCAATATCTTTCTTTCCGGTTTTCATCGACATTAACTAGCCGCGATAAGATGGGTTTCAACATAAATTTTCCACTTCATCAGTGACAGTTCATCCCATTTTTCGTTAAACCACTGTGTTCCCTTGGAAAACCTATGTCTACTACGTTGGTACATCTACATTTATTATTATTATTGCGGTGTGCGTGTCTCTGTCACCTATATATAGACTGATCTACAATTCAAAAGAAGCCCCTCCTCTTCGTTGTATACTGTTTCCTCTTAGTGCCTGTTCTTTATGTGAAATAAAAAGGGTAATCTCTTTACTAATAATCAGATACCTGATCAATATCAGGATCATTTAGCAACTGTCTTCGGATTTTAGCAATGCTTGTTTCATTCATTTTTATTGATATATACGCATATTCTACTAGTGACTATTCCGACATATAAAAGAAATTTCTCTTGGAATTCGATAAAGATTTTTAATTTCTTTTGCCGTGTTTTTGACGTTAATCAATACTCCATAATATTTTCTTGAGGTCTGTGACCAATGTGGCTATGCTTATTGGTAGTCAAAGGCCGTTAAAAGTCGATGTGCAATGTGTATGAACACATTCTAGAAGTTAAAAGGAATATAAGGTGGGGAAAGAATCCCCTCTGAGTTTGGGCATTAATTGTAATATGATCTTTTGGAGCATCGGCAACTAAGGCCATATTGCTCCTTGTATATCGTCTGTAAATTTCGCGTTCTGTGGTCAATTTTCTCTCTGATGGACAAAAAACCATGCTATCCTCTCCTGAGACCGATTAACTCGGCCATGTTGCGAAAAAGGCCCATAAAAATTCTTCACATCATTGGCAGGACTCGAGCTCAAGTTTTTTTCTACTCGGTGTGGCGAGGGCGGCGATTCTACCAACTGTCCTACCCACCAAAGCCTGAGTTTGGGCACAGGATACATTATTTGGCAACCGCATAGCGTAGGATTTGAACGAAAAGATACTCTGAGAAAAATCCGGGCATACTCCTCAAGGTGCTAAGTATTTATGCACAGAGCGAAACAAAACTACTTTCATTTACTTTTTTTTCCATTCTCACCTGCCCCCCCCCTTTAAACATTTTAAAAACAATGTACAAAACATGTACACTAAAGACGTGTACCTGAAGCCACGATAAGATTTATTTTATAATCTTACCCCTCTTCCTAGCATTTTAGAGCTTATACAATAAACTCTTATTAGGGAATTGAGCCAAATACTTTTATAAAGCCCAAATAAACAATGTCGAAATTATTTTCTACATTCAGCTCATGAATGTATCAAAATAGCTAACCAGGTTTCTTAAACATAGTGTACTTTTTTAACAAAACCGTATTGTGTGTCCTTCAGAATTGCATTTATATCTAAATGTTCCTGTACTGAACTCTTCATTACTGGCTCCATAATGTTCCGTACCACTGGAATAAAACTGACCGGTCTGTAGTTACTCAGTTCTTCAAACAGCCTTTAGCTATTAGCAACACATTGGTACTTCTCTGATCCAGAGGAATCTGTAAGGACCCGTCCTTACATTAATTAATAAAAATTGTTAAATATTATGAGAATTTAACTGTAATACGAATAGTGGTTTTCTGATAAAAACAACATGGGTTAAGAAGCTCTGGAATTCAAAAATACCTTCCAGTCACTCCCTGTTTAGTTGTAGTTTGTTTGTATGGAAATTCTTTGACGAGTCAGTAAAAGTAAATAACCGTGACAAATCCCCATTAAGACAGGCAGATGCACCATAGTAAGGGCCAAGAGCACTTAAGTTGGCTCTCTTGGGGTAGCAAAGGGGTCAGGACAAATCAAATACAGCAAGTATTTGAAACCATTCAAGGGGGAATCAGGTGAAAGAGTGGAAAAATTTATTAATAAGTTAAAGCTAATTAAGGATAAGGAAGAGTTAAGCGATATGGATGTCATAACTATAGGGGAATTTAAACTAGAAGGACAGGCATTAGAAAAATACAGGCAGGCTACAGTGGCAGAAGAAATAGTAACGCTCCACAGATTCACTGAGACATTAAGAAAATTATTTGGGAAACGGAATGACTTGCTAACAAGCGTAGGAAAATTGGGAGGATACACGCAAACCACTCGCGAAACAGTAAGCGAATTCCACCAGCGCCTCCTAAATTTAAAACTAAACACAGAAACATCGGAATCGGAGAAACAGGCATTCGAAAAAATACTAACTGGGCAGTTCATCACAGGGCTCAGGCACAATTTTAAAAAAGAAGTACTAAGAAAAAATCCAGAAACATTAACAGACGCGTACACCCACTCATTAGAGGAAGAAAGGCTTGAGAACTTTAGCAAAAATACGGGGGCAAGGGAAATAAACGCAATGACCGACAGAAAGCAGCCTGAAACAGGAAAGGAATCGAGGGAATGGGGAAGCGAAATCGAAGGGTTAGCTAAACATTTAAATAGCATCGAAAGAAAGATGGAGTGGATGATGGAAAGGCTCTCTTTAAGCAATGATGCTAGAGAAAATCAGCAACAAACGGAAGTGAAACAAAGATTGGGTACAGTTTCACAAACATACGAGGGGGGAGACAAGGACGGCGGTCGAAAATGGTGTTATAAGTGCCAGAACTCAGACCATTGGACCCGCAACTGCAAAGTGAAACAGGGTGCTAAAGAAAACTGGGAAAGGGAAGAGTATTGGGAACGAGACAGGTACCCACACTTAAAAAACCCCAGAAACATGGACAAGCACAGGGAGGAAAGGCATTGCGCAAAACCAGGGGGGTATCGGAATGAACGAGAGCGCATTAACAATGCCGTAGTCAAGAGACATGGATCTTTTAGACATGCCCGCTGCGGAAGGCCATCATTACACTCAAACACCGCCAAAGGAAAAACCATATCTTTAGGTGCGGTAAGTGATAATGGCAGTAGAAACGACCTATTATATGTGAGAGGCAGCTTAGGAGGGGTACCAGGTAAGTTTCTGGTGGACACAGGAGCCTCGAGGTCTATTTTAATGTGGGACTACCTCATTAGATACTGCAAAAGGCCGAATAAGGGAGATATAAGATGTTGCCGCGATTTTCTTGTGGAGGGGGTAGGTGCTGAAGAAATTCACACCGATTATATTGTCAGGGACAAGGTAAGAGTACAGGGGTGTGAAAACTTGGTGGCCCATTCATATTTTGTGGCAAACAGAATAAACAGTCGTCGACACGACGCAATACTAGGCACGGACCTACTAAGGAAATTAAGAGCCAAGATAGATGTGAGAAATGGCCGCATTACCTTCGGCAGTAATACCCAGGCGAGTCCAAAGGTAGACAGGAGGCGAAAGGCAGGCGGCAGAGCCCAGTATGAGCCAGAGAAAGGGGAAACTCCAAAGGAAGCTAGTGGGAAAGAATTAGAAGGGTGTAAGGCAAGCACAGATAATAAAGTTCTGGTTACACAAAACAAATGGGAATTAAATAAGAACACCAAAACAAATAGGAATAATGAGGGAAAGTGCCAGGAAAAGGGGAGGGTGTTACACGTGGGAGTTTTGGAAACGAGAGAAAGGGTCGGTTTACATTCAGGAGAGAAAACACATGAAGGGGGAGAAAATGGCTGTGATGAGAAGGATCGCAAATTAAATGGAGCAACAGAAATTAAAGGAATCGAAGGATTGGGAAGTTACAGAACTGAAGCTTCCAGTGAGGAGAAGGCATACAAACTGAAGGAAATAAACAGGATGCAGCAAATGTATCTAGGAGCAGTATTCGACGAAAATATGGGATGGGAGTAAGTAATGAAGCTTAATATAAGTTTAAGTAATGTCTGGTATATGAGTGTAATTAGAAAGTATAGAAAGGCAATTAGAGGAGATTGGCTGTCAATTAAGTGGATCTGGGATAAAGGCATATCCGTCTGAGGAAAGAAAGAAAGAAAAAAATTTACATATGGAATATAAATTTTTTTAGGGGAAGAGGAATGCTATGTAAGGACCCGTCCTTACATTAATTAATAAAAATTGTTAAATATTATGAGAATTTAACTGTAATACGAATAGTGGTTTTCTGATAAAAACAACATGGGTTAAGAAGCTCTGGAATTCAAAAATACCTTCCAGTCACTCCCTGTTTAGTTGTAGTTTGTTTGTATGGAAATTCTTTGACGAGTCAGTAAAAGTAAATAACCGTGACAAATCCCCATTAAGACAGGCAGATGCACCATAGTAAGGGCCAAGAGCACTTAAGTTGGCTCTCTTAGAAATTTCACGGTGGAACGCTAGTAGAGGTGGGCGACGTCACCAGGTGTGCGCGCGTGAGGTCACGGGAAGAGCTGTGACGTTTCTCAGTTAACCTGAACTTCCGCCTCTCGTTCTAGATGGTTCTCGTATATTCTAGGCCACGGAAGTTGGGAAGAAGACCCGCCCACGGAAGATGAGAGGAGACAAATGAGAGCACAGGAAAAGGGATGCGCAGATCTCCTATTGGCCAGGAAGAAAGTGGAGGGAATTTTGAGAGGGAGATTAGGAAGAAGTTTCCGTGGCATTCAGGGAGAAGCTTTCGTGGCATTCGGAAGAAGTTTCGGGGCATTCGGAAGAAGTTTTCGGAGGAGTCGGAAGAAGTTCTCGAAGCGGTCTGGAGAATGATTTGAATGAGTTGGAGAACGATACAAAGCAGAGCAGTAGTCTAATTTGGGTGATAGCTGCAGCCCTGAGGTAGATGGAAGCAATGATAGAAATTCTGCGTATCCCGACAGCCCGTAGGAATGTTCACCTGTAAGCATGGAAGCCGTAGCAAGGAAGAATCACATCCTGAAGATTATGTAGGCAAAGCCAGTCGAATGAGTGGTCGAACCATTGACCTACTAGACAACTCCTCTATCCACGGAAGAAGAAATGCTGACCGGTAAAGAGTATGCGACCCTGATTGATTCCAGCCGTGCAGTATCCGGTAGGGAGACACCATAAATCACCGAGATCCCCAAATGAGCGCCCCCGCATTCCAGTACCTGAATGACCGATATGAAAGGAAGCCGAGCAGAGAGGAAAGTTCCAGGCCAAACATGTAAGTGCTATAGAGTTTACCGAAATAGGTGTACCTAATTTATTAAGGAGAGGACTTTAGGAGAAATAAGTATATATAGTTAAGGAGGGAGATTTAAGCAATGAATATATGTATAAAAGTGTAATGTATTTAAGACGGACGTAGCCTATAATTTGAAGTGAAGCTCCTCATAATAATGCTTGCTGGAAGGAGAGGTTATAATAGATAATTGAGAATTGTTTAGGGTTGGGAAAGTTTTTTTTATATTATATATGAAGTTAAAGGTTGGAATTTTGAATTATTTATGAGTTGATTTGTGGAGAGTATTTCTGATTTGAGTAGGGGCTAATTAAAAGTGATATATATATAAAGGTATAGAGGATTAACGGTCCTGAAGGGTAATGTTAAATTGAATTGATTAATATTTCCTGTTAACCTGATTGCAGAAAGGGTGTCTAATTGAATAAATGCAATTTTTTTTTTTAAATTGAGACACGAACTCTGAAGGTTTTTGTGAGCCAGTTCATTGGCTGGTAGTTGTTGGTTTATTATACAGACTGTTCATAAGAAGAGTGGGAAGAATCTATGTAAAGTGTATGACACGACCTATTGAAGTCCCTGTAAAGAACATGAAGAGACACCATGTCATAATGAATAATAATGTGTATTAGAATAGGATATCAGATGATGAAACAATTGAGTTTGAACAAGATATTTACACATATAAAGGTTAATGAATTAACAAGTCACCAGCCAAATATAGTTTGACCAAATACTATTGCTAATTTCTGTATGATATGTTAATAAACATTGTTTTATTTTACATTCATGTGTTGGAGTCTGTCATTCCGAAACTCAGCCAATCCTGTGGAGA
Source organism: Mastigoproctus giganteus (assembly GCF_048544385.1). Taxonomy (NCBI): domain Eukaryota; kingdom Metazoa; phylum Arthropoda; class Arachnida; order Uropygi; family Thelyphonidae; genus Mastigoproctus; species Mastigoproctus giganteus. The sequence continues at coordinate 165,310,448 of NC_143581.1, read as the reverse complement.
AATACTTAAAATAATTAAGGTCCCCTACGAGTCAGGTAATCTTCTGAGAACAAACAAGTCAGATGCTAAGTGGGAGGATCGGACTACGGGGATATACATATAAAAAAGGGGATAAATTATAATAATTAAAATATAAAGAAAATTAGGGCAACCAAGAAAGACAATAATACCCCCCCCCACAAATAAAACCCACCCCACCCCCACAATTGGCGACCCAGCCAGGGATAAATAGAGATAGATTTTTTCAATCAGTTACCCTACCCCCCACAAATCCCTCCTGAAACCAATTATGCCCTCATAATTAACCTTAATGGTTCACTGAAAACTCTCGCCGACTCCTCCAAAATTACTGGATGTATACAATAAACTCCAGAAGCCTTATTTGTCTTTAGGCGCGATAGTTTTTCTAATAAACAATCATCTAATTTCAATATAGTTAATTTCATACTGTCCGGCCTTCCTCGCAGTTTCTTCTCACTGGGAAGCGTTTTCCATCAGTAAAATTTAAAGTACATCAGCAACACCAAAAAAGTTATCTACGACTTTTTCAGACCCATTATGCTAGGGTCAGATCGATTTATTTTCCTGTTTTCTTCGTATCCACATACATACAAAAAATCTTTCTCCCGGTCTTGCCAGCCTAGCCAGTGATTTATAATACTCAGCTCTTGCCAATCTAAATGGACACGTTTCACTCCTAATTTAGAAGTAAATTTTCTCCTCACAATACCCTTCTCTCAAATGGCCCAACTAATCTCTGCCTCCCTCCTCAGCTAAGAGCTATGGATATGGCTGTTGGAGTGTATAAATCCGGAGTATCCAATCTAATATTCTTACGCAGAACTACAAGTGTTAAAAGGTTTACAGCAAGAATAATGACTCTGATATATGAGAGACATATCACTGTTCCAATCCCAGTCTTCAACTGATGACATCGATGCGCGCGGTCCCAGACTGTGTCATCCAAGCTCAAGCGCTATCACCCAGCTAGGCTCAACACCGAATTGTTATTGATTTGTTTAAGTCTCTTAATCGCAGCACATACTGACACCATTTTGTTCAGACGGCGTCAGTATGTGCTGCGCTCTAAAGTCTTTGTCTGTAACCCCCTCAGTCTAACCAACCTAGTTGTCGATGGTTGTAGGATTTTAGACGCATATAATATCTGTAAATTGCATGTGTTCTGCGAGTTATTTGCTGTTTGCGAGACGAAAAACTTGAGTTTCCGGGAATAAAAAACAAACAAACATATTCTTTCCTGAGACTGATTAACTCAGCCACACTGTGAAAAATGCGCATAAAAATTCTTCGCGTCACTGAAGCGATTCTAAATCAGGTGTTTTCCACCCGGTATGGGAAGAACTGCGATTATACCAACTGTGCTACTCATGAGGGCAGCCAACGTAGTACATCGTTTAGCAGAGAACTACTATTATACTTAAAATTATTTGATATCTGAACGTGTGGCTTAATACCTCTTGAAACACCTCCAAATGCAATTAATAATGTAGTACGAATCCTCTTCTCTAAACTCCTAAAGAATTCTATGAAAATAATGCTAATTAACCAGAAATGTGGAGATCTAAATCGATTCTGCTCCCTGATAAATATTATTTTAATCACACAGAGGATTTTAAAACATAAAGTATTCCATATACATTTATTGTATTGTTTTTTATTTAAATTTCGACTTCTATTCTTCAGTGAATAACAGTTATATTCATATATTAAAAGCTATGCTCCTACTCCAGCATAATCCAAAAGAGTGCTCAGTTAAGGCACTGAAAAGTTTGTTCGCTCCAGGGATTTCTATGCAAAGAAACACGAGCAGTTGGTACAACCTCGCTAACAGAGGACCACAGTCAGCTCTGCGCCTTTCTTTGTATGATGTTAGGTAATACCTAACAAAAGATATCGATATAACAGAGCATATTAATTATTCTAGTTATAGTGCGCCAGTTAAAAGTCTTTACTGTATATCATGTGCCTGAACGAGTCAAAATGCTTGTTGTGCGGGCTCAAACCCCCTAATCGATCCGTCTGAGATCGGCTAACTGAAGCCCTGATTCAAGAGGTCCTTGAGAATTCTTCAGGTATACCATTAGATTCGAACTCAGATCTCACCACCCGAGAAACAAGTGGCGAACTCACTATACTGTCACGGAGGACTCCATACACAAGACGCTTACGGAGGGTTGCACAGCAGACGTTGTTTTTGAAGTGTGGTGTTCCCATCCATCATTTTGATCTATGTTTTGAAATCCAGTCATTTCTGACATGACGACAATACTGAGTTTGCGATTTCACGCAGCATTTCCTTTCGAATCTTGCTTACATCACGGCAAGCCAGTCGTTGCCCAGATCTTGGAGTAACTTCCTTTTTGTGATCTACCCGTTTTGTGCTTGTCGCTGTGGGTTTTCCAGCCGATACCTCGATTAAAAATCCCTGACATAGCCTTTACTAGGGACAGAAGATGATGAATTTATCACCCAACGGTACTTCAGGTGATGAATCCCACACTCAGCTATTTGGAAATTACTTTTCGCCATTTCTATTTTCTTCTTTCAATTTGCAGGAAAGGAACTTAATAATCTCCTTTTCACAAATCAAATTCATGTCTATGAGTTCGCACAGACATGAATTTGCCCTTGCAAACTGCTTTCCTCATAGCAAAGTTTTGAGAGAGACCTGCATCAAGAGATAAAAGAATTCCTGGAATAGGTTTTGGTGGCTATTCCTTTACTGCAACAGCATCTTCGGTGTGTTTATTAACTTAAGGTTAGAAGTAAAGAAATCAAGTTACGCTCACCGTAAACCGAATTAAATTTAGTAATAAGGTTGGTCACTGCAATGGTAAAACAGGTATTGAGCAGTTACGTGGAAAATATCGAGGCAACCGTAATAAACAGATATCAAATAGAAAACAATTTTATTTTGAAATTTTTTCATCTGCTGGATAGATTCTCCGTATCTATTCTACAAGCAGAAAATTCACTTTATGACTTTGCTGAGTGATCACTAGAATGACGTCGACCTCTACTTGATTTCGGAGATTAAAGATGGCACAGTCGATGCCTTAATCCCAGTAGAGACAACGATACAGAAAATACTCTTATCATTAAAGGAGCATGTTCCCTCCTAAGTAATGTGCATATTATTATATTTTCATTCATCTTGATTGAATTACAATTATATATATCAGTAGTTGAAGCTTGGTGGAATAAATATTTTGCTTTCTTTAATGTTTCGCAGATCCTCTGTTGCATTAAAATATATTTATATTATATATTTTAGTCTCTTTTTAAGTCTTGCATAGCAAAATCAATATTCCGATTCTTGTAAAAAAAAAGGAGTTATGCCTGAGAGGAGTTAGTCAAGAAATGTGTAAACCATCATAGCTTTCAGCCGTGAGACTTTATTTAATAATACTTCCATTAGAAGTTTGAATTCTTTTAAAGTAATTTGTATTTAATCCCTATCTTTTCTAGATATCATTATTCGGCAGGTTATTAAACTCTTAAGAAACCAGGAATTGCAAAAAATTAGAATGTACACATAAAAATGGAAAATAAAATACACAAAAAATAGTTAAGCTCAACAAGTTTTTGCTAGTCTAAGTAGAAATGCAGTGTATTCCACTCAAATGGTTATTAACTTTTTAATTCAGAAATAGAAGGAATTTTATAAATTTTGTTTCATTCTAAATACTTCGATATTTTCTTTAAAACATTTAATCGCCGTGTTTTCGGACAAAACATTCTTCCATCCACACATTCAGCACTGGGAGTTCATTCCCATTTTCTAGATTTAGCGTTTATATGGAGGAAAGACATAAAATTAGAAAAAAATAGCTACCACTGTCTCTTTTTAACTGTGTGAAAAAAGGCACAGTACCTCCATCTTTTTATGAGCTTCGAAAGTCTTCATCGGAACGGCCGAGCCCTGTTTACTCCTAAATGGACCATGACCCGATGGAATTAAAAACTTGGTTGTAGTTCCGTGCATCTCTCTCTCTCTGCATATGCACGAACCAGATCGATTTATTTTCTTATGATATACAAATAAACTTGCTTCTTAAAATGGAAATTCCGGCTGCTAATTATATTTCATAAATTTAGAAACTATTGAAGATTGTTTCTTTATAGTAAAACCTCATGAGATTTTAATAGTCTTTTTGCAAAACTGCAATACATGAATGATAGCAAATCTAATCCTCTAATTACACCAGGGTTGTAATTTAAGGCAGGAATTTTTACATTAGACTTTTTGTCTGTTAAGTGATGTATTTCGCTTTCGGAATCAAAACACACGTGTTTAGAAGTCAATATATAATATAATACCGTCACTCTAGGCAAAATATTTTTGATTTTAATTTAGAAATTTTAAACGAGTATTTATTATAATTTTACTACAGATATTTTCCCATTTTTTACTGTGTTTTATATAAGTAAATCTTTTGTCGTTGGCTAATATCATGTTACCATGTTATCGGTAAGAAACTCGAAACTCTTTTTGCTCAAAAAACGTAAATAAATCGAAGGCGTTTTACCAGATTATGACAAAAGTTAGTGAAACGAGACATTCGTTTTTAATGTGGCTTAATGATGTAAAAAGGCTGGACAAATATCGATTGAAATTAACGATTTATGCAAATTATTTCATGAGTGACCAAAGCCGATAATTCGCCATACATGAAGCACGAGTAGAAATGTATGCCTAGTGGGCCACTTTCCAGCAGCCCCAATGGAGGAGAGGGTAGGTATCGCCTGTAAGCTTAATATATGGAATATTAGCGGTTAGTGGGAGTACCTGAATCCTGTTGGAGGTTGCGTTAATTATAATAAGCATTAAGGCAGCTAGGGTCATGAGGAATTCGTCATATTGACTCTGTAAATTGCGTGTAGTTCGCTGTTCTTTGTGGGATGAAAAACCAAAGATTCCAGGAGGTGAACCAAAACCACCTTTTGGTTGTTTTTTTCTCCGTATGACAGTCTTTTTTTGTCATTTTTCGTGATATTCTACTTTATTGAAGTATAAAGTATGTTAAATGTAGTTAAAACAAAGCTATTTATTGTAATTTCGAAATGACAAGCTGAGAAGCAAATTTTTACTGCGCACGTGAATTTTATTTAATAAAAGTGACATATGCATTTCGGCTCACAATCCTACAGTTACTATTTTAAACACTGTTCGGGTTTCTAAGCTTGCCCAACCCTGGTTATCAAATATGTATATCACATGCATTGCTTTATCTGAAAGTTATTCTTTTTCTTCAATAAATCGCATTAACGAATACTTTTTCTTCTGTGTGATAAATTAAATGTCTCCTTCGCAAATAATACTTTTACTACATTAAAAGCTTAAGTATACTCCTATTTCAGATTTAGTGCACACTCTAAGAGTAACATCAAATGCATTAGTTAGATATGGCCTTGTTATATTTCATTTCAAATTTGTAATTTGGATTAGTAATTATTTATAAAGAGAAAGATGTTTAAGTAAATCGCTGTGTGCGCCTTTTCTTTCCTGATAGCATTCTGTAGTTTTGCTAATCGAGAAATAATTACCGAACGGCTAGAATGTAAATGCCTTTTGCATCCGGGAGGTTCTGCTATCGAAATAAATGTTCCAAACAGGTTTTGTTTTTTGCAAGAATTAATCTTTATACATTACATTTCCGACAATTCCCTAAAGCAACTTTTTCCTACTTATATCACGAATAGTATAAACCATATTTGAGAGAACCATATATATTATATTTACGTAAATGAATTTTCTGTTTACTCAGTTAAATTACCTCTCTGCAGCATACCATAAAACTCATATTTCATTAAAGAAAAATACCTAAATTGACTAAAGACTTAAAAGAATATGTGTAGAAAAATAGAAAGAACAATTAATGAATTGTAAAGGGAAAAATGATATATTATTATGGTTTCGTCTCGTAAACACGTCACATTGCTTTAGAAAGTAAATTGAAAATAATAAGAAATACGATACAATTCGTTCAAATGGAAAAGTTAAAGTATATTACACAAGAGGCTGCACACGAGTATTCGTCTGAATATTCAGAGTAGAGAGCAGCAGAAAATTAATAAACAAGAATTTTCCTTTTCAATAGGAAAGAAAGAAAGTATGCGCTTTCCTAGGTAAATAAGCATGAACAAATTCGACTGCTATTAATAGGTTATATATTTCTTTAAAGTTCGTCCGTCTCTTTAACCGCACCCGTCAAACACTGCGATAGTGTTTGCCAGTCCAGTTTCCACTATTTACCTAATAATAGGTTGTTTACTTACACAAATAATGCAATATCTGATGTACCCTGAGGTTACACCACCGCAGTGCACGACGGGTACGTAAAACCGTTGATTTCAACGAACCCTCAGGTGACGTAATTAACACTCGGTGTTTTTTGTCTTAGGTTTTTCCTTTTTAACTGTAATTACCAAATCCAGTTTCACAGACAGGATAAACTAGAAGGACCTAAAAATCAATAGTAATCTCCTTACATCCCTTTAAGAGAAATAAAACTCCACTCAAAGCAGCTAAGAAATCATTCTGTTTCAAAATTATACATAGAGCATAATAAATTACTGTATTTTTAGATATACGAAGAATATTTCCATCACTGCTGTGCGAGACTAATGTATTGCGGTCTATGCATATATATTTACTATCAGAATTGAAATAAAATAAGCAGTCGAAGCTACTTCTATGTTGTTGCAGTTTATTGTTGTTTTTTCGACTCCAAAATCAATGATAACAATTTTAAAATGACTGAAAGTGCCAATTATGTAATTGTGGAATGGTGCAAATTTGAATCTCTGAAGTTAGCAATACTGTACATTGCCACGAGAGCACTAATAGTTTAAATGCTATGCTAGTAAAAGCTGATAACACGCTACGTTACTCGTCAACGTTTATTTATTGTAGAGAGAAAGAGAATGCACTAAAAGTTACTCGAACGAGAATGTAGCTATACCGACGTACAGTAGTGTAATGCAGGGAAGCCACATTTAGGTTATTTACAAAATGAAATAACGCTGTTCCAGCGTGTGATTTTGGAACTCGCAGACTTAAGCGATTTAGCTAGCCTATAAGTAATTAGGTTAGTATTTACACAACAGAAACGAACAATGACAACAAGCAATACTTTCATTGCGATTTTTACTTATCATAAAGGGACCGCAATATGAATAATTGTATCGATCATGACTGGAATCCATTCTCAAATTACATCTGCTGATCGCAAAAGAGGTGTGCTTTAACTTGTAAACCAGCACTTTACTATTATGCAAGTATTAATATAATAATATGAATTTATAATGCAAAATATATAGAAATTTGGTTAATGGTAGTGATCTACCTATTTAACTGTTCCACACTTATTTGCAGTGAGCAACATCTGATGGAGTATTTTGGAAATAAGGACTGTCTCTGAATATTGAGGTTAAATATTTCAATACTTCTTCTTTAGGCATATTAAAAATTTATCAAAATCGAAAGTATTACTGCAATGCGTGGAGGAAGGATCATTACACTTGCAAGTGTTTTTCAGAAAAATGAAAATCGCCCGAATAGTTTTATATAGTACGAAATATATTTTGTGTATATTGTAAGACACTTGCGACACTTTTGCTAAGTTTAGATGGCAATACTTACTTCTATCATAATATTCCTACATATATCTGTTTGCAGTTTTAAAAAGCTTTTATTCTGACTACTCTTGTAATATGAAACAAGCATATAGCGATTGCTGGTGTTTCATACCATTATGCAACATCATTGCAACTAACTGTATTGCAGCGCATATATGACATTTTATTAAACTTGGCTTTTCATAGACAAAAAACATCTTAGTTTTATTATACTATTTATTAGAAAGGATTTTCAGAGGATTCGCGAGACGTCATCCATTATTAATACATAAGAAACCAGAATTTCTTATTTTGTCACCATCAGTTTTGAAAATGCGAAGCCACTTTCATGACCTGCGTGTGATCTGATTTTCTCTAAATTGATTGGGCTAAAGTGTTGGCCTTTCAAAGGAATACACTAACCTCAAATATTATATAAAGCCGTTATTGGTATATCAGTTATTTTAAGCTCATTTTTTCTTTTAGAAATATAATACAGAATACAGAAAACGATTGAAACTAAGCAAGCAATGAATTTATGCACGAATGGTAGGCCGTTTGTTGTTCATTTATTTCTTTACGTTTAAATTTATTAATAAATAATATGATTTATACATAAATTATCTACTGTATTATGTATTATGTTGTGTATGTTATCTTCGGAATTAGTTTTTCACAAATGTGATTTAAAAATGTTTCTGAATTGAAAATCCGTCTTCTATCGCTAAACTACATGCATTATAGTTCGTATTTTCCATTAAATTATGAAAGGATTATGGCGTTCAGAAAAATCAACCGCATGAATTCATAGGGTCTTAATTATGTTGAATGACTAAGTAAGTATTTTTATATCGATGTTAAAGTGTTCATATTTTATTTAAGGAAGTTATTTTTCTTGGTTTACCACACAAACTTCGGAGAACGTTTAGAGGGCATCGCTTTTTTCTGTCTTAAACTTTTCAAGTAATTTAGCCTTCAGTTTCCTTAGACCTAATTTTGTCAACGTTTTCAAAACTTTGTAACAGCAGGTCTCTCTCTCTCTCTCTCTCTCTCTCTCTCTCTCTGTCTCGCTGGTTCTCTGTCTTTCTTACCCCCCCCCCCTCTTCTGCTTGGGAAGACCAAACCTCATTAAGTTGATGTAACAGCAGATTTTGCACAGCTGGTCATATCTTTGTCATCATTTCCTATCACCACCTCATCAATTTCCCATTCAAAGGTGGCTAAAGCCGATAGATTCCTCCACTCGGCGAGTTTCATGTGCTTTGCGTTTATTATTCAGTAGAAGCAAAGGAATGGCGTGACCTGAAGCCAGTATGGCTTTGCAGTCAGAGAATTGGCACACAGCCAAGAATTGTGACGCTCTAGCTAGCTCCCCATGCCTTCATGAAGTACTACTGGGTGCAACTACATCGTTTTCCAGAAAACACCATTAAGAAAATAGAGTAATATGTTCTTGTAAATGATTCTTCAATAATTGCGGCAAGTGTTTGCATCGAAGAACAATCAAAGTAATAGATAAAATTCACCTCGCAAATTCGCTCTAATTGTACAGCTTCTAGCTGATTAAAACCCATCATAAAAATATAAACGACTTCCACTATGCATGTGCTACCGTTGGTTATCAATATCGCTTTTTACGAAAAAATATATATATTGAAGCTACTACGATGTCCTGTTCTTTCTTTTGAATAAAATATATCGTAGAATGCAGTTTACATTCAGTTGTGCCCAAAGAAAAGAACCTGCACTGTGGAGGAAAGGTTTCTCATATATTTCATCTCATATAATGAATGAATATGTTCTGAAATAATTCAGCTGTTATTCTGAAATTACCCCTCAAATTTTGAATTTTGATTCGACTACGATTATGTATCCATTTAGTGTTAGCTAAAGGTTTAATTTTGGCTTGAATGAAAACTATATACATTTCTTATTCTATATCTGAGCAAAGCTTTCTTTTTCGGCATAGGAAAACCGCTGTCTTCTCCGTGTTAAAAGCCTAAGACCATCATTCTGAGTTCACTTACTAATGTGATTACAAAGTTTCTATAAACAAAAGTCAACACAAGTCTTTATTTTCGGAATATTAAACATTAATCATAAATTAAAAAATTAAAAAAAAACATAAAAAATAAACTGAAATAAACCTCTAAAAGGAAAACATGGAATTGGAAATTTTTCAGAGAATCTGCGAATTCAGCTCATCTACAGAATTCTTATGAACTTTACTATAAATTAAAATCATATCGGTTAAATCAGTAAACAGTTTTGTAGTGTTTCCTGTAATAGTTTAACAAATGCCGTTCTGTATACAACGTGGAACACGAAAGTAAAGTGACAGACATCTTGATACTGCTAGTATATACTCTGACACATTAGTTACTTACAATTGAATAATTTGTGTGGTTCATGTAGTGGAACAACACTGCTTATGTCGGTGCTGGCACGAGTGTACAGTTTAAATCCCGTTTGACACAGTCATATTTTTTGAAATAAACGCTTTTGAGACATGTTTATTTGGAACTTTATTTTCTTCTTTTTGATGTAGAGTATGCTACTACTTGCAAGGCAATATTATTAAGTTCAGATGCAAAGTGTAGCGCTTATGACCGAACTTCTTTATTGAAAAGACCGAGAGAAAAAGAGTTCAATATACTTTAAAAACTTAGTTCAAACAGGAAACGTTTTACAAAATGGAAAGATGTACACAAAGGCCATAGGCCATATTTGTAAAGACCTTGACACACACTTCAAATCGTCTTGTTGTGTTATAAGCTTTTTTCAAAGTTGCGAAAGACCGATATTAAATGTTTAGACCTTTAACGAAAGGATATACATCTTCTAAAACTGCATTTTATATTCGTAAGAGAGGCATTAATCTCTAGAAATCATAAAGTCTTGCATTAACCCTTCTTTTCAGAACTTTACAGAAGTAGTCTTAAACCGTTTGGACCGTAGTTTTTCGGATCTGTCATGTCTCTGCGTGGTTTCTGGAAACCCATGACGATTTCTTTCAACAGAAAGCAGCAGATTGCCCTTTGATGTATGTCCAGTGAAAGTGTAGTAAGGTTTCAGGTGATGCCGTTGGAAATGTTCAGAACATAAAAACGCACACTACATCAACAAAGGTTTTAACGAAAAAATTGATAAGGTCTAATCCTACCTTTCGTCCCAATGACAGACAGCGTCTATCCCACATTTGACTACATTTTTGAAAGAGGTAGAAGGGGCTTGTGCCCAATTATTCTCTGAGCAGTGACCAGTTCAGCAATAGAAGATGAATATATTGGTGGCTTCATGATCCATCATTCCAGGTCATCTCAAGTGTTCAGTAGGATTGGGGTTTGCAATCTTTACCAACTGTAGTGTAGTTTTTCTATTTCCACTAGAACTGACATAGCGTGGACGTCATAGAAATGTCCATTACGTCAATGTACAACTCGGCATTGACGGTTTTTGACACGATCAAAGGTACGCATCCGAACCATGAGCTGCATCCCCACACCACGATCAAGTTTTGTAACCTCTTCCGAACTTCACTGTATATCCATTACCTATGGACATCTACAGCTCCAAAGTTCGTGCTTTCTAAAGATCGCTGGGTTGACCACTCTCTTCAGGGATCGGTGATTCCGATGTGTGAGCTGTTTTCGCCTCTTAATGTTTACGCACGTAGATTGCCCTCGCTCTTCAATCTTTTCATTATATCAGCAGTTTTTGATTTTGATTTCTGATAAGGAATTCGACGATTAAGCCTTATTGAAAGTCTCCAAGTACACTGCAACGATTCATTCTACTTGTTTGCGATATCTCTACTATTATTTACAATGGAAGTGAATACAAAAAAAAACTATCATACTTGGGTCACCCGGAAAGTTATTTCAACTACCCGCATGTATTATCTCTGCAAATTGCGTGTACTCTGGTAGATACGCTTCTTTTTTTGGATGAGAAACTGGAGTTTCTGGGAGAAAAATCATGCTATCAATGCCTGAGACCGACTAACTCAGCCACGTGAAAAAGATCCATAAAAATTCCTCACGTCATCGGCGGGATTCGAAATCAGGTCTTCGCTGTCCTCGCCCTGTTTGGGGAGGACAGCGATCCTGCCAACTGTACTACCCACGAAGGTAGTTTTTCGCAGCTCACCCTGAGGACTGCGACTACGAATACAGAATTATGAGCACAGAGGCCCCGAAGATAGGATTGCAGTCTTCATTTATGATAAAAAGAAGAAGTGTTTGGATATGCTATTGTTTAATAGCAATTCAATTGGAAAAAATAAAAGAGCAGTTCCTTAATTTATATTATTTTAAGGCAACTAATTATTTTAAATAAAAACATCTTATCAAAAACGAATTTTCCTTAGAGAGAACAGATATGTAAGAAATGATATTAAATCGATTTCCTCACCGGTAGCTTTGGTTTGAGCCGTGATTATAAAAGAAAGACCGAAGATTGAAATATATTTGATTTTCGCGTTGAGTTTCAAATCAAGATTAAGCAGTTACTGGCAACTTTACCAATATCCAGAAAAATCAATATTTATCCCGAATCGCTGTATAATCCCAGCATCCCTCAGAACAGGACATTTAATAAGCCTGCTCCCCGGCCAAACAACCTTTGTAACCGCATATAACAGTCTTAAACAACGCACCAACAATTCACTTTATTGTAGCCTGCTCCATCTCAACAGGATCTTAGTAATTGATGGATTGGTATCAGGGGAACTATTGAATGTCTACTCCGTTTCCCTCACTTAACCGTTTGTTGATTCGTTTGTGGTCGTATCTAAAAGATAAGATGCTTTTAAAGAAGTGCTTAAGTTGTAAAACGTCAACAGCATCCCACTAGACTAATTTCAAGTCGGTTATTAATCATTTCTTTAGCAGTGTCAAGAATGTACTGATGTTGATAGACGTTAATAGTTTTCTACTTCGCTAATCCACGTTGGAATACGTCTGTAATTTACTCCTTTAAACTTGGAACTTTACCAAGAAACGTTCTGGAAATGAGAATTTTATCACACTCACACAACAGCTTCATATAACCAATTTCTATTGTTTGGCCAATATCATCAAAATTAATTGTATATCTGAGAAATTCACCGGTGGGTACACCGATAACGTATTTAATTATTAACGCTAAAATTTTAGACATTATTGATTTAAAGTTCAGCACGAGTAATTTTAATACCGCATTTTATCACGAGAGATATTCAAAAATATCGATTAATACGTTACGCGAGCGTTATATTGCTATGGAATGACGTAATAATTGAGGCATCCATTCTCGAGAGATATTAACTCCAATCAACGAAATGGATGTTGTATGTAGAAGCTAAATTAATATCAAGGGTTTAATATTTAATAAAATGCCCACACATCTATTAGGTCTCGGAAGCAATCAAGCATGGAAATGTGTTTGCCTTCCAGACGAAGCTGCAATACCGCACGGTCTATATTTTGTGATATGTGAGCGAACGAGCACAGCCATCAGTTCTGCAACATTAGGTCAACAAGACCATATATTAGATGCAGCAGCGAAGTATCGTGTTTCCCCTCTCCCCTTAAGTGTTACACTGAGTGGATGTCCAGGACCTTAACTACGTAGACGCGGCATTCTCTTACACTTCCAGCGTAGTCGTAAGAGATGTCATATTCGAGCAAAGTGTGTTTTTTAGGTGTTTTAATGTATCAAACAGACTCTGGGCAAAGAGTCAACGGACTTCCGCTAGGAGTGCTACATTTCTATAAGAGCTTTCTTTCCCTGTCACACACAGCAGAATTACTGGGTTTGCCACATGCTAACGATGCATTTAATCATCCACTACTGCTTTTATCAGTCTAGGTTCCATCTGCGTTTCTGTCCAATATTTTGAAGAAGAAGAAGAAAGAAAAAAAAAGGCCTCCGCTCGAACTTTATATTGAAAAGAAAAATTTTACGTTGCTTCTTTCCTGCCTAGGAGTATTGCCCCTTTAAAACATACTTCCAAGGACGACTAGTCAGTGCAGCACTGGAGAGTTTATAAAAAAGCAAAAGAATCCTGAAAAAAATTCTAGATAGAACCTTACGATCTTTATTAAACTCAATGGGGATTAGTATGTACATTGGCATACTGTACTACAGCTGAGAGTACAGCATTCATCTCGATATATATAAAAATTAAAATTGAATAGACTTAACATCAAAGGAAGAAGAAAAGCATGCATATAAATAGTAATTTAATTTTAGAACCGAATACAACGCATTTACTTTAATTTTTTGTCTCGGTTTACAGCCTGCTGGGTTGTTTAGAATGAAGCAGTTGACATTGGACACTTTAGAGTCAGTATTATACCAGAATATTACGTGCATTTTATGTTGGGTCCCCTGTTCATAGAATGATAATCACAACTTTGAGAAAAAAAAATAACTCCTGCACGGTCCTGACTCCATTAACTCCATTATGATAAAAAGCCTGTATAAACGACTCCCATCTTAAACAGAATTGAATCAGCCCTTTTAATGCAATGGGTAGGGTCGCTAATTCTCTGTAACCTTGTGGAAAAGGCGCAGGATCGATTTCCATCATCGATGAAAGTTGAGAAGGAATTCCCCATGGCCACCACCCATACACAAGTGTATAATTTATTTCTTTATTAAATAGGCTAACATTTTAGTTTTGTTGTGGATATCCAAGACAGTTTATAACGAACTTAAGGTATTAGACAATTTGCTAACTGATATAATTAGCCAAGCAGTACCTGCTTAGATATCAGATAATTTTAAGTCTTGTATTGTTATAAATTTGGCAAATTGGTGTATTTATATTTGTAAAATTCTGACCATGAAGTAAAGGCTTCCATTTTAGGAAATTAACCAAAAGCACATATTTTTCAAGACGTTGTTAAGATTTAATAACGCTGCTATTCTAAACTATGTGTTTGCTTTAGCTAGTAAAAAGTACAGAACAGCTTTTCTAGGTCTTAAAATTAGTGTTAAAAAGCAGAAGGCTCTTTGCGATCCTACCCTTCAGTCATACAAGGATTAATAGCATTGGAAAAAAATCAGCCGGAAAGGCCGTGAAAAACTATCGACGTTATCACGTTGGCAGTCCGGCTAAATGCCTTTGGAAAAGAGAGACGTCGAAGCTTGCCACAGACTACCCATAAGGACCGACCGTTGGAGTGCGAGCGACATCATTACCCGTTTTGTGAACAAGAAAACAAAGCCCTCATCACCAAGTCTAAGCAAAAAAAAAAAGATAAATACAAAGGATCAAGGCTGCTTTTCTTTTCCTGAAACTCGCGCTCTGTGTACATAAAGGAGGAGCTGTTCTGAAGTTCTGTTAAAAATGAAATGGGATGAAAATGCTTGTGCACTAAAAATAGCAAAATCCAACCCATAAAGGAAGAAACAAGAAGAATTATATGCATTGGGAGTGCAAACTATTTCAAGAGGGCACCGAAGATTTCTTATAAATTATGCAAATTGATCTTTTACTATTTATAGCCTTGGTTCTCAAGGTGGATGCTGGGGCGCAGTAATTTTCTCAATAATATTAAGCCTTTTTTATTTACATCGGTCATAAGACAAAAGGAAACCACATAAGAACAATGTTAAGAACTACAGTTTGACAAAAAATAATTTTAGTTTAGAGTATATTAAATACAGTGCTTATCCACTTTATTAGAACCATAAGCTAATAGCGAGCTGGACCACCTTAGCTGTTTCATTGCTCCGACACGATGTGGCATAGAGTCAACAAGGTGTTGAAAAGTGACAGGAGGAATACAGGATCCAAACGTATCCTCAATTCCTGCACTGAAATGGGAAGAGGATGGTGCTGATGAATACGTCTTTCCAGTTCATCTCACAGATGCTCAATGGGATTGAGATTTGCGGATTTTTGGTGACCAAGTCCTGTCAATGAAGGGTAAATATGAAACATTGCAAGACGTTTAGAGAAATCGGAGGACCAATGCTATGCCACAAAAACATACCCCATACCATTAGACCTCCTCTAGAAGCCTGTACTTTCGGTACAAAACAGAATGGTGCCACTAATTCACGTGGTTTACTCCATATTTGTGGGAGATTTGTGTATTATTCTTCAAGAAGCCATCAGTTGTTCGTAAAGGTCACCTACTCCCGTAGTACATTTGTAGAGTTCTTCGATTGGTACGGATACAGACTCCTTATGATGTTCGTACATTAAACAATTAAAACGTCCAACCAGTTTCAGTCAAAACATAACGCTGCTGTGAGTCAGGCCAGAGCTTGAAAAAATTGACAACGTAGACGAAATGTGCTATCAACATGGAGGAGCAATATCTCATAACGGGCAAGAGACGGTAGGAGTATTTTACACCAGATCTCTTCAGCCAGTTCATTTCTCGCTTTGAAGATGGGCAACGGCCGCCTCATTCCATTGATCTTACGACCCCTGACTTCTGTTGTTGGAGATACTCAAGAGCCGTGTGTACACAACTAAGCCACAAATTATTGAAGAGTTAAAGACTTGTATTCGTGAAGAAATTGCTGGAATAAATGAAGAAATTATTCCAATATCACGTTGAATTTCATTAGATAAATAAAATGAGTTTGTTCTGCGTTTTTTGTTTCAATAAAATGTTTACTCTCAATATATCTCAGTTGTTTCTGAAGAACCTTGTGTAACTCCAAAAAAACGTGTTGCTATTTAGGCCATTTTCCACTTAGGCCTTTTTGCGCCAATGTGTATTTTTTCTGTACAAATGTGTGTTCACTGGCCGACTAGCTTATTGTGCGGACTGAAAAATCCGTAGGAAACTTGCGGAGAAAATCCTACCCCCTCTGTCTGAGATCGGCTAATTACAACTTCGATGGAAGAGACCTTTAGAAATTCTTCCACTCACAGATGGGAATTGAACAAATACCTCTTCAAATGAGTGACACGTGGAGAAACCAGTCTACTGTTGCCGAGACGCTACGTTGGATAATACTGCAACAGATTTATCAGGCCACTATCTCGTTATCGAGTCCAGCTACATGCCACATATCAACAAAGTAAAACGACAGATAAACATTCAAAATAAATTTGCAGCTCATCTCTGAACAGCCATATAGGAGAGAACAGTATTTGCTGAAGAAACCAGTTACGCATTCCTGGATAGCGTATTTGTCGTGCGGCAGTTGGATTCGACCATACGAATTTCGAATGCGAGGAATTCTTTACATTCACGATAACAAATGGGGCAAGGCCAGCATAAATCACACAGACTCTAATAGAAAATAGAATGGAACTAGGAAATAAGTACAGTTACAAGACATGAATTTTTAAAGTAATAGAAAATAACGAAATTTTCAATTAATATTAAAGGAAATTCATTTTCTAAATGAACAACAGACCACCTAAGCGTCACCAGAAATGTCCTAGAATATTTATAAAGAATCTGGTTGAAATCCATAAACAAAGGTAGCCTCTTCAAGCTTAATAAATATAATCAGTTCAACAAAAGCCATGCCGATCTGCAGTCAACAGGACTGTGTTTATTTAACCTTGAGATAAATCCCCTTTTTAATCTTCAATTTAATTCTGTAAGCTCGAGAATAGAATATCAAACCAAAACTCACATACATTTATATGATATATATTTCATTGTTCCCTTTTTGTTTGAGTGTTCCGTGACATCAGTCCACAACGTCAATTACTCCAAAAGGCAAATTTTATTCTAGAATAATGTGAGTTTAATAATTGGTACTTTCATCTCCACAGTACGTTTTATTGAAACAGTATATTAAAGAGAATCCACACAGATGTTTAAGTAATCAAGAAAATTTACATTCAGTGAGCGCTTGAGTTATAGCCACCAAACTATTTGCCAAAGGAAACGTTTTAATAAAACAATTACGAGCCTTCTACACACGTCTAAACTTATATAAAGCCATACACTATTAATTAAAGAAACAATTTCAGGTAAGCATTTTCATTTCACTTGACAAGAGAGTCGGGAAATTAAATTAACTGAATGCTAATTTAATTCCCCGACAACATTATTTCATTATAATATTCGTATCCTTCTTTCTGGAATTGCAAATCATAAAAGGAAAGCCTAATAGTTTCATTGACGTATTTTTTATGTTTATTTGGGATGTATGTACATAGAAAATGGAAGTACCAATTTTTGCTCTTTCCCCTTAAGTGGGAATTATTCTAGGATTTCTTTCCTAAGATAATACATAACGTCTAAATACAGGTATTTTCAGATTCAAAGTGGTCTTAATGCGTGGTCAGCAATGGCGTAATTTTTTTTAAAGAGAACTTCAAATGTTCTTTAAAAAATTGCAAGGGTACCCTGTACGCACGAAAGATGTATCATTTTATGTAAAAACATCTTTGACGAAAATCAAAACCGCTTAAATTTTTAAAATCGAACAGCTAGAACCAAAGTTATGAACGATTTAACGGTTTATGCTGACGCCCCGCTACTACCTAACCAGCGTTAGTGACTGAGTTAGCGTTATTTAGGAAGTGACGTAATTTTCACCACTTCCGTCTCGCGATTTTGTTACCAATCCGTTTTACTTCAGTCGAAAAACGCAGTAAGTGCCGCCAAAGATGTTTTCGCATCAAAAATCATGAGCTTAAAAATTCATACACTGAATTAAAGATTAAATACTTCAGGGTAAAAAACCATAAAAATAGAAGAGAAAATGTAGACTATTTGCTGTTTTAATTTACCACTGACTTATATTATTTCTAAGTTTCAGAAACAGCAGGTAGTATACGCGATATCGAATATCAACCCACCCGCTCCATATTGACAACTTACTTTAGAAATATACCTTGACACCCTCCTAACATTTGGTCCCAATAGGAGAGTGATACGTTCTACACTTTTTTGAGTGGCTGAAGAAAAAGTTTCGTAAACACCACATCGGTAGACGAGGTGAATTTCCACTATACTTCAGATCACCAGACTTGTCTTCTTTGGACTTCTTCCTCTGGGGATTGTCAAAGAATCCTAAACCTATCCATGATATACGTCAGTTGCGAAGCGAAAGGATTCGATCATCAAACTTTTTTTGAAAATACCGTCACTAGTATTGATCAGAAAAACACTGCAAAGATTGCAGCGCAAACTTCTTAATGCAAGAGCGCAAATGTAGAGGAAAGAGCCTATTCCGAACACGCAATCGAACTGAAATAAAATGTTTTCTCTGTACTTTTGTCCATCTTTTTATGCATGATAAAAATGCGTTGGTAATTTTTCTTTTCTTTTATATTTAAAGAACACTGTTTATACACAAACGATTCGGAGATAATTCTCAGGTTATTAAAACTAGCGAAAGATAAAAATGTCCGATTTTTATCAGGAATAATTACATCGTGTTAAATTACTGCAAGAGCATATTTGTAAAAAAAAAATTATCGCGATTTGCAATTTTAGACCAAGTGGGACATGATGACATATTTATATAATTAAATAAATAAAATGTTGTTTTATTACTGAGCTTTAAACTTTATTTATTGCAATAAATTACCTAAAATATTATAATAAATAAATTAAATTATATCTGAATCACTCCTGCGAAACATCGGCTTTTTTTGTGAGTACCCACTATCTGTTAAAGTACCATCACAATACCTCCAAGTTAAGCCTACGTTACGTACAATATGCAGTATCTCACATTCCAGTTGTCGTGGGTAGTCTTATTTCTGGTTACCGTAAAAGTTTATGATGATTCATTACAGCGAGGTGGAACATTCACCACGCAGACATCAAATACCACTATCATGAATCACAATCATCTCCACAGAAAGGACTGCTTTCGGTACATCTGGATAGGAACTTGTGCATTGTACATAATGAAGGATTTCATGAAGCAGGCGAAAACAGACACCCCCTCCAGTATACACACCCATTTCGAAACGTGCTAACCGAACCGGTTGAAAAAAAATATATAAACACGTACTTAAAATCTCAAATGAAAAGTCCTGAAGTTTCTGCCCATCCTCGGGTCACTGAAGATTACATTTTTGCAAATTTCTTTTCAGAACGAAATGTCCTTTGCATTTGAGATACAGGAACCGTCAAGCAGTAGAACAGTCGTGAAAACGCTATGAAATTTAATACTCTTGTAAATAAATATTTCTGGGAATATAATCGGCTAGTGGTTAAATGCTGTGAAACAGAGCAGGAAATATAAACAAGAGTTAATGAATTCTAGATCTACACTGTTATTTTAGAAGGAAAACAGTAGAGCTTTTATGGACTTTTTATTCAAATTTTATCAAAGGAAAGAAGCTGGTAGGTGAAGATAAGGAAGAACGTTATATTAAACTCTTGATGTGAAAATAAGTGGAGTCAGAAAGCAGTCTTTAACTTTGCAAACAAGCTGAAAACAACCACAGTTAAAAGGTATCGTATAAAAATTTTATCCTTAAATATATAAATAAAATTATTTTATAAAATAGAAGAAAGAGTCTGTGTAATGGAATCTAAACACTAATGCTTTAAATATGTTGAAACTAATTTCCACTATATTGCAGATACAAATCTTGTCTTCTTTAGATTCTCTCCTATGGGTTTATCAAAGAATTTCCCACTCCTCACAGCTTTAGTTGCTTTGGCACAGAAAAGTTGTGGAAAAAGAATAATTGAGGCTATAGAAGAGTCGGTATATTTGTCCGTAAATTGGCATAAAAGTGGTTTTGCGGATTCATTTTCCTCCTCCACGAATGAATCAAGTATCTCTGATTGTGGTTATTTATTTATTTCTATCAATATACATTCATTGTGGTTGTGGCTGAGCGATGTAATTTCTTGCCAATGGAAAGAACGGGTGATCATTTTTACAGATCTTGGAAGCTCTGCGCAATCCACATTTTGTGTAAATGGGGATTACACTGAAAGCTGTTTGAGCATTCTCCAACCATTCAATATCCATAAAACTACACGGATTTTTGATGAATGCTCTCATTGCACATATTAAATATTCAACTTTGATGGACATAAGACGCTGCAGTGAAGTAAACGTGATTATTATATTGCGTAAAGGAATGGGGTTACCACCTCGCTTAATTGAGATTCTTTAAACCTCAACCACTTCATATTCTTTGAGTTCACTGGGTGTTTCTTTTCTGAAGTATCAAAAAGGTTGTGCTGTATTCGGTAATGTGCGGTGTCGAGGAAGGGGACGAGGTATTACAGTAACTGGTAGCTCTCCAAAACAGCTAACGTTCAACAGCCACCCTCAGTGTTTTCGTTTGGTAGTTTCAGTGACTGGTGCGCCCAGGTCTAGTCGTTCGACAGTCTCGTGGGATCCGTCAATGCCTTGAAGTCCTTTTGAATTCTGAAAGGCGATAGTTTGACATGACAATCTAGGAGTTCGTTGGTGGAATTCATAACTAGGAAGGCCGGCAGCGGGTATATCTTTATATCACTTTCTGTCGCTTAGTTGTTCCATTTGTAGCGGAAAAACAAGAAGGAAAGATGACAATTTAATGTTCCATTAACGTGTCATCTTTCCTTCTTGTCTTCTTGATTGTGTCTGGCAGCAAAAAAGAAAAAGGGTTGTTTCTGGTACTCATTGTTTAACTTTACCTTCTAGGTTTCCGATCCTACCAAGTAAAGGCAGGAGAGCTTGGTGACCAAGCAGTTGTTAAAATTAGTTGGGCCAGTAACAACACAAAAAAAAAAAAAACCGGAAAAAAGGTGATTTTCTTTTCTGCGCTTTTAATTTATGATTTTAGAATACGTATGGATGTGTAGCACAGCGGTTATAATTCAAAACCGAGGTTTTTTCACCGGGTGAAAAAGCCTCGGTTTCGAATCCCGTCAATGACGCGAGGAACTTTTATGGCCTTTTTTTTTCATTTCGTGGCTGAGTTAGTCAGCGTGGATTAGCAAAGTTTTCTCGCCACAGAAACTCAGGTTTTTCATCCAGCAAAACGGATAATCGACCAGAGAACACACGATTTATGGATATAATACACATGGGCTTGTAAGTTTGATCTTGGGTAGCCCTAATAAGACAATCTGATCTAAGAATAAAAGCTGCTTAAATGAAAATAACCAGTTACAAAACAAAACAAAGTGCATTTATCTCAAAAAAAAATCACAGGAAATCGTGTGACCACAAGAAATGCTTCTTGGGACCTTTTGGCGTTTTTCTAATATCTTAATCACAAAGTGGAATCAGTGCAACACGAGATTTTGCTGAGCAGTCAATAAGAAAGGTTGGGTTAAGTTGTTGTAGGATTTTAGGGATATCAGTGATTTAGATCAAATTGCGCCGTATATATTATGTCTGTAAAGTGTGTGTTCTCTGATCGATTTGTCTGTTTACTGGAAGAAAAAGCTGAGTTTCCGGGATAAAAAAAGCCATGTAATCCTCGCCAGAGACCGATTAACTCAGACATATAGCTTCGCATAAATATTTCATAATATAAAAGTTATAACAATTTGTACTTTATTAAAAATTACAAATTATTATAACAATTTGTTTTATCAGCAATTACCGAGCAATGGCGGTAGAATTTATAGAAGTAACATAGTGAATGTATTAAATATTTATGAACAAAGTGCAAAAGCAACTGTTCACCAAAACGATAAAAACACAGAGAATTATTCCCTTAATACCTCACACTATTCAGTGTACATAAATACATTTTCTTGTCAATCTATAAATTGATATAACGAACTTAGGCAATGAATAAATCATTTGTGACGATATTAAATATCGATTATGCAAAGTCGAACATCATTTATATCCCGGAGTAGTGGCAGACAAAAAGTTATATGAATAGCACAAAATTTTTTAAAAAAATCGACAGAAAAAATCACAATTATATTACTAATGATAAATGGTAGTCTCATTTACTGACTCTGATTACACTGATTCAGTCGTATGACTCTGTGTCAGTCGACTGAATCCACAGATTCAGTTGTATTTGCTTATTGAAAACGATTCTTCAATTTTATTAAATAAGGACTATTGCTACTTGGGTTTAATAAAAATGTTGGATTTATTAAGCTAATTGTAAACAATGAAGAATTTATTTTACTTTCATAATTTTGGTTATTATTAAAAGCAAGTGTATTCAGAGACCTTTTCTTTTTTTTAAAGGTCCTTCTAAAGTACAGAAAAACATTGAAATTTAACTGAATCTTTCGTGACTAATATAAAGGTTCGCGAGAAAAAGGATTTGATTTTTCTAGCGTTTTTTTTGTTGTTTTTGGGATGATTTTTTTTTGTGCAAAAGTTTTTTTTTTGCACATTCACTTGTTACAGAAGTGTCATTTCAGCATGCGCAGACAGTGATTACAGCTGCACTGGTGGCTTACTCATGAACTTCGAAGACGGACGTGAACTGAGCTTGGCTTACATTGGAAAATTCGGATAACTAGACCGGTAGGTTTTGTGGAGGTCAGATATCAGGTTATTTACTTCACTTCTATTTGTAGCTTAAAGAAACGTATTAGATTTCTAAAAGAAATGCCGATCATTAATTTAGTTATAAAAGAGTGGATAAAATGGGCTTTTGTTGGTTAATGTCTTTTCTTTTAGCATGGCTACCTAAAAGATTGTCGCACATAGTTTTCTAACAGGAGTTACTTTCACAAGGAGAGAAAATTGTTTTCCAGGACATGAATTAAATTTGGCAGGGATAATACAATATAAAACCAGCGGATGTCTTTCGAAATTAGACAACTACGATTAAATTATGTACGCATTTCTAGATGTTCCACCAAATTATTTAATCACCTATTTTTAAGGTGACAGATAATTTAGCTGAATTGAGGAAATAAAAGCAGTTTAAATTATTGAAATTATTGACTAGTGGACCTGCTCAATAATTTAAAACAACTTCCAGACAAAAAAAAAAATCAATAAAATCTTCAACTTTTCTTAGCGGTTTTTATAATATTTCAGAAACTCGGCATTTATAAAGTGGTACAGGGTGAAATACAGAAACTAGTAGTAGTCCATAATACAGTATGGACAGCACTAATTAATGATAAGCTAAGTATTAAATTGGTAGAAAATGTAGCAATAAAATGAAAGCAGCTGAATTAAATTAGCAATAAAAAAGTAATAAAATTGAGGAAATTTCAGTTCAGGAATCATAAATGTGCCCCTTCCTTGCTTTAACCCTATTTGATATTGAGGTCAATTAAATGTGTAGCTGTCTGGAAATTGTGTGTATTCCACACCAGTTTTACTTTTGTGAGAGTAAAACCAGTACCCGGAGGAAAACACTGCATGCAGCTAGAAAGACTAAATAAACTCGGTACGTGGGTAGAAGGAGTCTGAGATAATTTACTTATCACTCCATTGGTTTATATATACAGTGTGTCAAAAAAAATGTATACACGCTTTTACAGCCCACAAATAAATGTATTTTTTTCTTTTGGAGCTGTAACCAATTAAAAATTATGGCTGAAACGAGACTAAGCTTTTAAGAAAGGAAATTCATCCTAAAGTGCGAGAACGTAGTGGAAGTGCAAAGATGTTCCAGAACGGAGTTTGAAAGAGATCCACCAAAGCGGCTCACCATTCCCGCATTACAGATAAGATTGAAGCAAAAGGAACTGTTCAAGATGTCCACAAGCCCAAAAAGAGAAGAAACGGTAATAGAACCATACCAACGTTCTCCAAGGAAATCTGTTCGGCAAGCGGATCGTGAGATAGACATTTCAAGTAGCGCAGACAAAGAAAAATGAATGGCTACCAGTTTGAACACTTGCGATAGCTCAAATTAATTCCACATCTGTCCTCTTTAATTTGAATTATAAATCTTTGATGTATTTGAATTGAAACTGTTAAAATAAACATTCAAAGTGTGTATACAATTTTTTGAGAAGCCCTGTATATATCACGAAAACTCAGTTCCTTCCACCTATTAAAGAACTGCATGATTGCGATCAGCTAATAATGTGAATACTGAATTAAATTAATATTCACACTAAAAGCAGCTCTAATTAATATATCATGCGATGGCAAGTCAAAAGTTCATCTACTTGCACTAGAAATGTATCAAGCCCTAGTAACAATGCATTCAGTGCCTCTCTAGTAAATTTGATCTAGATCTCTTTGATATACCCTTTTTGGAGTGTTTTCCCTGAATTTCAACTCGAAATAACGGCCAAGTGGGTATTCATGATTTCCTTCTCTTTTTCTGATTTAAAGCAGACAAATAGGCCTAATAGATAGAACGTACGAAGGAAACACACACAACACACATTTACACAAGAATGTGCTGGTAGCAAAACCCTAGCTTGGAAGACGTCACTCGAAGAAGGCGACTTGTTTTATAAACCTACCATTTAGTTCCGTAGAAAGAATAAAGCGAAGACGGTGCACAAAATTCAGCCACGTATCTCGCCAGAACTGCGTAATGCTTTATGCAGTTGCTAGAGTTAGTGAAAGTGCAACCAATTCACCTCTGTAATTCAGTTATTGAGTAATATCCAGAGATGTTAGTGCGAATCTCAGCACTTTTAAACTTGCTGCATCATCCTTCCGAAAACCGGCTCAACTCGACTTCACATTTCTTTTATTTTTCTCTGATTTCTACTTCAGAGAACTGCTGCGGGCCTTTTAACTGTTCTGTGTTGGTTTAAATGTATCTTCACTCCTGCCAAGAAGAATTAATCGTGCGAATTTTTATATAAACCGAAATCTCTAAAGCGGCATAGCCTTCTAATTTGAGGACCAACCAGAAAATTTCAGACAGATTATGTTCCTTAAATTTAGCAACTGCAACTTTTGCAAGCTGCTGTTTTGTGCAATTCGACTTAATGTCATGATATTTTCTAAAACTGTTTGATGTAAAATATAGAGATGCATGATTCAAGTCACCTATGATTTAAAAGATTATGAGGTATGAACACACGTAGCTGTCGGGAATGGAACGGTATGACAAAGAAAACTAACGAACTATTTAATTTTCATCACAGCAGCAATTTAGCATTATTTGAGAACAGTCTTTCATTTCAAACGTGAGCTAAGAGCAGACATTTCCACTCTCTCCATTCCCGTGAAACAGTTTTACAGAAAAGCAAAAAGAAAAGGCGATTAGATAAGATACTGAATATCTAAGCTCCTAGCAGTTGGGCTCTAAACAGAGTTGTTCGTGATAAGGATTTCAAGCTACTGCTGGCGAGCTCGCCGCTATCAGGATGAGAGAGCAATTAACGGTAGCCGCATAGAAACCAAGATTTGGCAACAGAGTGAGTGAGATTAAATTTCGTAGCAGAGCTCTTGATGACGGGCTGCCTGTTAGGTTAAATTAGGCGAGATGGAGTGACGGATGCTTTACTCTGACCTATGCCAGGGAAACCGGTGTTTGTTAATGAGATAACGGAACCGTTTATAATACACCGATTGGTACTTTGCAAGATGTTTGTCACACAACAGCTAGATAACAATAATATCTTTTCAATACCCTTGCTTCCTACGAAGGGTGATTACTGCCAGCATCATGCTTGAAAGATGTTATACGTTCGTTCGAGGATATTGCTTCGAACAATAGTTATTAGGCTTCCCTTAGAAACGTGTATAATTACACAGAGGTCATGCGCAGAATGAAGAGTTTAATCCGAATAGCGACAAATTACAGCGGAGTAACTGCTACCCGTTTGCAGGGAGGAGACGTCCATTGCTGAGCCCGGGCACAGCAGACTTGGTTGAAATAAAATTTATAAAGCACAGAAAATAATGTTTTTTATAACTTCTGATACGCAATCAGCTTTCGTATAATGACAGGTACTGGCTTCGTGATAACAATCATCCATTCGTGAAGGAGAGGAAAAAAGAACCTATTGTTTATAAAAGTTTATAAGATGACTGGAGGAATTTCTAAAGGCCTCTTCAGTCGGGACTGCAGTCAGTCAATCTCAGGGGAGGAAGTAGAGTTCCTCCAAGTTATTTCGGTCCTTCACATCGCACAACATGCAAATCTTCCCGTGAACATGCACTTATCCGCAATATGGTCTAAGTTTTTGGTACGCCTAAAAATCAAACGCCCCTCCTGGAAACAGATTGCGCAAGATGATGAAGAAATTCGAAGAATCAGGTGCAATTTCTCTTTTCCGGCAGAGGAAAATGCACCTGGTTATCATTATCGACGAAATCGCTGTTTTCTGTGTCTAATGGTACCACAGAAAATCAAGTGACTTGTCTGCTGGTGCCAGAGCAGTGTCCGGACACTGCCCTGGCTATTCCATGGCCAACAGCGCGCAAGGTGCTTCAATCCCCCTGAAACGGTTTCCCTAACAAGATCCGTGTGCAATTCACGTGTTCCCATTAACGTACCGACCTCGCTCTAATGTTTCTGACTAGGATGAGATGGGTGATATGTTGCCTTAGGACATCTTATGGAATGATGAGGTTCGTATCCGGCAATGACTGCTAGCCAGCGTCAAATACGTACAACTCTCGCGTATGGAGAAGTTGGTGAAAATCTTCATAGGTGGAACTTCTTCGAGCAGGCTCTATCACATGGACCCTCAATGTATACCGCTATTGGTGAACGTTATTGCGCTCTTCTTCGACACCGTACAATTTTTCCATTCAAGGGAGGTGTTTGGACACAAAAATTTTATGCAAGGGAAGAAGGATCCATCATATTGGTGAAACGGTAAAACAGTTTCTCCAGACACATTTGATACCTATATCATTTTCTAACAATTTTCGATTGCTTGACCAACTCGTTTTCGGATCTTAATTTTTATAGCAGCCTGGTTACAGAGATATCTCAAGGACAGAGTTGATCAATGCAATATTCAATTTATAGCGCATCTGAAGGAAAAACAACACAAAGTAAGTTGCCAAAATTCCTCGCAAAATGCTTCTGGCAATAGCTAATCATGGTCAATACATTTGCAATACAAATGACTATGACCATCAATCAGTTTCATGTTCAAACTTGTAGCTCCATCATACTGCACTGTAACTTCAACAAATAAACTTTGCTCTGAGTGTGCATTTATGTAAAATGCACTCTGCAGATACATCCTGGAAGTATTTGTGTCTTTTATTCCTCATGCTTTAGATTCATTGGCTATATCATCCTAAAACTTTAAACGTCAGGGATTTACCGTGTGCATAATAAATTTTATCTGAAACTAATGAATCTCTTTGAAATAGTAACAACAGTTTTCAATTTTAGTCTCCTTTCAATACACTTGGGAATTACATTAGTCTGAAAGCTTTATTTGAAATACTCCCAACATATGGCTCTTTTCATATATCACATTAAAAGCACTATATATTATTCTACACACTGTTAACTTAATAAGGGATTAACGTCCTTAATCAGTTCTGCAACTGTATTTATTTTTTGATATGTGAATAAGACTGTATATGGGATTATTATATATTTTTAAAATTTTCTACTGTTTCCTAAACATTCAGATGTTTATTTTGGCCTAACTTCATTCTTCACATTCGTGCTTTATATTCTTCGGGAATGTGTTGTGTTTAGATGGACAACAACTGTGAATTCAGGACGAAAGTGGATTACACAGATGGCAGAGTGCGATAGGAGATTCAAATCTAATTTTAGTTTCTAGGGCAGCTGCACCTTGAATTCAATCTGTATGTAGGACAGTGAATACGTAATCGAAAAAACAAGCACGCGTAGCAGTGCTGCATTCTTATTTCGTTCTGAACGGAGAAGTTACAAAGATAGTTGTGTAAACAAAAACCGGCGATATAATAACTGATCTCTTGATGGGTGCCAAGCATTAAGATAAATGTGTATGTTAATATTAATCAATTCATTATTTATGGTAGCTCGACGGAATCTTCCACCAATAATGATAGTGGTTATTGATGAAAGCTTCAGTTAAAATAATTACATATTCTAGAAATTTAAAAGCAAGCACATAACCTCAAAAAATACCCTGATTTTTCTGTTACCAGATACGGCTGTTGGTGGTGGTTTTAGTGAATTTTACACTGTAAATCCACCACCAATAACCGTGCATTTAAGGATATAATACACTGGCCATCTTAGGTCAGTATATTATGTCTGTACTGGTGTGTTTATCAGCCGATTTGAATTAGGTACAAACTGAAAAACCTGGAACAATTATAGTACAAATAATAATCACCCGCATAGTTAATTTTTGTCTAAAATTGCATTTTCTATCAGATTTTAATTGCATGTTATTGTTTGAACATTTATATTTATTATTTCAGTCACACATTTTAATTCTCCAATGTGAAATATCTTGAATAACCATGATTCTTATGCCATTTAGTGAAATAAAATATTAAATTACGCAGACTAACCATTTAATTCACGGATGGCAGCGCAACCATACAACCACTCGAGTTTCGGTGATCTATCAGTAGACAACAGATACTTTATGTTCAAGAATGCGCTGTCACAGTTGCAATTTCTGGTAAGGTGGTCTTAAGTTGTGTGCTATTAGCGTAATGATAATGGGAGATTTGAAAATTGAGCAATATTGTGTTGCATTCCAAATAAAACGAATTTCTAGTTTCATTTGTAAAAGTTTATTTAACTGACGTACTTGCCACAGTTGCTGTCAGTGTTCATGACTACATCTTTTAAGCTATTAGTATTTTATAATAATTAGGTGGCTCCTTTCATTTTCTAATATTCCTGTGTGCCCCACGATCCAACAAAAAGTTATCCTTTTCTTTAACTGTTCTATATCCATCACACTGTTGCCCTGATTTGATACAAGACTGGGTGGTTGGAATTGCCTGTGTTGTAGTGATTGTATTACACTGAGGAAATCTCTGTAAATTATTCCTTTTTTGTTCGGTGGTTTGAAAGTGTTCAAGTGATACAGGACATAGTGTTTAGGATCATGCTGCAGCAGTGGTTTCCCACACTTCCGCTTCTTCAAGTGACCTGGACTGCAGCTAATCTGTAGGACAAATGCTGCTGTCAGTGTTCAATCCAACTTCCTGAGGAAGTTGGATTCAACAACTATGAAATAAGGAGTTTTCATCATAAAAGTTGGAACGTAAAAAAACTAGAAATCGCAGTTAAAGCAGAAAGAAATCGCTTAGCATCCAGCCTATTATTAAAAGATAACAAATCTTAAACCACTTTAAGGTAGTCAATATAAATATTGACTACCTAGAGAGATGGATTCCTTATTAGTGCCAAATCCATAACTGGTACATGTATACGCTACTGTCCAAAATTAACATTTATTCATTCCAGTTCACAATTCGGGATAAGATATACAAGAAACGATCTAATCATTTTGCATGGCTGAAAAATGGCATCATCTAATCGATCCTTATACGAATTTCCCTAACTGAGGAAAGAGTTTATTGAGGATTACAGACAGCTGTGGTTGTACTTATTCTCGTAATTCCTTCCGAAACCTTGGATGAAAAGGTGATGCAAGGCTGCTATCTTAGTTAGCTTGTAGTTTAGCTTTGACCTGCATAAGAATTTCAGTAACTGATTCCGACAAGACGAGAGCAATTTGATTCCGATCTCTTGAGAGTCCCAGGCAGCGGTGCTTTTATCCGAATTTCTGAAGCAAAGTTCCCATAAACAGCACGAAGATTAGTTCCATTAAATTATGTTTTACTCATCATATTAAATAAAAGGAAGAGACAGTATATCCTCTCAAGGTTATCTGGACTGCACTGATCTGGTTTATTTTCTTTTTGACGGTGACCGTCTTATAATAAAAACCAAAACTTACCAAGAAACAAAACAGAAGCAGACTTTCTGCAAATTGATTATGGAAGAAAAAAACGGGTAAGTATTATAAGTATAAGTTTTTATTAGTGGAATATTTTTAGCGCAATATTTTTGTTAGAATTAGAGAGCTGACCATTAATGATAAGTTTGATTTTAGAGACTACAGTAAATGATCTGACTACTGTGAGGGCAAGCAAAAAAAAAACAAAACCTATAATCGCGCATTGCAATCCAGACATTTGGAAAATACATGCATTCACAGCTATTTTATTGGGAACAATATTGATAAAAAAGCATGCTAAAATACGCTCTGATTTAAATAGTATATGGTAATTTTATGAGTAAAAATACAGTGTAACAGATACGTAGATTGTTTTCAAGAAGTGAAGTTCTATCTGAGGATGTAATATTTGTCACAAGTCTAGTGATTATATAAATACTAGAAGTGGAAACATGTTTTGGCAGTTGGAATATTTTCTAATCGCATACAGCAGCAATGGCTGCCTGCCTATTCTACTGCACAAGGAGCTGGCAGTTACTCTTTGCGCATTGAGGTTACAAAGTTATGAGTTTCGTCCAACTGGGGATCGTGTAGGTGAGGTTACGATTGATGCAGACATATGTTGTTGGGCCTCCTAGGAAATCTCCAGTGGATTTCCTAGATGCATTGTTTTTTCTTTGTATATGTTACCTACCTGTTTAGAATTAGTGGCGACCATAACTTATTAGTTTGAATAGGGGTAGATAAGAGGGAAGAAGATTCTAGCGCCATCTCAGTGGGCCATTTCAATTTTCAAAACTAATTTAGTATATATTTATTTTAGATTTGGGATATACGCCGCACAGCATGTCCTTATTAATAACTTATATCGGCTGAAAACTATGAGCAAAGTAATTTTATAATGTAGGGGATGTCCCTTTCATTGAGCAGTTGTAAGACAGAGAATAACACGTCTGAAATTAAAGGAAAACATTTTTGGTAGCTGTGGCAAAAAAGGAGGACAGAAGTAAAGGAAGGCAAAATGGAAGATGGATTATATACGTAGGGAGAATTTCAAAAGTTGAGATGCATCTCTGAAAACTGAGAAGCAACAAAGAGTTGCTGGAGCTTCTGAACATGATGAGGTGACTACTGGATAGGGAATGGGAAGATGTTGTTTCTGGGGTTGCCCTTAAAGACAGCCATCTGTCCAGCTAAGATAAGACTCAAAATGAGAGTGGAATATTGACTAGAGACCAGAAAGACAGCAAATATTTGGGGGATTTTGGTTGTATGAAATGGATGAGCACAGGTTGCGCTACAAATTCTGTCAACAATCGATCTTCAGGTGTAGTTAGAAATACCAGGAGTATGACGCGGAGAAGATTGTTTAAATCAGAAGAAGAGAAAGCTCTTGATACAGTATACAAGAATGCGGATTTAGATCTAGCTTAATGGAGAGTGAGCAGAGCTCGATAACTGATGGTGTACTGGAGGTGAAAAAGAATAAGATGCCTGGGTGTCTTATTCTACAAGTCTAGGAGTCTGGGACCAAAAGTGATAATTTACGACGTCAATGAGGAAATTAGTAAGGATGAGTTGATGAATGAGTTATATGACCGAAATCTTAGTTATATTAATATAACACGGACGAAAATGGACGGTGAGGTCTTAGTGTGTTTCGAGAGTGTGAACAAGGCAAAAATTGGTACAAATTGGATAATGGAAGTATTGAGCAGTACATATCTTATGAATCAGGGTTGCAATTTTTAGGGATGATGGAATACAGACTGAATTCATTTATTTTCATTCATTTCTAATTAGTTTCTTTTGTCCTTTTCAGAGTAGTTCCAACGCGACGCCAATCTCTTATGCCACGATCGGAAGCATGTCTGGAACGGATCTCTTTACTGATATCGATTTTAATGCTAACGACATACACTGTTGGACTTCCTCCGAAAACCTGAAATGGATCCTTTCGTAGAGGTTTTAATACCTTGGAATAAAAGCAAGTCAGATGGCTTCAAATTGGAGAAGTAGGGATTAAGCTCATCTGACGGAACAGCGCATATTTTACCAAGAACATCCTCCCCGTTTTCTTTCCAATTGGCTCCACCTCTCTTTAAAAATGAAAAAAAAAATAATAATATAATATTCTCATGTATGAAAACTTCGCTTAATGGACAGAAAGGTCTTTAGAAGAAGTCTCTTAAATCGGATCTCAGGAGGAGGGAGTAAGATTTTCCTGGGAATATGAGCTAAGTTGCTGATGCTCCTTAAAGCTAACGACAACATTGCTGAAGCGGTGGTTTACTGCAAGATCCCCGAAGGTAGGTAGAGTAATCTTAGAGTGCATTCAATAAGAATAATGACTGCAGTGAGATAAAAACTAATTGTGTAATAGTCAAATACTTAATTTAGACATTGCACAGATCGAATAATTAAGAAAAAAACTTCCTTTTGAAATGATACCTGGAAAAAAATTACATAAGAATGAAACGAATGAAAGTTATGCACTGAAAGTAGTGAATAACTTTCATTCGTTGTTTTTATTCAGAGAAAAATATTTCTTTGTAACGAAAAACAGCTTGAAGAAACAATTATTCTTCTGAAATCAAGCGTGGAACATTTTTATCAAAATAATAAAAATTTTTTCTTCCTTTCATTTTAGCGATATATTTTAAGGCGAAGTAGAAAACAGAGAAAGACATTTTATTAACTTATGTTATTAAGATCGCGAATTCTAAAGAGCGGGCAACGTCTGTCGAACTGAAGATTACGCCTTTGGGGAACAAAATAATTACTTTCGGGTCTGAGTACATTAATCCAATTAAATCAGATTAATCAAGTTCTCTCGTGTATTAATTTGATAGCAGAACGAGATGAGTGGTATTCAAGAATATTTTATTTTCAAAACAGCTTTCTGTTATATTTTACACAGCGGCAGAGTACTTGGGCTCCTTGTGTTCTTTTTTTTATTTATGATCGAGCAATAGGAGAAGAAAACCCATTAATTATATGTAAATTGACTGACCCATTCATTTCTTAATACGTCGGCTTTCTTATGGTCGTTCAGAAATATCGCTATTGATTCGATAAAAAATGTTTTCCGGCGTAATGCGAATAAGGTAACAGAAGCCCTTCCTCTACCCCCTTTCAGATTAATGAGACGGGCTGATGCTGTGTAGGAGCACTCGTAACGATCCACTCATCCAGGAAGTTAACGAAAACTATGTGGCAAATGTCACGAGGCTATGAGACATCTTTGTACGCAAGCGATCTTAGTTACCAGAGAGATCTTATCATCTTGAAACAATGCAACCTCTAAGTTGTTCGTTGGGGCTAAAAGGAAACGTCAAGTCAGGGAGAAATGTAATGTTTAACATTAGATATGTTAAATATAGACTGATGAGATACACATTTCAACGGCTCGTCCGATGCGAAGTTGTTAAATCACACGATGGCAGCAGAGTTCCTGTTCATTGCTCATAGAGAGGGCCGAGCTCATTACCCCTTTAATGTTTTGTCGTCATTCGAGCGAGAGTTGATCTGATAAAAGGATGCAGAGAATCTTCAGTTCAATGCTGACGTGCATAAATAAGAAATTATGTTGCTAAGCCTTCTCGGAATTTCATTTCTAAAGTAATATCCGATTAAAATACGATTTTCTTTATTCTGTTAATGAAGCTCAATAATCCTTTCATTAGGAAACGGGATAATGATAGAAATAATGTTAAACGTTGCCAGCAGCAATGTGCAGTAAGGTAATTAAGAATATATTTTCATCCTACAGCCATCTGCGTGACAGAATTATTTAATATTGTGTTCATTTTTATAAATATTTCGTATATACTCGTTAGCGATATAAAGAAATGTAACTGATATCGATGCATTTATTTTTACGCATTTGGTGAGTTAGCTATTTCTCCTTAAATAATTTCAGGTTTAATAATTAAAAAACATTAAAAGAAGAGGAAAAAAAGATTGTTGGGACACTACTGATTGTTGGGCCATTTGCAATTTTGAATGAAACGTGTTATTTTAAAGATATTGATAGCGCATTGGTCGTAATGGCTGCATGAATGGTCCGTGGAAGATTTTCTACTAATGTATGTTAGAATGTTGGTGATACTGTGATCCACTCTTCGTTCAAAGCATTTGCAAAGTCCACTAATGAAGAGGTGAGTCTAAACCGTTCCTTAATTTTGCGCTTTAATTCTTGATGCTTTCAATTGGATTAAGATGCTCAAGGTATTAAACTGGGTTAAGGTTGCTTTGTGCTGGCCACAACAATGTTCCGACGTAATTATTTTTAACCCACCCATTCGCAATACTTGCTTTTTGGCATGGAACGTTATCGTGTTGAAAGGTGTAAGGGCGGCTCATCAAATTGCCATAATTTAGAGAGCACAGAATTTTCCTAACATTGACCGACGACGCGGCATTCATAATTGCAAGCATTGCGACCAGCAATTTTAATATATACGACGAGAAACACTCCAAAGCCATCGAATCTCTTCCCTTCTTCCCAATTTCACAGTTGAGACAAAAGACCAAGCTAGTAACCGTTCTCCGGGTATCTTCCACACCAAACCATTGCCATAATACCAGAAGAGTATGCAGCGTAACTCGTCATTCCACAGGGCGATTTAGATTTGATCAGCAAATAAAATTGGAAAGGAAATCGCTCAAATCGAATGATCAATCATTTGATCAATGGATAAATTTTGATCAATTGATCCATTTCAGATTGATCCATTATAACAATCGAGGATTAGCATTTGTTTGTTATCAAAAGCTTGTACGCTTCTCTGTAAAAGTTGCCGGTGTTTGTGGAAACACTGGGAAATTTGAATGTGTCTGCTCGCAACTTCACACTAGGAGCTAACAGTGAGAGAGAGAGAGAGAGAGATGAAGTAACTATCCGCTTCAAGTTGCGTCGGCTACTGTCTCTCAGTATTTTCCACTTACCATGTGGTTTCTTGGACACTGTCACTTTCGAACTTCCATTTCTTTAGCATATTTCCAACTGTGTAATTCCCGAGCAATCCCACGCACAACAATTTTCTCCACTAGCATCCAACTGCCATAGTAGAGTAATGTATAAATCTCGAGTGTTCATTTTACTATTACCATATCTATGGTCCTAATTTGTGATTCGGACATTCTAAAATTTTCTTATTTTTGAAAGTTAATTCCAGAAAATTTACTTTCAATTCGAATTTCTATTATTTTATTCGTCTGTCGATTTTTGGTCACAAATTTTATTATTACATTGACATTAAAGGCGATATTAAAGAAATATCGTTACGTGGAAATTCTATAATAATAGTAAGTTAAAATTAAAATACGCTTTGCAAGACATACGCAAGCAATCTGTATAGTTTACTGCAATGAAATTAAATTCCCCAGAACAGGCATGATCAATACTCTATGCCAACTGAAAAAGTTGTCATAATACCAACAGCTATTGTGACTATAAATAATACATAACTGTTAAAAATGATATATATATATATATATATATATATATATATATATAATAACTGAAATATTCAAATTTTCTTATTCTTCACTACACTGTATAATTTCTCACTATTAATTCATTAATAATTATTTAATAACACCATCTACAATTTTTTTACTAATTATTTAAATGTTTCTGTGCAAATAGGATTACCAAACGATAACTTAATTAAGACAAACTACCCGTCATATTTCCATTAATTTCTCCAATCAGCGCGTGGCAAAAAAAAATAAAAAATAAAATAAAATAAAATAAATAAATAACAAAATAATAACATCCAGAGTTTCACTTGTAGTATACGATATAAGGATAATGTGATATTCAAGAAAATTAAATAATAATTGTCGAATTTCTATTGGTCTTACTTTAATTAAATTTGTAAAAAAATCAATAAATCGTTCCAAATGAGCAAATATAAAATTTCATGGAAATAAACTGTTAATTGTAACAAATAAACGGACAGATGTGGTGAAGACAACAGGCCCATGGACTAATAATTTCTGGACTAATTTCATAAATCAGATTAATAAATGCATCGAATAAGAAATCTGATTAAACACCTGATAATAACAAATAATAATATTCAAAGAGCACATTTTAAAATGAATGCATATTTTCACGTTTATCGCAAATAGTTTTTTTAGAAGGTTTCAACGTCGATGATTCCAATATTGGTCAACACCATTGGGTAAATTATCTTAAAAGTATGGGAGTTATCCAAACCTTATTTTTTTTAATATTCCAAAGAGTGTCACTTAGAAGAGAGTTTCCAGTATTTCACAAAAGTTTCTTCACGCTACGATTCTCCTCGGCAACCAGCGCTTTCCCTGTCTCCATAAACTTCCGCGATAAATTTGAGCACCAATCAGTCAACAAATATCAGCTTTTATCAATCGATTCACATTTGTACGCTCTACATCACGTGAAAGCACGTTTGACAGGTTCTTCAGAGATTTGTTTTTTTCGATCCAAATTCCTGATAGAGTTCAACGTTTTTATTCAGTTTGCCAACTTGCCAAAGTCGTCACTTCTTTCTTCGCCTGAAAGGAACAACATTACTCTATTTATGGAGCAAGCTATTTATATACCGAATCGTGTATGTCCACCACGCAAAAAGGTGGACTTATTTTTATTAATAAATGCATCTCAATTAGTATGGCAGTATATCTGCATCTTGGAAGCAATTACGAAATTAATTCTGAATCAAGAAAAATGCACTTTCAAAACAATACTTGTTGTCAAAATATACTTGTTGGTTATGGAGTTTAAAAAAAAAAAAAAAAAAAAACGTCTGAAATGATGCCATTCTATCTTTAAAGAAGACCAGACTTTGTTCTCCAAGAATGGGCGGTTGACAGTTTTGAGTAAGTTCGCTAGACCAGGAGCAGTAGATGGGTATTTTTTATCCTCCCCCAACTTTGGTGATAGCGTTTCTAGATTGTATTTCAAGAATTTTTCATTTTTTGCGTCAGAAGTTTTACATCATTGCGATACTCTTTTGTATCTCTCTAGAGTGTGGTAATGAGCGAATAAATCATTTATTTTTCAAACAAAATCTTTCTTCTTTGTATAGAAGACAGATTATCGGAATGATGCGTGGAGAATATCCGAAAGTACACGCGACCTAAAACAGGTAATCGCATTCCTCATTGTCAAAGGTCTTTTCCTGGTCGAGACTGATTAGCAGTGGGTTTTCTTGTTAACTGTTTGCACTGTATATGAGGTCAGGATTAAGTGCATCTTGTAGAGTATCGATCTTCTTGATACTCAATACGCCTGATGACGATTTAAGAAGGAAGGGTCGGTTTCGGTGGGTTAGTGAAGACTTTATAAATTAGTTTGCAATCTGTTTTCATTAAGGAGACTGCACGTCAATTTTGGAGGTTTCTGTGGTCTTTTATGTCCTGGGAATTAAGTGCTAAGACAGTTGTCACTGATACAAGTAGTACATAGGATTGCAGCTACCTGTATATAAGGGGAAAAGCAGATCACTTTTATCAGAAAACGGTTGAAAAAATTCTGATCACAGTCCATCTGGATCTGGAGATTTGCTCCTGGGCTTTGTATTCACCTACTATTTTTTTTATAAGAACCTTGAAGGATGTAAGCCATTTACTAAAACATAATAAGAACTATTAACCAGGCTTTTGAACGGAACGATGACCACTCTCAAATCTGTAATATTTTCGCCACTGCTGAAGAAACGAATAAAAACTAAAGGCTTTATTTTACTAAGTGTATCTTTTGTCATGATGTTACATTCCTTTTGCTATATTCACAGACCACTACCCGTGGACATGTTAAACTCAACTTCACTTATCAGAAATCGTTATCATGATCGAAATAGGTAGACACTTGAATATTCGTTTTTCTGAGTAAAATGGCTTGAATTTATATGTCCCAATAAGATTATACCTACAGTCCCCTCATGACCAGTACAGTGGCTACGATCTCTATTCTTTACACTGGAAAAAAACCTGGATTCAAAACCAGTAAGGACAGGAGGAATTTCTATGGACTCTTCACACCTGGCCGAGTCAGCCTGCCTCGGAGAAGACTTCAAGGGTTTCATGCAATAAACAGAGCAGGATACAAGCAAATTAAGATTCCATATACCCATATCGTCGCATGTAGTACGCTGTTTATAATCACGGTCTCCCCCATCCTGAAAAAAGTCCGAATTCGAATACTGTCAATGACATGAATATTTTTGTGCACTTCTTTCACAATGTGGCTGAGTTAGTCGATCTCAGGCGAGGGTTGCATGGTTTTTCGTCCTGCAAACCAGCCGAAGAATACACACAATTACGGACACAATATACTGCGGCCTCATAACTTTAGTTGCTTTGGCGATTAACACACGCCAACCCTTTTTCGAAAAAACAAAGAACCAGATTGCCAAAATATTTACTTAGTAACAATTGACCGTATTTACTGTTCTGTTCGAATGTGATTTATTTTCCCAGCGTTAACTTTAAATATATTCTGTCAGTAATGCATGGTAAGTAGGACACTAAATCTATTAGAGACGCGAGAGTGGGCTTTCGATCTGTCAGTTAATTAATTCGTTAAGCGCAACGTGTTGTATAAACTGTCCAGGTGAACACAAAGCAGATTTCATTGCATCTGTTCAGGTAAATATAAATGATCGAAACATTGAACTTTTCCCGTGTGGGCCTAGTGTATCTAACTGTTTGTGTATGTAATTATATTATTATTTAGTAATCCCAGCCAAATTTAATATATATATATTTACATTGCCTTTTATATAATTTTAGGGTTATTTTTAAGAGAAATCACTGCGCCCCATGAACAAATACATTAACAGGTTATGTCGTAAAGTATAATATTATTACAAAACATATTATTATATGGCATAACAGTGATCTTTCTGTTCTATTCCACAATAGTCTTGAGAACCTTTGGTTTTATTACAGAAAAAAATTTATATTTTCTAATTCCTTTCAACACACTGTCTCAACGCAATTTAGAGTGGATTCAAAAAAATCTTCAAATTCTAAGACAGGTCAAACCAAGGAATTAGTGATACACTATGTCATTCGTTCACTGTTGCCTTGTAGCTTACCCAAGATAAAACGTCAGTGGCCTACATTATGTTATAGGTGAAGAAATTCACAATTTATCTATTATGCACTGAAACGCAGGTCCACCATCACCAACCTCCTGGCAACCACTAACACCATTCTGGAGGCTCTACAAGACAGGGAGGAGATGGCAATTGTGCCTCTAGATATCCAGTCTGCCTTCGACTGCATTGACGCAGCCCCTCCTTCAGCTATGTGAGGAAGGATACCAGATTAAAGGAAATATCCTTGAATTCTTAAAGTCGCTTCTTACTACCAGGGTTCTTACCTGACGGTGAATAAAAAATCCTTCACTAGGAAAGTCAGTGTAGGTGCTCCCCAGGGCAGAGTTCTGTCTAAGCTCCTCTTTACTGCTGCCATCCACCCATTCCTATGTCAGGAAATGGATTTTCTCAGCTACGCAGATGATTTGAAGCTCCTTTATTGGATCCATGGGACCGACCAACCTGAGACTGCTTCTTACACCATCAACAACAGCCTAAAATCTCTTGTTACGAACTTAGCACAGTTCTCTCTCTCCAGATTAATCCAAATAAATCTGCACGAATAGTGTTCTCACCCAAATCACACTTAACTCAACTAAACCTGAAAATCCATGGAACCTCCATCCCTCCAGTAACCAAGCACAGAGATCTCGGGGCCATCTTTGACCCTAAGCTCAGCTTTAAACACCATGTGGCAGATATTCACAACAAGATCTGCCGACCCAGATGGTTTGCCAAACAACACCTCCTTCATGTCACAGAGTTCCAGTACACCATTCAATATATTTACCGATTTCTTCGGCCAGTTATTACCTACGGATCTGAAATCTGGGCGTCGGCAACAAAAACCACGCTAAAAACCATCTCATCTGATGAGTACTGGCTTCTTCGGTGGGTACTCTTCAAGCACAAGCTTCCACCCCTCACACATACTTCAGAAATTACCAAACTTTTAAAGTACAGAAAAGATCTTCACCCTCCGCTCACTCGTCACCATTAAAATGATAGCGGGTGAAATCAACACGCCAAGTCTTTGGCAGATTTGTAGTTGGAGAATCCCCCCGAGATCCTTAAGGGCCCTCTCTTCTTTACAGTCAGTGGCGTGGAGGCTCAGGAAGAGCGAGAGATTCCTGCCAATAGAGATGCTCGAAAACGTCCAAAATGCTGACTACAAGAAATTCATTGAGGACAAAGCTTACAGAAGACGTAACACCAGGGAGCAGCTCTCATCTTCAACCGAGTGACTGTCACTATTCTTCCTTTATTGGTTTGTTGATATTGTAAAAAAATCTGTTTTCATGTGTTTACAACTTATTTTTTTGTTGTAGAGTTTTAGTTCGTTTCTCTGTTAAACTCTTAGCATTTCTGCTGTTATTGCATCAGGCATACATGTAAAATTTACTTATTTTCGCTGATTGCAATAAAGATATTATATAAGAAGCGGGAAGTGGATCGCCTACCGCGTGTCCATTTTAAATGGTCTCTTCTATAATACAAAAAATATCAAAATCGAAGAATTATAAAATTTTAAATGCAATATTATATTGAATGTTACTGGTTTTGAAGTGATCCACTTCACTCGGCAATAGAGAGTGAAGTGAATGTGTGGTATATGTTTGTTAAGCCCCCAACATAGATAAGGCCAAGAAACGTCAGTATATTGCATCTATATTTGGTGTATTCTTCAGAATGTGCCTTTTGGCTGGATGGATAAAAGCCAATCCTCGCCCGATTTTCATTATTCTTTCATTAAGTTCGTTTTTACATCACATCAGCATGTTGGATAAACAATCGCATGCCGTGTTTCTCTTTTAATTTTATTTCTATACAAATACTCTTGAAATAAAACCTTTAATTAGCTAATGGTGAATTTTTCATGTTAAAGCATGATAATTTCTCTTTCAATCTATAAATGAAGATGTTACCAAAGTCATCCTGTTATGCATCAATGCTATTCAGTCCATTTCTCCATTCCGGTGTTCACCTATGCGAAAAATTCTTTACTGTTACTCTTTTGCCAGTTTTTTCATGGTATTTTTTCTATGCACAGGATTTTATTACCATCAAAGAATCAGACCCCTCAAACACGCTCTTATTACAGAATAATTAAATATTAATTCTCTGAACGGTTACTATTTATCAATGGCATTTGTTAGCTTCACCAAATACTCCCATAAAATAATACTTAAAAGATATTATAATAAGGATTATAATGCCCGGAATAATTTTCGTTCTATAATCTCTCCCTATGGCCAAATTAATTTTATAATCCGTACGTAATTTTGCCTTATACTCTGTATAAGGACAACTTAATTTCCCTTTTACGTTTTACTTCGAGTATACCTTTATATGTTTACAAATTGTTTATTTTTCTTCATAAACTTCACCCATGCTTACCCTATTTCTCCAATTATTTCACTCAAGTAAAAAAAGTTCATATCACTGAAAATTTACATCAGAAGGTATAAAATGCAAGACGATCTGTCGAAATGTTAGTAGCTTGTGACTAATGGATGCTTTTACCCAACAAAAAGCTAGCAAAGATAAAATCCCAGCCGTAGTCCTAGAATCTGTAGCTCACTGGTGAAGTTAGGATTACAGCAATAGTCTCCAGCTTTCGGAGACCTCCCAAAACCAAACATTACATGGGATGATATCGAGAGCGAGGTAGCTAAGCTACTGTAAATCGTAAGCTTATCACTATATCTTCTGTAAACACATCTCCGGGAGCTCTTCAACTATCTATAAAAGTTGGTGCGTCATTTTGAATTGAAAACTCTTCCTTGGTTAAGAACTGAGGATAGTATGTATGGATTGATGGAAAATAATAATTCACGTAAAGCGGCACCAAACCGTTACTCTTGAGAAGAGGAGAAAAAACTTCCCAATGACTGATCAGAGTGCCACTTCATGCGAAAATAAAATTCGAATAATACCTCTTCTTCAATAAATTATTGCCGATTTCAGGAGTGGTATGAGGAGCAAATTTTTAACGTTGTATAATTTTTATGAATAACATCTATGGAGTGGCGTAGTGTATATAGGTTATATATATATTAGGTTGTATATATATTAGGCAAAATAAATTGCTCAATTGCAACTAACACCACCCTTGAAGCAGCATTCCATCTAGATATTTACATCTCTATACTATGCTGGTCCCTGATTATAACTTCAACGTTTTCTGGGTCTACACCTTTTTGTCAGGGACAAGAAATTTGCTATTTTTATTTTTATAATCTAAACATTTCTTAAAAATGTCTAAATGAGCATTATCCTATATAAATCTTGATAAGGCATATTTGGATAACTGAAATTGAAAACAGAAATATTGCATTAAATTTTCAATAACTGATGGAAAGCAACATACGAAGTTTTTGATCAGAAAACGATTTACCGCCCCCTATCGGTAACTTGTTGAACAAATTATTTTATTAGCCAATACTATTTATTTTAGTAACCACTTCTGGATGTCATTGAAGCTTTCTATTTGGTCACTCTGTACTTAAAGGAATTATGTTAAGACACTATGTTTAATTAAGGATTTAAAATTCGGCGCTCATCCAATTTAGAGAACTCTCTGTCGCTTACTATTAATAGACATAACCTGTTAATAGCATTAATAGATTAATGCACAGAGCTATTAAACGCGGTTGGCACATTAAAGTCGTCTATCGCAGTACTAATAACATCGTCAAGGCAGCCTTAAGAGATTTCTTTCAATACAACTTTGAAGTTAGAGCAATGCATCAATATTAATGGGAGGGTTTACATCCAGCCGTTATTACTGGTACTACGACTACTATTATTATTAAAGACAGAATGTGTAGGTAAAATATTTCCAAATTTTAATGTACTTCCATTTATTAAAGTACTTTACAAGCAATCGAATTCAAAATCTAATTTCGAATTTGCTTTAAAGTTTAGTAAAACTTAGAATCGCTTAATCATAAATTTTATACTCCTTATAGTCAAACTGTTGAATATTTTATATGCAGATCTTTACAATTCGTTTTAAGAAACAAAAATATTTTAAAACCTACTTCATAACTCTATGAGATCTTCTTCCAGCAAAACAAGCAAGGCGGATCATCCAGGTAATTTGCAGATATTAAATACCTTATGGTATCAGATCCCTGTACTTTACTCTAAACAACTGCTAAGAGGAAATAATTTTCATGGCATTATGTAATTTTATTTACTTACATCAGACACTTATCGTAATGTTGTCGACGCCTGGGAGTCGGTACTCTACCATGCGTTTAGTACTCCTTAATAGCCCATAAATCCAATTTCCTTTAACATTCATATTTTCTCTACCTTCTTTTGCATGAATATTTTAAGAATATTTCTACAGCTGAACCTGAATATTTAGGTAAGGATTTTATGGGTACATAAACCATCTACGTTTATGATATCTTTGGGGATTAGTTTTGATAATGATATTAGGTGTACGTGGTGAACCAGAAACAGGATAAAGTTCGTTATTTTATTAGAACATGCCTGCGTTGGTAAAAATATTAGAATTTTATCTCAACCCGACCTAGTGTGCCAATGACAGATAACTTGCAAATCCACAATGGATTCCATCAGCACTTTCCGTGTCCCAGGATTGATGTTAGGTCAATCTCATTGTAATATTGTTGAGACACGACGTGGTTGAACGTTATGCAATCGAATACAGGAAATACAACGTTCAAGGACATCCTATAACTTTTAAATGTAACTCAAATCTAGTGAGACTATAAAAGATGCCATGTACAGTACTTTCATAAGGTCCATTTATTGAAACAGCTGTGTTTTCTTCGCGTTTTACTCTACTAATTCCACCCCGTTGGTTTGTTTTCCAGTTATTGCCTATACTTTTGCGTTGCTGTTAGACATTGAGGTAGATAATGGCTTCAGAAATCTTGAAGCAGATAGAGACACATCAATAAATCTTTCTGAAATTTTGTGATATGCTTCATCCTGTCCATCTTTAACCTGCATGCAACTGATAGATGCCTCCATTTATCAACACGCGTTTGAAACAGGAGTAACTGAACTCTGATGCACACTGTGACAGCAGTTTCTAATTTCTTGGCATAAACATACTCGGTGGCTAAAA
Organism: Mastigoproctus giganteus; assembly: GCF_048544385.1. Taxonomy (NCBI): domain Eukaryota; kingdom Metazoa; phylum Arthropoda; class Arachnida; order Uropygi; family Thelyphonidae; genus Mastigoproctus; species Mastigoproctus giganteus. Next base: position 165,265,929 of record NC_143581.1, on the reverse strand, counting down.
GTATCTTTCTAGTAAAGAACTGAGTCTTGATATGGCAAAGTCATGCAGCGTATCTGTACATTTCAGTCATTCGCCATCTTGAAGCCGAAAAGAAACTTTTCATAAGTGACAGTGACGCAAGTAAAAGGACCACATCGGCGACGCATTTGTTAACGTAAGGAAACCCAAACCATCTGCCTGGTGAACCAGGTAAAGCCTAAGTCTCCTATTTTTTATTAATTCATAATACTTTGGAAACTTTAATTTTTCATCTCAAATACGCCCTAATTCATTATACAAAACCTTTTAAATATCCTTTCCATTTAAGGAAATGCATCTTAATTTCCTTTCTAAGAAGGCCGTTTGTGCAATCATACTGGAAGTTATCTCCAACTGAAGTCCACTTCAGATATGTTAGCAGAATGAAGATGATTTCTGTTGTTTCAGATATACCAATAATGGAAAAACAATACGATTTATGGGAGTTTAAAAAAACGAATGATTCACTGGAAAAATCAGGAAAATAACAGGTCATCTAAAATGATGTATAAAACAGAATGATGATGTAAGGGGTGAGGGATGGGTGAAATCTTCAGTGTCCAGTTAGACAATGATAAAGAAAAAAATTAAGAAACACACTTAGAAATACAATGGTTGGTAGCCCAACGTTGTATTCCTAAGCATTTGAGGAGAATTGAATGAACTTGTCTTGAGGACAGTTGGATGAACTTGCCATCAGTTGGAGTAATGATAGCAAACATCCAGTTCAACAGAACAGGCTATGACTCTGTCGGTGATGCCGGTATTATTTATCATGACTGGTTCATAAATGTGCAGATATAGTCTGCAGAATACGAGGAAGATCTCAATTTCTTCTCTGGGCATTTCAAGAATGAGGTCTACCTGGGGAGTTAAGGATTGATGGTGGAATTGGGTGCTCTTTGTAATAGTATGACGATCCGTTTCAAAAAGTTTTCAAATCGTTATCCACTAAACGAGAGACCCAAGAAGCTATTTTCGTATTTCGAAGACTACTGCGTGTCTAGATAAAATTATATGTGGATGTGAATGCAATTTGGCATTTGATTTATTCATTTAAAAGCATGAATTCCCTGGTATTTTCTTAATTATGCTGGTTAGGCATTTGTTGCTCTACAATGGGCTGAAAATGAATACATGGGATCTGCTAATGAGAAGAACGCTGTATAACAACGCTTAAGGAGAACTACCGTTCTGATTAATATTCTTTGTGTATCGTTAGGAATTAAGTTTTAGAAGGTAAGCGTTTCAATCTTCTTTTGCTGAAAGGGAGACAGATTGGATTAGATTGTTTGGATTATGGATAACGCAGCTAAGGTACCGAAGTAGATCATTTAAGATCTTAAGTGAGATCTAAGGACAATTTGTCTCTTTGAGAGATAAAAATTGGTGAACTGTAATCCCTGCCTTTTTTGGTCACTCACTCCCGAGTGAAAGAATTCAATAAACTCCTCTAATGATGGAAAGAATTTTTTATGTTATTATAGGACAACCTGGTCAAGAATTTCATTTTCACTAAATATTCTTAATTTAAATAAAGATTCTGCAAACTGTGCTATCCACGAGGGTAGTTTAAAAGTAAAACAATGCGTGTTATATGTGTGAGGTAAGAAAAAGAAAATGATTTGTTTTTTAAAATAACATTGCGTAATTTCGGAAGACCTTTACCGTGTTTAATGATCAAACCCCAAGCTCTCAAATGTTTATCCACTCAATACAAGGCATCTGAACAGAATCTCTTTCCTTACACATGCGCGTGTGTTGGGGAAAGGGGGAGAGAGAAAGAGATAGGTATAATTGCAGAGCCATCAGGTTTCTATTTTGAAACAACAGCATGAAACACAGGTCAGAAAAGAGACATTTACCTTGAACCTTGTATTCTAACGCTAACTCTTAAAGCTGTTCTTGGATGTGTGCCAATAGACGAAGCTATTATGTAAAACGTAGCTTGCACGCAAAGGAAACCCTAAGTTGCTCTTTTCGGTTGAAAAACCATTATAACCAAATGCTATATTAAATATTAATATAAAAATTTCCACTTAATTGACAGGGTTATGGTCTCCACGCAATTGTCTTTTGAAGTTATAATTAGAGGAAATTATAATTCCGCTAATTTAAATCTTTCCACCAATTCCTTAAAAATTCAGCTAAATGGAAGCAAATAGTGGATTAATTTCTCTTAATAAGCGCAACTAAGTTGTATAAGTATTTCACTATAAAACAGAAACTGATGTGATTACGACACACCTTTTTTTGTTTAGTATATCTTTTTTAGAAACATTACGCTATCTAGTACAAAGTTGATTTAGTATATCGAATATGGTGGGCAGAATATTAGACGCAAACATTAAGTAAACTGATTCCTGATTAGCGTACGCTGTTTATATTCAAGGTAACTATAGCCATGAGGCGTCAATAAGAAAATACGCGCAATCTATACTCGAGAAACTAGTAAATAGTCTTGTTTCTTTAGGAGAACTTGTATCCATGCTATGGATAAAAGTTTCTCCTGTCCGGATGAAAGAATACAGTCTTATCAACTCTTTTATCCACGAGGCCCGTAATCCTTAAAAAGCTTCGTCTGTGAAAAGCTTTAATAAACTTAACATTTCAGTTTATTAAAGCTTACAACTAAGTTAAAACTGCTAAATGAAAACAAGTATAATTATTTACAGGTATTTATGACACACCGGGATATCGTCAGTATTTATTTACCGATTATAAAAGTATTTACGAATTGACGCTGGAATTGCATACAGTTTTATAGACAGTGATAATAAAATATATTCTCTGTACTGATAATTTATTTGGAATATGCAAGGCGTGTTGTGACATGCCAACTGGAAGATCGGCAGGAGGATGCCACCTTGTTATGATAAACTGGTCGTCACAGTTACTTCGCTCTTGTCCAATATGGGCAGTGGTTGCTATGCTATATCTCAATGAATTGGTAAGTGTTCTTGAGTGATTCTTTCCTGTAGCTGTTCTCTTTACAAAATTTGTAAGGATCTATGACGAGCGTATGGTAGAGACCAATTGTGATGGACAGGAACATCTTTTTGAGACACACTAAACTGTTGAGTGTAATTCACAGCAGAAGTCTCGTTCGTCGTGGTGGTTCTCAGCCCTCCAGGCTTCCACATGTAATAGTACTTGAAATTGAGGTGCGTCTACGATCCTTGTGATGAGATTTGCTAGCAGGTAGAGATTTGCTGCTGAAATCTGTATTTTACATGGGATTACGCAGAGGTTGGAGAATCGACCTAGAGATTGTAACCGGTCACCCCGTTTATTGGTTGACTCCCCCTAATGATCCAGTATTCTAACCCATGTATCTGCTGAGCCGTGCTTGTGAGTCTCAGGACCAGATAATGGAGACATACAGTAGGATAGGATATTTAATATGGAAAAAGCATCTTTGGTTGTTAACACCTTTTTAAATTATACAGCATCACCAAAGCAGGCGAATCTGCTTTACATTTAAAATTTTGACACACTGCCAGTAAGCTTCTTAAAAGCTGCTCTAGTGGTATCTTGTCTCTGACCTTTCAATATATAACGGATTCTCCTGTTTAAGAGAATTTCGCCTTAGGCAAATCTGTACAATTTAAAAACTTACTAGCAACTTAGGCGCAACCTTGAATAACATATTTGTCTCTAAATTGAACATAAAATCAAGCTTTAGCAGCAATACTTAGCGTAGACTGTCAGAGGAGGCAGAATGACTTCCATAATCGAACATCTAACGCAATATAATGCGTCCCAACTTTATTTGATTTCAACTTATGCGAAATACCTTCCTGCCATCCTGCATTATTCTTATTTTATAAATCAAGACTTCCTACCCGATCTGGAATACAATTAATACTGAGAATCGTGTAACTCTCCAAGTGAGTTATTTCACTGAGATTACAATAAGAATATTTTATTTTATTGCATTCATATATTGTAAAAGAATTACTTTTTGTTCGACGCAGACAGCTATATTCTCCGTTTTTGTTTAAATCGACTTATCCTCTTCTTTCTTACTATTCCTCGTTTCCTCCAATTGGCATTCGTTTGGCTTCTTTCAACATCAGTGACGATGAAAGCGGGAAATCGACGGTGCAGTTCCGCCCTCCCCCAATTTAGTGCTAGGGATCGCCTCATTACGAAAGCCTCAAGGCACAACGTCTACAGAACCTCGTCAACCCAGCCACAAACGTCTTCAAAGATTGTTCCACTCACTAACTATGGAATGCAACACCCCGTACATTAAAGGAAAAAAGAAAAAAAATTCGATCAAATGCAGGCGTAGTTTCCTGAGATTCGTATTACCACACGAGTGTGCCAATTATACATTTCTTTGGTTGCACGCAGAGCGTGTTCCAGTGAAAGTCGCAAATAATAAATTTCATCTCCATCCTCTCTCCGAATGAGATTTCCTCTTACGGCCTCTTCGGCACATAAACGCGCATTGTCGGCTGTCGATAGGTCTATAAGGCTACTGTTTGGGTCACCACCGCTTTTTTTTATTCGATTCTTCAGAGCAGTTCTTTTAAATTTTCGCATGCTGCTCTTGAACCTCTGTTTCAAGTAATATCACAACCATATACCTCGATTAACTGCATCAATTACTAGTTTTATCAACCGTATGCATTGTCATACGATTAAATGTGTGTGATTTATTATATAAATGGAATTATTTAAATAGTTGAAATGAAAGCGCTTCATCTATGTAAAATTTATAATTATTTATGATCAATAACGCATACAAATCATACGTTTCGTGGATATTTTCTCTTTCGCTTCTTCAGTGATTATAATCCTGCCGTTACTGTAATAAAAAACGCCAAAAGACCAAAGCCTTCTGATCAGTATGGTCTTTTGGTGTTTTTTTGTGATGGCGCACTTGCAGGATTACAACACTGAAGAGAAGAAGAACATAGACAAACGTAATTTTTAGATACTATTAAGAATAAACAGATTCTAAAATAAATAAACTATGCTGCATGTAAATAAATTTAATACGAATAGAGTGTAAAAGTAATTGTACTGCAAAGTTAAATACCTTAAATAAACTGAATTCTTATACATTCGTAAAGTTTTTGTAAAAAATTGTCGTATTCGACAGCAAATACAAAAATAGAAACACAGTGAGAATTAAAATATTAAATAGCAATTAAAAAGATTATAATTTGAACAGCAATTAATTTATTAAATTATTTATAATGGGAGGAAGTAAATATAAAAATATAACCAGTAACTTGACATTTCACAGTTTTTAAATCAGATTGCCTCGACATCAAAAAATATTTCCCGATATGATTGTGCAAGCGGCTTTTTATTTTTAATTTACAGTCTTTGTATACAACGCCATTTTGGAAGATGGCGGGTACAAGCAAACGTAATTTCAAAGAATGCAAATTGAAAGACTGGTGAGGTCTTACCGTCTGAGAGTGGTCTGGAAGTCCATCCACTGCCCGTAGAGTCTTTGGCGTTGTTCAAAAGCGTCAATCTCAGAATAGCTGCCCTCATCTTGCGGAACAAACCAATGCCAAATGACTCTTTCCAGGAGAATAGCGAAGGTATACTCAAGCATATCGCAGTAACACCTTCGATGCAAGAGAATGGAACGCGCAAACCACACCGTTGCCACTACTTTTTGAACAACCCTCGTAGAATCATTTGTATCGCATAATACACAGAAAGATGAGTAGGGTAAAAACTGTGGTTTTATTATCTTAATACGTAGGCCTACCTACTATTATTCGAAAGACTTCATTCTCTTCTGAAGTTATAATTTTTAAAATGCCGAAGTTCGTTTTAGATGTATGATTAGAAACTGGAGAAGACTGAAACAAAGAGGAAGTAGATGGCTTTAATAGAGCTTTAGAGTAGGAAACACGACCTATACTGATATCATTTTTGTAGTAATTGGGGCAGAGAGTATGTATAAAGAAAATCTGAAGAGGTTTCAGATTCTTGCTTGCAAAATAACGAGTAGTTGCAAGACAGAAGTATCCAAATTAGATGCTACGCTAGAATCAATTTAAATTTTATTTGAGACTGAAGTCTTCTTATTAGTTTTGTTTTGTACAGCGATTATTATCGAGACAAAGGTAATCAGAAAGTTCTAAATCTATTATATGGTAGGTTCTTCGAGGGTTTCAAAGGAGGAAGTGTCCTGAGTATCTGTTGTTGCCAATTCGGCAGAAGGAGAAACCAGAACAAAATTCTGCTAAGAGTCAAATTCCAAAGCCTAATAATTCAAAATTATTAAAGAATATTCAGTCTGTTTACTAACGGGAGACTTCAAGTGAATTATGTTAAATTATATATTAATTTATTAATATTAACTTAACTTATATCGAATACAGGAATGTAGATCTGAATGAGGGAACATTGTCTAAGTTACTGTAGGTTTGATAGCATTATAAACGATGTAATGCACCATAAAAATAATTTTATTCTTTAAATATATGCCAAAAAAAGTATAATTTTTGGAACATATAACTACCGAACTAGGACGAAAAATTAACCGTGAAATAGTTTAAAAAATGAATATATAAAGGGAGGATAAACTTATTATATATAAATTGCTTTGCTGTATAGGAAATTTAAATGAAGGACTGTAAACTAATGCTCTTACCTTTCATAGATGATAGCAAAAAAGGCTTATAATAGTAGGCGAAAGCCTCATGACAACAGCCTAGCTTACATTGTATAATATATCCATAAAGATCTTTCGCAGTTTCTAAATTCAGTTTGCGTAATCCTTGCTCAAATGTATTTTATTTAATGTTCCTTGAGGTTCTTTGTACCGGTTATATTAAACAGGATAAAATAAGTTTCTTGAGCCTTTATCTAATATATTGTTTACTTTGATATCTCTCCAATATAATCTTCCCCTTTGACACTTTCTGTTTGATCGATATTCACCGGAAATTTTAAATTAATTTGGGCTTCGAAACTAGTTCCAATTTTAAAACACGTCCTCGAGACAACAAAAACAACCAAGTCTGCAGTATTCATCACAAATAAGTTCAAAAACTTTAATACTTTCATTATTTACGATCTGGATTAAGTTTTATCTTATTTCATTCTTGTAAACTACAGTTCATAAGATAGGGTTTGGACTTCGTATAAATTAGATTTCGGCACCTAAAGTAAACATTCCAATACAGTTCGTGAAAATAAAAAAAGTAGCACGTATGTGTGTGTGTGTGTGTGTGTGTGTACGTGAGTGCCCGAGCGTCATATGGATTAAATATCTTTTTTTTTTTATTGTGGAAGAAGACAAGGTTTTAGAAATAACACTACAGACAGCGAAATGTCAGAATAAAGAATGAATTAATCCTTGCTGACACCAACAAACTCTCCCCCCTCTTCCTTGGTAACTTAGCAGGCTTCGTCTATTCTCCACCAGTAAGAACTGAATTCCCCGATTACTTATTTAAAATAAAACTATACAAAATTCTTTCGTAATTGTAAAACCTGATGTAGCAGCTGGCCTGTTCGAACTTGTGAACGTTTGCTATACAAATAAGCATTTGAATATCGTGCAAGATGGCAATTCGCAAGGGTTTTCAAAAATAGACCGACCACTATTAACTGAGCGCTGTATGTTTTTGGTGTAAAATGAAATGTTTAAACTTCCTCTTAAGGAAAGGCAGCTGTAGCCGAGTAGTCAAGCAAAAGGGTGCATACGTACACGTGTCTTGAATGACTATGGTTCAAAGCAGCTTGAACACTAAATACGGTGACGTTCCTTGTATTCCTCTTAAGGGTTGTTTGTTCCGATGTACAAACCAAACTTTTTTTCACCTTTTTTAAATAAACAAATCTATATATTTCTTTTTATGTCACCCTCTCTATGCACCAACAAGAATTTCTTAAGCATGCTACATTTTCGCTCGAAAATATTTCGACTTTATTTGAAAATTGATAAATATTAAACATTTTAACAAACTGCAATTATTGTTTATTTTTATAAAGCAGAACAAATTGTCTGAAAGAGGAAGTGGCTCATATTCCGTGTTTGGATTGGGCTGAAGCATTGCCTTTTTTTTGGTGTCTCAAACTGCTTCGTATAATATTTTAACAATATAAAAAAATGAAAATTGTGACCTGGACCATGTATAAAATAAAAGATACGAAAAGAATATAAATAAAATAAAAACAAGCAATCTACAGTAAAGCCAGTCATTGATACTTTCCAGCGGCTATCATGTGGGATATCAAAACACCTTTAACTCATAACACCTTTCACTTCTCCCTTAAAAGTTCCAAAGATAAGAATACAGACGGAACTTAGCAGACATATTTCGTTTATGGATGTTATATGGAGGTCGACAAAATTATTATTGTCAATAGACACCATATTTCGTAACGTTTACAGTTATATTATAAAATTTTCGCTTTCCAGAATTCTTATATACACTTCTAAGTGAAAAAAAAAAACCATAAGAGCGAACTGTCAAAAACTGGAAGCCAGTTTGTAATTTAAGACTGCGGCTGTATTTGCGTCATAGACAAGTTCTGAAGATATAAATCCCCCAGGAAATCGTTGTAAAATTCAGTGAAGACGTGACAGAGTTTTCGTTGTTGTCTAAAGCTAAATTGTACTCTCTAGTTGGGTTTATACAATGCTTACAAGGTTTTTTTAGGTCAGTGGATTAGAGTGGATGGACACTGTAGCAAACCCATGCATTACGTTCGTAAACAGAATATGTCCAAAGTAGTAAAATCGAAGAAATTTCATCTCTTTGATGGTTGAAACTACAGGCGACTGACTGCATCTCAAATTTTCAAAAATAGACAGTTTTTTTTTAATAAATTCCAAGTTCGTAAATAAGTCAGAATGAAAATGTTCTAATAATTTATAGAAAGGGAAACAAGAGTTTTATCAATATATGTGAGCAAACAGAGGATGGGGATACTATGCATGCAATCATTTACTAGCATTTTTTAAAGTTATAACACTGGATATTGGCAGTTATCCAATTCTTTCTTTATAAAAAATGGGTTTTTTTGTTTCATATTGGAGATCGGAATAATAAGAATTACTATAAAGTATTCTCAACTGCATATGCTTCAATTCAAAACACCATCCAAAAGTTCACATGCGATTCAGGAAGGAGAAAAAAACTATCAAATGCATTATGTCAATCATGACAAACGTAACCTCCTTCGAACAGAGAGAAAAATGCCAAACCATCGCTTTTGTGGCCCAAAATTAGAAATTCGTGCAAATTTACAATTTCTTATTAGCTAAAGTTATCCAAATATCATGGTCAGTATGTACTTCGACATCAATGCAAAGATTTCTATTTTGGTCAATGTGGAACACGCAGAGCATTTACAAAATCAGCCTTTGTTATCGAGGGTTGTTTAGCTGTGTGCACTGGAACACGTCACTGGGCCACTGATCCATGGACCTCCATTTTGAGGCTAATGAGAGCCGCTTCGTCGCATGCAGAAGTGAGGACGGCAGTGTTGGATATGAGGTCATTCTGCAAGACAGAGGAAGGAGTGTTGAGACTTGATTAAGATTAATGATTATAGGTAGGGGTGTGAAGTTTCGCTTAATAGATCTTGGTCTACTCTGTGCAGTTACTGGACGCATTTTCGGTAAATATTTCTTGTCAGAACGCTTTCTGGAGCCATCAAAGATGTGGAAATTTAACCATTACTTCCAAAAGAAAATCTCCATGAATAAAAGCAAGAAGAAAGGACAGCGTGAGTTTTATAAAAATCCAGGCTTTAACCCAAATTTGAATTTGTAGGATTATTTGGAGAGGCCACGCCCTAGTTCTCCACAAGTGCGTAATAATCATTAAATATTACAATAATTAAAGGGCAATTTGCTAATTTAGTTCACATTTATTCGAAAAGTTGTTATAAATGTGAACAGAAGAGTCTACTTCTTTTCTGTATAAAATAAAAATTTCAAAATTGTAAATTACAGCAATGCCAAAATTAAAGAAACTCGTGGAACGCTGTTTCTTCCTATTTTCTGAAATTTATCTTAGAGAGTCACTTTGCAATTCTACAAGCGCTAAATTGGACTGGCAGAATAAGGAGTTTCAAGACTTCAATGTTGTGTCTTTTAATTCCAATGCAATCCCCGGGATACCTCAGCCAATAGGGGAATCTGAAAGCCCCTAGCATTATAATATATGGAACCGATACAATTAACAATAGGGCCTCAAACCACGCTATTGTGTAATGTATTATGATACGTCCAATTCAACCCCGGACAGAACATCGTCGAGATTCACTCCGTTAGAATAAATCCACTAATACAGATACCACCCAATCTGTTTTCCGGCTATTCTAGATGTACGGATTCTTCGGGAATTGCCAGTTTATCAGACAAAGTATATACAACCCTGTACCAAAATATGTATTCTTCACTAGGCAAACAAACGGATACTGAATTATTTAATACATTTCAATTTAAATTCAAGCATATTTTAAGGAAAATTGTTAGCCAACCTATCGCGTACAATAATTAGATTAGTTATCTCACGATTAAATTATGATAATATGACTTACCGAAGGGAGCTGGAATACATTAATCTAATTCAGGGGTTACCAAACGCGGAGGTGCTTTGGGATACTACAAACATCTCTCTGTAAACCTCAACATTCTGTACTCATGTTTCATAAATTTGTTTTCAGTTTAAGCGTTGTTAGTTTTAAAATATTAATGGATACGCACGCTATTTGAAATAAAACGAAACTAATATTTACAGTTAAACAAATGTTGTATTCCAATTTCGATATTGCCCAACTCTTATGTTTGTGTTCCTTGTTAGGTGTAACTTTCTAAGTAACGAAATACGAATTATCCTCAAGTCCCAATAAATTATTCTCAATGTTCTCGCAGCTCTGTAGTAAGAGCGCATTAAAATGATTTCATCTCCTGAATCTTTAACACCCTTGTTAACATGTTTACAACAAACCAGATATTAACACGAGTCAAGAATACGAAAACAAAATTAATCCTGATTCGGTCAACACACATTTAATCCCAATTCTCTCACAGTAAATCCCTTTATGAGGCGTAATGAACTAATATGTTGGATTATCACTGCAAGGGAAATTAAGCGTACAAATCGTAGTAGATGAAGGAGTAACTATTACAATGGACAAGAGACAAAAGGCATCCATGGGCAATCAGTTTTGTAGATGGCTATATTTAATCTATAACTAGTAAAGATAATCTCAGGAGGTGAATATTAATGTAGATTTTCAAATAATCTTCTAATATGTAAGCAGCTAATGGAGAACCTGGACGAGGTTGGTGATTTTAGCATCCCGTGTGTTTCAGCTACTTTATCGCTTCCTTCATGACACTAGAGTGTAATGACTTGTGCTCCACAAGGCGATTTTCTTTCGGTGTCGACGTAACTATAACCCGCTTCTTGCTTCTGTTCACGAAACAGGAAAGAAGGAATGTGTGATACGGTTGATTAAGGAAAGAAGAAGAAATGGATGATGTTGATGATCTTTTATACTGACGAAATGAGCGCCAGTTTCCGACCGTCGTTGTTCTTCGACATCTAATCATGCACAAGGGGAAGAGAGAGTAGCGAGTTCGCTGAGGAAAGGGGAGGATGGGGGCGAAAACAGGGAGAAAAGGTTGGCTGGATCGATAGCAGCGAACACTGAAAGGACGTTTGAAACGAAAAAGAAGATCTACTTTGATCCCATATTCCTCATTTTTATTTCATTTCCCTTCACACGGGAAACATATCGAGCAATGATTCCAAATTTAATGCTGATTTAGCATTTCTCGGAATGAAGTTTTTTTTAGATACAGTTGAAATCAAAAGTTAAAAGTGGAAAGTCTGTACAGCTCGTAACTTATAGTATTCTTCTATGTTTGTTGCAAATATTTAATTGCAACAAACATGGAATTATATATTGCAAATGTATAATTCCATCATTTCGTGTAATCTCAACTCTTCCAAATTGGCTAAGAGTTCGAGAATAGAAGTAAGCCTAATATAAATATTTTATCCCCAAACCCATTTTCTATTATTATTAATGCCTCGAGTAATCTAAAAATAGAAAATTGCTCTTTGTTTTACTGACGACCGTGTTTTCAAGTCCCTTGCTAAAGCCATCGATCATGATTCAGCACATCTTTAATTCCATCTGTTTTGCATATAGACTGTTACTGTAACGTTACTTCCATTAATAGTATTGCACACTCGACAATCTGAGTAAATCTTCTCCTACCTTCCAAACCCGGCCTGTTCAATGTTTCCTGTAATTTTTTTGCAGAAAGAAGATAAAAAAAACCTTGAACAAAATTTATAGCAGGAAATAAGGAATTATCTGATCCTCATATATTTCATCTGTTCTTCAAATTACATCTCCGTAATTCCATCTTCGACCCTTGGGTACCTCGCAAGAAAAAAAAAATCACTGTTCATCACTTGTTCTATTTATTCAAAACACTGAAGAAATAAGACAAAGTACTAAGTAATATGAGCTAAGAATAAGGGCAGGAAGTTCGTCTCATATGCGAATAAAAAAATAAATAAAAGAGAAAAAAATCAAAGAGATCCCTCAACTGCTTGAAGTGGAGGATATATTAAAAGCACAGCAGAAATGCCAATCGGCATTAACAATATTTACGGTCAAAAGCGAGCTCGAATCTCTGGGGGAGGTTGAGTCAGATTGCTGTAAAATAAGTGATACTCTGATCTCAGAGAAGTATTTGTTATAAAAACTACTCAGATTAAAAGAAGCTCCATGAGAAGATGATATATATATTCAGTTATAATTAAAGAGGGTGCATACAAGTGTATCAAATCGTTAAGAGCGTTAATGAGAGGGTTATTAGACCACAGGAAGATTCCCTCGGACGACTGGTGAAGTGCTAATCTCCTCACTTCAATAAAGTAATGCTAAAGAGGAGTTGGGTAACCACAGGCAAATTACTATGATGTAGTCATTATACAGTTGGATGCAGGTAAGAATTTTGACATTATATATCTGAACTTCAGTAAAGCTTTTATTGTCCCTCATGGAAGACTGTTTTATAAACTGGAAGAAGTTGGAGTTAGTGGTAAGACCTATCTTTTAACCAGTCTGTGATCCATTTTGCAAGCTGAATAAAAGCTAGGAGGTAGAGGGTTATCATTATCATAAAGGGTCAGTCTTCAGAGTGGACCACTGTAACTTCGTCAATGATATTGACGAAGGCAAGGGAAAATGTCAAAATTTGTTGATGATTTAGAGGTTGACCATTAAAAGTAAAAGCCAGACCATTTTTCTTCAGAAAGACTTGGATCAATCACATATATGTTCCGAAAAATGGCAACTAAAATTTAATTCTTTTAAATGTAAAGTTATGCATTTGTGGAACAGAATTTCTGGAGTCACGTAAAAGTTAGGGTGGAAAGGAGAAGTGGTTCAAGACGATAATAATTTAGACATTATTGCGATTTCAGTTCAATCTGACGAAGTTTTCCATACAGTGCAAATAGACATGAGAGTCCATGATTTGTAGGACCTTTGTTAATGGGGTGAAAGACGCTATCATCTCTCTACAGGGGATGGCTAGGTTCATTTGGAATATTGTATCAGCTCTGGAGACTGTTCCTAAAAAAATACAGAACTTCTCGAGAGAATCCAAAGAAGAGTGATCACATTAGTGATAATTGAAAATCGATGCACATATGAAGAACGGCTTAGAATGTGTGCACTGCAAAGTTTAACAAGTGGACATCTAAGAGGAGATCTGACTCGGGTATATAAGAGATTGAAGAGGTCGAGTAAATGAATATAAAAATATCAATAAGATGAAAGAATAGAGGATCTGTTGAGATAAGAACAAGGGAGGACACAAATGTAAAGTCTCGGTGTATAACAGAAGACTGAATCGCATGAATTTCATTCATGGACGGCGGGTTGTCGAAAGCTGAAATAAGTTGTGTCCCAATTTCGCACGGCAGGAACTCTGGCTAATTTAAAAGTGGAACAGGAGGTTACCTTTTGGGAATGGAAATAGTATGAATATTCTTTTTTTAATTATTTTTTTTATGTTTGGTACTGATGTAGTAAACATCAATGGTTCGACTTTTGATGATTCTGCTCAGATAGTAAACAAACTGAATGAGTATTTTGCACACTTCAAATTCATCAAATTTATTTACTATACTTCTAGCATTGGTATAAAACAGCAAGGATTTCTTTAGTTATATAAACTCTAAAAGGAAAAGGATGAATCTGATTGGTCCACTTGATATCTATGGTTCGACTGTTGATGATCCTGCTCAGATAGCAAACAAACTGAATGAGTATTTTGCATCTACATTCACACATGATGAATTATTAAGGTTTGAAAATGGCAGAAGGTTATCAAATTGTAGCAGGGTGCTTAATGATTTTGTAATAACTGAGAGCAAAGTGGAGGATAAATTTTTGAAGTTAAACATAAGAAAAGCACCTGGGGTGGATGGGATCTATCCAGTTAAATTAAAGGAGGCGACAAAGGAAGTAAGCAAACCTTTAGCCCTAATTATGAGAGCATCCTTGGACTCAGGGAAGGTACCCACGGACTGGAGATGTGCAAATGTATCCCCAATTCACAAAGGGGGGATCCAAGGGTGACACGCGTAATTACAGACCAGTTAGTTTAACTTCTGTTCCGGATAAAACAATGGAGTCACTGGTTAAAGATGCATTGCAGGATCATCTAGACCCGTGCTGGCGAACCTATGACACGTGGGTCAGATACTGACCCACGAAGGCTTTGTAAGTAACCCAACGCGCACGCGTTTATTGTAATATTGGCCTACTTTTTTAAAATAACAGAGAGAAAAGATAATCGAAAATATTAAACAATTATAAAATATAAATATGTAATGTCAGATTTATAAAAAAATAAATAAAATATATAAATAAAAAATAACAAAAATCCAAGTGGAATGTGGACGTCGCGCGTCGACAAACAGTGTTCTATTGTATTAAACTACGCGTGTGGGTGACTCATTACATTTTGACATAAACTTGGCGCGATTTGTCGTTGCATTGAAGAACGGAGATGTATCGGGCTAGTACCAAAGTTACCAGCTCGTACTCTCGCAGTATTGGACTAAGAAGCACACTTGACGTACGCGTCTAATGTAATGCCACTTGTAATTAAAGTTATCAACTTTTTAAACTTAATAAGCGAGAATTTGCGCAATTATTAGAGGAAATTGAGTGCCAATATTCTGGGATTTTGACATACAACAATGTTCGATGGCTCAGTTGCGGCCAAGTTCAAAAAACTTGACATCTTTACTAAAGATTTGGAAATGGGCACCATGAAATATTTTCCTCAATTACAAAAACATTTTCAAAACACTAAAGATTTTGAAAATATTCTTGACATTCAAGAAAATGCAATTAAAAAATATTTAACCATTTTGCAAGAAATAAAACAAGCTTTCCATGAGAGATATAATCAATTTAAAAGTTTGGAAAATACATTTCGCTTTATTTTATGCCCACATAAAGCAGAGTACGATACAATGCAGCTAGACGATTTTATGTGGCTAGGTATCACTAACTTAGAAATGGAATTAATTGAATTCCAAAGCAGCATAGTGTGGAAAAATAAATTTGAAAACTTGATTTTCGAAGTAGAAGGAAAAATTTCAGAAAGTAATGCAGATAGGCCTAACGAAGATCCCACACTAAAAGTTGAAAATATTATATTAAACGCGTGGTATTCTTTACCGAACAATTTTACATGTACAGTATGAGGAAACTGGCTAACGGCTAACCCTCTTCTCACAATGTTCGGGTCCACATATTCATGTGAAAAATTGTTTTCCTCAATGAATTTTGTTAAATCTTCCAACAGGAATAAACTTGGAAATGAATTGACTGCAAAATGTATTAAAGTAATGAACACGAAGTATGTACCTAATATTAAGAAACTGTCTGAAAGTAAGCAACAAAACATTTCCCATTAAATATACTTTTATCAACTTTATTACACGTACTGTATCTGTAATTATGTTTGGCGCACTATGGTCATAGTTGCCGATGCGCCCAAATAAATCCCGAAACAAACAAACAAGTAATTATGTTAATTATTAATGAAGAATATTTCAAAATAAAAGCGTTTTCTTTTATTCCTTGCCCATTCAAATACTTTGTGCAGAGGCAATACTGGTCATGATGTCACCTGGTGCGGTACAAGGCATCAAATCAAGCTTCGGTATTTACTTTTTTTTTAGCTCTTCACTTGCAAAAGTTAAAGTTATAAATCAAAAAGGAAACTAAAACCTTTTTTGGATTATTTCAAAAGTGAGAACCAAAAAGATTCGACTGTCAACTTTATCTCTTAACAAAATGTTTGATGCTTCCAAATAATTGGAACCCTTTTCACCCCCCCTCTCCTTTCTAATTGAGGCCACTAACTTATGACTCACGGGCTAGTATTTAAAAAAAGAAATAAAAATAATTGACCCACTCTTCAAAAAGGTTCGCCATCACTGATCTAGACAAAACTGCAACAATAATTCAGACACAACATGGGTTTGTTAAAGGAAAGTCTTGTCTGACAAATTTGATTGGTTATTATGATGTGGTTACAAAGGAACTGGATGTAAAAAAATAATTTTGATATCATATACTTGGATTTCAGGAAAGCTTTTGACACTGTTGCGCATGGAAGACTATTGTACAAATTGGAGCAGAATGGTATTAAGGGTAAGTTGCTACAATGGATAAAAGGATGGTTAAGTGGGAGAAGACAGAGGGTGGTAATCAATGGGTGCTTCTCTTCTTGAACTAATGTTATTAGTGGAGTCCCACAGGGTTCGGTGTTGGGTCCACTGTTGTTTTGTGTATTTATCAATGATATTGATGAAGGTATATCAGGCTTAGTGTCGAAGTTTGCAGATGATACAGAGGTTGGCAGGGTTGTTAATGACAGTAATGGCAGTGTGCTACTGCAAGAGGATCTAGAAAATTTGGGCAGATGGGCTGTGAAGTGGCAAATGAAGTTTAAGATTGACAAATGCAAAGTACTGCATATGGGTAGAAGTAACCCCAGTGAAACGCACCAACTGTGTGGTACTACACTTAAGGTGGTAGAAAATTAAAATAAAACTTGGGAGTAATTGTGCAGTCAGATATGAAGTTTTCTGAGCAATGCAGACAGGCTGCCTGGGCAGGTCATCGGGTTTTGTCAATGATATATAGGAATTTTGCTAGCAGGAAAAAAGAGGTGATTGTTTTTTTTTTTTTTTTTTTTTTTTTTTTTTTTTTTTTTTTTTAGGAGCATTAGCAACTAAGGCTATATTGCTCCGGATATGCGGTGGCCATTCCCTGACCTTTCCGTATCCTCCGTGTTTGGTGGTGACGGGTTTGAACCCCGGTCTAATCAAGAAGCGTGTGCTTCGCACTGCTGCTCCTTGCCACTTTCCTACGGAGGCACCAAGAGGTGATTGTCCCTCTGTATAAGGTAATGGTCAGGCCACACCTTGAGTACTGCGTACAGGTCTGGAGGCCTCATTTTAGGAAGGATGTAGATTTACTTGAGCGTGTACCGAGAAGGGCAACAAGATTGGTGAGGGGAATGAAGGGATCCTCTTACCAAGAGAGGCTTCAGTTCTGCCAATTGCAGTGGCTGCAGACTAGGCACCTGAGCGGTGATCTGATTGAGGTCTATAAGGCCTTGAATGGGTTGAGTACGCTGAATTCTGATGGGATTCTTCCACTTGTTCAGATTATGAACCTAAGGGGGCATAAATTCAAATTAAGAAAAGACAGATGTAGAATAGATGTGCGGAAATTTGCCTTTAGCCAGCGGGTGGTTAATTGCTGGAACAAACTTCCATCTGTCGTTGTGGAAGTTGATAGGTTAAATAAATTTCAGGAGGAACTGGACAAACATTTAGAGAGAATTGTTTGGTAATTTTTTTTTTTTTTTTTGGCTGATGCTGCATAAGCTCATACGCTTGCTTTCTTGCAACCCATGCCACTATTACTACTACATCTCAGAAAGGTGATATAGACATCTGTCCGATAAGTCGCTTTATTGCAGCGATGAGTCTTTGTTGATGAGCGGTGTTAGGAGTTTATATATATAGAAGGGTTTGACCAATTTCTGTTGTTCCTTACCGAGCGGGAAGTTTGTTCTTACGAATGGTCTATTTTATGTGGAAAAGTGCGTCTTATTTTGAATGGTCCATTTTCTGATGCGAAAATGAGTTTTATTGTAATCGGTAGGATCGGTGTCCAAATTTCATCTGTTCTGTAATTTTCCCTTTTACTTGTATATAAAGCCACATTTGAGCGCCAATTCCACCAATTATTTTAAGGATGAGAGTAATGTACACGTTTCTTTATGTTTAACAAATTTTCATCTGTACTTAAACTCTAGTTTATGGGCCAATAAACTATAATTAGTTTTATTAAACAGTGTAAACAAATTCGATATAATCTATAACGACCTCATTATTCAGGAAGTTAGGTGTTTGGAATGGCTGCAGATTACACGCATCTATCAGATGCAACATACTGACACCGCATAACCTAAGTCACCTGTCTGCTTATCCAAAAACAAGCAGATAATGGTTGAAGATACTTCACTTCTATTCTACTTTCACATTTTATTTTCCTAATAATTCTTTAATACCGACAACTTATCTGGTGACAAACATATCGTAACCTTGTTGAATTTTCTTACAAGACGGTTACCAATGAAATTTTCGGAAATACAACGTTCTTAGCTGTAAATCATGAAAGCCACGGTAGTAAACCATATCCACAAACTGATAGCAAAGGTCGGCAGGGCGCACACTACGGTATATAAGAAAACCTTTTACTAAAGTTAAAATTCATTTTAGAATATGGTCGTTAAATATAGAACATAAGACTTTTTTTTTACTTTACATTATGGAAGAAGCAATCTTAAGAATTATATTAGCGCACAATTGCGATATAGTTCTAATGCACAGAATGATGCTCACACGCAAGCTGTCTCGGTGATGGATAGACGCTCACATAATGTGGCCGATAACCTTCACCTTTCCTTCCAGAGATCTATCTTAGAGAATCTACTCTGCGCGTGCTCCCTGTTATGCCACCTTCCCGCATGACTTCGCTGAAAAGCACTTTAAACACCTTTACAGTGTAGTAAACTGCTCGTACCTAAGTCAGTACAGCGTACCTAAACGTTTTAAAAATCAACGGCGTGCGTCTGTTCTGAAAATTAGTTTCTTAAGTCACCAGGGCATGCGATAAATATTAAATTCACACCTTCAACCTCGGTAACACCGTGGGAGCGAACAGCCAGAGAAGGAGGCGCACTGTTCGACTTGAAAACTGATACGTATGTAAAGTATTAAGTAAATCCGCAGCTTATGGTTACTAATAAAAGCACCATCACAACACAGATACAACGCACAATGTGGTTTCATATTCATTGTGATGAAGAGGAAGCACGTGCTACGCCAGTGATGAAGTTAGGCAATAGTTCCATCCTCATCTATCCCGTGTACATCTCACAATCTAGCGAGCTGTCACGATCTATCTCAATTCTTCCAACCTTATTCTATGTACCTAACATCGTGTTTTTAACAATTGTTATTGTGTACTGCAGTAATAGAGAAACGTTTTGCCAAATTTATGCAATAATCATGTTTGAGAAATCAGCGCAACGAATATTAATTACCAGTTACTTGTAAAATAATCCCAGATCAGATCTTATTACTTTTCTAATACACCTGTCAACGGTGACAATAGCTAACCATTGTCTTCAATTACAGTAACGTCTGCAGTGCCTTAGTTGAATAGCAAACCGAAGGAAGGATGGACTGATGTACAAAACATCCAGAAAAACCTCGATAATACTGGAATGAAAATTTATTTAGGCACAATTTTAGGAAATACAAGATATACATATATAGGAATATGTTTGCATAGAACAAAGAGGAAGAAGAAATGAAGGAGAATAGAAGTATTTTGTCTGAAGTTGGACACAGAAAGATTCAAGTAAGCCCTTATTATAGTCAATTAACTTATTAAAACAGCAAACAGTTCATCTAGTAGAAAAAAAGAGACTGGATCGAATTGTTTTAGTGCCTACAGGCAAATACTATTATAATTTTGTTTAATACTCTGCCTGCTACCTTAAATCCTTGCCCGTTCTTTTATAACCACTCCAATTCTTCTATAAGTGTCTAGTAAATTCGAAAATATGAACCGATTATAGAAAATAATATGCAGTAGATAACTTAACATGAATTAAATTTATTCAGGTCATATATAGGGTTGATGTAAAGGTTCTGGGTGACCTTCATCCATGTTTTTCCTATACAGAAACGCACTGGTAGATGGTAGCACCCTGAAGGCGACAGTTAATCTTTATCTCTCCAATCTGTTACGTATGTATCAACTTGATTTTTTTTAATATACGTGTATTTTTCGAAAACTGATAGAATTTCTTAACACACTTTATGCATCGCTGCTATATCTCAACGTTATCCTGCACGTTATAATAAATAACTCGCCCCACAAGTTTAACCATTTTCGAATTCCGTTAACTGAAAACAAGGAGAGTTACGTGTTGATATAAATGAGTGTGGCCACCGTGTATGCCAAATGTAAGTCTTATCAAAAATGGTTACACGATTTTGCATCTCCTGTCACAACCAGGCGATGTGATTTTACGCTGGAAACGATCTCATAACAACACCCCGTTACATTCGATCTCTGTGAACATTTTTCTCTGAATGATATCCTCCGCTGTGTACTTCAGTGCGTTCTGATTTCACGTCAACCTAACAAAACCTTCCAGTTTGTGGATTCCAAAAATATGTAGGATGTGTTCTCTCGCTCAGCTCGCCTGAGGTAATTTGTAA
The DNA here is from genome assembly GCF_048544385.1 of Mastigoproctus giganteus. Classification (NCBI taxonomy): domain Eukaryota; kingdom Metazoa; phylum Arthropoda; class Arachnida; order Uropygi; family Thelyphonidae; genus Mastigoproctus; species Mastigoproctus giganteus. The sequence goes on along the minus strand of NC_143581.1, from coordinate 165,245,044 downwards.
CTTCCAACAGCGAGGTTCTGTCTTTTTAAACTTTTCATATCTATGATTCTATTATGGAATTTTTAGTCATAGGGAAGAAGAAAGCTGATTTTCAATGCACAATTGATAATTAGTAAAACAAAACTGTGGTCTTAGCTATGCATATAAATTTAAAAGTGTAATGCGAGAAAGGAAGGTACTAATATTCTTAGTACAAACGTATATGAATACAAAGGAATAAGTTGCCATTTCCCCCATGTAATCCCATTTTCTGTGCCTAAATAAGCATAAACAAAATGTTTAAAATACAAAAACAAACTGCATAAACATGCCCTTTTAATATTCCTCCTTATGACTTCGAACATACATAAATTATCGGTTTTCAATTTCCTCCCATGTAATTAATTTCTTCTACAACTACCGACATATTCATCTAGGATTATGTAGCGATATTAACCACGCAAAAAGAAATTTTTATTCACGCTTCTCATTGATTTTCCTCTTCAGAGTTAGCAATTTCTTTAGAGTGTTCCTCCAGCCCAAACTTTACATAACTACCCATCGATCTAACCAATGTGTCATTACATAATTAATTTTGTTTTAATATTCAATTTATGTAGCGTTGTTCATTGAAAATTTATGGGTCCTGGAGTGGAGACGTTTGGTTAAGTTTAGCCCGATATGAATAAATCTATCCATTAAGTATATACTGATGCGTTCATAAGCATAGCTTGGTGAAATACGTGCATATGCATAACGTGGACATAAATTTCAGTTTAAAATGAAATATAAAAATTATTGATGAATGGGGTCAATAATTGCTTAAAAGGTTAATGTTTTTATGCTTTCCAACTTATAATTGGACAGTTTGCGGGATTAAGAATTTGTATACGAAAGTAATACAGTGCAATAGTAAAACTGGGCTGTCAGAACAACCAGAATATCATTCTCACCAACTTAGCTATCAGCACTTAAGTGTTAGTATTTTTAAGAGGCGTTTTTTGGAAGACGCATTAATTTTTATTTCGGTATATATTTTTTTGAAAATTAAAAGTTTGCTTTGATTTTTTAATTGCAGTTAATTGACTAGTAAAAGTTTATGAATGGGCTTCTCTCTAATGGTTAAATTTGCTGCTTGCTGGAAGAGTCTTTTCCAGATGACAATTGTGATAAAGGTTATCTTCTAAAGCTACGAGTTCTGCTGATGTAGTTTACCATTTACATATCGACCATTAGTCTTCTTCAGAAACAGATGCTACCAACGAAGAAGGTTCTTCCATTTCAGCTCTCCAGTCCAACTACAAAGTTATCCTTGAGAGTAATGTGGAAAGTGCACGGACATTGCATTTTACTCAAGTTATTTTTCTCTATATTGTAGACACGACAAATCTGAAAACAGAAGGAAATAAAAGCTGATACAAGCACCCTTTTATACAAAATGAATTTGAATAACTGAACTGAAAGCATTTATAAGTATTTCTATACTTTTCGGGAATCATGGAATCTAGTAGGGAAGATACCATTAAGTGTATTGGCTTCAGATGGCACAGTAAAAGATATTTTTGAGCCAATATGTCTGTTTTAAGATTTTTCGTCATTCTTTTGGGGCTCACATTTGATTGCGCTTCTTTTTATCAAAATTGAAATGCGGAGAAGTAAGGGACACATAGGATTCCAAACTGGGAACCATAAGAATCAACAAATCAAAGATCCCCCAGGAATTCGAGACTCATAGCAATAGTATTTGGTTCAACTCTGTTTACTTTCTTTTATTTTTTAATTTTTCAAAAGATTTTACATCATTCCAAACATTGTGAATAAGCGAGTCTTTGGTGTAATCAACCAATAAAATTCATGAGGAAATTTTGAAAGATTTCTATAATTTTAACTTTGTTCCATGTGTTTTATGTATAGCGTACTACGTGGGGTCTGACAGACTCCACCAGCACAATTAAGGACTAACAAATAATTTAATGGGGCGGTCGTAATTCACAACACATTTCTTCTGAGAATCACTCGCTGCATAATAAATAAAAACTGTCACTGAACAGTACGTTACTGCATTCTAGGGTTAAAGTTTCTATTTACATTTAGCTCTCGCTTTCTCTGCACTTTCTCTTGTAATAGTATTACCTCACAGAGCTCCACACCACCACCACCATGTGAAAGCAGTTCTTTAAAAATTCAACTTCAAAAACAAACCGAAAGGGGGAATTACAAGTTTAACTGCTAACCAGAAATTGATGTCACGCTTGAGAATGGTTGAATGAATTTATTTTTTTCGCATAATACAAAAAAGTTTCGAATACTTTTTCTACGCTTCCACTTCCAAAGAGTAAAGAATTTAATGCCAATGTTCTCTTCGTGTTTCAAATTTAAATATTTTTTGATATGCACGCCTTAAACTTAATATAACCCATGCAAATGTATGCCACTTTTGTCCACATTATTTCGATTTTTTTACAGTTTGCTAATATTAAAATAAGAGGTTTAAGGGATGATATAATTCGGGTGATATATTACTACTTTGTCACCGATTTGGGGCAATTTTCTATAATTGAGATTGATTGCGGAAGCCTAGAAGCGGGAACATTAGTGTCATATATCCACTTCAGCTTCGCTTATCATCATGTGCATCCAAGGAAAGAGAGAGACAACGATGACACGCGGTAAGGGGGTGAGGGAGTTAGAGCAAGGAGTATCTCGCTAATTTATTATTTGACGTTTATACCTAATAGCATAAATGTGAGACGTTGCGTAAATCGAAAATTGTTCTTTATGCCTGTTTACCCAAATTCATCCCAGCCTTGCCAAGTGATTCAGCCAGAAAATTTATAGCGTATCCGTGTCTGGTTATGGGGCTGTCTCCTTCTAACCTCCGATCAAATTTTAATCCGTGTTAATTAATGTTGGAGGCAACGGCTTTATCTGGGTCAGGCCAGTAATCTATGGACAAAGGGGAATTGCTTTACAAAGAGTTTGTCATGGTCTGACAAGAGAGAAAAAGAAAAAGAAAATTCCTTAAAAACATATTTCTACACATGGGCGTTTCTCTTTGCATCTAATGCATCTAAAAGGACAGCTAGTGCTGTCCTTTTAGATGCATTTATTTCTTAAACCAGATGATTCAAAACTGATCAGCACTTCTGTGAATGAGAAAAATTATGGATATTTCATTTTTTATTGCACTACAATGACAAGGTATGTAGTATAATGATGGAAACCCGTTTTTATTCCATATATGAAGATTCAAATCTCGATTTTAAGCTGAAGATAGTGATTACGTTTTAAGCTTAGTATTGGAACGAGCCTGGAAGCTTTATTTACTCACGTTGATAGTAATTCTAAGGAGCTTAATTGGAATCACCATCAACGTAAATACAGTGGCGGACAAAAAAACAGCATCACCTTAAAAAGTAACGTTTGTAGTGAAATGTATAAGATGTGGTTTGATTACAGGCATTTTGTTTGTCGAAAAGCAAAGGTATTGCGTCAGATAACGCTTCTATTGCATCAGACAGTAATTGCAAGGTATTGCGCCAGTCATTTCTATAAATACGGCATTGGAAGGGTATAGACGCTCATTAGTATCCTGTTTTGCGGAGATGTAAGCATTGCTCAATACGTTTAGTTGACACCAAGTAAAGTGTAGCTGTTGCTCTGTCCCAGGAAGGGCTTTCTACGCGTGCTATTGATGATAAAATAAAATAGGCGTCCACCAGTCACCATTATCCCGGGTGCTGAAATTAAAGCGTGAAACCGGTGATGTGAAGAGAAGACCTGGATCAGGCCCTAAGAGAGTGACTACGCCTTCCCAAGATCGATATTTGAAACAGCTATGCCTTCGTAATCCCCATGCTAGTGCTCCTGATCTAAAACTGGACTTTGAGATGGCCGCTGATGTTGAAACAAGTGCACGAACTAACCAAAGACGGCTTTCCTAATGTGGTCTACATGCCTATCGGCCCAAGAAGAAGCCGGGCTTTGTTGACCCAACAAATGAGGAAGAAGTGATTTGCTTGGGCTAAAACGCATGTTTCATTGCCAAACGAGCAATGGAACACCATAATCTTTTCTGACGAATCGAAATTCAACCTGCATGGCTCGGATGGGATGGGAATCGATATGTCAGAAGACGTCTCGCTCAAGATATATGGCTCTTGATCCATCATGCATGGTATCAAAAATGCAGATTGCATAACACGAACTGTAAAGTTCCCCGCCGGTCAGATGGTCTAGGGATGCATAACAAGCAAAGGGTTGGGGCGAATTAAGTTTATTAACGGAACGGTGAATGCAGAAACCTACACTATCTTGGAAGAGTGCCTAAAACCCGTTATTAAAGATCACCACACAGACATCCAAAACTACATTTTTCAACAGGACTCAGCACCTTGCACACAGCAAAATTGGTGAGTTTGATGCTATTTAGATTTAATGACGAGTTTGTCTTCTTGTCTCACAAGGCTTAAAACAGACTTACACCAATGTTTTCCCTCGTTTTTCTCCTTAAGATGCAGTCACACCTCAGAAATGCTAGCATTACGGTGTGAGTGGCCCGGCAACAATCCATATTTGAACTATATTGAAAATTGCTGGTACATATCGTCTAAAATTGCTCAGAAGAAGCCAACAAGTAAGATTCAGATGCAGGGAGAGCATTGTAAGGGTGTGGTACCACTAAATTGGGCAACCGTATACCCAGAAGATGATCAAAATCGTATATCCAGATCTTTGCAAGGTTGTAATTGCAGACGATCCCTACGGCATCCTCTCCTAACTAAGGTTCATCGGCGTAAAAGATTCGCCTGGTGCAAAGAGCATGCCAGTTGGACGTTAGACGACTTGAAGACGGTGTGCTGGTCGGATGAGTCAAGTTATTTATTCCACACCGTGGATGGTCGTGTACAGATTTGGCGTCAACAACATGAGACTCTTGATCCATTATTCATGGTATCAAAAGTGCAGGCCAGTGGAGGTGGTTGTATGGTGTGGGGCATGTTTCACTGGCAGGAACTTGAACCCCTGGTGCATGTGGAATAACGTATCAGTGGTCTCCGCTATCGTCAACTGCTTGCTGACTGTGTACACCCCGCTATGTTACACTTTTTCCCGAATGGCGATGGTGTCTTCCAAGATTACAATGCGCTGAACCATCGGGCACTTGTGCGGGAATGGTTTGAGGAACATAGCTCTGACTTCCAGCAATACTGGAGGCCAATATCAATTGGCCTCCAAAGGTCCTCCGATATCAATCCCATAAAGCACTTGTGGAACACTATGGAAAGGTATATCAGGCATCTGGATAAACCAATCACCTCCATACCTACATTGCTGACCGCATTACACACAGCTTGGTTGGCCATACCTCCCGAACGCCTCTGACATCTTGTTGAATCAATGCCACGTCGGATAGCTGCTGTACTGAGGACAAAAGGAAGATTAGGTAAGTGGTCATGATTCAGTGATCACTCAGTGTATATCCCATCTAACAAATGCAATTCGAACATTTCTCCAACCACAATGCTGCGAAAAACACAGTAATTGCAAAATTCACAAGTGATGCAGTTTTTTGTCCGCCACTGTAAATCAGTCTTCCAGGCTCGTTCCAATATTGTGTGTATTGTAAATTGTGTACGCTGTGGAGGTTTGCCAGAGCAAGGGGAAAAAAAACACGCAGTATTTAACAGTTCTCCTGAGGAAAACAATACACCTGCGGAAATTATTCTTTAAGAATATTAACGACAAATTAAAATAATGTAAATAAATATCAGCACTTTATATACATTCACTGGCTAAAAAAGTAGAAACCGTCAATGAATACTTAGTAGCGCCATATATTTGCCCAAATTACAGCCCGCACATATGGGGCATAGATTCCACTAGGTGTCTAATGGAATCTAGCTCCAGATTTGACCATTTTTCCATCTGGATATTTGTCAGCTATTGTATTCTAGTCGATAGAGAACTTCGAAGCCGAACTACTCATTCAAAAATATCCCAGACATTTTCAATTGGATTCAGACCTGGTTACATTACGTGGGCATGATACATGCTGGAAATCTTAACAAAGTTCCTTGATCCATTTAGATGTAACCTTTAAACCCCGGATAGTTGAGCTGTCGTCTTGAAAGAATTCCTCGCAATGCGGATAAAAATGAAGCACGGATGGATGAATTTGGTGCGATACGACAGAAAGATATTCATGAGAAGTAACATAACTTTCTAATGGTATGGCCAGACCCAAACTGTACAAAGAAAACATGCCCAATACTATCATACCACCTCGAGCCGCTTGAATGGTGTACACGCGAACAAAACTGGATGCAATGCCCATGGGGTTTACACCACACACATTATTAGACAATTACACCACACACATTAAAGATCGCCTTTTATAACCTGATCAGCCAACTAAGAAGCCCGAGAAAGCGTACAATATTCAACTGATAAAAAGGAAATTGTGTCATATCATGTGACAACATACTGTGGGGGTGGGGTTTTATCTTATATATATTTTTATTATTTGTTATTTTTTTGTTTATATTATTATTTATATTTATTCTTAAAATTCCCCACTTTGCATCTGACTTGTTATCTCACAGAAGAATTCCGGTTCTGTGGGAGTTCCTATATTAGTGCACTCCTCCTTTGGGTTTGCTGTGTGTTCAGAAATGACTAAACACTATTTGCATTAAGTGAAATACAATCAGTTTATTATACATACTTACAAATAAAAGATAAGAGAAATCATTACACATTATTCACTTCATATATAGGTACAGGGCATGGATCACGTTCCTGGTCATTAGGCTCTCCCATCCATCATCTTCTTCTTACTATAGGCCCACTAACATCTCGTACAATCAGTTTAATTTAACTCTTTCTTAATTACAATTGACATTTATTATTTATATATTTATATCTTCCTTTTTCATACCTATCTAGCACAATCCTACATTCTTCTTCATGGTTGATACAATTCTTCTTCTGGAATTTAATGTCCACTTTACAAACTATTCTATTCTATTCTCTCCCCAGCACTTTAAAGTTACATGTAAATGAAATATACATGGGACTATTTATTTCTTCATTCCCTCAAGTAAACTCCAGCATTTAGCGACTAATTTCTCTACATCAGTGACATTATATAAGTAACATACAACTGTACCTGCTCTATAGGCTAACCCGTCCAAAATTATTACTTTTCCTCCATTAATTAATCAGTAAACAAATCATAACTGTAAACCATCCTTCATTAAACTATTTCTATGATATTTCCTTACTTATCTATACCTTAACTTAACTCTTAACTGTATGCTTCCCTAAATCTCACTTAATATTTATCTATCTTCCCTGCAGTCCTTTGCAATTACATAGAGGTAAATTCGTTGTTTAACCACTTACTTCTGGGGATTTGGATCTTACCGCTAATACAACGTGTGGCCTGTGACTTTCTGCTCTGCATCGGGTCCTCCATTGGTTTGGGAACGTTCTTCTCCGATTCCGGAATGCTAACTTCTGCCAGGGACACTATTCGCTTCGCCGATCATCCTGGTGTCGTATCCTTCTTTGCTGTGCCGGATTCGATGTGAGTCGCTTCCCATCACTTTATTTCTACAGGACGGTACGGTGTTCTTCTGTTAGCATTATCTCGCTGTCCTCCTTTCAAATATATTTCTCGGTGGACGCTTTCGGACTTCTATGTTCCATCTCGAGAAATTTCCCCTTTCCGTAACTTATCTACACTTTGTTAAAGCCATCAGAATTTAGTGAACTCACCATAACTGGTTCTACTGGTGGATCGCTTCCGGGGACTGTTTCCTGGGCCTATCTTTCCAAAAACACCCTTTTCGCCCTCCAAAGAAACTTCATCACTCCCAAAAAAAAACTTTATCACCTTCCGAAAAACTTTATCTCCAAAAAAAAACTTTATCACATCCGAAAAAAACTTCATCACTCCCAAAAAAACTTTATCACATCCGAAAAAAACTTCATCACTCCCAAAAAAACTTTATCACATATCTCTTTTGCGCGCGCTCTTCCCCTTTTATTTCCCAAAATTTCATAACGCCCCTCCTTTCCTCAACCAATCATTTCTATCTGACCATCATCGTCTCCATTCTCATTTGCCTATGACCCATGACACGATGGTCAAGCCCCTTCCGGTGTAGAGAGGACTTCCGTTTCTAGAGAATTCTCGAATATTCTGGAAGGTGATCGAAATTTCGGAGCTCAGTATCATCCAGAAAACACCTGCGTCCATTTACTTGATTCGTCTCGCCACGCCCGCTCTGTTTGCAGTAAACAAGAACGCCCCCCGCTGGTACCCCTATTGTCATCTCTGGAGCAATCCGTCGCTTGCCATTCTATCAGTTGACCCCCCACTGTTCCGTCTTGCTATCTTCGCTTGCTGTTTCCGGTGTGGGCACTGATTCAAAACTCTTTCTAATGTTTATTTCCACGGTATATCTGCCTTTACATTAACTATAGACTCCACTTAATTAAATTCCATTAGCGTGAGACCCACTATCTTAAACAATATTTGTGACTTTAAGTGTTTTCTTGTAAGGTTTTACAATATCACTCTATCTAGCATTCTATCATTAATTATATAGACATTTAATTTAATTTGTAAGACTTTGTGTCATACAATACATTTGCATGCCATAAGCTTAATTAACTGTTTATGCCAACTGTGAAAGATTCCAAGTTTTGGTCAGTAAGTGTGTATTTGATTTGATTTTTTACTATTGAGCAGAATAACTCAAGTCATGAGGTGCAGTATACTGTGTAGACAAATTGGTTAATAAAGTCAGACGAGGGCTGTATGGTTTCAATCCACGAAACAGAGTTCAAAAGAAACAAACAAACTGACCACATAACATGCAATTTATAGACATAAAAACACTGAAGACCCATGGTTTTACTATTTGCCGTTGTAATAATGATTGATTTATAAAGATATATAATTCACGATTAAAACTACTCTGTCTAGTTCATGTTCCCAATATGGAGAATATTGATTTTCTTTCAGGAAGAATAGTCAACGAATTTCGAGAATTATATTTGATTAGTAGGACAAATAGCGGTAAAAATTAACTTAATTATTGATGTAAATGTTATTAAAATCAATTCTTAATCGCGATATCGATTATTTCTTTTAAATCACCTACCGAATTTTCACATCTGCAGTAAACTTTTTTCCACCTTGGATTACAATCCGAATGTCAACATAAACGGAACAATTTTAAGCTTTGTTTGCACAACTAAAACCGAAATTTTTAATCTGAAGAGAGTCAGAATGCGAAACTTGTGCATATATTTCAAACAGATAAAGTTCTAAATGAGACAACACGATCGATTTTTATCGACAACAGTTAGCATTAATCGGCAATCGAAAACCATCACTGCTTCAGAGATATATATTCCAGTAATGCAATTTGAATGCTCTTAGGATACCTGCACGTTCCCCGGGTCAGTCCACCTTCACCGATCTAGATGACGAGTGGGCTCATTACTGATGATAATGGCATTGCTATAGTTGAAAGAAATTGGAACATTAAAAATTCCAGGCTGACTCTACCATATCCTTCATGCATATGGATTTCATTATTGATTACACCGGCTGGCTGTATTCGGCAAGTATTACACGAAATGGAAGAACCAGAGAGCGCGAGGGGGAATTGTGTTAGGCTATCCAGTAATTCAAGGAGGATATCAGTTTCAATACTTTATCGGGTACGACTCCTGGTGGAAAACTCTGTTAACGTTGGAAGAAAAGGCAATATTTACTAGGAAGAACTTTTGCTAAGCCAGTGGTGGGATCTGTGCAATGTTCTAAAGAACTTTCATATGTAAATTACTTATATTAATATGAAATTTAAACTCTCTTAAAAATGATTTTAATATTAAAATTTCTAATTTAAAAACTTTTAATTTGAAGTGTACAGTAATTTTATAACCTTTCTTAAGATTTGTGTTCATGACTCCGTTAAACCTACTGGCAGATACAATTTCATTATTGATCATACGGGTGATGAATTGTGAGAAATTTGTTATTGTCATTTAAGAAGATTGGGCAGCATTTTTGGTGATCGAACATTCAAGGCTACCAATCTGGTTATGATCATGGAATTTCTAAACCTCGTGGAAAAGGGCTGGGTTCGAATCCCGTATCGACGCGAATTTTTATCCTACAAAAACTCGGGTTTTTCATCCAGCAATCTGGCAAATATCTGTACCAGATATTTGTCTGTATTCATATCTATAAGAGATATAAAATACTGACGCTTCATGGCCTTATTTACCGTGGAGATTAGCACATACATCGTTGTGATATATTAGTGCTTTTAAATATTTTTATCTTAAAAGAAAATTCTGCCTTGTACACGGACAGAAACCCCTTTTCTTTTGGATTATCATGCGAAAAACGTCAAACAGGAAGACTTCAAAGAAAGTTTAAGAAAATAATTTTAATAAACAGTTATAAGAATTTCATATAACGATCTCAAGGGGAAACTTTTATTACATAAAAGTGATATTAACATAGTGTAAAATCTACTTTATAGGGATGCTGAAGAGGCAGAAAAATATAGAAAAGCGAGCAATTTTAAGCGGACAGGATATTCGTGATTGCTTGTTGCCAAAAATATAACTCAAAGTAATATTTGATACTCTGATTACAAGAATATTTTATGAATTACGTAGGGCAGACAGACTGCGTTCTCTAAACAAATTTAATTTTCTCTTTTTTCAAATCTTTCGAAAATTTGAGAGTATTCCAGAGAATATTAAATCTCAAGGGAACAGTGCTGTGTACTTTATCCTTCTATTTCAAAAATATATTGGCATCCTCTTTTCCTCTCTCTCTCTCTCTATTCTTTTATGAAAACATGGTAGTGATTTATCCTGCATTTCTCTGCGCATAAACTATGCATGGAGAAAGAAAGAGAAGAAATCAATACACGCTGTACAAAAATCCCGAGGCTGTATTGTGTTTTCCTATCTAAGATTGCTTCTGTTTATGATAATTAATATTGAAGTAGTCTCTGTATCTCGAAAAACTCAAATATACCAGAAGCTTCGTGGAAGAACATGCGTTACTATGGCTTCATCATGAAGTTGAAGTCATAGGTGTGCTAACTCGTATCCTTTATACAAAAATGAAAGAAGAAAGTTAACAAAAATACAAATAGAACTGATTTATTAAATGAAATAGTATCAAACAGTTGCTTTAAACATAAATTTCAAAATAAAGTAAACCTCAGAATTCAATAATCAGAAAAGCTCAAAACAACAAAATATATAAAATGAAATGAATAATAATTAAAAAAATAGCAAAATACTTGTTCAAGAAATAAAGTGGCGCGGTATGTTTCTCTTATTACTTCTGATGTAGGTGTCTAATTCTTTTAATTCTGACGACGTTAAGTAAAGGAAGTCATCTTACTCCTCCAGAGTTTCATGTCTTTAGTAATATCTAATCGTAGCAGTCCAGAAACAAAGCCATCATCCAGTTGTTTGCAGTGTATCACTATTCACAATACATCTAGTTCAACTGAAGAAGGAATACACATACACCGCAAGTTAAAAGTTCTCTGTCTACCCATACTAAATCACACATCTTCTTTCTTCCCATGAGCAACAAACTGAGCAAAGATAGACAATTTGCAAGTATTTGATTCTCTCGAGAGCTTTGCGATATTTCATGGAGTCTTGGAAGGTGATTCCCCCGAAAGATATCGATGGACTGTACAAGAAAAGCATCACATCCAAATATTTGCTCATTGTCTGGAAATTTCTCTGCGTGACTGTCTTATAGCCATCATTATCTTCCGCCATTGTCGATCCACTGCAGGATGAAGGCCTCCTCAGCAAGTTTCCAGCAACTGCGGTCTTGTGCTTTCTGTTGCCATTGTACACCAGCAAATTTCACAATTTTATCGACCCACCTCATCTTGGGCCTTTTTTTTTGTGGGCGTTTAGAGTCAAGCGGTATCCATTCCAAAATTCTTTTGGTCCATCTATCGTCAGTTCTTCTTGATATGTGACCTGCCCATTTTTATCTTAAGCACTTTGTTCTTTCAATGTGTAACAGACCTTGGTTTGTTGGTGAATCCATGCACATCTTTTTCGATCTCTTTTGGTTACGTTCAAAATTCGGCGCACCATACGTCTTTGTATGAATCTCAGTCTCTGTAAAGCTTTGGCATTCAATGTCCATGATTCCCAACCATATGTTAAGCCACGGAGAATACATTTGATCAAAAACTTGTCGTTCGAAATAGAGTGGCAAGATCGTCTTAAGGACTACACTGAGCGTTTCAAATGCTTGCCATCCCAATTTTATGTCTCATAGTATAAATGAAAATGTATTTACTTATAAACAAAGAACAAGTTAAAAGGGGGAAAATAGAATGTATCTGAACAATGTCGCTTTAAGTTTATCAGAAGACACAATACCTTTTTTCCACTTTCCGAAAGAAATGAAAGTAAACTTTACATATCCGCCCTGAAGTAATAATTTATTTGACTTAATGGCTCGCTTAACCAAACAATTTACAGAAAACAGGGCATCACTGAGTTGAAATGAGTAGGAAATGAATCAATTGTAATTATCAACCTATAAGGAACCAATAGTTTGATAATTACAATTGAAAATTCGCCTCACCACTCTAGCATTGGATGACACAAACGTTCTGGGAATGCTTTGCGCGAGATAATTATACAAGAATGGTGAAATTAAGTTAATATTTTACTGGATATTTTACTGAAAGATAAACAACAAAGGAACTTGAAAACTGATAAACACGTAATTTAAAGTTGATGCGAGAAAGGAACTTAGTTCCATAATAGTTCCTTTGTAAAGTTGCGAAATCGTTCCAGCTTAAAAATTCACCTGAAAGTAATTAGTTCATATGAATTCAATCCATCGAAACCTGTGGTTTAGTTTAACCACTCGAATCTCCCAGATAATGTCTTTCAAATTTATTAAACAGGAAAGCTAAGTGGATGAACAAAAAGTTGCAGAAGTAATGCCAGTGGAAAGGTACCACGGTATGCTGCAGGCTTTTGAAAAAAATAACAGACACCGTTCGATAGCTACTCAGAAACTATCATTTAGGATGTATTGGAGTAATTCTGTACTCCTAATGAGAAATACTGCGCGAAATTGGAATTCGGTGGATTTATTCAAGTTCTAATGCCTTCGACTTGCACAGCTAAACAGAAGAATCTTGCTTGAAGGTGTCATGACATCACATTGCATTTAGTGTGCTTAGATGATCCTGGCCAACCCTGGCATCTCCGCCATCTATCGTACAGACTTCTCGCTAAGGTATCCTTAAGAGTTTCCATCTAGATCAGTCACCAAGGCAGCACAATGAGCCACCATTGGATCACGAATAAACTGGACTGTCGATTATTAGCCCTACGGTACCTTGTCTTGCACTACTAGTCGAATTAGAATGGTGACACTTCAATAAAGATAAGATTCTTTTAGCTCTAAGAAAAATCAAAGGTTGCTGCGAATGTCCGGCTCATGACGCCACTATAATCAGTAGCGATGCAGTTAGAATTCTTATACCTGATAAATGGTTACAGATTCGTTATGGGTGATAAAATAAATTAATTTCCAGTTTATACTCCATAACGATCGCATCAAGTCAGAGGGATTCATAACGCTAATTATTTACAGGTATTTTTACAGTATTCTGTAGTATCGCGGATTCCAACACGCCGGTTGGTGGTTGGAAAACATGCTGCCTTGTCGGCTACTACACACCTAAACTAACTGCATGTAAAGCTGCTGAGCTTTACATGCAGTTTCTTCTAAAAAATTCTTCTAAAAGATTTTAATTTCTTATTTCGCCAGAATCGGGCTTTGAAATTTGTTAATAAAACCAGGTTAGTTATCAATTTATACGTTACAAAATATTATCCTCTAGATCATCCAAATAACATACACAAATATTTAGAGGCGATGTCAAGTGAAAGGGGAATAGAAGTGTTTCCGAAGGAAGGATTGTAATTTTGAAGTCGTGCTTTATTCCTTTCATTTAAATTCGAGTTTTAATTCATTTGGTCGATATTAAGCGATCTCTGATCAATTTTAAATTATTAATCAACCGACTGAATAATTATTTTTCTGAATGTGGCATCTTTAATTCACATCCAACTCTTTCCAACGTTTGGAAAGAGAAATTTAATTTTACAGCTCAAAGAGCGCCCACCACTTTATACACCCAGTTTAGTTACTTCGACTGGAACAGCTGAATCGTGAAAATTTCTTAAACCTTCTACTTTCCTTTTTCTCCATTAGTCCTATGATCAGCGATAAACGACCATTTAAACCTAGCAGAAGTGGTTTTGGGATTTCACTATTAAATCCAACTTTTACCAAACCTAATGCAAAGCGAGTTCTTTTTTGAAAAATTCTGTGATTTATTTATTTTTTTAAATAAAAATCAATCGCAGTGGTTGAGTACATCACGTTAATTTTCTATTATCAAACCATTTTCGAAAAGTACAGTATAATTGTACGTTAACTGCAGACACTGATGGGCGTAAATCAAAGGCCTGATATAAATAATTATATTTAACAATTGGGCACCGTTGGCTGCTGTTGCGCCTCATGCTGTGTGAGGCGCAACAGCAGCCAACTATGTCCATTCGCTGAAGAAATTCAGCGAATGGACAAAGTGTGCGTCCTGGACAATCGTTTCTGTGAAGGAAGAAAAACATCAGTCATCACTGTGGTGATGACTGATGGGCCAGACCTCGTTCATAAAGCTTGATGTATGATAGTTGGACTGGATATAATGAGCAGCTAATCTGAGCCAACAAAACAATTGTGGGCCAAGAAGGAAAGGGCAGTGTATACTATTCCACAAAAGACATCACCAGTTGTCGAATTTAAAAATTAAAACGCTTCTGCTGGAAAACTGAGGCATGTATTTCCGTCTGACAGTTTTAAAAAAGTGGGAAGTGGGAAATGTCCCACTTGAGCGTAGTAATGCTGTCTAAAGGATGGCCTTACGTGTACAGATAGCTGTGGCACCTCGTTTGACAGCTCCTTAGTATTTGAAACTCTCTGTACCTGCATAATTATGCATGAAGACATACTTCAACAGTTTTGAAAGTGACACGTTATTTTCTCGGAATTATATACGAAGAGGATCTAACAGAACAGGCGCCACCATCTGTGTCAAAAGTCTTACCTTTGCTGTGTGAAAAAGCATTATATCTAGCACGCCTTAATCGTTATTTCAAAATTAGCGGGGTAATACTTAATTTTAATAATATTGTGCTTGTATTAGTAGATTAGCAATCATCTAACATTTTCTGAAGTGTGAGATTGGGTTATTGGAATGCACCTGACAAGACTACAGTTAGACAAGGACCTTAAGAGTCACCAGATTCGTCTGTTGAATGTTGAAATGTGTTAGGGACTCTGGTACTGACTACGCATGCTTTACAATTCATTTAACTCTTGTAGTCACATGTTCGTTAAAAAAAAATACTGATTTTTTAAGAATTTCATAAATTTAGTAAACATTTCTGGAAAATCTTCCATCAGTTTTATATACTTTTGAAAATAATGAGATAATGTAATGTACAGTAGCATTTGTACTGACCATTCCAGGATAGCATCCATTTTA
The DNA here is from genome assembly GCF_048544385.1 of Mastigoproctus giganteus. Taxonomy (NCBI): domain Eukaryota; kingdom Metazoa; phylum Arthropoda; class Arachnida; order Uropygi; family Thelyphonidae; genus Mastigoproctus; species Mastigoproctus giganteus. The sequence goes on along the minus strand of NC_143581.1, from coordinate 165,229,403 downwards.
GAATATTCCTTAAAGAAAATTAACTGGCAGGGTTGGTACACCGCACAGTTGATAATCAGCTGAAGTCTGCAATTTATTAAAAACTAATTTTGCAGGTGTTGCTGTTCCACTTTGAGTACTTATGATGATGAGTGGAGCTCGAAAGTAGACATAGCACAAGTGGCGAGTGCCGAACTAAATTTCCACCATACGAGGAGTTACATTACAGCTTAAATGAGATTTTAATGTAACGAAATGTCCTTGATGAGTTAAAACGTTCCAGAAAATAATTTTAAATGAATTCACTGTAAGGGCGAAGAGTCAGTTGAAATAAACGTCTATTATACATAAAAGTATGATATGTTTCTTTGAATGTTAACTTACAAAATATTAAATTTTCCTTTAAAAATGTTTAATATTTCAAAATAACACGAGAGAAAACATAATATAGCAAAATACAACGTAATTCTTTTACTAATTTCAAAGGCAACTCAAATGCAGTCCTAATATTTCTATCTGCGTGGTACAGTCTCATTTTTTAGATTTTCATTAGGTGTTAGTTGCCAAAGCGCCTAATGCTACGAGGCATCAGCATATTGTGTCTACAACTGCAATGGTTCTTTGGTCGTTTGCTTTTCCACCCGGTTTGGAAGGATGGCGACATAATCACTGTCCTATTCGAGAAAGAAAAAATTCTCTACTCTTATATGACAATTGTTGAAAATAATTTGACTTAATTCTTACATTAAAAACAAATTTTATGAAATTTCGGTTTATCTGCATTTCTTATGTATCCTTTTGAATTTGGGTATGCTAATTATGAATATGGCCTTAGTTTTTGCATAGTATCAGTGGTATTATTTGCCCGGAAATGAAAGAAAAGGAAATATGCAATAATACTATATCAGATTTATTAACAGCGATCGATTTCTGTGAAGAACAGTGTATTAATCATTACTACAAGTCAAAACAAGCTAACAAAATCACAAATTAAAAATCCTCATCGATTTAATCAAAATGTTCTCCTTAAAAATACACATTTGAACATCTTTGTCTTTTGTGGTCACAGTGGTCAACCCGAACCGAGAACTCCTCTTAGCTGACTTTATGTAGTGGTGGTGGAATCTCACCCCATTCCCTTCATTAACATCGGGCGCCTCCGTAGCCAGGTGGGAAGGAGCAGCAGTGCGTAGCACACGCTTCTTGATTAGACCGGGGTTCGAGCCCGTCACCACCAAATACGGAAAGGTCAGGGATTGACCACCGCATATCCCGGAGCAATATGGCCTTAGTTGCTAATGCTCTTAAAAACCAAAAAAATCATTAACATCGCTCAAATATGGTCCGTAACAAAAAAAAATTCGTGTGACATCATTATCAATCACGTTTTGTAACATTCTATATAAGGCGAAATGGGTGCCAAGCATTTCGTTCAGCATCAGTCGTTCAGTCTTCCAATTTTTGAGAAGCCAACATTCACTTGTGGATCAATAAACATGCTACCTTTCATTTTTGAATAAATTTTGAAAACATATATTGTATATGCTTGAAGATGTCACTTTTAGAAAACTTTATTAAAGTGTTTAACCAATCCTGGAATGATATGTAGTAGAAGCAGGGCTCTATTCCTTAGAATCAAGGGATTGTGTACCACACTGTATGTACCAGGCTGCAACTCAATCCGGGCTGACCTTTCTCTTCTCCTGTAGTGCTTGCCTACTAAACCGCTGTTCCACAGGCAGAGAAAGAAAGAGAACTTAGTGACACCACCCCACAAACCCAAAAGGAACACCAGAATCTTGAAGTTTTCTCTTACATACAGTTTATACTGGTCATACGTGTCCTTCTCTAATACAAGCTTCAACATTTCCGTAGTCTTCTTTAATATGAACAGAGTTCGCAACTGGAATCCAGTAGATTCCACTCTTTTAAACGAGATTTCAGGAGATTTGAAGTGAATTTAGTCACGCCCAAGTCCCTCATTAACTTCCCTCTTCTGAATGGAATCAAGAAGCCTGAGAGAGGTTTTGGGGGCACCATCCCAGATGTGGGAACAATATTCCATGGCAGGGCGGATTTGCGATTTATACAGAGTGAGCAGCTGTTTGGAAGAAAAGTAATGCCGACAGCGAAAGAGAAAACCAAGTTTTTTAGATGCAGAGGAAGCAATATTTGTAATGTGCTTGTGCCAAGAGAGATTAGAAGTCAGGGTAATCCCCAAAAGAGATATATCATTTTGTTTAGAAATCGGAGTGTCACTAAAGATAAGTATAGGAGCAGAAGAATCCTTTTTGCGAGATATAAGACAAGACTGAGTTTTAGAAGGGTTGCTGTTGTTGTTATTTGGTTTTTATTAGCATTAGCAACTAAGGCCATATTGCTACGGGGATATGCAGTGGTCATTCCCTGACCTTTCCGCATCCTCTGTATTTGGTGGTCACTGGCTCGAACCCCGGTCTAATCAAAAGCGTGTGCTATTCACTGCTGTTCCTGCCCAACTGGCTACGGAGGCGCCATTTTTAGAAGGGTTGAAATCAACTAATTTGTCTTTACCCCACTGGAGAATTACCTGAAGATCGGCATTTAAGGAAATGGTAGCAGATTTTCGAGAAGTTGAAGCTGATTGAGCAGGACAATGTTTCTCAAAATGGAAAGTGGAATGCAATGTGCTATCATCGGCAAAACTATGGATAGGATTTCCAGTCAATGGAAGAAGGTCATTAATATACAAGAGGAAAAGAGTGGGGGAAAGAATTGAACCTTGGGGGACACCGGCATTAGTGGAGAAATTAGAAGACAGAGAGCCATCTACCATCACCCTCAATGAGCGATCAGAGAGAAAACTGGATAACCAATTACTAAAAACAGTTGGAAAACCATAAGATGGAAGCTTATTTAGAAGACCTTTATGCCAAACATGATCGAAAGCCTTTGAGATGTCAAGAGCAACTACTTGTGTTTCACCGAACCTTTCCATTGAATTAGTCCATAAATGGGTAACATAAGCCAGAATATCACCAGTGGATCGACACTGATGGAATCCACACTGGCGATCGTTGATCAGACGGAAGGTTTCTAGGTAGTTTAAGAGTTGGCGGTTAATTGATTTCTCCATTACTTTAGAAAGAGTAGAAGTAATTGCAATGGGACGATAATTGGATGGGAGGGATTTGTCACCCTTTTTAGGAACTGGCTGGATATGAGCAAATTTCCAAGAGGAAGGAAAAACACCTTTGGAATAAGAAAGTGAAAAAAAAGGCGGCAAAGAATAGGAGTAAGTTCAGGAGCGCAGGTTTTGAGAACAAGTGGAGAAATATCATCGGGACCTGGAGCTTTCTTAGCATCAAGATTCGTCAAAATCCTTCTGACATCCTTTTGACGGAAGACCACAGGAGGCATTGAATGGAGCGTGTTGGGAATGGTGGGAGGATTGATAACTAGTGGCGGACAATCTTCACTCTGCGGCAATGAATCAACAGAGGGTCATATTCTAGGATGCACAACAGCTTTTTGATCCGCCGACGTTTCAAACTTTGTACTGTTTGGGAGGTTCAGGTTTGAAAAAAAAATTTGACTGTTTCATTGTGACCATAATTCCTGGTTTAGACTTCTACTTCTGTATTGGACTTCTTTTCATAATTTTTAAACTTCCTGGTAGACCTACAAGTGTCGACCGACCGGGCTAGCCGAGTGGGTAAAGTGCCTGCCCGGCAACCCAAAGGTCGCGGGTTCGATTCCCGCCTCGGGCTTGGATCAAAGTACTGCAAAAACCTTGGGAGGTGCAATATGGCCACAGAAGCCGATGCGCCAACAACTACCAAATCAATCAATCAATCAATCAACAAGTGTCGATTAGATCCTTGGAGATCATCACAACCTTATGTTGGGCCTTTACAGTGTCTGATACCTTCAGGGTATTGTACTGTGACATGGGCATTACACTGAGAACGAATTGACCCTCTACGAGGGAATCTAAGATAATTGTACACCAACACTGTTCAGTGGTACAGCACTGTAAATAAGTTGCCAGAAAAGCTTGCTGGAACCACATAATATAATAAATAAAATAGATAAATGGATGAATAAATAAAATCTAATACGGATACAATAAGCTCTTATATATCAAAGTATTTAAATGTAATACATTTAAATTTCGCAAAAATAAAACCTTCAACTGACACCCACGTATCAAACTCTTGAAAACTAATGAATTTCAAAATTTTCCATTTGAAAAACGAAATTATCCTACTGCCCTTGTGGCAGTAGGATAATTTCCAGATTACTTACAATATAAATATTTCGATTTTTAAAAAATGCCGATGAAGTTTGGGATGTCCCACCAGAAACTTATCATTGCTCCTCTTCACCAAGCAATTAACTGATAAGCCTATAAACAAAGTACGGTATAAAAATAAAAAAAAAACGACATTAACTCCGGTAAAATTTCAAATTGAATATTAATTTCCTTTTCACTATTTTCAAAAATATATAATGAGAGTAATTTGTTTCCTTTGCAGCTTTAATAAAAAAAAACATTATCTTTAAACAGCCATTAAGAATGACTCGACTTTTTCCAAAGACACGTACAGGTGCGTGCAGGCACTCGCTGTGAAAACGGCAATTTAAAACTAACGCATATAGTTGAGTCACGTTCTAGCTTAGTGCGGCCACAAGGGTTGTTTGTAGTCTCAATGCCATGCTGTCATTCACCACTTGTTGATCTCAACCCACTTTCACAACTATTACTTTAACTTTAGTTGAAAGCCAAGTGCGATACTTTTCATGAAAAGAAATACACTACTTGACAAAATTAACAGAACAAAATGTTTGTCCCGAATATTTTATTGTGAACAGTGTCGCCGAAAGCGAATATTTGATATAATGGATACTCGGAATGCAAATTTCGAGTATTCAACAGAAATTGATCTACCACCTTACAAAGCCACACACCATGCAAATTATTCTAGAAAACACAGGTTGCGACCACATCATTTAATCCCTTTTTTTTTCCTTGCTCAGTGGGATAGGCACATTTTCAGTACTCACGATGGCAAGTCATCGTCGTTTAGATGAAGCCGGGCAGTCGCAGCTTGCCTTTTGGTTTAATGTGTCACGCAGTGTCGTCTTGACACTATGGGAGCAGTTTCAGGAGACAGAATCCATTACAAGAAGAGCTGGCCAAGGTCGCCCGAGTGCTACGTCAATCAGAACAAACTGTTATTCATCTTTAACAACAAGACGAAACCATCCTACGATGTCCATCATCAACTGTCTCTTGAGGTTGCGACCACAGGTGAAAACGTTTTCAACCGAACTGTGATAAGAAGGCTCAATTCAAGTGGACTCACTTAAAGAAGCCAGTGTTTGTATCCCATTAACCTCTTTCCCCAGAAACTGGGATCTTTTCTTCCAGCAAAACAGGCAAATCGACCAGAGAACAAAATTCAATTTACACACATAATATATAAAGGCATATGTAGGAAATTACGGGTGGCCCTAATATAATAATTTGAATTTGAATTTTGGATTCCATTAAACTAAATCACCGCAGAGCTTGTCGAAACTGGTGCCATGAACATGTGACCTAGAGCCCGTGACAAATGCGGCACTGTTCTGTACTCTGATGGGTCCCGTTTCAGCCTACAAACAGATTGTAGACGTTATTTCATTTGGAGACAACGAGAAATAACGTACCATCCCTCCAACATCAAAGAAACGGACACTTACGGTGGAGGCGGTGTTCACGTTTGGGGTGGAATTATGATTAACATCCGCACCGCTCTTCATGTTTATCATAAGGGTACCGAGAATAGATCCTCGAATACTATGTGCGACTTTTAGGAGTGCTGCAGTTTGCCGATTTTTTTTCATGCAGGACAAGGCCACTACACATAGAGCTCAAGTGATGGAGGAATACCTTGAAAATGAAGGTATTCAATAACTGCCATCGCTAGCGCGACCAGACTTAAATTCGATGGAACATGTGTCGGACGTCACTGGTCATCGCTCTGCACACTGACGGCCGTTTTCTTGGTCACTTGGTGAGCTAACGTGTGCGCTGGTAGAATAATGGGATTTGTTGCCATAGAATCTTATAGATACCCTTATATCGAGCATGGTTCACCGATGTCAGCCCTATTTAGCCGTTGGATGGGATCCAACGACTAAATAGGGCTGGCATGCTCGACAATATGGTCATGTGATCTTTTTGGTAATCCCTATACAACCTCCATAAATGTCTCTTATACCGGTCCGAAGTTTCTTGCTGTCTCCTCATTTTATCGTTATTTCATAGTACACCACCATACCAAATTTTTCCTGCTTCATCGCAAGCTGCACGAGTTGCGTCACGTTTTCTACGTGTTTTGTCGAGCAGTGTAGCAGAATATCTGCAATATTTTTTAATCCTCTATAAAGCAGAATCGATTACTATTGTCATTTCGAAGTAAGTAAAAAGCGCTGCTACAATATACTAAGATGTACATTGTCCTTTATTTAAATTTAATACCATTATCCAGACCGCAGTTTTAAAATTATATATGTCAATTTAAAAATATATCATGCAGTCGAAGATAGAATGGAATTTTGTCTGGTGCTTCTAAGGACGGACTATTACACTCAATCATCCTGCATATTAAAATTACGCAATAATATTTAAAAATCGATCCATTTACTGCAGTTTCTTTTTTAAAATAACGCGGATTTCAATGAAATGGCAAATTCGGAGAGTGACAATGCAACTGGAGTGAACAGCCAATCCTCTTTCTTTGAGGGATTGTCTTTTCACGTTGGATTTCCTCTATCCGCGATCTTTACCAACTTCAAGTCCTGCCGCTAATGCAATATTGCTAAATCGCTTAAGAACTCTGAGCAGGAACTGCGGCGGAAGGTCACCTTGAGAATGGTTAGCACGTCACCTTTGTTCACAGTTACATTATCGACAATAAAGGGGAAGGTTTCATTTTCTTGATAAAGTAGCAACGTATAATGAAATCAAATGATAATAAAATCAATTTCTAAGCTGACATTCGAGCGGATTACAATATCTTCCAACGGCTATCTTTTATCCTTAAGCCCACTAACAAGTCGGAGGGATTGCATTTCAATGATGACAGCAATGCGAGCAGTTCCCTTTCTAATAATATCACTTCAACGTTTCTATCAGAGACCGTGAGACCACACCAGCACTCGCATCTCTCTCGAGCTCCCTCCCAGTGAATTACCGTACATTTAACTGGAGCTGTATACACAGAAGCACGCAGAGAATTTGTCCGCAGTCGAAACATGTATTCGCCTGTAAACAATAGCCACCGTCACACGCGAGATCCCTAAAGACTGTGCGTTGTACATCACAGCTGTCTGGTCCCAATGTATTCCGTTGTGATCTGACGATGGTGGGAATGGTTACACAGACTTACAACATACAGCCTAACCTGATGCAGACTTCTGTATACTCTACGGAACAGAGTTTACAGTTCACTTGACAACGCCGTTTGAAAGATGCAACAATTGAGTGGTCCCAAAATGCAGTGGTTTGTTTCGCAAAATATGTTCATTCTCCAACTCGAATTTTATTTTTAAATGTTTTCTTGGAATCGAGGTCACGAAAGCTGCTTAATAAAAACAAATGAGCATCCAGATAATGCACACTGGCGGCCCACTTTATTAGGAACATGTCATACTAGCGAATTGGGTCTCCTTTCTCCTTGGGTATTGTTCAGACACCTATTGCTATGTCATTGAGTTGGTTCTTAAAAGCGTCGCGAAGAATGTTAAACCAAGTGCTCAGAAAATAGCTTGGAACCGTGATGAAGACGCTATTCCATTTCATCGTGCAAATGCTCAAGTAGATTGAGTTCTACGGGGATGATGGCCAGGACAGGTGTGAAAATTCTTAAACCAACCTACACATTTTGAACAGACAATTATTCGCAATAACTGCATTATATACCTCTCCTCTCAGGTCTAATGTGTAGCCTTGTCGGATTCAGTTGATATATAGTGATGTTCAAAGAAACTGTCTTGTCCACATCACTAGCCAGTCGGATCAGGAGAATCATCAGGAGAATGCTTTGTATGATTTCCTCCATACGTGAGCTCTTACACCAACTGGGAACAGTAAAGCGAAATTAATCAAATCATATGACTTTCGTTTTCTTGTCCCGAGTCCAGTATTTTCGCTATTGATACTGTTGCAGCTCTTTTTTCCAGCTCCTTTCAGAGATCAAGGTATGTAAAGTGGTCTACGACTACCGTAGTTCATTATTTGAAAAACTATCCGAATGATGAGAGCGTGCTAATGGGTTCTGCATTGAAGGATTCGGCCAACTGTGCTGTCTTTGGCAACGACTTACATAAACAATCCACTCCAAAAAGCGTCTCATTTCGCCACAACAGACTTACTGCCACACCATCTATAATGGTGTCTATTTATTCTGAATTTCTTTATCCTACAAACATCTGGACTGAAGTTAGTTAACTTAGGACGTCACTACTGGTGTGAAAATGGATATCAGCTGCTTTTTTTTTTTTTTTTTTTTCAAATTAGGAAAAAGGTGAAAGTCCAATGTTGGTAAATATGAGGGAAGGTCCAAGGTTTCAAAGATATTTTAATGCAGTGCAGTCATAGCAATGCAGTCTTTTGAGCACGCGTGCTGTTTTAGTGGAGTTTTCCTCAGTGTTTTTTTGCAAACGCCACACAAAGCTCTGCGTAATATGCACCTGTAACTGTCTGTCTTTTCTCAAGATAATCAACGCTCCACCGGAATCCTAAAAAACCATGCCATCCTCTCCAGTAGAAAGAGTCGACTTCGGTTGTTTTGTAGGGAACCCATGTCTCATCCATGGTCACAAATCTTCAAGGAAATTTGCTGGATCTGCTTGAAAAGGATGCAAATGTTCCATTGACTTGACAACTCTTGTGCGTTTTGATCTATTGACAACGACTTTGGGGACCCATCATGCTGACACCTTTTTCATAGTGAGAAGCTCTTGTAACAATGTGATATGCACACGTTCAGATTAGATGCCAAGGATACTGACAATGTACAGAACTGGCACTCGGCGATCATTCATCACTAGATCATGAACACTGTCAACAACTTCTGGAGTGATGGACGTTGCAGGTCTTCCTAGGCGTGGGTCATCTCCAGGCTCTTCTTCCCTCGTTTAATTCTGCCGTCCACTTAACCATGGAATAGGAAGGGGCATCCTCCCCAATACTGTTACCTTGTCCTCATGAATTGCCATTGATGTTAATCCCTTTTATCCAAATATTGGATGGCTGCAAGGTGACTGATTTTGTCCATCGTTCCTCATTCACCTATAATTAAATGAAGGTCCTTGTAATTAAACAAAGACATTATTTAAACGGCATGAAACTTGTTTTGTTACTATTTGAAGTGTTATAAAGGAAGAGTTTTATTTAAGTGACGATACTTCAAATTTACTGGAAAAAATGAGACAGAGAAATACGGGCTGTCTCAAGTTCAGAAAAAATTTTATTGGTGCATTAAAAGCATTCGGTAAGCGTGTTCTGAGCTGAGCGCAACAAATCTAATTGATTTCGAGTGGCTGAAATAAACGATGTCCTTGATGTTATCTCATAAAAACAGGGCTAATAACGCAATGTGCGATGGTTTGATTTCTTGGTTATTAGATCCACCGACCTGGAAAGTAGTAGTCAAATGAAGCCCGTATCAGAAAACTCCAGTGTACTAATGTTCCATCTTGCTGAAGAAAGACGATATTCGATTATAACAATCGAATGTGTTTTTTTAAACATTGTACTGGATGAAATCAGTATGCTTATGGAAAAAAAACAATTTCCTAGTTGCTCCATTACCTGACATTGTGACATGTAGCAGAGACTTAAGCCATATTGCGTTATTGTGTATTACGAATGTACAAATGAGTGTTCACAGCCCGGTTTGCTCGCTGATGTGGCTGAAAAACTAGGAATAACTCAGAAGGTCCTACTCCCTCCACCTGAGATCAGATAACTACGGTCTCGATTAAAGAAGACTAGAAATTCTTTCAGTGATAGATGGGAATTGAACCTAGACCTCTCCAAAGGAGTGACAAGTGGCAAAACCACTACAGTATCGCGAAGGATGCAGATATACATTTAGGTGACATCTTTTACATCGTTGACTGTGGTATTTATTGCGGGGACTCTCCTTGTAGATTACGAAGGAACACTTGTCGTAAACGTTTTTCCGAAACTCACAATAGGTCACCATTACCATTCTTTTAATGGACATTCAGGTCTTTAAACAGCTTTTACTAGTGGTTCTGGAATTTTAGGCGGTTGCAGATTCAATGCTGTTTAGTATAGTTTTAGCTACCCACAAACGTCTCTTGCCATTTTAAAATTAATTAATTTTATTTTAAAAATCTGATATGCGTTAACAAAGAAAACTTTGCATAATTAAATTCGGCTCACTTGGCTCGAAAATATTTGGAAATTAAATTATTATTTTAATAATAATGTAAATTTTAAATTTTAAATAAAATTCAGGATGATTATCATAAATTCGTCTGCATTAATCAATGAAAAATATATCTTTCTGCAACCCATTAAACTTAATCGTAACATTCACTAAGTTTATTGCAAGAATAAAATCCAACGTTGAGGGCTTATGTCCTAGCGAAAAAAGTAGTTAAAATAAACCCGCAATGAACTTAGAAGGCAGATGATGTCTTTCATAAATCTCTTATTGGCAGGAAGTTATTAATACATGCATTTCATCCCCGAAAACAATTTCGTATTCGTCAATTTTCCTCTTCGTTTCTTTTCCACGTCTGCAACGACTTTCAATAACAACAGAACTTTCTAGAATTCATTTTATAATATCGTGATAGAAAAAAGGAAGGTAAAATAAATAAATTAGCAGACATACGAGTGATTCGGAGTGAAGAAACGCATTTTAAAGGCACATAAGCAAATTATTCTCATTATAATGTTTAACCAGACGAGCTGAAAAATTTATCCTGCAACAGCCCTTTCAGAAATTATTTTGTTTACATCGCTGGATTATTTTAAGTCCAGAGGAATTAGTGAATTCAATTTTCCCTATACATCTAGGTGAACACAGCCTTACAAATCGTAGTTTAATTTTCTTCTTCCAGCGGTCAACTTCTTGCTGAGCAAATAACATACACAGCAAATTAAATTGGATATTCTTAAAGAAAAAGAGAAGCATGTTGTTCAAGGAGCTTCGATTTTCTTCTTGCCTGAACAACAGTTCAAAACTTTGTAATTAAATCTCGTAAATAGTTTTGGTTCTTTCCCTAGAATTGTACAAATTATTGAGGACCAATAAAGCTGCAATGCCACTGCAGTGATCCAGGAGTCAAACCTCTCGCCGTAATCAATCATTTGGAAGAAAAACTAAATAACCCCGAGTCCCCCTAGCTGCTATTACCCCAATTTTCCCATTAAACAACGTGCAGAAGAATAGGAATTCTTCAGAAATATCTGAGACATTCTGTGTTCGCAGAAAATTAAACAACTACTTAGAAAGTTTTATTGTTGTAGCAAAGACGAATTCTATTCCTTAAGATGCTATGATGGGGGATTATTCTAACACGTTTCACCAAACATGCGAACTAAATACTTAAAACAATGAATGTGAAAAAGATTATTTTAATAGAGTTCGTTTTTAATATAGCTCGAATTTCATTTAAGGACAACAACAATAATAAATGAATTATTTAATAATAAATGTATAATACGTTTCTTCGAAAAACGAGCGCATTTTTGTTAGGTTTAAGATCTAGGTTTATTTAGGTCTCTTGTTTAAAAGACATTATTAGAAAAAATCATATGAAATAGAAAAATATTCTGTAATAAACAGCCATCGTCCAAATGTTTAAAATCGTTATTTAAATTCATATAAAGCATTAAAAATCATCAATTAAAAGACGAGCTTGTTTTAATTATTTTAAAAATCTCGCAGTTAGGCTGATATAACTAAATTAAAAATATTTTTTCAATAAATGTTATAAAACTTTTGAGCAAACTTAAAAAATTGCATACCTTAATCTGCTTTAGAACTAAATATAGCCCGGATTTTAAACGAATTAGTAATCTATATAAAATTACCACACGGATTTATAATCACCCAAAATCATTAATATTTCATGTAGGAGTTCAAAGATCTGAATGCTTCTGCATGAACAACCATATTTCACATAAAATAATACCAATACAGTACTCGAAAAGACAACCATCTTAAAACCACATGGAATAAAAATTACATTGTAATAATACTTTTTTTTAAATATATTAGTATTTTTAAGGTCAAATGATGCAAACTTTTTCTGAATCGGCCAAAAAAAAATTATAATAATAAGACTAAACAGATTAACCATATTATTCCCATTCCTACAAAGCAACAATCCAATTCCTCTTTGAATTTAGCCAGACTCACTGCATATACCTCTTTCGGATGCAACTTATTCCAGTGTTTGATAACCTACAAGAGCCTTACAACCTAAAAGTGAACTTCATGAGATCCAATCTTCTTTTTATTCATTTAAACTATAAGCGCTTTATACTCCTCAATCAGATCTCCCTGTGTAATTGTCAAACCTTGCAGTGCACGCCTTCTAAGCCACTCTTCTTAAGTGCATCGATTTGGTCGTATCACTAATCTGATAGCTCTTCTTTTAACCCTCTTCTGAGGTTCTTTGTCTTATTTTAGGTGCGGTCTCCATACCTAAATGCAGTTGAATAATCGTCTTGTTTGGTGGTATAATGACGTCCTTCTCCCTACTAGCAAAGGTCCTATAAATCATGGACTGGACACCACGTGCTTTCCTAACGCCTGCTTACAGTGCATGGAGAGCATCATGTCAGAATAAGAATCGTAATATGCATGCATTTGTTTTTTCCCATCTAGAACCTTTTTTTGGCATCTCTTCCCCTTAGTTTACAATGACTCCAGGATTTTAATATTGATATCGATGTGCAAGGAGGTGGGCGTGTTTATGGCAACCATTACGATATTTATAAACTTAACTAATTAGGAGTCTCTTATTATAGAACATACGAATAAACACGGGGATTTAACTAATTACAAAACATTACCTTTAATTGTTAACAGTGAAATTGAAATAGTCACAGCTATGGATAAAATAATTGTCTCCAACCACCAACTTAGAAATCAAACAAAAATTCCGGAAGATGTTTTAGCACTTCCTTTTGCCAGCAGAAAGCAGTTTAATTATAGAAGAATGATAGGAATGCTCACAATAATTAGGCTTTAATCTCAGCACGGTCCATTTTATTTAAAATATAAAGAATATCACTTGCTGTTATCAAAATGCCTGAAGTACTCTTGGCAAGGATGCTAAACTCAAGTTTTGTTATTTAAATCGTATTATCATATATTCGTTTCAGTAAAACATGATTTAAATCTTATATTCTGGACATTAAGAGAGTGCCTGAAAGTTTGAGTATTCTGTGAAAAGGTAACAAACTGGATCCTGCCTACCTTGTATCGTCCAATCTGATTGGTAAACAACATGGTAAATATCAGCGGCGACTGTTTATGATCAGTTATTTGCATGCTTTGCTACTAATATTATCAGTGAAGAACGTGGTTTTCTCATCCGAAGAGTTTCACTAACAAATCTACTTCCATTTGTCTGACTTCCAAAAATTATTAAATATAAAATTTAAAGATACTATGGGATCATTCCATGAAGTGAAATTTATTTGTTCAGACTGATATCTAGTAGCAATTCTTTACATTATCATTTTTTTCAATCGCTCGAGGGTTTTTCTTATATTTCGATTTCTACACTGAAATTCAAGTCCAAGAACTCCTTCTAATTGATATTTGTTTAGGATTTAAAATACTAAAATGTTTTGCTTTAATGAGGAAATTGTTATATTATAAATTGGGAGTTTCCCCCATATTAAGTTTTACGTTATCGACAGTAAAATACAATTTCAGAAGTACTTTTTTTGCTTAATTTGTTTTATCTACATTTATTATTTAATCACTCAACTTGGCATCGAAATTCGTACGGTAGATTTGATACGGGTCTGTATTTTATCTAAATCAATAGGCCTATAATTTATGATTATTAATTGAGGGTAGAAGAGCAACACAATATACACAAAACTTCTTTAAAGAATTGTCATTTTTGTGTGTTCGGTTTTTTAACAGTTAATAATATCACCAGAGATCAAGAGTTTTAAAGTAATGCATTGCCTTGCCACTTCATTAGAACTCCAGCCCATAGGGTTGCACATGCAACATAAATAAACGTTGAAACAACAACTCATACCCCTATGGGCAGGAGTTGTTGTTTGTAGGGTTTTAGCTGCTTAGGCCATACTGCACCGTATATATTATGTCTGTAAATTGCGTTCTGTGGTCGACTTGCTGTTTTCTGGACGAAAAAACCATGCTATAATCGACTGATACCGACTAATCCAGGCATCTTGTGAAAACGGCAATTAAAAATTCCTCGCATCATTGACGGGATTCGAACTCGGGTCTTTTCCGCCGTGCGAAGGACGGTGATTATATCAACTGTGCTACCGACGAGGGCTGGGGAGGAGTACTTTCAACATGACAACGCAACCATCTGTTGATGTTTGAAGAACAAGTGGAATGCTTCAGCATGTGCCCTGACCCATTAAGTTGATCTCGGTCCTACTGAGCATCTGTGGATGAACTCTAAAGGCATACTGGTCCGCACCTTCCTCTACTCGCATTATTCCAGGAACTGAGAGCAATTTGTTACACGAATGGCCCAACATTTCTCGTAAACTTTTTGACACCATATTGACTCCTAGCTGGAGCTATGATTCGGCCAACGATGATACAACTGCCTGTTAGCTGAACGATCTTGACAAAGTGGTCGGGTAATGTATAAGCTGTAGATTTCCTTATCGTTGATTTAAATGGTCAAATTATGGTATCTTTAAGGAATAATAATTACTTAAAGATAATTTGGTTTATTGTTACTGTTGTAATAGCCAACTGGAGTTAGGCGACATTCATCCACTGTTCTGATACAATTATTTTAAAAATATAGGCCTAGATTACATTCTCTAAGAAATTAAAGCCTTTTAAATAAATGCATTTAAATTTAAATCAGAACCATTTGCTCTATCGATAACCTTAACTCTCATAAACCTATAACTATAGTGAAACTCTTTTTTCGTTAAATATATATTCTTTATTATTATTACAATACTGATACAGAAAGACCGTTCAGATTTATTCGTGATATCTTCCTTGAGTTCCTTTTTGTCTTTGATGATATATATATATCTCAGAGAGAGCCAGTATATTGACATGAAGTAGTTTATAAGAAGTAGAAAAAGAATATACTGTGGAGAGAAACAAAGGAGAATAGGAGACGCAATTTAATTAAATTATAATTGCATTATATAGCTTTAATTTCCTCTGAAAGAATCTACGACAATCTCATGAAGAAATTCGAATATGGAGTTTAAGGTTTCAGTGAATTCGATTAATTTATAATCAGCATATCATAATCTATGCAGATGTAATACAGTGCATTTTTAATTATGTAAAATATGTATAAATATGCTTCAGGCTTAAAGATAATTAATTATTTAGGTATGGAGCATGACAAACAACGAATTGCAGATATTTTTATAAGAAATTTCTTAAAATGTTTTTTTTTCTTTTTAAGTCAGTCGAGAGATATGAATTTTATCAGCCTTATGCATTTTATTCAATACAGAAAGAAAAATCAGTTATTCGCTAACTAAAGCTGTTTTATAAATTGTTTTCCTAATATTATTTCTTCATCATCCATATTTTATTTAATTCCCAGCAGGCAGACTCGAACTGCGTAAAATTCAACTTAAGGAATTGTTTAGTAAAAATGTATCACAACTACATAGTTGTCTATTACGTCAAACAGAACTTTGTATGTTAGGCATCATTATTACAACACCTTATATTGTGAAATAATTCACAATGGGTTGCTTTTCTCATATACCGGATGGTAATAAAATAAGTATCCCTATTCAGGAGACACTAGTGTCAAAACGGTTAGTGTTAGCGCTATGAAAATAGGTGAGTATGGGGAAGCAAATTGTAGAAGAAAAAAAAATTAGTTCAAATGTCCGCCACCAAGGGAAAACGGCGCTGCACATATGCAAAAGTTGTCATTTACTTCAAGACACGCTGCTTACGCAAATGACATCCTGTTAGATAAAAGCAGAAGGCCACCGTCATTAACCATTATGGCTCTTACAAAAAAGGAACGTGTCCTTTTAGTAAAACTGTTCTACCAGGATAATAGTAACGCTAATGCAGCACTACGTGAATATCGGAAACTTACAGGTTTACGTACAGGACCTTTGATCTTGTCAGTGGGGGGTTCGAAAACTAATAAAGAAATCTGAAGTGACCGGGGAGTTAGGTGCAATTCCAGGCAGGGGATGACCACGTATCGGAAAGGAGATAGTGGATGAAGTGCCGACCGGGCTAGTCGGGTCGGTAAAGTGCCTGCCTGGCAACCCAAAGTTCGCGGGTTCGAATCCCGCCTCGGGCTTGGATCAGAGTAGAAAATTCAAAAACCTTGGGAGGTGCATTATGGCCACAGAAGCCGATGCTCCAACAACTAACAAAAAAAAAAAAAAAAAGTGGATGAAGTGGTGGTTGCAATGGTCAGAATGCGAAACACCACCAGTCAGTAGTGCCTGCCAGAGGTGTGTCAAGAGATTTGAACCTTCCTTAGTCTACTGTACGTAAAGTGCTTCAAACAATTTTACACTGATTTCCGTACAAGATTCACGTAGTACAAGAACTAAAGTCTTGTGATCAGCAACAACGAAAAGAATTTGCTCTACAATTTCTGGCTCGTATGGAACTTGACGATACATGGGCTCCAATGATCTTGTGGTCTGATGAGGCACATGCACAAAATTGCCAAATATTGTGGTCCATCTGCTGTGCATGAAAGACCACTACAAAGGTGTGAATTCACAGCAGAGTTTATAATCGAACCATTTTTCTTTGAAGAGTCTACTCTACACCTCATGGCCCGCTAAGGTGTACGATAATTAGTGCACGGTACTGCTCTCTTCTAAGAGATCACATTATTCCCGCTCTGCAAGAAAGGCAATGCTTGGAGACCGTAGTGTTCATGAAAGATGGTGCCCCTCCCCACGTTGGTCGATAAGTGATGGAACTGCTCCGTTCAACATTCGGAAATGACCGCATCATGTCTAGAGACTTTCCACAGTTCTGGCCAGCCCTCAATCCCTGTGGTTTCTGGTTATGGGAATACCTGAAGGACAGTTTACTGTGGCGGCAAACAGACGCTTGTCAATTTGAAAGCAAGCATTAAACGGGATGTAGCCAACATCCCCAATGAGATGCTACGCGAAACTGTGTCGCACGCAGTCCTCCGTTTTCAGAGTGTCATCTCAAGTGAAGAAAGCGCATAGAACAATATCTGTAGATTTTTAAGTTCTGATATTAAAATCTAATCTTAAGTTAAGTATTCCATCTCCTGTTTACAGTGCCAATTTGTCCCCTGGTGGCGGAAACGTGAACTAATGTTTTTTCTTCTACGAATCACCTCAAGTTTTGCAGTCTTTGCTCTTATGAAGTCTATGAAGAGTGACTTTCTTGCCATCTAAATACCAATTATTTCACTTATAAATTCTGTTTTAATTTTTATACAAAATTAATTAATTTTGTACAAAATTAATTAAAAAATTAATTTTAAAAGTCTATTCGCAAGAAAACGGTAGTAATGCGAGAGTGTTTTCGTTGAAGGTAATGGAGTTTTTCCATTAACATATGGGAGACCGTACATCCTTGAACTCTTGAAAGGTCATCCATATTAATGGCAAAAACCTCAAATTACTATCAAAGAATAAACATCTAATCATAACACAATTAACTGCAAAAAAGAACCCAATTACTTTAAATACATGGGCATAAATAAGAAAAATTGTCTGCAGCTAAAAGGCAAATGGTCGCTTACAATATCAATTCTTAGAGACCTCTGCAACCTCATACAAATTTCAAATTTTCCACAAAGGCACTTGGTGTATTATTGAGATTAAAGAAACAGCTGACTGGCATCCGAGTTGAAACGTAATTCGCAATGAAATATTTAAAATTTATTTAATGGTTGCTTCATAAGTGTTATATATACCTCATAGTGGGTACCTAACAGGTTTGTTACATAAATTATTAAAATGTCAGTGCCTTTGCCATAAATTTTAACTAAACTGATTTGGTTCTTTCGCTGAATAGCAAACAAAATTAAAATAATAATAAAATCATTAAGTTTCCTTGTTCAGTCCATAGTTGTTTTGGTCAGAATTACAAGAATAGTAATTTTGGAAAATATTTTACAAATTCAAACAACAAACGTCATAAAACTAACTGCATAAATTATTCTAAAAATTCAATTTAATTTTTGAAGACTTTGGTCCTTAAAACAGGACCAAAATAATAAATGGATTTAAGCGACCATTAAATATTTCCCATTACTCTTCTTACAACCGAGGTCATCTGATAATCTTTTATAAACATCTTTTATAAACCACCATCAAGCAAGGAATATCAAACGATGTCCGAAAAATGTAATCCTGTTTTAATGTTCATAGCACACATCGCCATGAAACTAATTACAATAAACCCAAAGAAGTTCAGAAAGGAATTTACTTGGCCTTTATAAGAAAGGTCCGGAAAACTCTTTATAACATTAGTAGGTTGAGATAGAAATGCAAACCTCAAAGGAGTATGGGATGCAATTGAAAAGGGTGGTATATTAAATACCTTTGCAATAATATTTTGTGGTTCATTTAACTAAGTCAAATAACCTATTTAGCACGCGGATGGCGTTTCCCCGTGCGCACACAGATGGCTGTTTAAGATAACCATTCCTTAACATCGAAAGAAGTAGCTCCTTATTGTGCTGCTTGTCTCAAGTTATGAACGATACCCTAAATTACCACGAGCGGACACATCAGACCCGATCAATTCTGGACGGGGCGGCTTATTTTCTCTCAGCAGTCGTAATGAGGGCGATCGTAGGCGAGACAGCTTGGCTTATGCGATCGCAAACTGCCGATCACGTGTTCCAGCCACATGATTTTTCCTTTCCTTATTCTCTAGTGTCTGTGGTCTCAGCATTCGGCGCGCGACAGTAGAGTCTTTTCCCGGATAGCTCCTCCTCCTGCCGCTGAACTGTCGAGTAGATCGGAAAGCAGCGGAGCTTGCGCTGTTCAAATCGGTTGCCGAAGTACGACGCAACTGCAGTGGTGTGTGTCTTTCTTACTTCTGTCCTTACAAAATGAAACTAATATAGGCAAAATGTCTTCCCTACAAACAGAAAGATCGTTTTTTCTTCAGCGTGTATTTTTTAGCCCGGACTGTTCTCACTTGTTTTCTACGGACACTTTAAGTGTAACCACGATTTGACTCCTTGGCAACGCCGGAGAGTACAGAGCCAAGCTTGACTGGACGACGTCAAAATTTCTTTCTCAAGAATGAACAGATTCGCCAGACCGTGGAAAATTACTCCTGGACAATACTCATCCCTCTTCCTTGTGTGGGTGGTTCTCGGACTTACAGTGAATGTGTGCCCGATATTCTTTGCATATCCTTCAGAGAAAGGTAAGAGTTAACATTAATTTCCACTTACTTATTTTTAAAAGCACCATCTTATCTGTGTGTGTTTTTTGTTGGAAATACTGAAAGTAATAATTTATCCGTAATTAAATTGTTTGGACATTTATGGTGAGCTTTCCTTGATAAAATGTAATTAGCTTAATAGAAGATGAAATAAATGTAATTTAAAACAATTTTCTCAATTAAAGGTGAAATGAAATATTGATACTTGTGGGGTGGATGCTACTTGTGGGATGGAGATATGTTATATTTAGAAAAAAATATTCTGACGTTCTGTTTTTATTATCTGAAGGGTTTTTCAGAAATTTATTAACAGCTGTTTACTTTTTTTGAAGACTGGTTTAATTCAGTTCGTTGAAGATGTCAAAGTTAAGTGCGCGTACGTTAGATTATCTTAAGCGAGAGAGAGAGAGGAAAATCTTGTGTATGTGTAATTTAATATGACAGTAGTAATAAGATTATAATATATAAGCTGTGGAATAAGTTTTAAATGCATTCTATTCAATTATTAGAGTCACACGCTTTCGCTTTAATTAATTACCACAACTTTTTATGAGAAATACAGAAAGAGCAATATAATGATTTCCAATTATTTTTTCTAGTTCATCAATAACCCAATATAAGAAAGTTAAGAAAACTTCCGACTTAGTGCATTTTTTAAGAGCTAACAAATCTCTTTAATATTTAATGGAATGTTTAAAATTATTTAAGCAAATTAATTAAGTATGAATTACTTAAACTATTTGTATTTGAAGCTACGAACAATTAAAAGTTTCTAAATGATTCTGAGACAATCTGAGAATCTATTGGATAGCTGTGATTCAATGATGTTTATAAATAAACCTTATAACAAAATCAATAATATTATTATCACTGATAAATTCAAGTTTCTACTAGTATTTTTCATAACTGTCCCTTTTAATCGCAACTTCGTTTTAATTGATGAAAAAATGTTCGATTTTAAATTAACAATACTCTAATTAGAAATCAAATGTATGTTAAGAAATTCTGTAAAATTAAGATGTGATGTAGTGTTAATTCTTTTAATTTCTAAAGTCCATGCCAAGGCTGCCAATGTTAATTTAGAACCAACTTTTACAGCATTAAATCCGTTACATGTGGAAATATCCTTGCCCTTTTTGTTCTATTATAATTCGCACGCTCATAATCACAAAATTAGTGAAAAGCAAATATTCGAGATGAAAAATCCTCCTCAAAGGTGAGTGAAAACCTTCCCACCAAACGTATATACGTTATATTAAAATACCCAAAGAGTATACTATGCGTGCTAATATAGATGCATATTTTTCGTTCAATACCCCTTCCCCCCCGACTATTATATGCCCCTCAAGTACTTGGAGTTAACAATATCAGTTGTAGGTTTTTACATGCTTCAAGAACAGGTTCATTACACATTATTTGTAGCTTGTATGACACCAGGAAGATCTATCTCAATGAATGCGGTCAACAGACATATTTCTTCTCTCTTCTTCTATCTAAATCTCCTCACTGTGGTCAAAGTTATCCATATTATGCGCACTTAAAATCGATATCCATTAATTTTTAAAATATTCAAGTAAGTTACGCAGACACGTATCTGTATTGCTGAAAGCATGTGCGTTACCGGAAGAATCACGTTTATCGCTAAATAGGTGATAATCGATTTTCTTTCCCAAGTGTCGAACTTCTAACTAGTGATATGATCAAAGTTTCGAAAAGCTGCTTCCTCATCAAACACGAAAGTTCGTTCTTTTTATTACAGAAACTGAAAACTAACATTTAAAACTTTTATGCCAACTTAGTTAGTTTTTGACAACAATCGCCGGATGGAAAACCCTAAACTCGGCTTTTCATCCCGAAAAAATGACAATGGCACAACACACGCAATATACAAGAACGAAATTTTAATGCCATAGGATCCAGCTCATTTCTAGCTACAAGATTGGACATCATTGGAATTTTTTCCTTTTATTTAATGCTGTATAAAATCTATTTACACTGCAAAGAACGTTTAGCTTCTTTACTATCCTCTTCTAGAATAAGAAATAACAAAAACATGTACAAGAGTTTTGTTCGATCAAAAGTATGCTATAGAGAGAGAGAGAGAAAAAGAGAGTATTAAAAACATTATCAGATGAGAGTGTTTAAGGTACACTAAGAAAAAAAAGGGTCTAATGTTGCCCATTACTGATAAAAAAAAAATAATTCCAGCAATTCTCATTCACTGCGCTATTTCGCGTTTTGAATAATCTTTGGTCTTTCTTAAAATACTGAAAGATTTACTTCAGACTGCCGAATCAATAAACAAGAAAGTTTTATCTTGAAAAAAATTAACGTTTACGTTTTTATTGCGAATAAGTGCAGTTGTTATTCTGCGATCAAGCGTATAACTTACATAACATGACAACGCAAAATGATGCTATTTTCTTCCTAAAATTACATTAATCCTTTAGGAATATATAAACGACCAAATATGGAAATAAACTGTTTTTTTCTAGGCTTTAAACGAAATATAGCATTACGTTTAGGAGCCTACTGAGACTTCTTATTAATTCTTTTTTTAAGTGGCTGTTATGCATTTCAAAGAACTCGAATAAACGCCGAATTATTACCCGTAATATTTCGTAAAAAGTACAGAATTGCATAGAGAAAAATTTCTTCATCACTCTAAATAATAAATGTAAATAAATTCATTACATGCAAGACAACCAAAGCGATATTTTCCTATTTCCAACGTTCTTTTTACGTAGAATTTGAATATAAAAATCACATGATTCGTATTCAAAAGATGGCAAGTCGAGAACACAACCAAATTCAGCTCTTCAGTCACTCGTAAAATCCAACTTCACTTCTAAATTGTGCATTGTCATTTTAAAATAGATGCACAACGCTATAATAAGCATTTACCAAGTCTTAGACTACAATACATCATCTGATGTAAGGAGGTTTCAAATGATGTCTGTTAAATAGTGCGTAGATTATTACTCCATCTCCTTCGAGGATAAACAGCACTTGCGATGCGCACTGAGAAAATATGCCTCATGAATCGCCGGCTCTTCATTTATCGGTTCTGTAGAAAGAGGATGCGATTTATATGAGAACACATATTTTTCAACCATTAGCACGCAGTTTACTTTATAATGCTAAGACCGAATTTTCCGTTTTATCTAAGATAGTGTCTTACACCAAAATCCACTGCACGCAGTAACCAATCATTCTTATCTTTAAGATGCATCGCACTACTGGGAAATCTGATCATCTGTACTCTGTAAGAAGCAGGCCATATTCCATCGCCACTTCTTCCTTGTTTTCTCCAACGGTCTCTATAATTTTTTTTTAGATTTACAGAACCAACATCAAAATCATTTTACGTATGTATTTTCCATTTTCTACAAACCACAATTTTATTCCAGATTTATTCTTAAAAATGCAGGCTACACTGATGACAAATTTCAAGTCACCGACTAACGTTTCTTCCCAACCAATTTTGTAAATTGAATGTCGCTGTCCCGTACTCAGAATCTACTAAAATATGTATAATGTTAATCGGCTCTCCAATTAAGTATACCACCATGAAGTCCATCTAATTTACTCCCCTACGAAAATGAGTTATCTCAACAAGGGAAAGTGAGCTACTGTGACTGCCTCGAAACGACTTTCTTACGTTGTCAAGTATGAGTAACACTAAAAGTACAATTACCAAAATGTGAAAGTGTAATGTGCCTTCGAGAATTAGTCCTACGCAATCAAGTGAAAAGGAAAATATTTCTGCAATGGGATGATCAAAATAAGTAGCTTAAATTTAGATGACAGTAGCAGTATTGATAAGTTTAACCCGTCGGGAAGATATCAATTGAAGTCAGAGAAATTGCTAAAAGCTAATCCTTACAAAAGGAATTTAATGAATAAATTATGGCCGTTATTATTTTGGAAATTAATAATCACTGAAGCTATCAAAATGGATTCAGACACAATGCCCTGAAAGAAACTCAAATAATTCAGAAATCATCAGACATGAAGAGAAATTCAGCTGAAGAAAAAAAAAAGAAACAAAAACACCTAGGTTTTAATACTCCTCTTGATAATGTATCCTCCCAATGTGGCGAATGTCAGGAAATACTAATTTATACCTGACTGTGTACTGAACTGTTTGATTGCACACGACTTTAACTATTATATGCATTCCTGGAGGAGACTTTTAGGAAGTTTAATATTTCTTTTTCTCATAAATTATGTTTTATCTCTTTAACACTCGTGCGTGAGACATTAAAGTCTGAAAAAAAAAATATGTACCACAGGCTACGAGTCAGAGAGATATTTGAAATGGCGATAAGTGATGCGGAAATTCACAAAATAAAAACAATATCAGCAAAACAAAAAGGGCGATACGTAAACTTCCCTCACATGAGCGAGATTACAGCAGGAAGCTTCTAACTAGGCATTTTAAGGCTTACAAAATATATTCATATAAATCAGTTCTGTAAAAGGAAAAAAAAACAGGTTGTGGCAGCAATGAAGTAATGAAGTTGATCGATAATCGACCAGTTTCCATATTTGGATACTTAAAAATAAATATAGCTCTTAAATGAAGGATCAATAAATAAATACGTGTATATTGCATGCATTTTCTTATGGTCATTATTAAATAGCATATTCAATAGAGCAAAAGAAATAATTTGCATATTGTTTCGCCAAGTGTCGAGACTGTCCCCTTAGTTAGTAAGGAAACAGTACAAAGCTTTCAGTTTTAGTTATAGGAGAGGAATAACGTGGATGAATATTGGACGTATCTACTCTTGCAGATATACATAACCGATGTAAAGTATTCAGGCTCTGTTTCTTGTGCAGAGAAGGATCCGGGCACAGCAGAGATATAAAAAAGCAGAATGAATCGTGATAAGGCGCTTAGCGAGTTTCAAAGAGGCTTACTTATCGGATGCCATATACGAGTGACCTCGAACTTCTCAAAGTGAACCGTAGCCGACAGTGAAAAGAGGGCAATGTAGGCGTGCGCAGACGATGATCAGATTAACCAAACACTGACGGACAGGATTCACCTATCTCTGAAGAAAGTGGTGAAAACGAACCGACCCTACATCCTTATATAACGTTACCTTGGAGTTCCAGACTCGCTGTGCTGTTGCCAAGTGCGTCCGCGATCCACAGAACATGTTTCATGAGAGAGCACGTGCTCAAAAACCCCCACATCATAACAGCGACTGGTAGATGTCAGCATTCGTGCCTATTGTAAAAAAAGTCTATTTTAAATAACAAAGAGCTCCTCGTTCATGAACCAGGTCCTAGGGAACGGCAAAGTTTTATAATCATGGAGAAATACATCTACTACAGCTTATTGTGTCCACTTACTGGCACCTTGAGCAATTCCATGGTACCCACACAAATTCTGTGGAAACGGGCTCCTCCATGTTCACCAAAAATGCTCCACCCCATACAGCGAGTCGTGTAAAACCTGGTTGGAGGAAAAGGAAGTCTATCAACTCGCCAGGTTAACTGTCTGCAGAAACGAACTCGATGGAACACTTCTGGAATATCAGATCAAGTCGCTGCCAAAATGCCCGTTTCTACAAACTGGTCTTCCACAACAGATCGATGCTACCAAAGGGGGCCCAAAGTTGGATTATATCTTATAAATCTCTTCCTTAAAACTCCAGTTTTTCCAATACTAGGAAAGAATCTTAATTGTCCTTCTTTGTGGCCAAGTAATTAGCACTGGTTTCTCCGGGCTAAACTCGTGCAACGATACTAAATTCAAGTTAAGAATAGAAAAACTCCCCTCCCTTTAAAATTTTTAATTTATTCTTTGATTAATTAGCTTTAAGCCAGAACCTCATTTTATGGGCAATTTATCACCATTTAATATTATTGTAATGTCTACATAATAAGTTTAAAATTCGCATTAAATCTGCTTATGAGATTACGTCATCAAATTATTGTCTTCGTTGTAAACGAGCTTATTATAGCAGGTAAAATGTCACAAAATGGTAAGAATTTTTATTGTGCAATTCAAAGATGTTGCGATGCATGCTACATTAAATAAAACACCCGAAGTAAGCAGCCTTGTTCAAAGCAGCTCCAGCACGTAATTACAGCGCAAACATTTCAAAAGGTGTCAATTAAACCGCTTTTACACTTTGCCGGTCATTAATAGTGAGAAATATCAAAGAAACAGGTGATTTAAGAAGACAGTCGCTGGGAAAATATAAATTTATTCACTTACAGTCTCTAAGAGTAAAATAACGCTGCAAAAATAAGTAAATTATATTATTTTATTTAAAACGAAGTCCTTAATGTGTTAGAAGACAAGAGAATCATCTTCCTTGCTATTCAAAATATCTGTTATTTGCAAAACAAAATGAGCAGTGTTTCGTACATCTACAAGATTCGAAAAACAATATGCATATGCAAGGAATAAACACGGCGATTTTTTATCAAATTACACGATTAATATATTTAAGAGTGCCAAGACTCGTGCTTTGATATACATTGGATTTATTCTTTCAAATCAGCATAAATTCGAGAAGTGGTTCGCATTTTTCGAAAGAGGAAAAAGTAAATTCGAAATTTATAAGAGAAATGGTCCAGATGCAGAATTCACAGCACAAGGGACTGTTAAATGAACTCCACAACTGCTGGTCTTGTGGCCAGCAGTTGTGGATTTCAATGATTTCCTTGTTTTCATACGCATTAGCAAAGCCAAGGCAAACATTCCAGTTAAGGAATGAAAAGTAATTATTAAAACACGTTATTCCTTTGGTATTGAGATTCCAATGAATGCATTCCTTAAAAAATCGTCTACGGATTGTTTGCAACATCAGGTTTGCCTTATACACTTGACTATAAGTAACAAGCCCGACAATTACGTCCCCCGGAAGTCAGAAGGATTGTAGAAACATTTCATCCTCGCTGCAGGGGATCAGAATTCCTCTTAAATTATCATTTTGAAGGCGTTAATAAGATTAATACCTCGATATGTTACTCAGCTGGACGGGTATTCCATTTCGCTTATTGGATTTGGGGATAAGCCTGCCGAAGTTCAAGAAGTGCCTCTGACTTCAGTTGCAGTGGAAAATAGCCAGATGTGAACTTCAATCTTCCCAAGAACAATATCAAAAACGTAGCTTTTTATGGTGTATCTTTAAATGAAAGAGCCAATCCAAGACTTTCTGTTAAAGTTATTCTCTATTAGTGGACATGAACACGCAGGGAAAAAAAAGATATGATTTCTCACTACACCATAGACACCCCATACTGACATGATTGATTCGTTTATTTCTAAAATCCCGCTTAATTCTAGAGCAGAGGGGGGAAATATATAAAAAAAGCTGCTGTATTGCCCTCTGCGTGAAATGTAAAATGTGTTCTGGATTATTTTGACCGAACCAAACCTTATTGAATTTTGCTTTTGAGCAAAATCAGACACAGACAGACTCTCTGGCATGAAGCTGTCTATGTGGTAAATGTTTCTGTCAACGAATACTGACAGGGTATTAAAACAAAACAGACGTGTGTAAGCTAACATCTATCTACAGATTTTCGGCTAGTATTCAAGTATCGATAGATTAATGGACAATTTTTTCTTATACAAATATTCAATTAAAAATATTAGCAAATCGTTTTCATTAACCTACTATCAGAGAAATTCTTAGAGGATAAACGTAAGATGGAGAACGTTTTTAATAGACTATTTCCTTCCTGAAGAAAAAGACAGTTAAGTGAAATTGAATATGCGAAATTTTCAAAGGAGAAACCTTTCGGACAATCTTGGAAATTTTTATGCGCATTCAACTTACCAATTATTTGACGCGAAAATAAACGTTAAGAGATGCCAGGAAAGATATTCAGTAAGCCGCCAGTAGAGAAGATAGTACAGTTTCTTATTCACAATTCACAGTAGAATCGGTTTCAAAGTTATTAAATAAATAAAACCAGTTTCTGCAAGCTACGTTTTATTACGTTAACGTACTCCGTAGCCTTACTTTCTAGAATTGTGTTTCCTCTATCACATTCATTTTCATGGTTTAGCTTGAGAAAAAAAAGTGCATTTCCAAACTCTAGTGAATACCGATGTATCGAGAGAGAGAGAGAGAGTCTTAAATCCTACAGAAATTGAGTATCCACGAAATTTTCCTAACTGGTGGAAGGAAATACAGTTAGAAATAAAATCGATGTTTCTCAGATTATGCTTGCAGAACGAACGTGAGATTAGGGGACGGAAATTTGATAACATCTGCAGAACGTACCGAAATAAGTTAGATCGAAGGTGTATGTCGCTTTTGTTAACATACAAGGTCTCCAAACCCAAAACATCTTTTGGATATAACATTTCTAAACTAGATTTAAAAGAAACATTTCGAAAACATTTTCATTTAAAAGAAATATGCCCTGTTTCGTTTTGCATTGGTCAAATAAGTAAAGTAAACATAGAGCTTCTTCCGAATAAATCACAATTTTTTTCGTTACCTCGCACTTATTTAAACAAGAAGTTTTGAATATCTTGTAAAAAGTAAAGATTTAACCAAGCAAGCTAAGTACAAGAAACGGGGATATTTACGTTATTTAGAATTTTTTTGCATTATATTTAAATTCAGGATTGGTGATAAAATAGATCATTTCAATCTCTTAATCCTGGGAATCCTACATGAACTGTTTTCTTCGAATCCTGAATCACCAGATTAGGAGAAGAAAGAAATATTGTCACGAATGCTAAACCAAGTGAAAAAAACGGTGATAGTAAGTAAGAAATATGTAATTTTCAAATAAATCTAGTAATTCAATTGAACTTGCAGCAGCGAGCGTCAGGAAAACCCCCATTATCTATTGATTTTTCAGACCATAAAATTTCAATTACGCTTCAACTCCTAACAGACAGAATGCACGTAAATTTCTTTAGGCGCAATTTCGATTGTGCAAGCTTGCCTCTCGTGCTTGTGTGCTCCTGAACCGTTATTTCATTATTACACATGTAAAACAAAAAGGGAGACAAACCTGAAGCTTGTCTTCGAATATTTTCCAAATGTCTTCGTCGATATTCGGTGTGTAATCCTCAACGGTAACTCTTAAGGACATCTGCAAGTAGCACGAGCTTTCTTCTAACTTCAGAATCTTTTTTCTATTAAAACTAGGTATTATGACACTGTAAAATGCTATTTAGTCTGCTGTCTATGTTTATTTAGTTTTAAAAATCAGAACAAGAACTGTGAAGTTTAGAAGAGCAGCTAATCCCAAAAATGAAGATATAAGCCCTTCACATATACATAGTTCATCTTTACTGTTGATATTTATTTGTTAAAAGACAGATAAACGTATGAGAACGTCCGTATTCAAATTATTCGCATAAGGGTGGTGAAATTCGTACCCTACTTGTTCCATATTATAACACCACTAAATATGTTTCACTGTTAACAGGTAATAATTACTGTAGTCATAAATTATTCTGGTCATAATATATGGCCGCCCAGTTCTTGTTAATTTATTTTTAATGAAATTAAGTCAGAATGTTAAGCGAAGTAAAACTGCTAATGAAGTGATAAGTACATCAAATATTAATTCATAAATAAAATACATCTTTACTTTCAAGAACATTAGTAAAAGATAAATTAGGTACTTTAGAAGTTAGTCTTTAGGATGTACTTTATTTAAATTTAGTTTCTCTTTTCATCAGCTAGAAAAAATGTTTTCTTTTGATATCTGAGACATTAAAATTTAGAGAAAATGCACACAGTCAATATATATTATTAATATTATGTATTTAAATAAAAAGATTAAAAAACATTCTAACAGAGTGTTAAAATTCTAAGTTTTGCATATATGTTTTGTGATAAATTATATAGAATAACATCTGGTTCGAAATGCATTGGATAAGCATTATTTCGAAGCTAGTTATTGTACTGAACCACACCCTACATATAGCAACTGTTATAACCAGCGAACGATGACCCAACTGTTAATTGAAATACCTCATCATCACAGTACAATGAAGCTACAGAACAGGTAATGTGGGAATTGAAACATATGGTGTGGATGACACACAAAAATATCCAGCAAGTGATTAATCAAGGGAGAAGGAAAATGCCAAAAAAAATAGATGCACTGCTGTCGTGTCTTGAACACTACTGGAATTGTATTAAAGATGTGATATTCAATTTAGAACATTGCATTTTACATTAAATGAACTGTTAGTTTGTTTTAATGTCATCTCGCCTTGAAAACTAACTCGATAAGCAAGCTATTTGCATTTTCTTTTTTTAATACTTTTTGGTACTATTAAAAGCAAATGTTCTTAAATGTTTGCCAAAAGTTCTTAAATTTATAACGTAAAATATACTCTTTTCGTTTTCTTTCTATGTATGTTAAAATTCCCTTTACAGATCTCTTCTGCACTACATAAAGACGGAAACTAGGAAATATCTAACAAACTTTAGCAAATTTGTTCCCAGTAATAAATTTTCCTCCTAATTTTAAAAATTAATGAACGACTGACCTGCCAATTTGCGCTCCATTTGCCACCATGAAATTGAGTCCACACATTGCAAAGTTCCTTTCCTATGAAAAGTAATACGTACTGATTTTTCTATATGATGATTTATTATAAAAACTATTTCACAGTATTAAAGCTAAAGGCAAATAATGGAATTAAGACAAGAGTTGTCCATTATACTTTAGACTTACAATTCAATTAATTCTATACCCGGTTTATGTAGTTTATTTAATGAAATTTATTTATAATAAACGTTCTGAACTGTAAGGGTGCAAGGGTGGCCTTTGCAGAGTTCAGCAATCACATGATGGTTTAGTTCTGTGAAGAGTTTATAGAATTTCGATTTAAATTAAATAAAATTTGTCCAAAGCAACAAATTCTAAAAACTGACTTGAGTTCTGCGAAATCTTGAAGAATCAAGAGATTATTTTTATAATCTCTTAATGCATCAAGGCTTGTAATAAAATAAAAATAAAAGAAATTCGATTTCGCAACTTACGATTATTTCCCAACTATGAGCTGTTCTGAACCGCAATGCACTGGAGTATTGTGGGAATGCATCCTTCACAGGAGCACGCACGTCTATACCCTGTTTTGTCGTAGTGAATATTACAGGAGTTGAAATCTATTTTTATAATTTCCCTCGAACTAAAAACTTTACGTTATACATAACGTAAAGTTTTAGTTCCTTTAAATGAAATTCCATATTAATAAGTTTTATGCTATATCATGCTACTATTTATTAAACATTATTTCCATAACTGCTTCAATACTTAAAATAAAATAAAATAAAACAATGCGGAAAAATATGTCCTTACATTTAAGATTTAATATGCATATGGAAAGAAATTAAGTCTCAGATATTCTGGCTGTGTTCAACTCCGAAAACAAATATTACGAAAACAATTTTTTCCTTGCTTTTAGAACAAGAAACTTATAAATTATAGATCAATTCATCTCTAATTTAAAATTTAAAGTACATTAAATTAAATAGACTAATAAAATCGCAATTTTACACTTCATGATAGTGAATTCAATGAGGATCTTTATATGCGTTATTTATATTTCAAGTTTACAACGAAAGTGATAATTTCAAAATGAAACAGAGACAAGCATATTTCTCAGACACATTTTAGATAAAATATTAAGATTTAATTTTAGTTAAAATGAAAGGAGGCATTTGAATACCAAGTACATTAAATCGATAAAGACTCGTACGGAAACAGCGACATTTCCGATCCCAATGGAATCTAATCTTCAGGCCAACTTAGAAAGAGATAATTTCTGAAAATTTCATTAATATATATATATATATATATAGTCGATTAACATGCCTCAAAAATATTATCATTTTAAAATTTAATGTTGCTATAAAAGGATTATACAGTAAATCGACAGTAACTAATTACATTAACTAGTTCAAGCTAAAATATTACAGTCGAAATTTATAAAATTAAGAAAATGCCTAATATACTTATTAATTTTCTATATGTCATTTTTTTCTGGAGTAAAATGGTTAGTTTGTGTAATTAGTACAATATCTGGGGTATGGTTCTTAGCATTAATTCGGGACAAGTCACACAAAAACGAATTCCGTATGGTTCGATTGGATGAAACTAGATGTTTTATATGCCCTAGCCATAAGGCCGTGATGGGCTTGCCTGTATTTTTGGCAATAAATGATTTTATTTATTTATTTATTTATATGACTTTTAAATCGACTTGCATCAAACGTCTATAGTTCCGACTTCAATGTCATAGCCAACTGACTTATGCTGTGAAGATTCGGGTCAGAGATCAAAGATTCGCCAGTTTCCTAGCATACTCCGGATAGTCCACTAAATGCAAACGGTGCGAGTGAGACTTATCACGCACATCACAATTCGCATTACTCTACAGTCCGATTTCCGCTGGTTTATGAGCTCTGCAGTTGGATTCTTCGATTCCCCTCAGACATACAAAAAAGGTTTTCGTATTTATAGTATTGTGAATACCAAATTCCTCTGCTTCAGAGTACAATATAGAACTGTAGTTTGGTACCTCCCAGACCATGTTGACGTCTGATTTGAGTGCTTCTATGGATGACCGCCTATTTCCTATCACATACATGCATTCTGCCGTCGGTGTCCATGTTATCAGGAACTTCTTTTGACCTGTATTTCGTCTGTTGCTGATGCTCTTTTCTGTCGATAACAACTGTCCCTTGATACCTTCTGTACAATTATGTTATCGCCTCTGGTTTCATCAGGAATGCACATGCTTAGCTGCACGGGAAGTCATTCCCTTTTGACTAATGTCAATTCTCTTTCCTATTGTAACAGTCCAACGTCTGCCTGTTGCTGCCTATGTAATCCCGAGAGTATCGTGAGATATGATCTGCTTGGTTATTCGTATTCTATAGGAAACAAAAGACTGAATTCTCTGTTTTAGTAGTAGGTTTGCCATTTTGTTCTCTTTCTTTCTTTCCAGCAAAACTAAGTTTAATTGTAGAACTAGACTGGACTTTTATCTAATGCAGTTTGTTTCCTATATCAAACATGAAGTAATTGCATGGTAACCAGCTGGTTTATAGTAACAGTTTACAGACAGTTTATAAATCTCCAAAGAAGACCTAAATCAAAATTACGTGTTTAATTTTTACCATATTTGAGAAATCTCAAGCTACTAAAATCATTTGAGAAATGCGTTGGTCTACACTTTTACTCACAATGCTCTCGGGATGCCATCATTGACTTCACAATGGATGTATATTCTACTAGCTCCTCCCAGTGGGCAAGTTGATTTATTCATTTCATTAACAGCTGGTTAGAGAGTAAGCTTAGTGGACAGATTAGATGGTGATGTCGGGAATTTTTCTTAAGTACCTCAATTGTTTCTTCTGTAGTTAATCGTATAGCATACCGCTAGGAGAGATTAGTTCATTATATCAAACTAATCACCAAGATGCCAAGTAGGTTTTGCTCCTAGAAAATGTTCACAATATATTTTTACTTTCTTTCTTGAGACTAATCCAAATGATAGCAACAAAGGTGTATATCAATGGTAGGTACTTCAAGGTTTTTAAGTAAACGTGTTTGGTACGTTAACATTGGATCCACCAAGTCAATGTGCGATCTTTAGAGTATTTTTTTAAAAGCAAAATCTAGCCATTAAAGCCTCAGAAAATATTTGATTTCTATGACAGCTCTCTTATTTATTAAAACTCTTAAAATATCTAAGGAAGATCTGTTGATAAATACTATAAAATGTATTTAAAACTCAAATTGTGCTTTCTAAAGTCATAGCAGAGATAAATATCCAAGTCTGGTTCACAACAACAGAATTCCCATTTCAGAGAAATAAATAGATACTTATAATTAAAACATTCTTAGAATTAAGAATTATTGCCAATTTATTCTATTCTTAAGGCTACATTCTAATTAAAATCAGAGACAATTGTTGCAGCGAATTTTCCTTATCATTAACTTCTTTTTGGAACTGTTCACGAAGAGTGAACAGCTGCATTTGTAAATACGTCTGAGACGTAGTCACGCTACTCGATTCATTCCCTAAAGGCGGAGTAAATAATAATGACAGTATTATCATATATTTAGATATGCAAAGGTTGATATTTTGAGGGGTCCTTTTTTGGAACAAAAGGAATATAAGTTGGCTAATTGCGCATTCGATTTGATCTGAAGAACTCTGCGAAATGCAACAAATTTAATAGAAAAGGGTACCATTTCTTATCAGAAGGATTCTTGCCTCGAAATACACAGAGTACCATGGTTTTTTCAGTTTTATTTAATGAATAAGAAAAGTCAAATTCTCTTCTTTTGCTGATGTGAAAATTTCTGTTGAAAATTTAATAATTATACGTAAAATCTAAAGGGAGTTGACCAATGGTTTGAATATAAATGATCTCATGCATAGAAACTGAATAATTTTTTTCTTTTGTTGGATCATTTTGGCGAATGTATGGATGTAATAATTTTAGTCAGAAGATCTTTGTAATATGGAATTCTGTTCACGACAACAATATTCCTGCTGAATTGGGAATAAACAAAGTTGCCAGCTGGACAGAGACCAAAACTCAACGGTGCGAATAATATCGACGGTAGTCTTAAAATATCTGAAACAAAAGACGCAGAAATGGATGAATTGCAAAACCATTCATCTATAAGTCATTTTATGCATCTGGAACAGTTCGCACAGAACGTGTTACTTATATATTGGCAGATGAATATAAACTAAAGTCAAGGTATCAATCCCCGATTAATTGGAATTTTTTTATGGAAAAAAGGGCCCTTAATTACTTGAAAACATTACAGAATGGTTACCTTACCAGCAACAATTTATTTGCCCAATGGTGGAATTAAAGAAAAATTATACTTCTGATTTTCAGCAAGGATGAGAGATGTCTATCTTACGGATTTTATTTTCTAGTTAATTTTATCTTTCACAGAGCATTCATCTAATATATACCAAATGATACAGTAACACGTATTTATCATTTCTCACGAAGAAACCAATTTCTGGATTCTTCATACTCTTTCGTTACCGTTTCCTTCGCATGCGAAAAAGTTCTCAAAAAGTGTCACACTCTTCTGCCACACAAAGGAAGGAACAGTGATCTGCGTAATCTCAAATGTCAACAAGCAATCGGGGTTTGATGGATCCAACAGAGATGAAGTATCGCTCCGTTCATTTTTCTTCTTCAGAAATCATCCGATTTAAGAAAGTTATCGAGCATGCAGCCTAGGATATCACTCAAACTGTTCGAGTTTGCCAATGCAGTTGCAAGCATCAAGCCACGCTCTATAGAATCATCCGCATAGTGGACACCTACCTATTGTGCGGCAGAATACAATCCAGTTCGTTCCAAAAATTCAAAAGTACAGTTGGGAGTGTACATATCGAGCCAATAACTAATCGTAAGGATGATAAAAGACAAATACAGTACACAATAATTCATATATAATAAGATTTGCTTACTTATTAGAGGTTCAGTCTATACCGTGCATGTAGAGTACAGAAGATGGAACGGAGAAATGCGTTTTTTGAGTTAGATATTAGATTATAATTCTTTTAAAATATAATATGTATAGAGTGTAAATCGTTTAGAATAAACACGGTGCAGCTAAGGCTTGTGGAGTCCGTACGTGTTCCCTCCCAAAATTGTATTTTGGGAGGAAAAAAACATGCATATATCCATCGAGATCGACTGTCATTTTATGAAACTTTTAGCCTAAACGTTTTCCATATAATATGAAAGAACAGCAGTCGTAGCCACTGTTCTTGCGAGGAGGACTGTTAGCTTGGTTAGGCCGCATCTTGAATACTGCGTACAAGTTTTAAATCCTCGTTTTAAGAAGGGTATGAATCTGTTGGAATGGATGCAAAATATTTAAAGAAAGCTTTAATAAATTATTAGAAGGGGTGGGCAAAACAAGTGGATATTTTATGGCCTATATTATATGAGGTTCCTTCCTATCTTATGTCACTTTTTCTGGCGCTAATATTAATATTAAAAATAGGGATGAGATGGATTTGCATCAACAAAAACCATAAAAAAACTCACGTGTTTTCATTTTACTTCAAGAACTACATTTTACAGAACCCAAGGAACCTATAACAATGAAAATAATCATATCGAAATCCTAAAATAGGATTAAGGAAACGATATTGTATTTTTGGTTAAAAACTGTAAACAAACTTAATTAATCTCTCATAACTTTTCTAACACTGCTTCATAAATAAGAGTTTCTCGACGCCTTCCGCAATGCATTATTAATATATAAGTAACAAAAGGTTAATGCCTTGATAAAATGAATATGAATTGTTTAGATGTCCAAGAGATTACTTCTAATATGTGAAAAAATGTGCTCAACACTCTTTGTGCTATACTTCACGAGTCGCATTAGGTGGCCGTGGATGCTGCTGATGATCGGTCTTAATGGACTGACCTCGTTCTTTTAAGTTTTCCTAACCTGAATATGAGAAATGGAAATACTATTAAGTTTTAACGATACAGTAATGGTTCATGTCGTTTACAAGTTTCAGTATGACGTTAGAGAACAAATTATCCTTTAAGAAAGGGATAATGACAGTTTTTTATCCATTGTTATTTCCGAAAATGGATGATGTTAATTACAATTTTGGGCTATTGCTTTTCCCCGTACTCTTACCTTATGCCTTGTTCTCCAAACCAGAAGAGAAAATTCAAAGTCTTCGTAAACTCACGCACAACAACAAAGTAAGAGGTCAACATCCTGGAAGGAAAAATCAGCACACAAGATTCGGAAGCAAAGGAGACTGTGACGTATTCGTTATCTTTCAGACGCCAGCCTATTGGTTGACGAGAGTTCAAACAGTATGAGAGACGTCGACTGTTATTGAAGTTCTCTTGGCTTTGCGGGTTTACTATAAACATCTTGGCTGCTAGAGTGTTAGCTCTGAGGAAATGAAGACACTGAGAGATATAACAGATTTTGGAATCTCAAATAGCGCGAAGTGTAAAGAGAAACCGAAGAGGATGATAAAATGTGTCACCGAGATGAGATTAAAAGAAGCAAATATGAAAAACAAAAATTACGAAAATATCTTCATAGAAACAAACTCACGATATAAAAACAACTGTAGAATAAACGTTATTTTTCAACCTTGTTATTTTAAAGTATTTTAAACAGAAGCATCTGCATTACCATACAATTCCATGAGTCTTCTTTTGGACTTAAGAAACAGTCCGTCAAATGGATGCATATATAAGTAAAGAAGAAGTGTAGATATATATAAGTAAGGCTAATTCATATATTTTAACAATTCTAAATATTAATAATGCAGACACACCAAAGCGGCAATTTTCTTTATTGGACCTTCTGATCTTCATTTATTGACATAAAACAACCTACATCCCTTTCACTGAATTGTATAGAATCTACGCTGCGCACGGCACTTTTAAATGCAGGTTTGGATAGTCGCCGATTTCGGAAAATAGTTATTCAACTTATGATCCACACATTTATTAAAACTGGGAAAGAACAAAAATATTAATTCATCACCAGTGTCTCTGTGAATTTTACAATTATTACTGCAAAGCTAGAAAAAGGAGATTTCTAATATCGCGAGCCAATCCTTCGAGGATTATAAATGATGGCCATAACTTTAAGTGGAAAAAATCTCTTTCTCTCACAAAAAACGATTTAATGAAAAATAAAAATGGAATTGGAGAGAAGAGAGTTAAACTTTCAGCCATATAAAAATAAAAATAACAGATTACACTTTTGTTTTCAGATAAAAGGTGAACGAAACTGATTAAGCTGAATAAAAACTTTACGACCAAAGAATGGTTATTTACCGTGGTGTCAACTTAAGATTCGTCAACATTTCCATAATTAACTTAATTGCATGGAGGACATATGCGCATTCATTTCGTAATCTAAAAGTACAGAAATTTCTTTTTCGACCTCATCCTCTAAGTCTTCTGCCAAATTCCTTAAATCGCGTAGAAGTCTTCTTCTGTGGAATCCCTAATGTGCAACATAGCAATCCTGATGTTTATTTGGGACTTAAGTATATAACAGGAAAAGAAAAGCAATTCGGAGTGCTCATTTTAACTATTTATGTGCATTCAGTAACAAGAATTTAGCACGAAATATAAAAACTGAAACAGCCAAAGAGGGTCATTTGCTCAATTAACAAAATTAAATTTCGATTAAATAGTAAAATAACTTGCTAAAGTGGTCCTCTGAGCAAAGGATCCCACGCGAAACTATAAGTTAGTAAGCGAATGTCTAGAATTGTATTGTAGATTTAACCGTATCCTCTTTAGAAATCATCATCCCAGATCTGTCCACTGATGATAGCAATGAATTTTACAGCTAGATATCTGCCCTGAAGCAATCACCAATTAGATGTAGATTTAATGGTTTCATAGCTCCAAACACCAACTATCGCCTAGATGGAGGACTTTGCATCTTTCGCCCTAACTGGAATTTTTTTTAGGAAAACCTTAAACGCGTAAGGTATTAGAATGTATAGTACTTAATACAATACATTGGCTGAAGAAAGAGAAGACAGAAGAAGGTATCTGTTAATATTAGACTTGAATTCTGCAGATTGTATTTTCAGCAAATAAGTATGAAGGGAGGTTGATCCAGAAAACGAAAGTTGAAAGAATAAGTGAGGAAGAAAAAAAACATTGGTTCTGTGAGTTTGAAGCTGGACATGATGCTAACTGGTGCAGCATGAGTTCGGACTGGTTTGGAAGAGAAAGAGAGAGAGAGGAGGAATTGCAAGTAGCCATTTCAGAAGAAGAGTATCCATGGAAGTATCTACAGAAAGGCCAGCAGCAGAAACCCAACGTCTATGAGACAGAGAGGGGAGAGACTTTTGAGACCTTTAAGAGATAGGCCATTAATAACCTGACTGTCCTCTTTTGAATGGAATCTAAAAGCCTGACAGAGGTTTGGGACACCATACCAGATATGAAGACAATACTCCACCAACAGGGAGGATTTTAGATTTATACCGCATGAGTAGCTTTTTATAAAAAATATTAGAAAGAGCAAAAATAAAAAAATCCAATTTTTTAGCTGCAGAGGAAGCAATATGATATGCTTATAACATGAGAGATTAGAAGTCAAGGTAATCTCTAACTCAGATATGTGATCTCTACAGATCTGGGTGTCATCGAAGATAAGCATAGGAACAGTGGAATCCTTTTTTTCGAGATATAAAACATGACTGAGTATTAGAAGGATTGGAAAGTTATCTTTGCCCCATTGGAAATCAGAAGTCCCATAAAAAATCCTGCCGTCATTGACGGAATTCGAATGCGGGTCTTTTCCATTCAGTGTGCGGAGGATGGTGATTACATACCGACTGTATACCACTGTACAACACTACCCATGTTTGCACAGGGTTAGGTTTCTATAAACTAGTTTTGCTGATGATAGCAATGTGCTATCATCAGCAAAACTAATTCCTTGAATTGTGTAGAGGTCTTGTGTGTAATTCCTAAGGTTCAACATGTTAGACAAGGAGAACTATCATCGAAACGAATCTCTAAAAGAAATTTCATGAGTTTCTAAAATAAAAAAGGTTATGAAAAAGTTGCAACAGGTGTAAAAGTATTGCTGAACGTGTTCTTAGGGAAATTCAATATTATCAAAGATGTCGAGAAGGCTAACAATATGTTAGCGGTTGAACTGTCCGACAGTTAATGTTTAATACACCTGTGACCACGGTAATCTTGCTTAATACAACCGGACAATTAATTGCTCCGCGATAATTATGCAACAGCTCGCTATATTCTGCATTACAGTTCGCTACCCAGTTGGGACTGACGGACATTGGCCCTAAAACATCTCATGGGCCATATTTGCAAGTGAATGGTGTGGTCAGTAACACACAATTCACACATACGATATGTGAGGGAAATTCGATATCAAATCTATGTGTATATCTCTGTTTACAGGTGGCAATTTAGTGGACAAATAGACAAAACATGACATTAATTGCAGATGCCATCGCGGGATACACTGTGTTTATAATCACGGTTCTCCCAACACCGGTTGGAAAAGCCCAAGGTTCAAATCCCGTCAATGATGCGAGAAATTTTTATAAATTCCTTTCCAAACGTGGCTAAATAAATCTGTCTGAGAGAAGTCTTCTCAAAAACGACAGAACGAAAAGTAAAAGATTCTCTACGAAACTTCGACATCTAGATATCACACCGTGCAATTCTGGCTTTGGGCATTCCTGCAGACGCATCACCTGGACTGAAAAAAAAAACATCTTTCATTCTTGAGGCTGTCACCATTCTCACCGACATTCATATTCTGTCATTTATGATGCCATTTTTCGCGTCATGAATTTAATGACCGTAACACATAATGGATACATCAGCTGGCAGTGACACACTTTACTTTTTCTCT
Organism: Mastigoproctus giganteus; assembly: GCF_048544385.1. NCBI lineage: Eukaryota > Metazoa > Arthropoda > Arachnida > Uropygi > Thelyphonidae > Mastigoproctus > Mastigoproctus giganteus. The sequence continues at coordinate 165,189,354 of NC_143581.1, read as the reverse complement.
TAGATAATCCCTTCCCTGTTAGCTGGGGTTGTTTCAGGTAAGCACCGCTGCAGCTAAGGATGTGAAACATCAATACATCGAGTTGTATGTATTCATCGTACACGTCTGTGTAAGACAAACTACAATCAGGCAACCGTATTCCTCCGATCTCTGACAGAATAGAATCAATGACCTTTTTTGCTAAAAGGTCAGGCCGACGAGTGGCGATCCAATCATACCATTAAGGACTGCACATTCTGAACAGAATGCTTATACGACAAAGATATATTACTTCATGAGTAGGCCAAGTTTAATTCTCATCACCCTGTAGACAGCTTCACTCAGGAGAAATGTAACCTGCTCGTAATAGTATTTGTGAATACACAGAACACAGTATTTCAAGAATTATCGTGATTGCTCTTGAGCTATTTATAGTACTGGAGTGTTACACATAGGGTTATATAATCTCGGTTCGTCGGTAAGGTAATCACGATCGTTACCCTTGATTGCCAACAGTGACGGATTGAATTAACCAGGAAGATGCGTAGTTACACAATATGGCACCCATCTAGAGACCCTCGCCTGCATTACGAAGCATTAAACCTTTATTTCAATCGAATAGTAGCGGTAGTCGCTCGTATTGCGGCAATTTATCCTCCCCCCCTTCCAGTGCGTCGAATACCAACTGGTAACAGAGGTTATTATCGACAGAGGTCATATTTAATTAGGAGAAGTTACTATGTTTAAGTAAGATTAAGAGCTACCCAACGATCATCTCTACTAAAAATGATTTAGAAATATTTATTTGTTATCGAAAATCGTATATATTACCAATTGTTAGTTAATATTCTATCTAAAATAGCACGTTATGGTTCTCAAAGGACTACAGAGCCAACTGATTAATGTCATGCAGGTAGATAATACGAGTAATATCATTGCCTTTCGCTTTCTAGAAGAAATTAACTTATCAGTGTTTTATAAATGAGTATATTAAGTAATTATGATCTATGTTTATGGCCTCTCTCAATGACTGATGAAAATAATGGGGAATTTAAAAATCGAAAGGTGAATAACAGACAAATCATAAACAAGCAGTCCTTTATTACCCTACCGATTTGTTTTTTTTTCGCAATTGGATAATCCGTTTGATCTCTGAGCGCTCACTGCAAGTGATGCTGGACGAAACTCTGTTTTCTAATTTCTCTACTAATATGGTGTTCCCCAAGGTTCACTTCTTTCTCCCACTCTTTTGCTGTCGCACATCCACTGATTGGAAATCCTATCCATAGTTTTACTAATGATAGCAAGCTACGTTTCACCTTCTAGTTTAAGAAACCTTGACTTGTATAAACAGCCTCAACTTCTCGAATATTCACTACTGATTCTTTAAATGTTGATATCCAGGTAAGTTTTCAATGGGAAGAAGAAACCTTAGTTTACTTCAATTCTTCTAAAATGCAGTTCTGTCTTATTTCGTCGAAAAAGAGTCTACTGCCCCTAAACCCATTGGCGAAAACACTAAGATTTATAAACTTTTCTCTATTAGACAATACCCTGACTTCTAATCTCTGGCACTGCTTACTCTGTATCTAAAAATTTGGATTTTCTCTCTCGCTCTCAGCTTGACTTTTCTTCTAATCTACTTATCTATACAAACCTGCACCAGCATGGAGTTGTTAGAGTTTTTGGCGAAAGGGCGATGGCCAAAATGTGCCTCCCTAGCATGGAACACTGTTCCCACATCTGGGGCGGTGCCCCATGACCTCGCTCAAGCTTCTAGAGTCCCAAAAGAGAGCAGTTAGGTTAATTCATGATCCGTCTCTTACAAAGTCTCTGAACACACACTCTCTCACTCTCCTGTTTCTGCTGCGTGCCTTTTCTATAGATATTTCCATGAGCCCTGTTCTTCTGAACTAGCATCTGTAATTTCCTCTCTATCTTCCAAGCAAATCCGAACACGTGCCGCAAGAAATCAGCATCCTTTTACTATCTAACTGCAAATTTACAGAAGAAATATTTCCTCTTCTTCATTTATCCCTTCAACTTCCGTTTTCTGAAACAACCTTCTTTCTCATGTACTTCATGACAATTACAATCTACAGAAATTAAAGTCTAATGTCAACAAGTATCTTCTGTTTTCTCAACTTTCAACCCATGCATGGTACTAAGTACTATAAGTTATAATGACTATCGTGTTTAGGGGTTTCATAAAAATGGAAACACAGAAGGTGAAAAATGCTATTAGAAATCCTGAATAATGGAAGTAAACTATGAAAATATTTTCCCATCATTTTGAAGAAGGAGATTTGATCTCTTTAAAAGGAAACGAAGAACATCCCCAAACTCTCAGTAATATAAAATAATGATACAGAGGATACGCCAAAAAAGTTTCACAAATTTAAAAATTTGTTTACCACTGTAAAAAATATGCTGACAGTGGCAAAAATAAAGACAGCTAAAGTCGAAATAGTGGCATACACTGGTGCAGAAAGAGTACACAATCCATTATTTGAATGAAAGGAACAAAGTCCACAATGTAAATTAAAGGGAAAATTGCATGAGGTTCAATAAATGTCCATCGAGCAGACTTCGATTTACAATTAGCATAAGACTTTTACAGCTACTGCTGCGAGTTCCGATGTAGACCCACACCGGACCTCAAATCACTGCACTTCTTTTCGTGGAGTTACCTCACAGACCAGAAGTGCAAGTTCCACTTCATAACTGGTGTTACCAACATGTGTGCAACTACTTTTGACTTACTTGTATGTGTGCGCTCCTTTTTTTATATAGCCAAAAATCTGTTAATGATGTAAACATTAGAAATCATTCGGAATTAATGTGGTACGTTCCACTATTATTTCACCAAATTTAAACAGAAGGAAATAAAACACTTTTGTATTTCAAGAACAATAAGGCTGTCCACTGCATTGTTTCTAGCAGTAATACCAGTGTTTTAATGCCTTATCCTATAATAACACTTTCGAAAATTAACACCTTGCTCTACGATTAACGAAAATCCATTTCCAGATAGAAGTTATTCCTTAAAGGGGACAGAATAGGACGTTCAATCATCGGCAGGAGTTCAATCACGTACAAACCCAAATGACTTTATGGATCAGGTAATTTAAGCTCCCAAAGCGCCTAGAAACAAATCTAAATTTGATTCAGCTGACTGAATCACTTAAATGAAATACAGATACTAAATTCACTATCAACAGAAACTTCTCAAAAGAGAACATGTTTGAAAAATTATGAGGACAGTCCAAAAGTAAAGATTTGATTTTTTTCTTGAATAATGGTTAGTAAAATTGCTATATACTCTTCAGAAAAACAAACCAGTATATACTTTCTGCTACTTCTGGCATAGTAACCTGGTAAGGATACTCGCCTTTCCTACAGAATCATTGTGATCTCTTCTCCTAGTTTGATCCGGAAATCTGGATGGACATTACTGCATGTCTTAGGCTAAGATGTTTCAGGATTACCCAATGTTTGATGATCATATACCCAGAGATGCACTTTCATCTATCCAAATACCATGACAGAATCTTATAATTGCTATTATGTAACTACTGGGAGCTGGTTCTCCAAAGAAAAGGTTCGCAATTTATCGTTATTTTTTAGGAGATCAAATTTAATTTATCTTTAAATTAGATTAATCTCATCCTAATAATTTTCAATACCATAACTAAAGAAGCATTTTCCCCTCCTATATGGCATACATATTTTTTCACGGCCAAATGAAGCCACGCATTTCAGACTGAACTATCATTCCTCATGATTACTGAAGCTTCTTGAGAAAACAGTAACCAATAAAATTTTCCTCTCAGAGGTCTAAGAGAATCCATTATGCTTTGAACGAAAGAACGACTGTTAGCAATCTGTTTATGACTACCAGCGCCATTTTTCCAATTTTGAGAAGATAGCAGGGAGAGCTGTCACATATTTGGATTTACTAACTGCTTTCGATAGTGTCAATATCCCCGCATTACTTAAACTCCTTCAAAATTACTACATTATAGTCCAAATATTGAAGTAACAGAACCAATATTTCGTATAAAATTTAACGTATACTAGAAAAATATATGCAGGTGCGCCACGAGAACGTGCCCCCTCCGGAATTCTTTTTACAGCCATAATCCGTTAATCCACAAGAGAATAGATATGATAATAGATGAGGATCACTTACAGACCTTGACAAACATAAAATGGACGAATTAAAACACTACAGAAACTATCAACACGACATTATCAGAAATACAATACTGCCTCAACAGATTTGACGGGAGAGTTAATCCTCAAAATTCGGTCATCATGACCTTTTCACTTAAACCCATATCATCCGTAATCCAGTCTGTAAATCATTGAGTCTTGATCCGTCTTGCAGAAATATGAGAGTTTAAAATCATAAGAATTAAGATGACATCATCATAGAGAGCAGTTCTGTGTCACATTAAGTGATGGAAATGTACATCAGGACGATGCATATCTGTGATGTGCTATATGATGCCAAGTTGATGGATTCGGCCAACAACACTCTCAGGAATACTGGCTACTGAAGTTGACAACGTGAAAGTGTCATATCCTATCCAGGCACCAATGTCAAAAGCATTGAATTTAAATTTCTGCCTTATTTCATGAAATAAGACTGATTTTCACCATCAAAATGATCGCTGGAAGAATCTCTGCGCACCGCATTTGAAACTGAGGAGTTCCAAATGGTGTACACAGGATCCCCCAATCAGCTCTCTACTCCAATCCCAAGGTTGGTACTCTTCCTTGTAGACTTCAGATCGCTTCCTTCCTTATCAGAAATTCCAACATATAGCTCAATCCAGGATGCTGACCTTCGTAAATTTTTAGAAGACAAAAAGTACAGAACATCCTTAATCCGCAAATAATCCCTACAGCTATCAACTGATTTGAGATCGTGCCTGTAAGAAATTGCCAAAGGAAACTATAAAGTTAAGATTTATCTGAACTTTCCTGTTTTTTTAATAATTCAATCTATTTTATTTTATTATTTTTTCACCTTTATATTATTAGAGTTTTTTACGTTACCCTGTATAATTCTTCTAGCGAGGTCATCTTAGTCGCCTTGTTTACTGCGGCTCAATGCCTTGAAGGATTTTGTATAATCGCGTGCATCTTCCAGTAAATATTATTTTTTGTTATTTTAAGTAACCATTATTGTTTTGTTGCTTTAGATCACAAAAATGCGCTTCTGAAAAATGGAACGGTTATTTTTAGATTCCCCCGTGTATACTGCATAAATATTTGGTGCTTAAGCTCTAACCTCATCGGTTGTTTTTGACTTTTATTGACATCTATTGAAAACTAAATTTGAAAAATTCCACCGTAACAGACAAAAGAAAATTGTTTATAACAATAACCATAATGCACAAGAAAGAACTTAACATCATTAAAAAATTGGTAAAAAATTTAATTTAAAAAGAAATCCCAGTTTCTATCATCTGTCTTGTAGTCACTTCAGTTGGCAAAAACACCATAACGTTAGATGAAGAAAATTCACGTTGACTTAATGAAATTGCTAAAGTGGATGTTCGGGGGGGATTTTCAGAAGCATATTCTCAATGGACACTCCTTAATCTTTTAGCGATTTTTTCTCGCGAACATGCAAAATCCTCCATTGTTCTGGGAAATCTTGAAAAACAAAGCGTCGTGAAAAACTTTGGAATAAAATACAGGAAATTGCTGCATCAGCGACCGAAACGAATTCACCACGCCAAGCAGAACGGAAATGCGAAATCAGCCCTTGTTAACAACAGAACTGTAGTTCTATCTGCATGTCTAAAGTTCACCAAAGAAGGCAGAGAAAATTACCCACAAATATCTCCAGTTGTTTGTCTAAAGTTGCTCAACTTTCTCGCTTTCTCTGTCCAAAAAAGCTTTCTGATTGGCAGTGGTCGGTCAACGAAAGAGAACACCATCAATCGATTGCGTAATGTTAGAGTTGCGCCAGCTGTCCTATGTTAGCTTGCCACGTCACGAAACGATCGGCCGGCAAACGATTCTGTGGCCTGACATATGATCTCTTTATCCAAGGAAACAAAGTGTCTAACATGAGGTAACTTTCCGTGCAGCACAAATAAAATGAATCTTTCCTGCTGTCTTGAATTTCATACCGCGGCATAGCTTCAATGGAGCTGCAGTTGAGCCTCGTTACTTTATTCGTTACTTTTAAGTTTTTCTGTTCTTTCGCAAATATGCAATAATGCTAGAAGAAATATTCTAACGCATCCCAAATAGCAGAACCGAGAAAACTTTTTAACTTTAGTTGAGAGGAAAAAAATCGGAATTATTGATGCATTGTTATGGTCATTTTTGCTTAAAAAAAACCTTGAATTCTTTAAAGATAATTGCAAACACAAATACAAGTTTAGTTTCATAGGTTTGGTAGTTACTGAACGGAAATTTGTACAAACACACTTTCCTCTAATTTTAAAAATGTCTCTTTTAAGGTTTTACTGTAGCAGAACGATTCGATGATTCTTAGTTTGTATTTGTTGAAACTCAAGCAAATACATTATAAGAGCCTTTTCTGTGAATTAGATCCCCTTATCTGCTTTTTTTTTTCTGGGGAACAGCGAAAGAAGGTGCAAATTGTGGGAAACTGTAAATTCTACAATATGTAAGGTTTATATTTTTACTTTATTTTCTTTAATACTGAAAATAATCAGCGCTTAAAATTAATGTTTAATAAGAGTTAAATCATTTAATCACGTATAAGGAATTCACGTACTGCATATTTTTAATTTTAAAGTAAGCTGGCCAAAGTCGCCTGAGGGCAACTTCAACAAGAACAGACTGCTCTCTGGCTTTACTAGCAAGAAGGAACCCTGCGATGTCCTATCATCAACTGTCTCTTGAGGTTTCTGCGGCCATAAGTGAAAATATTACCAATCAGAGACTGTGTTAAAACAAAAAGGCTCAATTGAAGCGGACTCTACGCAAGGAAGCCAGTTGTTTGTATCCCATTAACCCCAAACCACCGCAGAGCTCGTCGAAACTGATGCCACGAACATGCGACTTGGAGCCCTCACAAATGAGATTCAGTTCTGCTCTGTAATCAGTCCCAGTTTAGCCTACACACAGAATATAGACGTTATTTCATCTGGAGACATCGAGGAATGCGGTACCATCCCTCGAAAATAACAGAAATGGACACTTCGGTGGAGGTGGAGTTCTCGTGTGGGGCGGAATAATGATCAATGGCCACACCGCTCTTAATGTTTTTGATAGGGGTACTGTAACTGCGCAGAGGTACCGAGAACAGATCCTCGAACCCTATGTGCGATCTTTTAAGAGTTGCGGTTGGCCTAGATTTTCCTTTCGTGCACGACAACGCCACTACACATAAAGCTCAAGTGGTGGTAGAATATCTTTAAACTGAAAATATCAACGATTGGTGATCGTGTCGTGGCCAGCACGATCACCAGACTTAAATCCGATCGAACATGTGTGGGGTACCCTTGGGCGTCGCATTGCACTCCGACAGCCACCTCCTCGGTCACTTGGTGAGCTAAGATCTGCGCTGGTGGAAGGATGGAATTTGTTGCCACAGAATAAGGGTGTTTTATCGACACCGTTATATGCGCGATATAAGGTGTCTTGACCCTTATGTCGCCCTTAATCGCGATATAAGGGTGTTTCCTATTTTTAAGAGGACTATCGTAAGAAAACCGAAGATGAAACTACAATAACAGCTATTATTAATACCCAGAGATAAAATGTAGCTAACTTCTAACCACAATCAGAGACAGACTAGCTCAAGCCTGATTGGACATCTTGCATAATTTCCCTATTGGGAACATTTTCTAATGATATTCTAACACGACTGAAATACATTTGTCGCGAGAAATGAGAAGTTATCAAAACCTAAAGACCAAATAATAGTCTATACTTTGAAAATACCTCAATGCTGTATTGGTAATTTATCTTCCATTTTATTTTATGTTAATATTTTGTATTAAGCAGATGAAATGGTTTGAAAATAAGCTCTGACAGAAAAAGAATATATTGTATTTCAATTGAAATGCTTTCATAATTTCATCCGGAGAGCGCAACAGAAAAAATGTCTTTATTCGATACACTATCCTGAAGGGAGCAGCACATCACTGGATATTGCTGAATTTCAAAACCCACGGGGAGGGGAGGATCTATAGTCGTCAATAACATTAGCCACAACGTGTTGACAAGATAAAGGCAAGAGATTGTTGTTTGGACGTCATAAAAAGTTAAAATAAAAATTCAAAATCGTAGTGGTCTGTAAACTCCGTGTACTTTAATGTCATTTGCTGTCTTCTGGGGATAAAACGTTTAGGCGAGAGAGAAAAATTGCAATCCTTGCCCCAGAGCGACCAACTTGGCCAAGATATTTAAAAAACTAACTTTTTTCTTGAATCTCGACGATGATCGAGCCAGTGCTTTTTCATAGTGTGGTAAATCAGCGATTGTAGCTACTGTACGATCAGCGAGGGCGCAGGTCTGATCCTTTACTGAAAGGATGCATTCTTCATTTGATACAGGCATTGAATGACGATGATCCAGACTAACAGATGCAATATCTTGAATGCTTGTCAGAAAGAGTAGTACAGATTACAAAATGTCAACCAGGTTTTGCGGTTAGATAAGAAACTATAAACAGAAAGGGTGTGTGATATTCTTTTTTTTTTTTTTTTTTTTTTGATTTGGTAGTTGTTGGCGCATCGGCTTCTGTGGCCATATTGCACCTCCAAAGGTTTTTGCAGTACAGTGATCCAAGCCCGAGGCGGGAATCGAACCCGCGACCTTTGGGTTGCCGGGCAGGTACTTTACCCACTCGGCTAGCCCGGTCGGCGTGTGATATTCACCACCAAGTGAAGAACTGTGAGAACCTAACAGGTGTATCCGTACGGTCTGATATAACTCCTGTGGTTTAGTCATACAATTTTCCTTCGATGCCACGGAGGAGCTGAGTTATCCGAACCACTCGAGTTTCATCAATGTAACTAAATCAATCTAAGCTATTGAAAATACGCAAGCCTGAAAGGATTTTTTTTTCAGTAAGTTGGTACTGTCTCCTGCTACGTCTATATTTTAGATCAACATTTTTCTCCTTAGCAGTGGAGGAAACATCGACTACAGAAAGAACCATGGATTCTGTGGATTAATGGATTTTGTGAAAAAAATATAATCCTCGCAGTTTAACTTTGTCTACATGTCGCACTACGACATGTCGTTCAATTCTAATAAGTTAAAGTTCATGCGCCAATGCTTATGTTAAACCATTTGGATACCCATATCAGAATCTTCTGCAAGCTTTCGAATTGAATAAATTTCCGGTATTGTGACGACCCTGATTCTATATTGGATAGTATTTAATTAGTGAATACTTAAAGAATTATATAAACGAAATCTGCGTTGATTAGGGATTAAACAAGACTGATCCATGAGCCACTATTGTCTAATTTCCAATTACGAATTTTAATTACCAGCAACGCGGACCATCCAAATCAATGGAGAACCGAAACATTACAGCACTTTTCATGCACGAACCTTGGAAAATACATTCAATAAACACAGTTACTCCCCATCTTTTCGTAAAATGGAGGCTCCTTCAGTAACAGCATAACGTGTTCGCGCATGCAATATAAAGCAAGTGAGCACATACGTAGGGGTGCATTATGGACGCAATTCAGTGTGAGAATGGGAAAGACAAAAGATTAAGTGATTTTGGATGTAGCAAGGTATTTGGCGCCAGACGAGTCGGTATCAGTATCTTGGACATTGCAACAGTTATGGGATTTTTACGTATGACTTTGTCTTAGGTGTTTCTAGATTGGTCCAATAACCAAATAACATATAGTCAGCAATAATCCTGTAGTCGAAAACAGGTCATCAATGCAAAGAGGCCAACAAGACTTTTGCACGGTAATAGAAAGGCTAAAATCGGTAAAGGTAACAACCCAATAAAAGACTGATAACTAAACAGGCATTTCAGAAAGGACAATTCATCGAACCGTGTCACAGACAGGGTATTGCATCCAATGACCAAACACAGTTCCAGCCAGGTCAGAAATGAACATCAATGAAGCACTACAAAGTGGAGGATTACAGGAACGTTTCCTGATTGACGAATCGCGCTTCTTGCTATTTCACGCTGACGGAGGATCAGAATATGGCGAAAATAGCATTAATCTATGAAATCATCCTGCCAGGTGTCAATAGTGTAGGCTGGTGGTGGCGGTATAATGGTGTGCAGAGCGTTTTAGTGGTACATATTGGGCCCCTTGATACCAGCGTAGCAACATTAGGATGCCATCCATCTGTGAGTTAATTCTTCAAACAGGATAATCATATCACAAACACTGAAATTGTTCCAGGAATATGAGAGAAAATTCGGCCCACTGCGGTGGCCTTCCAGTCTCTCAGTTCACAAGATCTCATTCCAATTTGGAACCTGTGGAATGAGTTGGGAACGAGCTTTCAGAGTAAAAATGCGTAACCACACAATTCAAAACAAGTGTGTGAAGCAATTCAATCAACATGGATCAGCATTCCTGTGGAACCCTTCTGGCATATCTAGTTACCGTAAGTGCAAGTCACGACAAATCCAAGTTGTTCTGAGGTCTAAATGGTCATCGTTATAGGCATATCAGTGATTTAAACCAGTCTGTAAACTGTGTGCTTTCTGTGGTCGATTTGTCTGCTTGTTCCTCGCCTGAGACGGACTGACTTAATAGCCACGTTGTGTAAAAAAGGTGCATAAAAATTTCTTACGTCATTAACGAGATTAGAACTCAGATCTTTTCCACTCATGTGGGGAGAATGGTATTTATATCAACTGTGCTAAGACAGAGAAGGACGGTCCAAAGGGGATACCTACTGTTATTATATACTACCATATACACGTTGAGACTATTTTTCTAGGTCCATGCAAAAATAGTTCTTAGAAGACGGAAACGATTAAAACAACAGGGCAGAAAAAAGAACTGGCATGAATTTATTTTTAATATGTGGTCTCTTTAATTGTCTGAGCGATTTTCTGACTCTGCACATGAGAATTACAGAATACAACCACCATCGCAAAAGACACAAAACTGAGTGATGAGGCTGTCATCATCCCCGATGATCTAGTAGTTTCAGTTTTTGTTAGAGCTTAGCAAAAAAGACATGGTTCTCTTCTATTTTGCAATAAACATGCAGACATGATATAATATTGCAAACTTGGCATAATAAATTGAGTCACCCTATTTGATTAGAGACGAAACATTATAATGTAGCAGAGCATTCAGATTTCTCGACAGTTTCAACCTCAAGGTTTCTAAAAGAATCACAAATCATTCATTCAGTTATTATTCTTTCATACGTTTCCATATTATATCGAAATTTCAGCATCCAAGAATTACACCGGGGTGAGCGATTTTCCCGAGTTGATTTCTCTAGCTCCCAGTGAAGCCTGGGGCAAAATCACAGAACTAGAAAGGATGCGATGTGGGTGCATACGCAAACAGGAATATCCAAACTAACTATTGATGAGCTTTCCATCCGTACTCATTTTAGTCTCACTTCCGCATGCACCAGAGTTAAGCTTCGAACCGCCTACCGTTAATCCCTCTCCACCCTTCGGTTACCATATGTGATAAACGTTTTCGTGTTAGCATGCGCTCTCGCTCTCTCTCTCTGCACAGAGATTTATGGAGCATTATTCAATGTCACCAACGATACCGAATAACGTCCTAATACACCAACGTTTGATTTTCCATCCACCCCTAACAAATCGGTTCTAATATGGCATGGCTGCTAGTGCATCAATAAATAAAAAAATAATACTCTATTTTACTGAAAGAAAAGTTGACTTGTATACCCCTTATATAACGCTTTGAATTTAAGAATATTGGTGCCTTAATTACGCTCTCAGCAAATCTACTAAAACATCCTCATTGGAAATTCACCTTGACTTTAACGCCATAATAATAGCAGTCATAAATTATTAAATTGAATGTTATTAATTCATAAATGATGAAGCTCAATGTGAGATTATTTCCAAATGACGTTTCATAAGATTATCACAAATGCTATCAGGTATATATGATTGTTCTTGTTTCTTGACAGCAACGCTAACGCACAAACCAAAAAAGGACTTTTCAAAAGAGAAAGTCAGCTGCATGCTGTTTTATTGGTACCTGATACGTGTGTCTGAGAGTGCAACGTGAGTTCAGACGAATTTATCAACGAAACCTGTCAACGGCAAACAGAACAAAATGATGAATCAAACTTTCCAAAACAGCGGAAGTACAGCAGTGGCTATTCATTTGGAAGCTGATCGTGCTTAAGAGGTAAAAGTAAGAAGCCTATGCAAGTCTAGGAGAAAGGTTTCCGTTGAATCGAAAATTGTACACCACAGGAAAGAGAGACGTTATGCATGTATCGGTCGTCCACTGCGTGTACTGATCCCAAGCACGCACTGGTGCGAAAGGAAGCTGTTTTTAGAATAAATGCCAAAAACAAAAATGCCACACCAGGGTCACCAGGAATATTAATTTAACGAGGATCCAGGTGTATTATGTTCGTGAATTACGTGTGTTCTCTGGTTGAAAAATCGGAGTTCCAGGGGGAAAAAACCTTTTCATCTACGCCTGAGATGGACAGAATGAAAAACAGCCCATAAAAGTTCCTCAAATCATTGATGGGATTCGAACCCGGGCCTTTTCCACCCGGTTCGGGAATGGTGATAGCGTTGCTACTGTGCTACCTGCTCAGACAGAATAAAAGCCAAGTCTTATTCTGGATTATCTTACTCTGGAGTTATAATGTGGATTATTTCCATGGAAACTCATTCTGTGAGGCGCAGAAAGTTTGTGTCTGTAATTGAGTGTGTTCTAAGGCCTTCTTTATCGTCTGGAATGCAAAGAAAATCAGGGAAAATTTATTTCAAATGAATCACGCCGGAGTTCCAGGGGAAAAAATCTTTCCATCTACGCCTGAGATGGACAGAATGAAAAACAGCCCATAAAAGTTCCTCAAATCATTGATGGGATTCGAACCCGGGCCATCACGCCATGTATAAATCGCTCGATGCTTTTTACCATTGAAGCACTAAGTCCTTGAAGAGTATCGTAACACAAATAAACTAACAAGAGACAGATTAACAGGTGGTCACACACTTAGGCATTGAAGCAATGAAGGATCAGGCTAAAACTCCGCATAAGATATTACAGGACGTGATCAAGGAAAACAAGCTTCGCTGGACAAAAAATTTTAAAAACTTTATTCAATATCTAGGAAGCCAGCTTTTTTCCAAATTACAGCCCATACACGTTATGGCATGGATTCCACTAAGTGTCTCATGAAGTCTAACTATAGATTTTACCGTTCTTCCATCAAGACATTTGACAGCTGCTGTAGTGTGATCGGTAGATAACTGCGAAGTAGAATTGTCTTTACCAACATATCCGAGACATGCTTACATTTGGATTCAAATGAGCTGGGTAGATGTCGGAACTCTTGGGAATGTTCCTGGAACCATCCATTCAGATACAATTTTTACCCGGTGGACAGTTGCATTGCCGTCTTAAAAGACTCCATCACAATTTGGATAAAAATGAGGCACTGCAGGGTGAAGTTCGTCCAATACGACAGAAATATATTACTTGGAGGTAATACGACCTTTTAAGTATGAGCGGGCCAGTCCGTACCAAACGAACGTTCTTATTATTTCATTTTATTTTATTTTTTTGTTATTATTATTATTTTGGCTGGTGCAGCATAAGCCATAGGCTTCCTTGCGCCATGTATCCATTGCTAATACTAATACTCCACATCATGATACCACCATCAGCCACTTGAAAGGTGGACACCAAAAAGTCTGAATGTCCGGCTTTACGAGGTTTACGTCACACTTTCACCCTACTATTGGTTCAAACAAGTGCAAACCGAGACTGGTCAGGACACACAATCGTCTTCTGTTGTTCCAAAATCTATTCTTGGTGTTAGTGGCACTCCTCATTCCAGTCGAATTTTTACAGAACGTATTAGTTTTTTTTTTTTTTTTTTTAAATAGGTATACGACTAATCAAATCACAGAATTCTTCAACTTCAGCCACATAATTCGGTTAAAAATTAATCTTTATTTGCCTAAATTGAATTTTCCAATCATTTTCTGCACAGTGGATCAATATTCTGACACAAAATTCGCTTTAAACGGAAGAAATGCGGCTTCTGTTCCTTTTCGTTTTCTATTAGCATTTATTCCTTTCAGATCTGCGATCTCCTTTCATCCTCCACTCATTGTATGCTTTTTGAGATGTTTGCTTTCGCCACACACCGATGACATCCTTTGTTTTCTTAATTGTGGCTTCTGCTGAACGTGCTCCAAGAATAATACCTTTCTGTAAATCGGAAAATCACCTTTCTTGTACATCACCGGATCAACTAAAAAGCCCAAGGAAAGTGTACAGTATTTATCTAATACTAAGGAATTTGCGAGTATATAATAACTTAAATTTGCATATCGTACGTTTAGAAGAACTCTTTATTGCATACAAATTATCTGTTGATACCGATTGCAAAAGGTTTCTAATCTTTTGTCCAGTGAGTGTAAGACAATTGGAGCATACCAGAGGGACTTGCCGTAGATGCATGAGGAATGCACCATAGAGAACATTCGCTCTTTGAAAACAATTGAAAATAACTGAGAATTCTCTGCTGATAGGGAGTTCCGAAAAACGTTGACAACTACGTCCGCAAAGGCCCCAAAAAAATTCGCATTGTTAGTCATTCAGTCAATAAGTTTGAAGACAAGTTGGCCAATGTTACCGACAGAATCAGACTGGGATGACAAAGTCACCGCAACATCGGGTATTATAACATAATCCGAGAGATTAATGAATGTACTGCATGAGAACCTACGCATTTAGGATCCTACGGAGCTGTATGAAAGAGGATTTGTTTTTAGCGGAAGAATAGTTGCTCAAGCTATTGGTTACGGTTTGGGTAAGGTACCACCTGTGGTTTCCCACATCTGCGCCATCAGTACTCTTGTAATGTATACAGAACTCTGTAAAAGTATGGTGTGTTGTATGTGAAAAAATATGTGTTGGGTTCTGTTGTAATGTCCTGGCTTCTTAGCCGCATGGCTCCTAGTGGAATCCCCCACGTTGCCCGCCACCACCACTGCGGGGTGAGCCAGGCTGTCCATAGTACTCTGGCTGCTCTCCGTCAGGGGTAGCCTGAGCTTTCTGGCGGAGAACAAAAAAAATCCTGAGACTGAGTGGAGAAGATAGTACGAGAAGTGGAATCAAAGTGGGAACAAGGAGGGAGATCAGGAAAGAAGGCATCCTCCAGCGGAGCAAAGAGGTGAGAAGGAGAAGTGGGCATCGCCCCTAGAATTGAGAGCCCACCCATTTCTAGGGTAAGGAAGAAAGTTTGCACAACAAGGGAGGTCTGCAAAGGAGAGCACCATCTTGGCATACCACATCTGGCAAGCCAGATTTCAGCTGCACCCAACCAAGCCAAAAGGTATTCTAGTGCAAAAACAAAGTGCGAAGAGTTAGTGTCATCAGTTGGGTTGTCCTGGAATTGGTAATGTGTGCCTTTGCCTCAAGTGGGGAAAACGCCTTCTCTGGAATACATCTTGAGCGAACTCAGTGAGAGCTATATAGGTTTTTTCTTCCCTAAGAAAAACGTGCTTAGAAGTTCGGAGATTTTCCTGTAACTTCGTGAATTGTCTAGTCCGGTAGTCATCATACTCGGGACAGAGGTACATGACAATGGGTTTTCTTCAATTCCAAGAATGGTTAACTTATGTCTAAATGGGCCATGCCTGTAAGCAGGGTGACTTGGAGACCTGGAGCAAACCAGGGAGGAGGCTTTGGGTATGCCAGTGACACAGTTGGAATAATTGTTTTGGTAACAGCACCTTTTGTTGTCAAAACCCAGTGACCTTTCCATATTTCACGCAGTTTATCTCCTATCCTTCTCTTTTCTTCTTTTGGTTCATTTGCCATATCAAGCTGAATGCCAGCGGCTGTGCAAGGGATCCCTTTTCTGAGTTTATGATGTAGTCCGCTCTTGATGACTTCAAGGTAGAGGGGCATACAGCCAGCCAGGACCTGGAGAGCAGGGATGCTTACGGTGAAACAAGCTCTTCTGATGGTTAAAAGCATAGAAAGTTGGATAGAATCCAGTTTTTTTGCGATTTCTGTCAAGGATAAAACTCTGTAAACACAGATGCACCGTGGTAAACTATGGGAGGGAAGATAATTCTGTAGATGAGAGAGAGGGCTCTCCATTTAAGCCCCCAGTCGGCCCAGCTAATGCGAGTAGGTACCGCAATTGGAGGAAAAATTGTTAGCTTTGCGTCTATCAAGATTCCGAAGTATTTAATCTCAGAGTAGAGCCTGATTAGACTGTTTGTTATCTTGATTGTTGGAGGTCTTGATATCTGCAAGGTTTCCTTCAACAGGATTGACTTGGTCTTTTCTCCATAAATGGGGAGTCGATGCAAGGCAGCCCAGTCCTGTTGTTTTCCGATTGCATGGTTGAATCTGGATTCAAGCTGTGCCCTAGCATCAGCATGGACTATCACGATGAGGTCATCAGCAAATGCCATAGAGGCGGCTTACTCGAGGTCCATCCCAAGGAACTCGTCCAGGACAGAGCCCTGAGGGCAGCCCTGTAAAACTTGCCTGGTGAGGCGCTGAAACTTTGCAGCAACAGTAATCTTTCTGTAGGTTAGATATGACAGCATGATTTTGTATAAGCTTTTGGGATGTTGACCTGACAGAGCCTCCTAAGGATTCTGGGCCACCATATCCTATCAAATTCTCCCTCGAATTCAACAGTTATTGTCATAGAGTACTTGAAATGTGTGGTTGCAGCCGTAGAAATCAGGTTGTGAATTGCATCTACTGTACTGGTTCCTTGATTGAATCCGAAGTGGGTCGTTGAAGCTAGGTTCGCAGTTATGTAATGGCTGTTGAGTGTATAAAGTAGCAGTCACTTCATTAATTTAGCTAGCACGGGGAGGAGCGCAATCGGATGGTACGATTTATAACTTACCGCGGTATTTGAGATAATGGTGTGTATGGAATCGTGACATACTGCCATACAATGTGGTCCGCCGTGTATGAACCAAATACAGGTCATCCCGCATATCCAATCCAAATCACTTTGAAGGCATCTTATATGCGCTCTGAAAAAAGAACTCTGAAAGGTGCTAATAGGATCGGCGATGTGGTTGCTGCTAGATCTAAATTTACAACGATTTTAAGGTTGGGATCTGTTAGTATGATGACTACTATCGTTGAGCCTCTTACGGCATATATTTAACATAAAAGCTATGTTTGGTGTTTAGCAGACTAAAATTTACTAAATTTTAATTTTCTCGAGCAATTAAACTAATTTGATTGTTATGGATTAAGGCAAACCATCTCAGAAATTTAAGGTCTGTATCGTATGTTCTAAGGCTGGTTTTACTGTAGGGCAGTTGAAAAATCCAACCTCGGTTGCGTCCAAAATCTCCGATTCATAAGTTTAAGTTTTCATCTCTTCGATGGCTCAGTTGCTGCACTCTGCTTTGTGGAAAATACTCTCCTTCTCTCAGCATGAAGAGTAAAAGATTTGCAGGAGCCATTTCGGCGCTGAAGTAGCGCTCGTTCTGCATTTCTTCGGGGAACAGTTCTGTATTTACAATTAGTTCGTGCGTTAACGAGCTCATTAGCGAGATTAAAGTCTGCATGATAAAATGCACACTTTCAAAACACAGCTCGCAATGGAGAGAGTAACCAGAACACATTTCCTGTTCGGTTTGGTGTAAAGTAACTTGAATCTCTTAGTGAAAGTGTGTCTTAATGGCTGCTTTGCTGTACTTCGCCTCAGTTTTTACTGGGCAGATTTTTGGCTTCCTTCATTAATGCAGTAGCCCTTCATTATAAATTTGGTCGCTGTCCTCTGTGTATATTGACGTAAGGCAAGTAGCATTGGGTTTAGAATGAACTCAAAGGCCATGAAGTGTCAATAGGTATGGTTTAAAAACCACGAATCACACCACATCATGAGCTGAGAAAAATTATTTTTAGTTTTATAAAAAAATACTAAAAAAAATATACGTTTTTCACACGCAGACACCTCTGGAAACTTGGAAAGAACTGTTGAAACAGATTCGCAACCTTTCTATAAATCTGTTTACAGTGGTGTTCGACCAGTTTTCCAACACACCATTCTGTAACTTAAATAACACTTTTTGATTAAGTGCCCCGGTATATCGGCAACGAATAAGGTAATTATTTTACAACTTGGTTTAGATTAAACTAGCGAAAGACTAATTAACCAATTACTGCTCTTCTAAATCAAATTCTCATCTCAGAATTAATACGTTCGCATGAGTAACGGATGGAATAAATTCGCAACTGGTGAAGTACAGTGGAGGGAGCAATGAACGTCTAATATCGAGTAGAAAGGTTACCTATTCCAGCAGTAGACTACCGAGAAACTCGTTTACATCAAAGCAATGGATGAAAGTAAGCAATTTATGTCATGTCTGATATATTGCTGTGTGAATATGAAAGCGGGAAACGAAACCAGGTTCTTTACCTTAAGCAAAGTCGATTATCTATGAGCTTCCCGGACCAAGCATTTTTTTTTCGGGAGAAATGTTTCCACTCTAAAATTTGAAATATTATTTACTCAGAAGAGTAAGGTTTATGATACACACTGGAAATTCCATTATTAGCTATGGGATTTCGGAAACCAAAATTTCCGAAGACACTTGAACCATCCCATTCCGAATGCTATTTCTACTTTTAGTTATACTGTGCAGCACGGTGATTATGCATGCTTTATAGACCATACAGGAAGTGCGAGCATGCAATAATACCATGAATGTAATAAACATAGCGCTGGACATCGCGCATCGATTTATTATATATGACAGTGATGTGCTATTAAACTCATTATTGTCAATACAAATCCCACTGGATTCCAACGACACCGTAATGTTCAAAAAGTCGTCGAGGTACCTTGGCTATCTCAACAGTTAAGATTTTCTTAGAGATATGGTGTACGCACCGAATCTCTAATGTCTTCATAACTGAGATAATAAATACTCTAAAAGATCCACGAAGTCAGTGACATTTTGGGAATTCTTGTTTTAATGGTTCCCCGATGTCTCTATTTCAAGTTAAGATATCTCTTTATGACACAAGTAGAGCTATTTCTGAAATATCTCCACTCCTGTCACAAGCATCGAATATATTTAGACCGAAACTCTGTATACCTTATAAAATTCGATAGAATAAGGAAAAATAACCAATAAAGATGATAAAAGAATAAATTTATCAATTGTAGCATATATTTACAATTCATCATGATAAAGTGTTTTGATTTTTGAGATTTTTTTATTTTTAAAGTAGTTTTCAGAGGTGCTTATGTACTCTATTAACGTGCGCCACAAGCCTTCTTTCAAAATTGTGATACATATATAAATATTTTTAAATATCAAGCTATTAATATATATGATAGGATTCATAAAAATTGATAAAATTGGGAAAAAATTATAAAATTGCTAAAATTGGTAACAATTCATAAAAATTGGTAAAAACAGCAAAAACCCTTCCACATACTGTTCTTACAATTACAAAAAAATTACTCTTATGTTTGGATCGTAAAAGATCCAACTGTAAATGTTGGATTTCAGAAAACAGAAAACTGTGCGATTGAAAACTAATTAAATTTAAAAATTATCACCTTTAAGAAAACACTAAAATTTCTTTTCTCAAAAACTCATTTAAATATTTAAACATTATCCATACACCGCAGTTATTCGAGTAACACACTATAATATATCTGCATTTAATGTAATTCCAATTTTTGTTAAAAGCAGTGATTAAAATCGAAATTACTTTTCTTCCATCCAGTCTAACATTTATGTAGTGGGAAGTTCAATATTCTATTCGTAGACAAAAGTGAACTTGTTGAGCGAAAAATACTTTTAAAATTTTCGATACTTTTTTTTCTTTAATTCTCCAGAAACAGAATCAGTCCTGGATACATTGAAGGATCTAGAAAGCTTCGTCAGAAGGAAATACAGCAAGCAAAACTTCGTGACAGGTGGTCAGAATTTGTTCATATGTAGATCCATGTCTTCGGAGGCCTTGTAACGTACTTTTTCCATTTCATTTTTATTCCAAATCATTCCACTTCGCCAAGAACTCGATGTCCTAGTTCGGCTTCTAAGTTCTTTAGCTGTCAGTGCTAAAGATGCGCTTCAGTGATTTGCAAAGGAGAGAACTGGAACATCTGTTAGCTGCCTTGTCACAAAATCCAATACAGAATATGTTAATAAGTGCACCTAACGGTTTTTTTCCCTACATCACGCAGTAGCTTAACGTCAGCTAGAAAAAAAAGTCCAAACTACGCATTGGGTAATAGCAGTAGCAGAATCAGTGAATTTAGTAAAATGTGACGTTTTGCCATTCGAATATTACAAAATCATTTAAAAATAACCAGCAATTTTGTGCATCTTTATTAAGATTCAAAAATATAATGCAAGAGCTGCTGATTAAGAACTTCACTGACCAATATAAATGTTAATCCCGGATCAGTAAAGCTCTGCGGTTTCAAATCATACCGCTAACATGTCCGTTTAAAAATATTAAAAAAATAAATAAACAAAAAGAAACATTAAAAAATACTCTATTCTGCAAAGCTTAATTTTAAAAGTTTTAAAACAGCAACAGTGTTAGGGGTTTAACATAAAAAAAGGAACCAGAACAAGAAAAAACAAAACACAAGTTGTTAACACGGAAATTGGGAAACTTTTTTTGTTTTTTCCCACAGTGGCAACGTACCGATCAAGGAAAAACAATGACAGTCACTCAGCTGAAGACGAGAACTTCTCCCTGATGATACGTTTTCTGTATGATTTGTCCTCAATGAATTTCTTGTAGTCAACATCCATCTTCTGTACGTTTTGGAGCATATCCATGGGCACGAATCCGTCACCTCTCGTGAGCCTCCACGGCACACAGTAGAGAAGGGAGACTCTTAAGGGTTTCGGGGGGGGGATTCTCCAATTACACATCTGCCAAAAACTTGGCGTATTAATTTAACCCGCTAACATTTTAATTGACAATTAAGCAGAGGGTGAAGACCCGTTCTGAGACGTTTCTTTAGTTTAGAAGTTTGATAATATCTGAAATGTGTGTGAGGGGTGGAAGTTTATGCTTGAAGGGGAACCGACGAAGAAACCAGTACTCATCAATGAGATGGTTTTTAGCGTGGTTTTCGTTGCCGAGCCCATATTTCAGATCCGTAGATGATGACTGGCTGAAGAAACAGGTAAATATATTGAATCGTGTACTTAGACTCTGTGACACGAAGGATGCGAAGTTCTTTGGAAAGCCATCGGGATCGGCAGACCTTCTAAGTTCCATGTTGTCAATATCTGCAACATGGTTTAAAGCTAAGTTTACAGCCGAAGATGATCCCGAGATCGCTGTGATTGGTTGCTGGAGGGATGGAGGTTCTATAGATTTCCAGGTTTAGTTGAGTTGGGTGTGATTTAAGTGGGAACACCATTTGTGCAGATTTATTGGATTAATCTTAAGAGAGAACTGTGCTAAATATGTAACAAGATTCTTGTTATTATAATTATGCTCGTATCTTTCAAGTAGACAATCATAAGATTGTAAATACAGGTTGCCGCGATCGACGGAGTTGAGTCTTCAAATGCGGAATGATAATAGGGTGTCACATAAGACCAGTCTGCATGCGACATTTCAACAGCACTGAAGAGCCCTATGCCGACGATTTATGAGATAGATCTGTAAATTAAAGCGGACTAGTGCTGAAACTCTCACGAAACGACCGAAAAAACCTCCGATGCTGAGGAAGGCAGCCCTGAAAGAATCGTTCACTAGGAAAGCAGGTCGACGTTGTTGCAGCACACATACACATATCAGCACTAGTACAAAGTATAATGCGCAGAATGCTGCGGGATATCCGTTACTATGGTCATGTAGCCTACCCCAAGCCACTAACCATCCCGACTACTTTCAGAAGCCCTCTAGTTTGGTGAAGGCCCGCCTTTCTTGGACCGTAGACCAAAGGAAAGCGGTGCATTGCAGTTAGGAGTCGCAGTGTATGGTCTAGCAGTCTGAAGGTCGTGTCTGGGTTTGACGGATGCCCGGAGAAAGCTGCCTGTTGTACTGTGCCTTCCCGACAATTAAGTTTGGTGGAGGCATCGTGATGGTTTGAAGCTGTTTTTGAAATTTTGGCCTAAGGCAATTGGTTGTTTTGGACAAAACCATGACTAATGAGGTCTGTACAGACATCTTGGACAATAATGCTTTACCTACGCTGTGGTAGCAAGTCGGGGAAGGCCCATACGTATATCAGCAGGGCAATGCGCCATATCATACTGCTGGCGTTGTGGCAGACGGTTTCAGAACAAGCGTCTTGAACAGTTGGACTGGCCAACTGTTCAGATTGAGGTCAGGGTACTGGCCAGTGAGTCCAGTACCTCAATCCCACAGAGAAACTCTAGGATGAACTGGATAGTCGGGTACGTGTGTGAAGAGGCTGCCCAAAAACAGCTCTGAATTATTTGCAATTTTTAAGGATGAATATCGAGAAATATCGTAGGAAATAAATAACTGGTGGAGAGTGTATCACGAAGACTAGAGGCTGTCATAAAGGCTAAACAATAGGGTAATGTGTATACTGTGCCTCTCAAAATTAATGAGATTAAAATTATAAAAGAAAGCAAATGTTCATAAAAATAATTTATGAAAATCCTGCAATGTTTTTCACGGGACTTTATACCTATCTAATTCGTTAAAGGCATTCTTGAAATTTCTTCAAAGTTAGACCACCCTTGAGCTGGTCGTCCACATTCTTTTGGATTTTTTTTTGATGGTATGAAATCGTTTCACTTTTAACTTCGGAAAGAGAAAGAAGTCAGCCAGAGCAGAACTTGGTGAACAGGGGTCGTTTGATCTCAGTATCTCTTCTTTTGATCTCTTCTTTTGCGAAAGAAATTTTATTTTATATAAAATGTATCTGCACATTTCGCGTTAACTGAAGAGAGAAAATGCAAGGAGCATTTTAAAAAGAACGAATTTAAGCCAATCCATATAATGCGTCAAATATGTGCCTATCATATCGATTATCCAGCATTGCCAATTACCTGTTTCTCGCAAACGATCGACTGATAAAAGAGTAAACACATCCAACTATTCCAAAAATCCATCAGAGGTTTGCAAAAGCCTTTCTGATTCGAAAAATATTAATTGCGAATAGCAGACACTTTAAGAATGTTACTGTTTGTAGGTAGGTTCATTAAACAAGAGGCTAAAGTTGGCATACGAGAGATATTAGTGACTGGCCTTATTGCTAGCAGCCTCATTACACACGGCCACACGCCTTCAGAGAAAATTTATAAAATATTCGACATGGTTAACGATCATGCAAACTGTGAACTCTCATTAATACTAATGAGTGTTCCGTTTGGGAAACAAAAAAGTTCAAGGACACCAAGTCCGGAAAATATCGATTATTGCGAGATATTTTCATCTCGAGAGACTAATGACAACTGTTGAGGCCATTCTGGTTAGAAGTTTTCAATTTTCTCTAAGGCATAAGCTGCAATTCTCAATAGCACAAATGCAGTTCACAGAGATCCTCAGAGAGTGATTTTATTCAAGAGGCCCGCGAGTAATAAAACAAATGGCTTTATTTCTTTATGTTGCTTGAAAGTAAACGAAGATTTATTGCTGTTCTCGTTTAATAATAACTCTGTTAGCGGACTTTTCTTTAAATTAAATGGAAACTCAATAAGTACTGTGGAAGGCCAAAACGAGATTAATTTTTAAAGTTCAAAAGTTTACTACTGATGTTTGATAATCATAACACATAGGAAATGAAAATGCCAAATTTAAATATTCAAAACTGTACCTTTCGAGCTGATGGAAGAAGCTTTCTGAATGAATACAATTTAAAGGTTTAAACCATGGAGGTAAATCACTGCTAAGATCAGTACAGCTAAGAAAAGATCGCAGATTAACAGAAAACGCATTAATGTAGCAGAGTGGTCAGGTGTAAGGATGCATCTGGATATAAAATTATCTTGCAGTCCACCTTTACCCTATAGGAAACCTTACTTTCGTAAAGCGTTAAAGTTTTCATCCAATTATTATCGCAAGTAAGATCCTTCACTTTGAAAGTAATTTAAGCCTGCAAAAGATGCGTTCGACAAAGAAGTTAAGTATACACAAAAGATATGTTATGAGTCACAGTTATCCTATCGATACCATTAACAAAATTTCGGATCTCAACATTCGCAGTTTAAGTAACCTTATTGGCACCAACATCCATAACGATGTCATTGCTTGTGATTATTTTACGACGTATCCCAAGCTGAAACAGTTCCTCCACCAACAGAAATAAATACTCTTCTTTTGTGATATCTATCAGACAATGAGCAGAACACAAAGGTTACAACGGGAAAAGAGTCAGCCTCCTCAGAACTAGATTCAAAGAAGACTAGATGAGCGCTGCTCAAATAAAGTGGAGAAGCACGACTGCTGTTGGGGTAAAATGGAAATTAGATTTCAGTACCAATATTGGTGCTGGCATTAAATCTCGTGATGTGGAATTTGTAGTCATCTGTATATGTTTTTACCGTAATTTTACAAATAAAGATTATTTATTGCAGGAACACTGTTGAAACAAACAGTAGGCAATACCGATAAATTGATGAGATGCGAACAGTCATATTAAATCAGGTTTTTCCTGAAAAATATGAAGGATGAAGAATTAACACTATTATAAAGAAACTACACTATATGAGTGCATTCGGATCTCCTTTACGAAATGCCAAAGGTACCACGCATATGGCTTTTGAACATATTCTCCTCTCTTTCATCCTAACATCTTCCCACTCAGTCTAGGCTTTCCTAGAATGTAGAACTGGAGCATAGAATAAATACAGGATGTTTAAATGTTTCCACTTGATCTATGACATTTTTCACTACATCTATGAAAACGGTTTGATGACTCTGTCAAAGCTGACTTCTCACTTGAAACCATTAATTCTCCGCTAATTCACAGCGTCTGAATTAGCTTCCTATATTAATGATGCTCTCTGCTGTGATAAAGCAGCTTAAAAGAAAATTCAGTCTTCCAATTCTACTCCTTAATGGAAGTAGAATTGGAAGTTCAATTCTAGGAGGTTCATCGTTTTACTCCTAAATTTGGCCCTAGCCAACTTCGGAGCCAAATTCGAAACTCGCTTGTCACCAAATTCCGGGCCGTTTTTGGCCTTGAATTTGGTGACAACATTCTCTTCTGGCGTTTTCCAAATTCAAAATTTTCCGCATTTTTTTAAATTCTGAAAATTGTTTCAAATTCGAAGCACTTTTTGGCCCTTATGAAAAGTCAAATTCGGTAGAGTCAAATTTTGGCTAAAGCGAAAAAAATGCTCCGAATTTGGCTACAGCCAAAAGTATCGAAATTTAGCTGCGCTGAAAAGCGCACCGAATTTGGTTATAACCAAAAACAGCCTTCTAAATCGGCATACTTTTAGATCTCTAAATGGCGAATCGAATATACACATCATTTCCACTTACACTGTTCCTTCAACTATTAATGACTCCACAGTTAATATCAACATTTTCTGAAGTGATCATTGTGCGATTACTTTCTCTGTGACTTTCGTTCCACAAATCTATAAACCTCCATTACAGAATTTCAAGAGATTCTTTTTTGAGACACATCATGTGGAACCGGTTTGATGACTCTGTCAAAGCTGACTTCTCACTTGAAACCATTAATTCTCCACTAATCCACAGCTTCTGAATTAGCTTCCTATATTAATGATGCTCTCTGCTGTGATTAAGCAGCTTAAAACAAAATTCAGTCTTCCAATTCTACTCCTTAATGGAAGTAGAATTGGAAGTTCAATTCTAGGAGGTTCATCGTTTTAGGAGTAATTACCAGCGGCGACATAGCAGAAACTAGCCGTCTCCTGACTTCAAAAAAATTAAAGTAGAGCTATCAGGTACTCGAAAGGCAATATATCAAAACTATAACTGTTTGTAAAATTAAATCAGGCAGAACTTGGTTGTCACTTCCACTAGCAATTGGGCCTTGGGTCCTTGTTTATCGCCTTACCCGGAACAAATTACATTCTCCTGATTCACCTGGAAGGACACCATTAACACCATTTTGGACACTCCTTCTTTCTGTTCAACCGAAGGATGACTTGCTTGTCCATCAACAAATGAGACTGCTCGACGACTTCTAGACTTACTTTTGAATCTCAACCATTTACCAACCAGTGATGGACACTACTGTCCTAAAAGTTAATAAATGTAGCTGTCCAGGTAATCTTAATGAGGGGATCTTTATTAAGAAATTCCCCAAGCTCCATCCATTAGTTCTTCCAACAAATGTCTTAGTGAAAGTACTTTTCCTGTTCTTTGGAAAACAGCTCTTTCTTAAATTAATTCCTAAACCTTTCAACATTCCAAGCGGTAGATCCTTTTGTTCTACTGCTCTGTTATCTCATTTAGCCAAACACTTGAAGATTGATTGCTATAAGGCTCACTTCTCTTTTTCGCTACTAATCAATATGATCTGTGACCTGGACGAAATACTGAATAAGCGCTCGTTGAATTGTTTAATTCCTTTTTCTAGTTCATTCTGCAAACTCTAAAGATGTCCTTGCAATTTTTGTTGATTGCTCTGCGGCCTTTGATCTATTATGGTGGTCTAGTCTATTTGCGTATATACGTCTTGCTGATAGTTCTCTTTCTATATATCATCTTCATTGGGAATGATATCTATATAACATTGGGAATCAGACTGTTAGACAAGAAGAGAAACACATGGATTAGGCAGCAAACTCAAGTAAAGGACATTCTTATCAAAACTAAAGAACTAAAATGGTCTTGGGCAGGACACATAGCTCGAAGACATGATGACAGATGGACTAAGAAAATAACAGAATGGTATCCAAGAGGAGCTAGAAGAAAACCTGGAAGACAAAGGCGGAGATGGATAGATGAAATTCATGAGTTTGTGGGTAGTAAATGGATGGCCAGTGCTCAAAACAGAAGGAACTGGAAAGTTGCTGGAGAGGCCTTCATCCTGCAGTGGATTGAAAATGGCTGATGATGATATCATCTTCAAAGAAGTTATGTTGAAAACCGTACAATTTATATTATTTCTAGGTCTAACTCCGATCTGTCAACAGCAGTTGACCTCAGGTCTCCGTTCTAGGACCACTCATCTGGAATATTGTTCTTGACGAGTGACTCCTTAAAACTTTTCCTTCGACTTCCAAACTGGCATACGGGAATGATCTCACTCTGTTGACCCAGGGAAATTTCGGTTCGTTTCTTGAAACCACTGTCAGTTTGGTCAAGTCAGATCTATCTCAACCACTGTATCCATTTTATCTATATCTTCCGCGAAAACTAAACAAATGCTGGTTAAGGGTTCGCCTAATATTTCACGTTCACCTGTTGTTAAACTAAAAAAAAACCGTCCATGGTTTCCTCTCTAAAATTTCGTTGCCTGGTCATTGATAGTAAGCTTACATTCGCCAAGTACTTGGAACGTGTTTCAGATAAAGTAAGTCAAAAAGTCTACTTCCAATTTGATTCTATGGTGCGGGCGGTTCTGGCATGTTAGGAAGGTTACAATTCAGTCTAAACTATATGCCATCTAACGTCAAATTCTTTCAGCAACATGTGGAGCCTGCAAGACTGTATCTACTCATGCCTTGCAAGTCCTTAACTGCTCTCTGCCCCTTGATCTGCTCCTTTTGTACCGAAGTTGGTCCTTCTATGTCAGGATTGCTGTCCCTGGTCCTTCTTGGATATTACCATCAATGTCTATTGGGATCCCAAGGCAGAGAAAACACGCTGTTCGAATCTTTTGAAGCAGGTGTTGGCAAGACAGGTGATTCACAACCTCCAAGGGTCTTGCTACTTTAAAGTTTATCTCTAACGTGACTTTAAGGACTTAGGCACTAACCGTGCGCCGTCACTATACATGCTGCGCTGCTCAGTGACTTGAACCCCTAGGTGAGGTGGTGCGTCCACTCTTGTAGAGAAAGGTGATCATAATGTTTTGGTACATGAATTATTTTATGTTGCTTTATTTGGAAAAGTTTGTTGTCGGTATTACTTTTTCAGATTTGGAATCAGTTATCATAGCAGGCTTTGCGAATAACACGTTTATTGTCGGTACGGACTACTTGAAAATGCTGTGAGAGTGCGGAACGAAGTTATTTAGCGGCAAGGTCAGCGCATTCATTTACAGGAATGTTGCAATGGCCTGAGGTCCAACAAAATGTCACTAACTGATTGGAGTCATCACAGGAGAGTAACTGAGAGTGATTGCTTTTCAGTATAGGGTGAAAGGAAGAGAATTTTTTCCTTATAGAAGAGACTGCACCGCGAGAGTCGGTGTAAATTGGGCCAGGTTAGATGGAAAGATCAATAATCTGGTCGAATGCTAACTTTATGGGGTTCAAATCTTTTCTAAACTATCTCAGCGCCTATCTGAGTGTTAGTTTTCGATCCTTTAGTATTTATTTTACAGGCCAGTGATTTGAGAGTGGAGTGAGCTGTGTATAGTTGTTTGATACTGCAAGAAAGTAACAACTCTATGTAGGTGACATTGTTTGATATTGCCATGACACATTTCTACCTGTTATTTACTTTCGATATATACTACTTCCTCATAAGAGGCAGCAGCACATCTAAGGTGGAACTGGTAGAGATGTTCTGCAAAAATTTAACCAGATAAACGTTACTAATGTGAACTAGTTTTTTTTTTAAGCCTAAGAGAGGCAGGTCGTTTTTTAAGTTACTTGCTTTCACAGAAGAAATCCTACTGAATATTACAGTAGTATACCATATGGCCATAATCCAGGCTTGAACGGATTATAGTTACATATAGGTGTACTAAGGCATACTATATCAAACAGCTTCCCCATAACATGGATGGGACTGAGCGAAGTTTTTTCAAGCGCTTTAGACAAACAGTCCAGAGATCGTTGATGTGAGCTTGGAAATTCAGCGTGCCGTCTAAAGTCATTCCTAGAAATACATTGCTGGACATCCTTAACAGAACAAAATGTTTTGTATGAATATTTTACTGTGGACAGTGTCACCGAAGGCGAATATTTGATACAATAGACATCTGGCACGCAAATTACGAGAACCCAATAGAAATCGATGCAGCTTACAGAGCCGCACATTACCATATTATTCATGCCTTTAAAAAGGAAGGTTGCGAAAAACATCACTTCATTCCCATTTTCTGTCTTGCTCAGTGGGAGAGCCACATATCCAGTACTCAGGATGGCAGTCGTCGTTTAGATGATTCTTTGAGATGGCTGGCCATTGGACAACTTGAAGTCGAGCAGGCGTAGGCGTATGTAGCGTGTTGGCTTAATGTGTCACGCAGTGTCTTCTCGGCACTAAGGAAGCAGTTTGTCTGCGCGGGTGGTGCAGTCGTATCGTCTCCTTCCTCCCCACGCTGGATGGAAAAGGCCTGGATTCGAATCCTGTCGATGACGCGGGGGTTTTCTTTGACTCCGTGGCGGAGTTAATTGGTGTCAGACGTAGATAGCAAGATTTTTTCCTCGGAAAACTGCGGTTTTTCGTCGAGCAAAGCAGGCATATCGACCAAACAACACCCGCAATTTACAGGCAAAACATGGCTGGCTGGTTGAAAGTAACTGTCTAGGTGACCCTAATTTAATTTTGTTTTTATGGAAGCAGTTTCAGGAGACAGGAGCCATTGCAAGAACAGCTAGCCAAAGTCGACCGAGGGCTACATTAACCAGAACAGACCGATATCTGGCTTTAACAGCAAGACGGAACCCTACAATGTTTTTTTGTCATAAACTGTCCCTTGAGGTTGCTGCAGCCACAGGTGAAAACATTTCCAACCGGACTGTATTAAGAAAGTTCAATTCAAGTGGAATCTACGCAAGGAGGCCAGTGGTTTTTATGCCATTAGCATTAGTAGACGAATATATTGCAAGAAAGCAAGCTTATACAGCAGAGGCGGCCAACTTAATTTGTGATGAGATCTACTTTTTTTCTTCAAAATGTGCCGCGATCTACCACTCAAGAATTTCATTGCACGTGGTTAAAAAAGTTAATCAACACATATTGAAAAATATTGTTTATAAATTTTAAAATTAAATACAATTCAGAATTCTTATTTTAAATTCATACGTATTTAAATTTTTAATTTATGTGAAGGGTATTAATTTTAAATCAAAGGGTATTAAATTAACATATAAGTACTGTCTAGTTATTAATATTAAGTAAGCTAAATAACAATTCGACGCATACACCATGCTCTCCACAACGTAACTGCGTGCATTTTCACTAGACACGCTTAGAGCTGCGCAGCAACAAGAGTAGTCACGTGATTCAGCGGATTTGTAATAACCGTATATAGTGGGGCCATAATAATAATATTTAGATTTTGACTAATCTATTTATATATATATATTTAAAATTCGTCTTGGTCGACCGAAATTAAAGCCACGATCGACTGGTAGATCGCGATCGACTTATTGGCCACTCCTATTATACAGCATTCCTCCCACCCCAAAAAAAACTCTTCCCATTTCACTTATCTACTGGCTCCAAAAGACACCAAACCACCGCAGAACTCGTCGAAACTGGTTGCTATGAACATATGACTTGCAGCACTGACAAATGGGGTACAGTTCTGTTCTCTGATGAGTCCAATTTCAGCCTACAAACAGATTCTAGACGTTATTTCATCTGGAGACAACAAGAAATTTGGTATGTTGAGGGTCTAGCGGCTCCTGGGATTTCTCCCATCTCCGCGGTGTTCTCGGCATCACTACCCTGTCAAGTGACACTACCCTGTCAAGCCAGAGATTTAAAGTGTGTGGATCGCGTATAGTTTAGTCTGTTGTGCCCATTGTTCATCTGGCTTATTGACCATCGGGCCCCTGATGGGACCCGACGTTGCCCATACCGCGCCACGTGGAGGTTAGACAGGTGTTACCAGTAAGAAATCAGTACTCTGGTAGGTCCTACCACCTACTTTCCTCAGATTTCAGTAGCTAGGATCAAAGAAAAAATTGCTTTAATCGCTGTTGATGCTTTTTTTTTGGTCATAGAGATTTGCTTTAAGAGCGAGAAGGGATTGTGCGCTGAATCACTTTTATTTTTGGCCGAAAAGAGTCGGGCAAGCAACTTTGGTGTAGTTACAATTTTGACATGTGAGACTGTGTGCTGTGAAGTTAGACAGATTTGGGTGAGGAGAAGGAAGGCTGGAGGGTAGAAGCAGAAGAAAGGGACCGACAGAGAAGGTGGCTCCCAAATGTTCAGTGGGCATGCCCATGCCACACCAGAGGGAAAGTGGGTTTGGCAAGGAGAGGAGGGGACAGGGGTATCTCCCCTTCGCCGGGAAAAGGAGATAAAAGCAGGCCCGGCAAGGTGTCGGACCTGGATCGCCATTTGGCTAGTTGACAGCAATCTAAGTCGTTCACTTAGATCTCCAAGTGGTGGATTAGTCTCGGCAGAGGCCAGGATGCGTCACCTGCACGTGACAGGCCAACTACATCTAGGTCCCAGTGTTTGGAGACAACAAGGAATGCCGTACCATCCTTCCAACATCAGAAAAATGGGACACTTACGGTGGAGGCGGTGTTCTCTTGTAGGGCGGAATAATGATCAACACCCCTCTTCATGTTTTTAATATGGGCACCATAACTGCGCAGAAATACCGAGAACAGATCGTCCAAACCAATGTGCGACTTGTTTAGGGGTGTCGTTGGCCCATATTTTCTTTTCATGCACGACAACGCTACTGCACACAGAGTTCAAGTGGTGGAGTAATATCTTGAAACTGAAGATATTCAACGACTGCTGTGGCCAGTACGATCAACATCAACAGACTTAAATTCGATCGAAAATGTGGGACGCCCTTGGGCGTGGCATTGAACGCCGACAGCTAATTCACCAGTCACTTGGTGAGCAATATGTAGCCCTCCAGTGGATTCGGTGAATGTAATGCGTTTGGGATTTTTGAATGGAAACATTAGCATACAACTAATGTTTCCATTCCTGGACTGGAAGCGTTTTACTAATTTTTGTGATCCAGCAACTGATTCCAGGTAATTCTGAATCGGAAGGGAGTTAACTAACTTATACACTGGGAAGAAAGATAGTGCATTACCAGAAAAATTAGTACATTTCTGTACTAATTTCATACTGTATTTCTGTTAGAAGCCTTGTAGGACGAATATCGTCGCGATCCATGTGAGATGACTCAAATTCGTGTCCATGGTAGCTCCTTTTCGCCCTGTAAGGGTTTCTTTACCGTCCAACTTGTTAGCCCCCACCACGTGTCTAAGGGACTAAACTTGACTTTTCAAGTGCAGAAGTATTTAAAGTTAACTAAAAAGGGAAAGACGGTTGATCTATACAGGAATCTTATTCGATTTTACCAGTAGAAAGAGCACTATACAAATCGTATAAAAGTCATTTGGTCATGGAAATAGGTTTCTTTAAGGCAAATTGAACTTTGTATTTATGTAAAAGGAATAAAAACTTTAGAACTGAAGAATTTAGCTTTCACAATGCTTCTCGGAGACAGCATAAAGGTTCGCTGGGCACACGAGGTTCCTTTTTCATGTCTTAACTTTCATTTTGAATAAAAAAAACTTCTAATCAATAAGGGTAATCAATATTATTCAAAGTACAGAAATGTAGTGACAACCTTTATCAGAACAATCCCAGAGATTTAAATTTACCCAAGATTAAAACACATTTTTTCTAATGCCTTCAAAAATTACAGATGTACTTTCACGATAACCAAAGATATATATAATAGGATATTAAATCACGTTCATCAGATCGGTGAAATACATATTTCTTTCGCAAGAAGGTATCTCGTGGACCACGTTCACAATCCATATCAGCCGTTAAAATAAATCTGGCTCTTATCCGATGTAAACGCTCTGGAAAAACGCCATATTAATCTCTAAAAATCGATATGTGGTAGTCATAATCAAAATTTATTACAAAAACGGAAACACGCGGTAAAAGCTTAGATAAAATTGAATGGAACGACGCCAAGCCATGCACTGGACTGGACTCAGTTCTAAATTCGCTACGTAATTCTGTTTGCACAACAGTATTGTTCTAGACAAGCGTGTGTTATCAATAAAGTAGATGGAATTTGTTATAATTTTGCAGACCGAAAGGGGAAGAAAATCCCCTCTATGTACAGTTCCCTCTTTGCCATCATTAATATGATTCAGCCACACGTCAATTATCTCTAAAATGGTGTGTATTACGTAATACAAAAGTAACTTTGAAATAAAATTTAAATGGCCATTTTAAAGTATACAGAAAGATTTCGTTTGAAAATTTCCTAACTCATTTTAGTTTTATCCATCTTTAAGTTCGCAGCAGGCGACAAGTTTTAAAATGAGTGACTTGGCTATACGTATCGACCAGCTTTCAGCCCTGATGCACCTAAACGTCAGTGTGATTCGGTTTCCTCTTTGCATGCACACGCACAACCTTTATCAATCACTGTTATCTACTGGCGGTTCGCTGCAAGGTTTAAAACAGGGCGTTAGGCACGTTCAACCACACACCGCCCCGTGCCAACAGGTGAAATATTTTCGTCAGAATTCATTTTCGTCCGACCTGGAGATGCGCACTAGTGTTAATATCCACGAAATGAATAAACAATATTTCGAATTGCTTTTAGTAATTTTTCAGTAGGTAGACTGATCTCTATTAAATGCCGAAGTTCAATGGCTAGGATGCATCTGTAATTTCGGTCGGTTTGCTTGTCAAAAAACCAGAGTTTCAGAAAGGAAAAAAATCCATTAATCTTCGATAATATTGAAGCAGACTAACTCGGCCATATTTCGAAAAAAAAGGCCCTAAAAACTCCTAGCTTCATTGATGGGATTTGAACTCAGGCCTTTTCACTGTGGGAGGACGGTAATTGCAACTACAGTGCCAACCACGTGAATTGCCTCGAAAAAGAGGTGCTTATTACGCTAAAACATTTTAAATAACCTTGTGATAACATTTTATGTTTAAAAAAAGTTATTTTAGTGCACTATAGTTTTTTTCTAAAGAGCACACGTTTTTTCTGTGTGGAAGAGTTTGCATACAACCGGGGGATGGGAGGAGTGAGAGGCCTCGTGTACCCAGAAAGCATTTGCATTCAGCTTCTAAAGTCATTGTGAATCTGGAACAGAAATCCATCAGTTTATACAACCTTATGTTTTATTCACAATACGGCGAAAGCATCTACCACTGCTCGACAAAATTAACAGAACACATAGAAAACGTGGTGTAATTCGTGCAATTGTGATGAAGCCAGAAAAAATTTGGTATGGTGGTGTACCATGGAATTACGATGAAATGAGGAGACAGCGAGAAACTTCGGACAGGTATGAGAGACATTTCATAGGGGTTGTATAACAATTAACAAAAAGATCACATTACAGAAGTCGATACAAGATGCTCGAAAATATAGTCACATGACATCAGTAGGGCAAATGATCCCCTTCAACGGCTAAGCAGGACTAATAACGGTGAACCATGCTCGATTCAAGGGTGTTTATAAGGTTCTGTGGCAACAATCAAAGTTCTTCGGCCAACACACACCTTAGCTCACCAAGTGACTGGGGGGGGGGTGACTGTCGGCGTCGATGAAATGCCTAAGGGCGTCCCACACATGCTCGATCGGATTTAAGTCTGTTGGTAGTGCTGGCCACGGCAGTTGTTGGATATTTTCAGTTTAAAAATATTCCTCCACCACTTGAGTTCTATGTGCAGTGGCGTAGTCGTGTATGAAAAGAAAGTCGGGGCAAACCGCATCCCTCAAAAGTAGCTCATAGGGTTCGAGGATCTATTCTCGGTACCTCTATCAAAAACATAGGAAGAGGATTTCTGCCGTTGATCATTATTCCGCACCACACCAGAACACCGCCTCCATCGTAAGTGTTGGTATGGAATTGCGTTCCTCGTTGTCTCCAGATGAATTAAGGTCTAGACACTTTGTAGGCTACGACGGGAGTCATCAGAGAGCAGAACCCCGATTGTCAGGGCTCCAAATCACATGTTCATTCATGGCACCAGTTGCGACGAGCTCTGCAGTGGTTTGAGGCCAATGGGATTTAGTATTATTTTTTTCTTGTACTTTGTTGCGGCCTCCAGGGTTTCCCTTATACGCCGTAAAGGAGTTAATGGGATACAAACTACTGGCTTACTTGTGTAAAGTCCACTTGAACTGAACATTCTTAATACAATCCAGTTGGAAATGTTTTCACCTGTGGCCGCAGCAACCTCAAAAGACAGGACATAGTAAGGTGCCGACTTGCTATTAGAGCCAGACAGCAATCTGCTCTGATTGACGTAGCCCTCGGGCGACTTTTCCAGCTCTTCTTGTAATGGTTCCTGTGTCCCGAAACTGCTTTCGTAGTGTCGAGACGACACTGCGTAACACATTAAGCCCAGGTGTCACCTTCGCCTGCGACTGCCCGGCTTCAAGTCGAAAAAACAAAAAATAAAAATAATAATCCAGAGTTCAAGTTACACTATGCATGCGGCGTATGGATTCGTAAAGACTTTATACTTGATGTGGCAAGTACCGCTGGTAATCGAAACAGCTCAATCTAGAAAGACTGGAGATTTATCTGAAAATTTACATGCATAAGTGTGACATATGTGGAGGTAAACGTTTAGTATGTCCAATGACGAATCGTCCTTACATAGGAATTTGAAGATGTGTGGTAAACGAATGCCCCTCTAAACGTGTGCAATGCATTCAACACGCGCGGCGACGTATGCACAGATAAAGGACTCAGTTAATTGGGTTGTCAGAAACTGAATGGGCTGTAATGTCCGAACGGTTGGACAGTATTGGTAACAGTAGAAACAGGAAGTTGTATGGACATTAAGAGATAGGGTAATATAAGACGTTGTTGTTAGGAGATGAAATGTGGGCTTCATTTTATTGTTATGCATTCAGTTCTATTCTTGTACAATCTAGGTCTTCTGAACTGATGTAATATCAACGAGAACCACCCTGTCCAAGTGTTCATAAGTACACCTGCTTTGACTGGCCGGGATTCAAGCCATGCCTACTAACTACAGTGCTGTTTCTTCTATTCTCTCTCTCTATCTTGTGAATTCCTCTTACCGTGTGGTAATTTTAGAATATAAACAGAATATTTATTTGTTTTTTTGTTTAACTCGTTCTCGCTACAGCATCTTAGAGGACTACGAATCTACAGACTAGGACTGAACTTGGCATTAGCACTGTTAATTTTCTAGGTTGAAAGTGACTGAGAAGTCTTAGAACTGATATTATGGAGCTCACAGTAGTGATTCTATTCTTGAACTAAAAATAATGTACTAAGCCACTGAGATTAGTTTCAGTGGCTCAGTACATTATTGCTTACTTTTGAATATTGAATCGGTTGGATGGACGTTGGACATTGCCTACTTTTGAATTGATGCACCTCATTCTCTGTAAATCTGTAATATCGTATGTATTATACTGTAAATATAAGGCGGGGTTAGCAAAAGTTTAGCAGGAACTGCCCTAGTACATTTTTATAAATATGTTACTGTGCTGGAAAGCAAGATTAGCATAGGACTTCGAGAAGTGAGGTTGCATGCTCGCTGTCCGTTGTTTCATCTGCCTCCGACTCCATTCTATCGTCGTTAACGACTTCAGTGGTGCAAGAAGAGAGCAGCTTGAGGACAAGAATGTTAACGTTTATGGTTTTGGAATCCAGTGACAGCCGTATGCACGTCTGGAGATACACCACAGACAGAGCTAATCCAGTATGCATCAGAGGACACTTATCTCCAGTCATTATGGATGTTACGTTGATAGCAAGACATTACGGTGAAACCATTCTAAGACCAGTGCTACTGACCTTTTTAAACCCCTACCCAAACGCAATTTTCCAGAAGGACAATGCTCTCCCACACACGGTGGGAGAGATAAATTTACAAACACAATATATTGTCGCTTCATAGCCTTAGTTGCTTTGGCATTTACATGCGCTCACTTTGCATATTAAATTATAGTATGAATGGCCGAGGTTAGGTTTTACAAACTGATCCTTCTTTCGTTCAATATGAACACTAGTATTACAAAACAAAATGCTATAAATATAATTCTACTCTAGACATAATACTTTTATTATTCACTAAAAATAAAACCCCAATTCAATTTTCAAGGTCTTTTTAAATAAAAACCATAATGACATTGAACCAGACACAAACTACGTTCCTTAATAAGGGCCAGCCAAGTTAAATTACATAAAATTTTAAGTTTAAATAGTTATGCATATACTTATATGCGCGCCTGCACATATTAAATTTTGTATATTTTCTTTCAGATAAAGGTAGCATGGAATACGGCTGTCTGTCTTCCTTATCAAATGTCTCAAGACTCAGACAGAAACGATCGTCTGTTGTGGGTGGAATTCCTCTGGTGGTTTCCAGTGTTGACCAGCCAACATTCGACACTGCAGTGCCAAAAAACTTAACAACACAACTTGGTCAGACTGTATATCTGCGGTGCGTAGTACATAATCTGGGAGACAAAACGGTAAGTTGCGTGTTCCGGCAACGTTAACAGTTTCCTTAGTCTTCAAAGTTCCATAAAGTAGTTCGGGAGCTTTCATCAACTTTAGATTAATACGCAGCGTGGCGCCATTCATGAAACGAAATAACAGGCTTCCTTTTGCACGACAACAACAGTCGCAGAGGTCACTAAAACATGACTGCTATTTAAGCTTAATGATCACGTATTTGGCGTGCAGTTCCGATTCAGATGGATTTTATTTCTGACAAATACGTTAGCGGTTACAGTGGTTTCCGAACACTGAATATTTACCACTGGATGATATAAATTCGATTTTTTTAATCATAGGTTTTATTTTTCTAGATAAATTCGCTTGTGTTTGTTATTAACACATAAAACCATAATCACCCTTCTTAAAAGAAACTACTGTTGTAAAAAAGTTCTAATCCCTTAAATAAGTCATTGAAAATCAATATAATTTTAATTTTTTTTTCGGTAAATACAAATTACTTCAAACACCTTTTATATTGTCTAGGATAAATTGTTTTATCTGCGCTTTTTTTTTTCTTAAATGGTTAATCAATCTATACAGTCTTTCTTTTCATTAGAAAAAATGCTATTTACTTGAAGTGCAAGAAAGAGCCAACTCCTTATGATTTTCTCCATAATATGTAATTATGATTTTTGTAGAAAAATGAAATTATTATTATCTATCTTATTTTTTGATGCCTTCCTACTACATGTGATCTGATTCTACTGATTTTCGTACAAAACATCTTTTATTATTAAATGTTTGTATCGTGTTATGTAGAGTAATTACTGCTGCATTGGTTCCCAGCACACCAAACTCTTCTCTGCCAAGTTCATCCTCGTGATAAAGTGCTAACAACATGATAACTATTCCGCAAAAATTTCAATCTATGAAGTAGATAGCAGCATCGCTTACAAGCGCTGTCTTTAATTTAGATGAGTAGTGGTGCAATTATAGAAATACTGTACAGTATACTAAAAACATTCTGCAAATGATATAAAAAATGGAGTAGAATTAAAAAAGAATTTGCAATGTTGGGGTTCTTGACGTTTTAATTAAAATTTCACCTACACTGAAAACCTGTTTGGATAAACTGTGTTGATTAACTTGTATATAAACTGTATATAACCTATTCATTTCTTGGGATGTGAAGTTCCTGAATGTTTTCTTGTGATTCTATTGGTGGAGTATCTCACTGGATTAAATCTGATTAACTGAATAACAAGTTTAATCTTAACGTTTGTGCGACACATCAAGCCCAGTACTGTGTGATTGTTGGACCTGTGACTGATGGACTCAGGACTAAACTGTACTCCGTATCATTGTTGGTTTGTTGAGGACCATCAACTTCCTTTTGTATTTCTTCAAAAGGATGGACCAGGAAAAGAGGAATTACCTTGCTAATTCTGATCTGATGTGGTACATCAACTTTCTTCTCCATTCCCTCAAAAGGATGGGACCATGGAGATAACTTGAACTTGTTGATCCTGACTGTAAGTGGTTGTGGGTGATTTTTCCCATGATTACGGCTTGTTGAAGATCTTCGAATGCTGCTGTTTCTATGTAGGGATGAGATTTATCGAGGAAAATTTCTCCTAAAAGATGTATATTTTTCCACTTCCTCCTAACTTCCGTTTCGTTGGCGGATCCACTGTTTGATCCCCCGCTATTCTATACTTTCCTTCCCCTACCATCCCATACTATTCCCACTGTATTAAATTTTCCTTTCATCCACTAAATTTGATCTATGCTGTGGTTTTATCCTGGTATGGATCAGCAAGGTGACAGTAGATCCTGGCGGCCTCCACGTGGGGGGATGGGGGGACGTGGTGACCAGGTGTTCCCGCTTCCCACCTGCTAAGCAACAAAACAACAGAACACATCATAACATTTACACACCCAGCATACTACATACGAATGGCCGGTTTTGACGTAAGCTTCAACACAAGAAGTATAATAGTGACTAATGGGGGAAATCCTGGGGTCCGCAACAACATGAATATCCCCTGTTGGGGCGTGTGTGTTGCTACAAATCAGGAGGAGAGAATAATTTCAAAGATCATGAAATTACCCATGATCACTACATTTCTTAGATGCTAAGCCCGAACAGTAATCCCTCTTGATCAACAAGATGCATCACACCAGAACAATTAGAAATTTCTATTATCATGTACTAACACTTTGGGAATGTGTTTTACAGATGGTGTACTTGTCGTATTGATAAATAATGACAATTTTGTGAATTTATACTTCGAATTAGAATTCGAAGTATACTGTCCTTATCATTATCTTGCACCCCTGTTATGTATCTTTTGAAATTAAACGCAGTTCCATGACCATAAACCAACCAATGACTTAAAAAGATCGACTCTCGTAAATAGAGGAATTTACTGAGGTCTTTTCAACCTGTACTGATACGCAGTCTCAGTCGGAAGTACAGAGCTTCATCCCAAAAGCATAGCAACCAGCACGAGAACATATGCAGTTAGACGAGCAAAACGTAGGCTTCATGATATGAGTTTCTATCGCGCTAATTTAGAGCAATCCGACACGATTCCATCACCCAGACATTACTGTATACCAATAGTTTGATGAGTGTTGTTCTCTTAGCTAGGAGGACAAACTCGTTTCGAAGCTTCCACTAACTTTTAGGACACCCTGCATTTTACAGATCCGAAGCCTATCAAAACATTTATCAGGATTAAACGATATATTTATGTGGTACATAAGCCTTAAGAAGATAACGGTGACTATTTTTCCCTCCTATCACCACCTGGCTGCAGTGCGAATGATACAAGCTACCTCATAATTTCGTAATAAAGTGTATTTCTTACTTTTATCAACGGTGTTCATTCGCTCGTAAAACTCATAATCATTTTTATGCTGGCCAAAGCACCGCTTGCCCAGAAACGTATTATGCTGGGTCACTCGCTGAGATTCCCTTTATTATGGCAATAATTATTAAGATAGCGCCATAAAAGTATATGTTAAGCAGTTTCTTGCATTCAAATTAAGGTGGAGGTCTAAGATTCCCCTCTTAAGCGGATCAGCTGTCCGACTGTGAAAGACAACAGTAGGGCAATAAACAGAATCAGAATATTTATTGTTCCTTAAAACTTCCAAGTACGCAAGAAAATCATGTATTATAATGATAAAATCAGCACATTTTATGTAAAAATCTACTTTTAATTTATAAAAAAGGCTTGCGAATTACACTCTGCGTTGCATCTTCTCCTAAAAGGGTATTTAATAATCAGAAAGAGGCACTTAACCAAAGATTTCTCAATAATTCGCTCCTTATGTACATGATATAAACACTCGCCCTTAGAAAAATCATTCTAATAAACAACTTTGTACTATAAGGTCGTTTTTATCTTATAAAAAACATGAATAAACTGACCAAATCCTTCTATTGCTTCTAATAATATTATTATCAGCAATGCAGCGGTCAAAGATACATTAGAAGTTGAATAATCTAAAAAAGTTAACAGAAGTCAACTTCCAACGTCTTGATACGTTAATGCAGAATTTCTCGAATATCGAATAATTACAGCAGTGCCAGTTCATTGATAGCCAATAGAGCGCATGTTTGCTTTACAACTATTCCATCAAAGATTTTAATTGCTGATGTTCCGTCAACGTCTACAGTTGACCCACAGTGGAATTTAGGTAAGGACGCTTTCTAATTTTTTCCTGATACAATTGTACAACGCGCGGATTTTTATGAGCTGAATCCAAATTTCAAGTCAGAACTGAGGGCAATCTTGGTGTTGGAATTTTAGGATTATCAGGACGTGATGAATGCCGCTAACTGAAAATAAAGTAATTGTGACTTCATTTTCGTTTGGATACTGTGTAAAGATTGAATCTTTTTAGTCGAGATGGGCTTCAATCTCAAAAGCAACGAAAGAAGAATTCATCCGTTTGTCAGTATATCCGTCTGTCTTTTCAATGAAGGGCATTACGACAAACGTGCTAATGGAACGTAAGACTGATTTCCTTATAATATTTTGCTTAAAGAATTACTAATCCATGGATACCTTTCATTTTTATCCAATTTACATTTGTTATTAGTGCCTCAAAGCAACGCGTCTCATGATTGCTTTCTTTCAGCAAGAATCAGATTGTCCTATTGCGGATTTCCATAGCTATCTTGTTATGTTTACTTTGCAGTACATCCACGTAAGGATAGAATCATGAAGAAACATTTGGTCAGAGTAAGATGCCTCGAAGGAAACAGCTGGCTGTCCCTGCGGCAGGATCAATGATGACACACTGTTGACATAGCTACCGTACACAATAAGTCACTTCGTTCATATCTGTCCGTGTGAACCCTGGTAATGCAATAAGGAAAGCAAAATCGTATTAATGCTGATTGTATGCTTCATGATCGGATAACAGCAGCTATCCAGAAACAGAAGTCCAAAAAAGACTTGTTTATAGTATATCCCCCCCCCCTTGAAATACATACGAATTCTGAATTTTACAACTGGAACTGTATATAACACCCTCTTCCCTTCAAAACAGAAAACTTAGGTGTCTATTTAAATTGAGAAGGATTCCAACAATCATATGATTCAGTAAAACCTATGAAGACCAGGTCTATAAAGGCAATATATTTTAAATAACCATCGTAAAAAATACCACCTATTCGTAGAATGTTTAGATGAATTAGCAGATTACTGACATGCTTTTGATGGTAATATTAGTTCTTTTGTTTATTTAAGTGAGCCAACTTCTGTAATGATGGTTGTATCAATAATGGTTTTATTGATACAACCATCATTTACAGAAATCATCCATCGTCAATGGAAAAGACACTAATTTCGCTATGAAATCAATCATTTCATAGAAGGGTTTACTATACCTTACAGTTCATGTGGAAAATTTGTATAATGTGCCACTGAATCAATTTTAAAAAATACGATCCTCTCCAAAGTGCAAGAAAAATCCCCAGTGTCTACATGTTAATAACTGTATGCAATTCATTTTCAAATTTAATTTATAACTTGTATTAAGGACACATCAGAAAACCATTCTGAAATCATCACTGTAATAAGGGGAATCGAGCAATCTGTAGGCAGGAAAATAGCCAGGGAAGGGCCAAAGGTAACGTCCATACTTACTTGTCGATTTGTATAGCCTGAAGACTGTCGTAGATCAATAAATAATTTTGGAGTTATCAAGATTTTCGTTAGGTGCAAGAGATATTAATTATTGTTCTTGAATAAACGAGGTGTTCTTGTTTTTTTGTACTGCAGTGCATTTGACTATCACTTAACCTAAAGCAGACACCTTCCTTGTGTTTATATTTCCTTTATGAATTTAATTTCCTTATAAACTTACTTTAAAGTAATGTTGGAAAAATTGGAGAAGAGTTCTAACGTCAATGGAAGCATCTTTAAAAAGTGCGAAGAATGTCCAAAAGGAAAATATTACACTCACTTTACTTCCAAGTAAAGAAACGACAATACTTCATTTTCTCAATATGCGAACTACATGACTTACAGGGTCAACTTTATTTACTTCAATTTATTCTAAAATTTTCTCTCATTTATGCT
Organism: Mastigoproctus giganteus; assembly: GCF_048544385.1. Lineage (NCBI taxonomy): Eukaryota > Metazoa > Arthropoda > Arachnida > Uropygi > Thelyphonidae > Mastigoproctus > Mastigoproctus giganteus. The sequence continues at coordinate 165,146,133 of NC_143581.1, read as the reverse complement.
AAAAACACCGAAAAAAGTTCATTAACCGATATTCATTAAGAACATTTTCTCCAGTAAATAAATACGAGTATGCCTCTCGCAACTAACTGCGTTACAATCTGTAGTTGAAACACCAAAGTTCCATAAGTTATGCATTTCCTGTTAATGCCTTGAGAAAGAGACACCACCGCTTAAAACGAACTAAGTTTTGAATTGAAGTGTGAATTATACGAGGGCTGTTCAATAAATAATGAACAATCGTACCGCTTGCTACTTCTGGCTGAGATGCAGAATTTAAGGCTAAAATAAGCTGCATCACATTGCAACTGCGCAATTGACTCTTGAGCACTGTTTTACCCTGGAGGTCTGTAAAGTTTATGCTTGATCCGTTTCGCCTGCATAACAATTGACGTGACTCTGCTCTCAAATTTCGTTTCCTTCTCAAGAAAACATTAGCTGAAGCGTATAAAATGTTAAGAGGGACCTATGGTGAATCTACGCTGCCATATAGCACAGCTCTCAGGTGGCTTAGAATGTTTAAAGATGAACTTGATTCAATCAATAAAAATCGGTGGTCGTGAAGTTCCAACCATTGCTCTCCACAGACAACATAAACACTGCTTCTGTAATCTTGAGACAAGGTCGTCATATAACAGAAAGACAACTGGCAGAGGTGTTTAAAATATCATTTAAAATATCACAGTAATCTCCATGACTATTTGCACGCTAGGTTCTAAAACACCTGAACAACAGCAAGTTCGCATGGAGGTTTTTCAAGAGCTGCAATGGATGGTTACTGAAGATGGTGAGGTTCTGCCGCAAATTGATAACGGCGGATTTCGATCCAGAGAGTCGGCAACAAAGTTCTGTTCGGAAATCTACGTCATTGTAAACACCGAAAAAAAATTTGTTGAATCTGTAGGAAAGGTTATGTTTATCTTTTTTTTTTGACATTCGAGGAATGGTTTAGCAGCACGTTTTACCACCGTATATGGCTGTTACGGGATTTTACTAAAGAACTGTACTGCGAGATCACATTCGATGCAAACGACCACAACTGCACGCAGGTGGGCGGATGCTGCATCACGACAATGCGACACCTCACACAGCTCATACAGTCATCGAGTACTTAGTCAGCATTGATGTCAAATGTATTCCTCATCCGCTCTTCAGCTCTGAACTTGTATAAAGGTATTCCCTTGCACCCTGTGATATGCTTTTTATTTCCAGTCAATGGAGCTGCAATTAAAACGTTTACAGCCGTCAGAAGTTGTAAAGGAGGCGATTTTAAAGCATGTCAAAAAAAATGAGTCCCACCATGTTTTAGTAAAACGGCAGAAACGTTGGAATAAGAGCATTTCATAAAATAGAACATCGCGGCAGCTGCCTCATTTGAAAAGGACCATCAAAATATGAATGATTAATAAAAGAATGTTGTGAAAAAAAAATTATGATCATTCTTTATTGAACAGCCCTCTTATAATACACTAGAAATGAAAACCCAGACTGCTACTCAGACTAAACTAAATACGTAAACTATGTTGTCCACCCTAAGGGGGCGTAGATATATTATATAAAAAGAGAAAGACAGAATAGTGATTTTGGTTATGTTTCGTGTGAATTTATGGCGAGTGGAACGTACCTCATTATTGTACAATAACACCGGCAAACGGCAATATTTCACTGTTCGGACCACGTGTTTCCCACACCTCATTTAGATACTTGAATTACTGGGTGAAAGAACGGATCTCAGTAAGATATTGCGTGCCTATTTGCCTGCAAATTACAAACCAGAAGTACATTGAGAAACTATTTTAAACAAGGAAATGCATCGATCCCTCTAATAGCACAGTTACTGCTCTATTAATGACACAACTGCGAGAGTTATCACACCATTAAAACTAAATAAAAACTGTCTTCATGGAATTGATTTTTTAAAGAAAGAGAACGCTACTTATTTTAACACCAAAGCACACTCCCTTTTCCTATAGAGGTTTTCCCACACAGTCGACTTGCTTTACTTGTAATCAGTGCCATGCAGGCACAGTATTTTGAAGACTCACTTTCCATGACTGTCTAAGGGCGTTCAGACAAATACAGAAAGAACAGATTGATGAGATATATCTCTTCGTCTTATAAATTTCAAATAAATCTTATAAGAGAAAGTTTCCTAAATCTTACTAGTGCTTAAATCGTCTATTGACAGTTTCAAATAGATCTACTATAATTAATTGAAATCTGATGGTTCTGTGTTGGGCTAGAAAACATTTCCATGATTGGTGTATAATAACATTGGTGTGAAGGCTGCGAGAGTAGTTCCAGCAGCTTGGAAAGAAAAACTGACACATTGAAGCTATTCTAAAGCAATTTACCTATGAATCTGTTGCTTTGGTGAGTGATGATAGTTATATTTTCTGAGTACAACGTAAACGTGTATATTATGAGAAATACTTAACGAGTTAAATGTACGTTATGTTCCACTCTTTAACGCCAAACTTTGATTTTTGAAGGGAGAAGTGGTACCAACCCCAAATCACACCACAGAGTCGTTGCTCATATCGATTGGGGTAACATCTACGCCTTATATAAATATTTCTTTATTTATGCTTATGGTTGTATTATGGCTAAGAGAGAATATGGAAAATGGTTCTCCCAAGGTATGGTGAACTCAACAAAAGACTTCAACACGGGAAAACTTGACCAGAATAAGTGTCATCGTAAATTCAATATTCTTAGAGAGATGGTTGCAAATATTTATATGACACCCAGATAAAGTTTTGAACCAACGCATACAAATCAAGTTATTATTTTTGGGTTACGTTTGATTTATTACTGCATCTCTCATCTTTGCAAATTACACTTCTAATGTTGTACTTGTATTATCGATTTCTTACTAAGCAGGAAAACGCATTTGTATCACTATTATTATTAGCTGGATCTCCATGACAGTTCTGTGATGGCTTACCCGGTTAAACTCACCATTTCCAGAAGTGGTTTGCATCAGACAGCCTGAGTATTTTGATTTTTCTGCATTCGTTTCCCAACCCACAATTTATTGTGGAAAATGAATCTAGCCAAGGTACAGCCACTTTATACAGCGATAAATATGGTTTACTTAGTAAACATGGAAAAGTTAAATGAGATTTGTACGATATTAAAATTTATAGCGCGTGTGGTGATATTTATTGAAATTACTCAATCGATCGATACGGACCTCTTAGTTTCGCCTTATGACTTCCTTTCTAATGGTCGCAGATGTTCTTGTAGTGGGCTGCTGTTTCGTGCATATCTCCCCCACTTCCCAAGATAACGTTATTATCTTTAACTCGGAATGTACATAGTCTTTTCGAAAGAGATGCTATTCTCAGGATTCCTTTCTTCGTGCAACACTGCATATTTACACTGAACAATTTGAAAATTCAATAGCCACGCAGATTCATTTAAAATACTCCTTACTCAGACATAGTCTATGTAAGGACTTCGGTTCGTACAATCCTGCAATGTATTTAGTAGCTTAACAGCGTAATTCCTATTGCATACAGATTAAATAAGTCGTAATGAATGTATATGTTAACATTGATAATGTAATGCAATTTATTGTGATACTGTTTCATTTCTGTATTGAAATTTTACTATTCGAAATAACTGTAATGGGTCCATTTAATGACCTATAAAATAGCAGATTGCAGTACATCAACAACATATTTAACAGCGTAAATAATATTTATACAGAGACTGTTCAATTAGAAACTGCAGAAGAGTTAATTGTCTTGCAGGAATTTCAAACATTCGTGAATTACCATAAATAAGTACAGCCATTTATGGAGGTAAACCTCATAGCATATAAAATAATCTTAAAGTGACGTCACCTATTTCATCGATATGTAAGTGCTCCAATCGCTTGGGTGAGCAACCATTGAAAACCTCTGCCTTGTCTTCATGACTTTGGAACTACTTCAACGGACTTTGGGTAATTCAACAATAGCAATCAGGAGAAAATGAATCGAGAGGTTCATTAAGCTTACCCAGTTTCAGACAGAGCTCTGAACGTCAAATTGGTCCATGTAAACCGAAAAAAACAGGAATAACTTACAGGAGGGAAGCACTACTTCCTCAGGCAGAGATCGGCTAACAGAAGCCCTCCAGCTATCGACGGGACTCGAACTAAAACGAATGGCAGACGGTAATCGTGCTCACTTAAGCCACCACGGAAAACAAATAAGAATCAACTACCTGACGCCATCTTGGATTAACGTTTTTTACTAGACATACGCCACTGTCAATGTCTGTGCACCAGAGTTTCACGCTTCCAGCTACCTTTATAGAAAAAAATTGCATATAAGCCTTGGAAGGTCATCCTGAAATGTATAATTCTTATTTTTCTTTCAAGGGTACTGAAAGTCTTAATCTATAAGATTTTTATTTTCTACAATATTTTGGAATTTCGAATCTTGAAATTTTAACATAGATATGCATGCGAACTATGTTAACTGAGGAGTATCAACTTCTTTTTTAAACTGCGGTTGTCCCATAATCCCAAAAGAAACCTTTTTCCTGTTTTTACATAGAAAAACTATTACAAAAGCTGCTATAAAAGAATATTAATATAATTTTATATTAAAATCGCAGGTGGCTAGTTGTTTTAGAATTTACACCAAGGCAGCTAAGTCCATGAGGCGTCGATATCGAAGTATTGATTCAAATAGATTAAAAAAATAAATCGATATTGGTTTAAATAATAAGTAACCCTTCTCTTTGTGGATTGAAGTTTTCACCATTTACATAGCACTGCCTTTTCTATTTCTTTATGTCAGTTGGACGAAAGCTGTTTGGGCATTCAGCAGGAAAATCTAGAAGGCATTAGCTTAAAATTCCACTGCAAATTGTATTGAGTCCCCTCTTCGATCAATACAATCTACTGAAATGAATTTACATATCTATTGAAGAAACATCGGGCCCTCAGGCAACTGTTTAAAGAAGCCGGGAGATTCTTTACATAAGGTTTCTTTTTTGCTATTTTTGGCTGTGAAAAATCTATAATCTCCTATAAAAAGTTAAGTAATTTTTGAACATACCATCACCAAGTTTGTAATCGAGATATCAAATCGGCAAACTATTTGAAAGGGAGATAAGGGAATTCCAATTGTGATTCCCGTCTAAAAATATTCTTTGCTTACTGGGTGGAAAGAACGATTATTTATTGATCGCTTTATATATCAGCAACCAGTTAGAATCCCAGTTACTCAGGCACTTAAAAAACACCGTCTTCTGAAATTACAGTATTTTTTCGAAAAAATTAAAAGTTGTTTTAACTGTTTATGTACTGGATTGCTATATACTTGGATGAGATCAAAGGAATTCACGATTGTTAATAAGAACATTGAACTGACGTCGATGACAGTAATAAAAAGATCCACGATTTCCAGCATTTGGTTCGAATGTAAGAGAGGATTTTCATCCAGGCAAATATTGATATTTCAATACCAATGTAAAGAAAAGAAAATGAGTCAAGATAGGAATGCAAAGAGTGTGGGATTCCCTTCTTTTAATCTATCTCAGGAGAATAAACTGCGTTCTGTATACGAGGACTGTTTGAAAAGTCCCAATACTGTTGAATGGCAGTGTATTTACTGCGTTGGCTCTCGACTACACATGGTGTGCTGGGATTATTTACACCTGATAAGCAACGCCTTGATTTATACAAAATGAGGCACACTAATTTCCTTTTGTTAATTTAAGTAAAACTAATTAACAATAGTAATTAGATTAATTTTCTTCGAAAATCCTTCCCTTAATCCTACCAGAAGTAATTAATAAAATTCTCGGTAGAAATAATTAGGTAATCGATGCCAGCAAGTGATGATTTGCTCTTTGTGCCTAATGAGTCATGGAGAGATTAATAGTTGTCCTATATGGTGGAAGCAGTTTTCTTGAGAAAGAGTCATAAGTATAGCCACGCTGCATTTATATATTAAAGTGCCAGGACGGTGATGCAAATGATATGATTTTCAAAAAGGATAGAGAACATTTAAGAAAACTAATAATAAAAGTTTCAATCAATATTAGTTTCTATGAATCACAACCAACTTCCCCTGCAATGTGTTCCAGTCGTTATTTCAATTACCACAACCTTTAAAACCGAGCACTGAAACATCTTCAGAATCTTTAAAACAAGAAGATATTAACACAATATTAGACCTAAGCCTTAACAGAGCTTACTGGAGTGATATAAATCATTATTATTGATGATGTGGTTGATGATAATAGCAATGGTTATGACATGCTGGATTTTGTCATATCAGAAACGCTTTCCAAGCTACAATAAACATTTTTTTGTTTTGCTTGATTTTTCCATCCAAACAAAAAGACCATTTTCTTAATATTTCCTCCTGAAAACGGGGAAAATTATATTAATAGATAAACCATGCGATTTTATTACGGTAACGCATCTTCGGAAACCAAATAAAATAGTCTCAGTTTAGGTTTCTACGAAAATATAACCTTAAATCTTAATTTACAGTTGCAGTCGACGTTCGTCGACTTTACTGCATGGTACCCAATAACAAAAAAATAAAAGTAATTTGAGTTTGAGCTGAACATATGATGAAAGAACAAGGTACTTCAATCATTAAGTAACCTGGTAGAATATTGGATACAGTTTACTTTGATACAGGAGAAAATATTTTGAATTTATGTTAAGACGAAAACCTCTCCAAGACTGTCCAAGAGAGTCTTCGCATAAGATTTCTTTTTGAAATTTCTGGTTGTGAAAAATCGCTTATAAAAAGTTAAGTAATAGTTGAACATGCCATCACCAAGTTTGTAATCGTGATATCAAATTAGTAAACTAGTGGAAAGAGAGAGATAAGGGGATTCCAATCGTGATTTCCTTTGCTTACTGGGCGGAAAGAAAGATTATGCCAAATGAGCCACACTAATTCCTTTTGTTCCTTTAATTAAACTAATGAACAATAGTAAGCAGATTAATTTTCTTTGAAAATCCTTCCATTAATCCTGCAAGAAGTAATTAATAAAATTCTTGGTAGAAATAATTAGGTAATCTATGTGAACAACTGATGATTTCCTCTTGTGCCTAATGAGTCATGGAGACATTAATTGTTGTCCTATAGGGTGGAATCAGTATGTGAAACGTCAATGTGAAACCGAAAGCGGGTCGGTTTCACAATGACGGCATTGCCATTCACTCAAGTAGAGTGTGCCACGTCTTTTGACCTCTATGGTACAATCCGCTTTTTCCTGTGTAGGCGTTTAAATCAAGTATAATCCAACGTTCCAGAACAGTGACCAGTTTAATTTTATTTCAAATATACACAACAGTTAACTTATTTACTCTGATAGCAAAGGAGAAAAAAACAAGTAACAACAGATACAATATACAGTTTAGAGTGATGGTGGCCCGTGTAGTTCTTTTCAGTCAGCCACTCGATTTAAAAAAAAAAAAATAAGAAAAAAGTTAAGACTTCTACAACTCTTTAGAAGAATAACATATACAGCTTAATCCTTTTGCGATTATGCACGTATACGATTTTACATATTTGGGCTTTATGGAATACGTACTTATATAAACATATATCATGTTAGGAGTACGTACGTATAAATACGGTTTTCATTTCTAGAGTCTAGAAATATCCAAGTAGATGCTACCATACGTTATCTGTTTTTCCAAGTAACTGCAGACGCACTTTATAATAAATGGTGGTAAGAAAACAGCTCTGAAAATCTTAAAATTTCGTATCTGTTAGCTTCAGTTGTCCAATCTGGGTTTACAAAAGACGAAATTGAATTAAACTCTCCGGATTTCTGATCTACAAAAGCGAAAAACTGAATCAAATGATACAGAACTTTTTTTTTTATAACTGAATGTAGAGACATTACTATACAGATATTAATATGTTACTGCATCAAAAAGTAACAATGAGATTTTTATTTGTTAATTCTAATATGAATTTCACCAATAATCTCATATTTAACATTCAAATTAAACTAAATTTTGAACAAGTTATAAGCCTGAAACATTCAATTGTCTCATCTAAATGTATGGGAATGGACAACTACAATATTACGTAAGCCTGTATGTTATTTTTATTATTTCAATTTATCTGCTTAGCTAGCATAAACTTCATTTACGTACCTGGGATAAAATATCAGGCACTGGGTAGATTATGAATTTGAAACTCTAGTCTGAGATTTTTCTATTGCATTCTCCCACATTATTTGATGTCTGTCTTGGGTGGCACGTGACACATCTTTAACATAATGTGTGGCACAGTGAAAAAAGGAGTTGGCCACTCCAGGTTGAGCAAGCAGTTTATCTGTCTAATACATATGGAAAATAATGCCAAACTGGAAAAATTACTGAGAAAACGGACCTCATTAAGTTCCAATTCATCCTACAAAAGTTCCACAGGGTTCAAAATTAAACTCTGCATCGGATATTCCAACTTTTGTATATTCATTTCCATGAACCATTCTCAAACAGCAATGACGATATTGGATGGGGATTTATCCTGTTGAAAGAAATACGAGCATGTAACAAAGAACTTCCACACCATAGAGGGCAGTGAACCGTTGAAAATGTTAAGGTTGGTGTTCTTGGTTTCCCCGCACGATCACCATAAGTTCACGAGAAAGCTGTATACCATTCACTTCCACCGAACTTCATTGTTGACACAATGCACTATAGCAGCAGACGGTGTCCAGCCATCGTCCACATCCGTCTATCTGATCGGAATAGGGTGTAGTGAAACTCTTCACGCCGCAGAGCAGATTTCTACTGCTCTATGGATCGATTACGAGCTCCTTGCACCACACAACGAGGCTGCTGATTGCGGTTGGTAATATTTGGCTTATGCGCCGGCACCCACCTGTGAAAACCGAGACGGTGTAGATTCAGGAGACCTCTATTTCCCAACTGCGCAACCACATATTTACATCTATGCTGATCACCACAATAGGTGAACCCATAATTTATCACTAGAGCAGTTTTATAATACATGAACTTGAAATAGTTTACTTAAAACATGTATTAAGCTAGTTTGATTGATCTCTCCTCACATTTCCCAATAAGAGCAGCAGACTTTCCCAAGTTATCTGTCATGAAGATTACCACATATTAGTATGAGTTGAAAAATAATATTTAATAAAACTGTAATAATGGGCAGGATAATCTAGGATAGGTGTCTGTCTTCCCCTATGCTTAATCCTTCGGTGTAGCCTATCATGTAGTTAATGTGCCATCGGGCTAGGTCACTTTAGATATTATAAGCATAAATTACTACTTTTTTTTCACAATATGACCTTCATACGATGTTTCGTTGAACAAACACCAACCATGATGAAAGGAAATGATAAATCTCAATACCCAATTTTGAATTATAAAGATGACAGATCCGATATCTAGAATTCATAATTATTATTTTTCAAAATACTCGTGTAGTGTTCAACTATTTAGAATTCTGGCCATGCAGCTGCCATAAGTTTATTCGGTTTCTTCCGAGGAATTTTAGCGGATTAAGATTAGATCATTTTTCATAATATCTTTAGAAATCTTTGATACCAAAATCTGCAAGTTCAGCTGGACATCGAATCTGTGTGGTGCAAGACGACACGCAGTGTGGGGGGGGGGATGATAGTCAAGGTATGACAAATCAAATAAGTTTGAGAAGTATGACAAAAATTCCTATAGGAAAACTGAATTTTTTGTATGATATTTTCATTGGGAAGAATTTTACCATGGATATTTTGTTTTTTTGCTTCATAATAATCACAACTAATACTAAATAATTTCACACGTCCTTTTAGAGTTAGAGAGGACCACACCCTTAATGCGTCCACTCGTGGAGATAGGGGTGGTCAATGTTTTGCTCATGAGTATAGAACCTTCGCAATTTGGGAAAAGAATGTTATTTTCCCTTTATATAAGATGGTGGTGGGACAGCATTTAGAATATTGTGTTTGTTATTTGGTTTTTAGGAGCATTAGCAACTAAAGCCATATTGCTCCGGGAATATGCGGTGGTCATTCCCTTGACCTTTCCACATCCTCCGTATTTGGTGGTGACGTAGAATATTGTGTTCGGGTTTAGAGGCTAAACTTAAATGCAAAACTTGTATAAAGGATTTAATTGGATGTTAATCGATATCTATATGAGAGAAGTGCGGATTGCCAAGCTTGGAAATTAGATATATTAGGAGGGGGGACCTGATAGAGGTATATAAGACTCTGAAAGGAATCAGTAAGATGAACAACAGAAGTGAGAAAAGAACCAGGGAATACGAATACAAATTTAGAGTTTACAGAAGGTTGGATCTCATGAAGTTTACTTTCGGGAAGCGGGTTGTAGATTAATGGAATGAATTGCCGGCCACAGTGGTCAAGGCAGATAGTTTGTTGTTGACGAAGGGGAAAGTTTGAATGACAGAATTGTTTTTCCTTTTTTTGCAGATGCAGACAATGTCTGCTTCATTGCATCATTTAGCCATTATATACTATTACTAACTTTTATGCAAATTAATAGAACGTTAATGAAAACATTATTTTACTTAAGGATCGTACTGTAAGGTGAATGAATAAATGCATTAGCGGTTTAGCGGTATATATAATCATGAAACTATGATTACAGAAACCAACTAACAGGAGTTAAATATATACACACTCCTCTAAACAAGCAGATTCATGCATAAAAATGCATTTCTATCCATTTAGCATTTTATGCTAAGTGGATAAAAAAACAGAAGAATATAGATAGTTAAAAGTAAAGATACGCAAATATGAATAAGGAATTAGCCTAAGTGTTTCAGAAGATAAAAACCTTTTAAAACAAATAAAAAGGAGTTGTGCTTTCAAATTAACCCAACTGAATCTGAAGTAATCCCCAAATAAAGTTTTGTGAGAACTGAGAGATCCAAAAACCAATAATTCCCTTAAGGGACAGTCTTTGTCTTACAAAAAAAAACTCCCCTTTTTAACATCAAACGAAAATGCGGAAGAATCAATCTGTTATTACGAGGAAAAACAGCTGATGTGGTTAAAAACGTTCAAGAGATACTGTAATTAGCTGCGATTTTTAAGCAATTTTTTCTTCTTATTTCATCAGGATTAGAGTGTCTAAAAATGCATCAAAAAACTATTTCTCATTCGAATATGAAAGAAATATAAACTTGGAAAAACACTTACCTGGTCAGAAATGAAGATCATCTCGACGTTATATCAATTAAGATATTCGTATTTCGTTTTGTCTTTCTTAGATTTGTTGGTGTGTCAGAACTTAGCCTGATACACAGAAAAATCTAAAACAAAACAAGATAGACAAGATGAAAGAGAATTTAAGCTGCCGCTTAATGAATAAGTATATATGTGATGGTTTGAACATACTAAACCAGCTTTATATCCTTCAGGTACTTCTGAAGTCTTGGCAGAACCATAGCGTTGCCAACTTAAACTGAATTTTCCACTATAACGTTAAAATTTTCACATTAATAGCTGCATTTTATTTATTCCTTGCTGCAGGATGTCTGTGATCATTTTAAGATGAATTCCTTATCCTATTACAACTCAACACATTTAACGATCCCATAAAACTGACACAGGGGTTAATTTTCAGGACTACTCAAGAGGGATCGAATTTTTTGAAAGTGTGGTTAGGAAGAGAAACTCCGATCTTTGCAGGCTGTAGGAGGTGAAACGTACGAAGTCAGGAAAATCAAAACATGGACCAAATTTTCGTTTATCGAATTTCATAAAAACAATTTCTGGCTATTGCATCAATAATGACACGACACAATCGGCTTCTATTCAACATCATTTTTATTTTCCCTAAACCATATTAGTCAGTTTGGATTTAAAATTTCAAAGCCCACTAATCCTGCAGGCTAAATTGAGCAGACAGCCAACTTGAGTGTGTTGGTTTTCCATTTTTTTTTCTTTAACGGCATGTTTCGAATTTATGGGTATTAAATCTTTTCTTATTCGTTTTCCACCTCACGTTATTTTCTTAAGGCACGCTATTTCTTTCCTTCAACGTAATTGAACGGTCTTTTTCCCAAATGTGTTTAGAGACTTCTAATTTAACAATTCTCTCGAGTCTTATATCTGTCTTGTGTTCTTTGTTTCTCTTCATTTTATTGTCCGTCCCTACTGACCCATGCACACGGCAGCGAATGAACAGGTTCAGCCATTGCACTAATCTTGTAGTTCGCTTTTCTGCTTCTTGAAAAAGTATACTTTTGAAGTCTTTTCATTTACTTATTCCGCGGAAATGGATTTTTTAGATTGCTTGTTTTCACTTAAACCCTGCAGGCGCTGTATCAAAGAGACGGGCTTTCTTTATTAAGTTATTATTATTTGTTGTTGGTATTATTACATTCTGTACTATTGTATTGCTGCGTGTACTCCTTTTAAATTGATCTGAGAAACTCCACAGTTTCAAAAGCGATCAGCGACAGCGAGCATTTCTTGTTGGATGATTTTTTTCTAATTTTTCCTAAATAAAAATACATCGAATTCGTTAGTACTTCAAAGCATTACTGGAAATCGTGACAGCGATTTATAGATCGTGGAACTGATTTCCCACGGCGGGTGGGATGTGTGGGTAATTTGGTAGATTTTATCCATGCTTAAGTTCCATTGTGAAAGTAATTATTTTAGTCATATACTCGCAGATTTGCATAAGCTTTGTTCGTGTATAAAGTTTCCCATTTCGGATAATAGAGATACTGGCACGTTGGATGTCCGGGAAGGCTTTGAATTTTCGCAGTATAGTTCAGAAGAAGAACTTGTCTACGAAGACTTAGTGGGAATTCATGAATCTCTGTGTATAAACTGTACACAGGCGAGGTAGGAAATGCTTCGGAAACAACACACTTTTCCTAGCTGAGGAATAGATGAGAGAACCGTAATCTAATCTAGATCTTATCATTGCAAGATAGATATGTAAAAGCGAATAACGATTTTCTTCCCATGTCATGGCTGATATTGCTAGGAGAATGTTTAATTTGTTTAAGCACACTGTGCGCAGATATTTTATGTGTTCTAGGAAATTTAATTTGTGATCCATGATTAGTCCTAGAAGTATGATACTATGTTTGATCGGAATTTGTTGATTGCTTATTCTTAGTTCCGGGTCTGGATATATTTTTCGTTTTCTGCAGAAGTGTATTGCCGCTGTCTTTTGTACTGAGATTCGATATCCATTACAGATGGACCAGGACTCTATTTTGTTTATAGCACATTGAAGCTGTCTCTCGATTGTCCGCATAGTCTGTGAGTGGCATGAAATTGTGAGGTCGTCGGCATATAGATATGTTTCTATATGTTCCTGGAATAACTTAATTAGGATTAATTTTGATAGTGAAAAGGTTTGCAGTGAGGACTGAGTCTTGGGGTAGCCCCTGTTCTTGATTGTATGTATAGGACAGAATATAATCATTGCGGTATTGGAAAGTTATTTTAGACATGAAGTTCTGAAGGAACTTTGGTAGATGGCCTAGCAGTCCTAATTTATGCAATTCTTGTAGGATACCATATTTCCAGGTAGTATCAATATCGAGGAACAAGGTGTTCGTTTCGGAGAGCATTGCGTATGTTTGCTTCGGATTTTGTGATTATATCTATTGTTGATCTGTTTTTTTCCGAAAACCGAATTGACCGGGACTAAGGAGATTATGCGAGTCAAAAAACCATGTTAACCGATCATTCACCTTTTTTTTTTTTATAAAGTTTTTCCAAGACAGCTAGTAAGGGCAATAAGCGATAATTATATGGATTTGAGTGGTCCTTCCACGGTTTTGGAAAGGCCAGCATAAATGAATGACGCCAAGAGTCTGCATATGTGTCCTCAAGGTATATCCTATTATAAAGTAGTAAAAGTATGCATAAGGAATTTTCGGTGAGATGTTTAATCATTTGATAGTGAATTCCATCCGGACCTGCTGCACTTTGTTTTGATTTGGCTAAGGCTTTATGTAACTCATTTATGGTAAACGGTTGGTTGTATGAAATATCTTGAGTTACATGGAAGTTAATTTTGTATTTTTGTATTTGAGCTTTATATGTTTAAAAGACTGGTCTGTATGATGATGTTGCCGACAATTCCTCAAAGGTTTCTCCTAGTAGGTTTACAATCTTTTCTGGTTCAGTTAGGTTTACAATCTCTTCTGGTTCAGTTATGTCCTTTCCAGCTATTGATCGGTTTAGGGACTGTTGAATGAGAATTTGCCTGAGAATTGTTTAATTTTATTCCAGATAATTCTAGTATCCGTATTTCTGTTAATTTTGCTAGCGAAAGATATCCAGGACTCTTTCTGAGATTTATGACGAATATAACGCACTTTTGCTCTGGCTTTCTTTATTTTATGAGATTAGTGGTGGTGCGGAACTTTCTGAATTGATTCCAAGCCTTATTTTTTTCTTTCTTTGCTTCCAAGCATTCTTCATTCACCACTGTTTGTAATGTTTATGGTACTGATTAATTGTCTTTGGTATTGCAATATTTGCTGCAGAGATCATTTGATTTGTGACATATATAACAGCACTATTTATATCAGAATGTCTTATGGTTTTCTCATCTAAAGAAGCAGCACATTGGAATTTTCCCCCGTTTGCTTTGCGAAATTTCAATTTTTGACCTCATAGCTTGCAGAACGTCATTTGTTAATAGGCGACAAATGACTGGGTAATGATCACTGTTATAGGGATCATTTAAAACCGACCAGTCAAGAATAGGAAAGAGAGCCGGGGAACAGATGGTGATATCAATGGCAGTGGTAGTCCCTGTTGGTAAATGAACATGGGTGTGAGTACCTGTGTTTAAGAGTGTTAAGTTCCTGCTATCTAGAAGTTTTTCGATCATCTGTCCTCTTTCTTTTGTCTGTTTGAAGTGAACCCCAAATGATATGATGCTCATTAAGGTCTCCCATCAAACAGAATGGAGATGGTAATTGGTCAATTAAGTCCTCGAAGTCTTGTAGCGTATATGTATGGTTAGGTGGAAGGTAGAGTGAAACCATGTTCAAGGTAATTTCAGTCACGATGCGTACCGTAACTGCTTCAAGGGGTGTCTGCAGCTGAATATGCCTGGATGGAATACTAGAGTCGATCAAAATGGTATATATACAGTATATACTTTTACTGATAAATCCGGATTACGAAACCAGACTATTTCATTCTGCAAACATAATTTAACATCAAGTATTCCAATAATTCCAAAGAAGAAAAGCAAGGGTTATTCAACCATCCTCAAGTCGATTCTTGATCTTCGTCTTTCATTCCACGTTAGTCAGCGAACATCGAAAATTTGTGAACAGTGTCTACTTTCACAGCTGCGCTCATCACATGAATTTGAAGAAAATATTTCGATAAAACGCTTCCTAGCGGGCGACATAAAGAATTTTAGCTTCCAGTCTGAATTTTTTTCTGCCATTTTATTTTGATTTGTTGCTAAACTCTAACGGGTTTTTTTTGTCAAATTAGGGAGCCCTGTCTAATATTTTAGCGTCTTCAACGGAAGGGTCACATTGTCGTGTCTTTCACCTTGATATGCAAGTCGTATAATCGAAGCCAGCGAATGTCATTGGAATTGCGAACAGTTTCCTCTCACTTATTACACTGAGATATTATTATATGCCAAAAAAACAAACGTTACAGCTTCGTATGTGCTGTATTCTGAGGCAAACGTGCCCCCCCCCCTTATGCTTCCTGAGTTTAATATTGCAGTCCGCATTCTTCGGAGTATGGTGGCGATACAAATTGTATTTGTGAAGGCGGCAGTGTGCTTTCTCGATAAATGAAACACAGCTGCTGACCTCACAACAAAGAAGTACTTTATTACTATAGTCATATTTGAAACTCCTTATTGAAAATTCTGAAATCAGTCTGTTCGTTTTCTTCTTATTTTGAGCTTTGAGCATTCAATAACGCACTGAAACTTTTAAGAATTGTACAAATACAGCGGTCCCATACACCTAAAGTATTATAACGACACTGATTCCAAAGTCAGACCTAAGTACTATAGAAATGTCTACAAATTGGATATTTTATGTGTATCTTGCTTGACGACTGGTTAATGGAACGAAAAAGTTTATTCATTGACAGTCCAAATTAAAACAAAACAAATTAGTTAAATGTGGACAGTGCGTTTACATTTCGGGGTCATTTGATTTTTTTCTGTGATCAATATAGTTACCTTCTTATCAAATCATTTCTAAGATAATACATTACAGAACACCTAATAAAACCTTTCTAAATTTAGCTGCAGTTTAATTAATTATAACTTTATAATATTCACCGCTCTTTCTCATACTTTTAGGCCTCGTTTCTCTCATTATATGTATTTGTTCACAAGCGCCATCACGTTCACGAATGTTACGTGACAATCCACGCGAAGCGTGCACGGACTGTCTAAAGCTGACAATATTACATTAATTAATTTATGATTTTTTTTTTCATACAATTTGTGTGGAAAAGCAAATGTTAATGAAAAATATATTTTTCAATCTGTAGCTGTTATAGTCGATCAGAATTGTGGTGAGAGAAACTGAGGGAGATTATTTACGTGATCAGTTTATATTTAAATTAAACTGCATTTATCTTTAGGTGAGCACAACTTGGCATTTTAAGTAGCCTGCACTTCACAGATTATCTGTAAACTGACTGCTATTCAAAACTTATATGCAGAGCGAATAGTCTTCCTAAGTCGAATGAAATACGATGTATTTAGCTCATTCATGCTAAGAGGTAAATTAAAATAATTAATATATGGAAATTCCTTGTTTATAATAATTCCATTTTGATATGACTAAATATCTGGTTGGAGGTTCCTTGGCCCACTACTTTAGTTATGGGGAGCAAACAGATATGGTAGTAGACATGATTTCATGGATTCCTTCACTCACTGACGGGTTTTGAACCTTCACCTCTCCAAAATACTGACAATTGCACACACCCCTCTATGCCTTGGATTTCAATGAGTTTAGATTTCTAACTCAGTCTACTGTAATACAAAACGAAAATATCTACTCACCCGTGTGTAAGAGCCCTCACGGATGCACAGTGGTTATAATCACTGTTCTTGTACACCGGGTGGAAAAAACCGAGTTCAAATCCGTCAATGAGGAGAGGAATTTTTATGGAATTTTTTCACAAAGTCGCTGAGTTGATCGAGTCTCAGACGAAGGTGGCATATTTTTTTTTTTCGCCCAGAAAATTGATTTTCTTGTCCAGCAAGCCGACAGAAGAATACACGAAGTTAAAACACAACGTACTGATGCTTCACAGTCATAGGTGCTTAGGTGCTTAAGTCACACTTAACATAAACTAAGAAGTATTAGGCCCAATACGTGTGGTTTAGGCTCATATATTTGAACTTTGAACCTATTTCTCCAATATCCCTAGAGCAGAGTTCTCACAAACCGCATGATAAAAAAAAAAATAATAAATAAACTATTTTCTTTAAATATTGAATTGTAAGATAAATTTAATTTGGCAGTTTGTTCCCCCTGATCTACGATTTTTCCCCCAAATTGTAATCATAAGAATGAATTTTATGCTGTTTTTTGATTTCGTGAATTTCAAGAAAATCCATGAAGAGTCTAAAAACAAAACAAAAAAGTTTAAGCAAATGATGAGGGGAAAGGTCCTCCGTGTCGCCAATAACAGGGAAAAATTCTGCTAAGTATTGTCTTGTCAGAACATTTTAGCGTTAGGAACACTCAACCTGTTCCTGTCTCTCAAGACGAATTTGATCCTTCCATCAACTCCTTAAGCATACCCGGTTTTCTTTTCCTAATGGTTTATCTTGTAGTGTTTACCATGAGAGTCTATTATCATTCAACCTTTCAAGATGATTTTCTGTTTCATTAACTATATTGGTTACTTTTAGTTTTCCTTAATATCCGTATTTTCTCTTTCGATTTAATTTTGTAAATCCCAGAACTGGACATCGGAATTAAACAAATACCAACACATGAAGGAAAAACACAGTTGGTGAGTAAATCCCACCCTTAAGATGGGCCTTTGACTTTTCCTTTATTTATCGTGAAAATTTTCTGGCTTCAAATTCAGAAAATTTACTGACCTTGAGGGATGGGAAAAATTTCCAAATACCTTCATTATTTCCCACAGACAATCTCTATGGATACTCTTCGCTACATAACCCGTTACCTCTAAATGCAAGAGAAAATTACACAACGCTACAATAAGTTCCAATGTTTTATGTTGAAATTCCAATGAGTAGTATTGTCCACTGCTGGAACTTTTATGCTGCAACCAACGCTGTTTTCGTTCTTTCCTGGAGGGAATCTTCATTCTCTTCCACGTGAGTGCTTTTAAATGGCACTATCATGTCAATTTGCATTGAAAAGAAAATATATGCAGAAACAAACAAACTATACTAAAGAATACTTGAATATTAACAGTCAAATGCTAATCACTCTCATAGTTCAGTTTCATAAACAGTGTATGGTCTTTCATTTCAAGAAAAATATTATGTATATAGTCACTAATGATTTGAAATAATTATAAAAATTTCCTTTGGCATCATATTCATGATAAAATCACTTCAATCTCTATTGGGATTATTTTATTAGAATAAGGCCACATGTCATAAACAAGTGCCTCGTATACCATAGCGTCACATGGTTGTTGGTGGTTGTTGTACCAGCAACCGATAATTAATTATAAAGCTAAGTACATATAGCCAGACATTATTAAGATCATTTCCAAAAACTGCTTGAATCTTTCGTACCAGTGATGACGTGCATTAATTTAGTTAAAACAGATTTTCGTTCATTTTCTAACCAAATTGGTTGAGTTCCGTGGGAACCAGTCACTATAATTATAGTCAGAGAGGTAGGCAATATGGAACCTTTCCCTGCGCTAATTCCGAAATTAAGATTTATAAAAGAGACTAATGGAAATAAGACGTGTAATGAACTATTTGATCTGAACATTTCCTTGGATGAATTACAAATATCTTCATTCTACTGTTGAAAGACCAACGGTAGGTATGATGACTCTTCTCTTTCCATTTAATAAGCGATGCCCCCAGTATAATGGTTAAGCTTCGGTATTATTCAAAACATTAGATCTTATTTTAAAAGTTTAAAAGTACGCAGATAGTTCAAAGGAATATTTCATGCTTGACCCTTACATAGAATCGTTTACTAGAAAAATCAAGAACATATTCCCTTTTCAACGGTGAATTCCTATTTCATTATTTTCGTTTATGTGTTCGTAATAATGAAAAAACCTCTAAATACAAAAAAAAAAAAGAAAATATGCTATACAACATAATCTACACTAATTATAGAGAACGTCTAGTTAAGGACATGAGGTACTTCGTGTCCTTAACAGCCTCAACTCTTATTCAACTCTTATTCTAATAATTCTTGTGCACTGCCACCATGTCGGCTGCATCCTACATCAACGACTCTTCTACAATAATTTTACAATGATTGTATATATATATATTTTTTTTTCACATATGCACTAATACCAAGAGGAAATGATTTCATGTTATAATTAAAGTACGATTAAGATAACTTGTTCTTTCTCTCACTGTGTCTACTTTCAGCAGTTATTGCTGAACTTTTACTTCCACGAAATTGAAAAGCAAATAAAATTTCATAACTCCTTGCCAAAGTTTGCGCTGTTTCTCTCATCTGTCTAGTTTTAAAGTACTTCTGGCCAAATCGTTAATTTAAAATTAATTACATCAGTGACTGTTATCTGCTATTAGCATTAAATTAAGTGCGACAACCGTGTTGCTGATTAATCTATTCGTCAAACTGTATGTAAATATGTAAATGAGTTTAATGCATTGGTAACTGAAGTAATTCGACAAAACTCTAGTTTCTCTTTGAAGGAAGTCAGTCATTTTTCGGCCTTTCATTAACTGAATGATAAAATGATTACGCTTAGAAACGATATGAATCTTTTATCTTTATAAAAATCTCAAGACATCGCGACTTAGATTTTGCGCAACCACTGTAGTACAAAGAGAACCATCTCTTAAAATGATAAAGCAGTATCGATACGTTGAAGCCGAGATTTTAATTAGATTTTCTGATTGTTAAATATGTTCTGTAATTATGCTTCTTAGGAATCTGTTACTTCAGAGCGAATTCTTGGCATTTTATAAGCTGCTATCGAAAATATGGTTCCTCAAGTTTCTACCGAAAGGGCTCGTATTCAAAAATATTCTATTAATTACCACATGGCTTTGTTGAGTATATAATAATGATAACATCACTCTGTTATGTTTTGTTTAAATAAGGTGGCAAACTTTTTGTACCATTGCATTTTGAATTTTTACGTGCATATGGTTGTTGCTTTTTAGGGTCATCACCTTATGTTGTGCAGCTGAAAAAGGCAACAACTCAAAGAGAAACCCTACTCCCTTCACCTAAGGTCGGTCAAATATAGCTCAATTCAAGAGACTTTTAGAAATTCCTCAGTTCGAGTCCCTAGTCTGTGACCGGATTCGAACTGAGATCCCTCCAAAATGAAAAGTGGAAAGACGGTGAGCTACGTACTGTGTCCACAGCGGATGGAAAAGGTCCGAGTTCAAATCCGGCCAATGACACGAGTGACTTTTTATGGGCTTTTTTTTCTCTCGGTGGCTGTTTTTCGGCCTCAGGACAAAACAGCAAGGTAACCTCCCAAAAATTGGGTTTTTCATCCAGCAAAGAGGCAAACCGACCAGAGAACACACGGGTAAATGAAGTAAATTTTGGGTAGCCTGGCCCTAACATGACAGTATTTTAGTACTGACATGATAGTTCATAGTAGAAGATAGTAGAATATACAGTAAATAATATGAAATGGTAAACGGCGAATAAACAATAAACAAATTTACAGCCAATGAAAGCTGTTCACATTTATTAAAATCGGTAACAACACCTAATCGTGAAACACAAAAAAAAAAAAAAAATGGAAAGTAGGCCTACGAAATCACTACTCGTATATCTGCGCAGTGGAGCTAATAACTTTGGTGTTTACAGTACGTTTAAATCAAATCTTCAGTAAGTGGAAGAGAATCCGAAAATACCTAAAAAAGTTCTCATTTTAATTAAAAATCTTGAAATAACATTGAAACAGGCTCCTTAATTTATCCCGTGTGGAAAAAAGTGAGTAAGTTATTAACTGAAAGAGGTGGAGGGTAGGTTGAACTAATCGATTAGCATGGACAACTGATGCTCTAATACAGTCAGTCTTAAATCGACCAGATGAATCCTTTGAGCTTATTCACAACGAACTTATAAAATTCCCTAAATTTAATACGTACTTGAAATTTTGAATAGGCATGAAAGAATTCAGATGAACAGGATAATGTGGATTAGCTAAAGACTTCGCATAACATGGCAAGAGAGAGAGAGAGAGAGAGAGAGGTCTTAGATTTAATTAAAACGACACCTTGCTTTTTAGACTAAAATGAATATTTTAACAGGCTTCGTCAGAATTACTGTTACACAGAAGAATCAATAAAATGTTTTGTATCTCTTCAATAGAGTTAAATTTGTCAGTGAATCTGTATTTAATCCACATTTGATTATAATGGCGAAATATAGCCTCAACTTCAAAAATACGTTTTTCCTGATAAAGTTAATATACCCACACTGGCCAAAAAATACCAACCTTTGTATTAAAACAGTCACAGACAGAATAATTGAAAATAAATGGGAATAAATTCAAACAGATACAAAGCAAACTATAACGTACGGTAATGACGTGTTGCCTCGTTGAGTATAAAGACGGCACAGGCTGTTCGACTGCAGTAATTTGAATAGAGAAAACGAGTGATTTCAAAGTCTGACCGATCTGATATATAAGCTTGCTTTCTTACACCATTTGCCATTACTATTAGTGCTTTCCAGTCACTAAAAACCTTTGAGGTGAATACTTTTGAGAAACCAGTTGTCTTTCGTAGCATCAGACAAAAAAAAAAAAAATATATATATATATATATATATATATACACACCTCATATTCACATCCTCCAAAAATTTGTCTAGTTCTTCCTTGAATTTATTCAAATCATCGGCCTCCATCTTGTGAGGTAATGCAAGACCACCCTTAGCAAATACCGTGCTGTGACTACAGTATAATTGCATTCTTGTCCAGAAGGCCCTGCATTACTCCTTTAACCAGTGGCTCCATTATTTTCCCTGGAACATATGTTAAGCTAAAAGAGCTGTAATTACTAATGTCACCTTTTTATCCCCCTTTATGAATTGGGGATACATTCGCACATCTCCAGATCATAGGGAACGTTCCTAAATCCAAGGATACTCTCATAATTATGGCTAAAGGCTTGCTTACGTCCTTTGCTGCCTCTCTTAATATGATTGTATAGATCCCATTCAACTCCAGGTGTCTTTTTTATGTTCAGCTTCAACAATTGCACTTCCTTTCAGTTATCACAGAGTCATTTAGCTCACCATCACAGTTTGATAAGCTTCTGGCATCCCCTCCCCTAAAGAATTCCTTGTGTGCGAATGTAGATGCAAAATACCTATTCACTTTTCCAGCAACCAGCAGGGTCATCAACAGTAAACTCATTGACATAAAATGGCCCAATGTGATTCAATCCCTTTCTTCTACTGTTAACGTAAGCATAGACGTTTTTGCTGCTTTTCTTTGCATTCCTTGCCAGAGATTCTTCATAATCTGCCTCAGCTTGCCTGAACTCCTTTGACATGATTGCATACTAATTTATATCTATCATAGGAGTCTGAATCATCTGAAAATATGTATGCATACCATGCACTTTTCTTCTCTACCACTTGTCTCAATAGTTCATCTGACATACATTTAGATCTAAAGCTTGAAGAGTGATTCTTCGTTGGTATGAAAAGCCTAGTAACTTCTATTACTTCCCTGAATGCTTCCCATTTAGAATTTGATGTTGGTAATACATCAGTTGGTCCCACTGCATAGAATTTAAAAACTGTCTGAGACCACTGTAGTAACTTTTACGAAAGCAAAAGTTTTTCCCTTCATCCCTGGCAGTAGTTGTCTTTAATTAAATTCCACATTAGTACACTGTGATCGCTGTAACCCAGTGTGTCGTTTACCTGCGAATTCATAATGCATCAAGAATCACTGATGATAACTAGATTAACAGTATTGTTTGCTCTTGTTGCCCCTCTAATATGTTGCTGTAGTAAACTGTCATCCAAGAAATCTACAAAAGTTTTGCTAGTGTGAGTGACAAAGGCACAAACTACATTCAACAACTGAAAAGTTAAATTCCTCCATTATAAGTCATTCTGATTTACTGGCCCCTATTTCTCCATATAGCTGATTGGTACACTCATTGGGCTACTGCTACTCTCAATTTTCTTTTTCCAGTGCTTATATCGCACCAAACTGACTAGTCACCACGTCGACTGGATGCACTGTCTTATGCTTCTTAATAAGAGCATAACCACTCTACCCCTACTGTCCTGTCTGTCCTTCCTGTATACATTGTACTTCTCATATTCAAATAAATTCAGCATCACTTATGTGTGAGTGACACCATGTCTCTGCTATCGCTACAATGCTACACTTGATGACTTAATCAGTACTTAAAATTCATCAAGTTTATTTACAATGCTCCTGGCATAAGTGTACATGTTAGTATGCAATCACACGATCTTATTCTTAGTTACCATTGCAAAGCCCGCCCATTTATTCACTTGTTCCATGTTGACCCACAGCAGGTCCTGAAATCCCCGCACCTTGCTTTCCAGACTGCTACATTCTCTAATAGAAGTAGTGCAAGAATCACCTTCATTTCTGCCTGCGGCTCGGGTTAATTTATTAGTCTCTTTATCTCCCACCCCCTCAAGCTAGCAAGAGGCTATTCCACATCTCAAAGGCGTAAATATGGCAGAAAAACAATACTTCGAACCATTGTAGTCTAAGGAGTGAGATTGAAGAAATCGGGTATTGGCAATCGCCTGCCTATTCGGAAGCCACCTGTTTCAGAAAACACAAATATCCGCTTTCAGTGGTGCAGAGAACGTCGTGATTGGACAGTGGAACAACGTAAGAAATTTATGTGGTCAAATGAGTCACGATACACTTTGTTTTGCACCGATCGTAGGCAGTGTGGTGAGACCTTCACGAAGCGATGGGCCCTACTTGCCTTGTTAAGATAACCGAAGCATCTGGAGGTGGCATCATGGTATGGGGATGTTTTTTTGGCACGGATTGGATCCGTTGATACAGACAGAAGGTTGAATGTCATCCAGGAAGTACCTGAATTTAATATCACATATACTGCACTCTGCAATGTTACACCTTTATCCCGAAGGTGATGGTTACTTTATGGATGACAATGCAACAGCGCATCGTGCCAGAATGGTTCGGATAACATGACACGGATTTCCACATTCTTCCCTGGCCCCCACATTCTCCGGGATCTCAATCCCATTGAGAATGGGTGGGATATGCTGGAGAGAGCTATTCGGCAAACGAAGTCCTCTTCCCTCAACATTGCCGCGCTTATGCGATATTTCGCATGAAGGATGATTGCAATTATATCAAGACACCTTACAGAATCCATGCCGAGCTGCATATTAATTTGGTAAAGTAACTTGTTAATCTGGAGTGATGATTGCACTAACTAATAAGTAGAGTTGTAAGTTTGTTTTGACAACTAGAAAATCTCTTTAATCTGTCCAGAAATCGTAATTATATCTCAGTAACCGCAACGTTTCGATAAAGCCACAAGATATGATTCTTAACAAGCACAAAGAGTGTCTGAAAGGTTGAATTAACAGAGGTGGATATGACACAGAAATATAACCCCAAAACACGATATTGCTGGCACACTGTCAAGTCATTTAGTAGTATTAGATGACATTAAATTGGTAAATATCCAAAGTTTCAAATGGAACAGATTCAAGGGGAAGATATTTGTGTATGTGTGTTAGATAGATAGACACATTTTAGTGTCGCTTGCATATTAAATTTCATAAAATTATGAGTCCAGCGGATTGCTGACAGAAAACTTATTATAACAACTCTTAACACTGGCCGTAAGCTGAAATATCTTCTGTTTATTAGAATTTGTCAAATATATAAACAGATCGATCATTTCAATTTCACCGTACGCATTCCCTGTATACTCTTATATGTTCCTGGCAAGAGTGTGTCGGCTGTAATAACCATAGAGTGCCAATATTTGCAAAGAGGATCAAAGAAGGATATAAGATGATTACGCGGTCAGCTACGACCAGCTGATAACATTAATAGATGACAACGTACTACTTTATAAGTCAAAATGACAGAATTGAAAACTTGTATATAAAGCTGTTTGAAAATTGTTTACCCCCCAAATATAGAGTTAAGGTGAGATCAACACGAAGAATATTCTTCAGAGAAAAGTCTCATTAAGCAAGTAATAGTTGTTTGCAAATCCATTTTGAGGTAGAAACGAAATTCTACTTGCTAATGCCCTTACATTCTTCAAATTCTTCGCTTAGTGCTAAAGAAAACACTTCCTCTATTTCAGATCCATTAATTTGCTCTCACAATCCCTTAGGATAAGGTAAGACAGTGATACTTCCATTCATTTTTCTGAATTTTTATTTCTTATCCCCCAAAGTTCCTATCTTTATTTCATTCCTTCATATGCCGCAAACTACCAGCTATGTCTTTCTACAATTTACAAAGGCATTGCTTTTAAGCACTTTGTTTACGGATTCGTACCAAGTATAAAATAATCCATGTCCATCTCATAACATGTTCAACACACACTTCAAATGTGCATGATGCACTGATTGTTATCTGGCTGGGTTCTTGAGAATTTTCACAGAAGAAAGTGTCTTGTCTGTGAAAAAAAAACATTCTATGGCTGGTTTGTCCTGGATCGACTAGTCTTCTGCCGTCCCTGAAGAAATAAATTACTCAGAATTACAAAGAGAATCGAATCTCAAGTCTTTTCCAAATAGTAGGCAAGTAATGTAATTATACACTCTCCCGTAAGACACTAATGATTAACCACGGAGGTAATAGGTTGAAATCTGCCTCCTCCTTTGCTAATTCCCCATATGGCACTCCTGTCAATATTGACAAATATAATGATAGCACACCTTTTCGTTATAGCTTATATCGTCAAACTTTAACCTCAAAAAATTTCGTTCGCATTACCAAAAGAAACTTCATTCGAATATTCAACTCTGTACCAAAGAACCGCGTCGGTACAGACCCATGAACCAAAAAGAAACTTGACAATCGCCTGGTCCATTTGCATACCGCAATAAAGTTAAACTTACTCGCACTTTTATTCTGCTTCCTGAAAAGCAGTCTCTATCCACAATTAAGTAGTGTTTCCAACTATCAGTCACATTCAAATCAGAACTCAATTTCGGTAGTGTATTTCAAACATAGCCAACCACCACATCGTATCTCTTTCGATTTGTGTTGCTATTTCATAGAATATGCGCATATATGTTCGCTACGACTAGCTTAACACACTTTTACGTGAGGGTCTATACGTGAGATTAGAGGTGATCATAAAGCTGATAAGTACCGAGAACTACCAGAGATTACCTTCTGTTTAATTAATTTCTATAATAAATGTGGAAATGGAAATAACTCACTTCCTGGTGAGTTGGCACCATGTATATTCCACGAGAATTAATCTGTAATAGAAACAACCAATTGGATGAGAGTATGATTAATTTACAGTAAGCTGAGACTATTTGTTTAGGTGAATTTAGGCGCTGAGGTCTTAAATTAAACTAAGTAAATGAAAGTTCCGCGAGTCCTAACTCACACCCTCTTTGTTGGTATTAATGCATCTTCAGAATCAGAGGGACAGTGTAAAGAGATAATGGATCCTTTTAAACTACAGCTCTTAACTGAACTTTTAATTTCGTTTGTTCGTGTGTCTTGGTCATAAAATGTAACTGCTGACATTATTCTTTACTGGAATTACGGTACATGAAGAATGTAATTAGCTTTGCTCGGCAAATGGGGCCACAATGTATATATTACATTTATTAATTCACAATACAACTGGCGAACAGTCGCTATCCCGTTAATTTATTAATAATGACTCCTGTAGGATTTACAGATAACTGATGAAATAACCTAAAATGCAAACGTTACTACGTGTAATATCCATAATGGACGTACCTCGCAATATCGTAAATAAGTCTGTTATCTGCAATAAGATCTTTCAACTGGTAAAACATGGCTAACGTAAAATGCGATTTTGCGGGTCTTTGTACTCGTTTTAAATATTCTTATCTCTGGATGGTGAAAATCTTTACCATTCGCGTACACAGCAGCCATTCGAAGCTTGACGTCTGTTTGCTGTCAGCCCATTCATAAAAGATATGGACAAAATGCACGGTCTATCTTGGCCACATTCATCACTGTCAATAACCAGCAGTATGGAACTGCTATATTAACAAGTAACAAAGTGTCACACTGCATATGGGATGTCACTTCGCTATCTAACGCGATACAAAAACCCCAAAGTTAGCCAAGTTTGGAACTCGGCCGCATAAAAAAAAAAAATCCGTATCTAAACATATGAGTTACTCAGAGTTCTCATTAATTCTAAGTAAAATGCCGTAAAGAAGTGAAAATGTGACAGGGCTGTTTTAGAAGAAAATTTATGACGTTAATTTCTAGAGCTCCATAATAAAACCGCGAGTTTCGCATGACATTTTTCTCTTTCTTACAATCCAAGCCTGATTTAAAATCTGAGTATGACAAGAATGGTTTATTTTTCAAGCCAGTGTTCCACTTGTGTGAACATTTGGAAATAAAATATATACATCCTTGGCTAACTTAATCTTCAGAAATTAAAATATAACTCTGCTTTTATGGACAGCACAATGGTTAATTCAAAAACTTCATGGGTTTGACTGATGTTACCGATCATAGCTTGATACTTTCAAACAAAATTGCATGAAATTTTATGGGCTGGGCTTCCCCCACAGTAGCAAAGTTAGTTGTTCTGGGGCGATTTTAAGCAAATCTTTTTCCATAAATCTGATTATTCCCAAACAGAACAATCCACCATGAAATACATGCAATTTACAGACGGAAAATGCATGCAAATGGAGTAAAATGGACCAATTATATAATGGCCTACTTTCTAGATCATTTCACTTAGCTCTAAAAAAGATTTTCAGCGTGACCGTATACCACACATGAACGACAAATATCTTTTATGACACTGTTTGAGATGTCATTTTTCTGAAATATACGAAATAGTTAATTATAACAACGGTGGACGTGCGCACAAAACATGCTTTTGCAAATTAAGACTGGATATAATCCAATCCTGGAACTAATACACTGATTTCTTGGTGGGAACATATGGAATACACATGTGGAATTTAACCACTATGCTAACAAAGCGATGGCAGTTCTTACAGAGAATAAACGAAGAGCAACACTCAGTTCAAACCTATCTCAACACGCTGATCATTCAAAATCTTCATATCGGCCTCCTCCTCCTCAAATCTAGGAAATTTCCAGACTGGCTCAACAAGGAAGCTTTCTAAAAGATTTGTATAAAAAGAGATCTTTTAAAGAAACGAACAATATAAAATTAAAAGTAGCACATTACATTCTTAGAAATCACAAAACCTGACGTTTAACTGGTTTTATCTAACGTATTAAGCTATACCTGACATTCAGATCTCAGTCGATATAGTGAAGACTCATATCGGGACTAATGGATCAATAGATGGATATCGAAATCAACGTTCAAGCTATTGCTATACATTACAGCGACATAAGAGAAAGTAATATCTAGGTATTCAACTTCTGATGGTTTATAACTTAACTCAGACATCGCCCTTAATGATCATTCAGTGATCCTCAAGAAGATATTGCTCCATAGTGAGGTGAATCAATCATTTCCTTATATGGTTGCAAGGAAAGCGATGAACGAAAATGCAATACTCAAATCATTCTATAGTTCAGTTTTATAGAACAATTCAGTTTAGATTTTGTCCGTGGAGAATCGGATTTGATGACATACCAGAGCGATAGCTAAATGTAGATATTCTCTGTATGGAGAGCAAGAGGTCCAAATCCTACAAGCACAAGCAGTGGTTATCACTAATGCAATCATAATCCCCACGAATTCTTCAGTCCAAGTAAATTACAATTTCCTTTCAAGAAGTATATAGATGCTATCTGTTTGCATTCTAGTTTTGCCATTGCTGTTTCTCCGATTGTTATCTTCTTCTGAAGATTGCCAGACATAAATCCGTGTCAGAAATGGCAACCTCGCGATGATTATACTGCACGATAACAGAATAAAATGGTGTTCGAACCAGTTGCAATTCT
This sequence comes from Mastigoproctus giganteus, assembly GCF_048544385.1. Taxonomy (NCBI): domain Eukaryota; kingdom Metazoa; phylum Arthropoda; class Arachnida; order Uropygi; family Thelyphonidae; genus Mastigoproctus; species Mastigoproctus giganteus. The sequence continues at coordinate 165,116,829 of NC_143581.1, read as the reverse complement.
ATCAAGTCAAATGTGTGTCATATTCAGAAAAGTATGTATCAAAATATCGAATAAATAAAATCACATGCTGTGCTACAAATGTATGTATTTTCAACTAATGAAGAAAATGATAAAGCCCTATTTCTCGAAATTACACACGGAAAATCATTTGACATCTCTCACCCCGTGATTGAAATTATCACTGATGGACAGCTTTACCATCATTGAGGAGGCTTCATAATCTCGAAACGGGTGTTGCCAGGAGTGATGCTACCACACCACATTGCAAATAACTGACAATAATACTTGAAAAAATACTGTTTTTTTTTTTGTCGTGCAGCCCACCGAGATAACTCTTCGTGACAGCATGGCAATTTCAGACAAAAGAGAAAAATTTCTTGCAAGATGTATGTGCAATATTCTTCCTTCTCCCAAGTGGCACCCTCCATTTCAGAAGGTCAGCAATCGGGGTGTAACAAACCAAGACTGACTAGGCAAAGTAGATATGCTTGATTCTGTGATTTCCCGTTACCTTCCGCATCTATTTTATCTTTTCAAACACTTGTTCACAGACATCGATTTGCATGTTGTGTGGACCGAGAAATGGCAAAATAATTCAAGGGGAATAACCTACCTTCTTTGCCTAAAATCTAAATTACAACATCGATTGAAGAGACCGTAAAGAACAATTTCAGTTTTCAACCGGATTCGAATCCAAACCTCTCTAAACGAGCACAAGTGACAAACCTATTATGCTCTAACGGAGGATGACCTTGCATACATTCAATTGATAATAATCCGCGCTACAAAACAGGACTATAGGCACCAAGTTTCAGCAAGGGGATATTATAGAATTTTCCGCGCCTGCACAGAGTCATGACCTGAAAACTATAGAACATATTTAGACCGTGCTGAATTGCAACCTCAGCAAGTGTAGTCGAGCAAGATATCAGTTACAAACTACTATAAAGTTGCTGAAAATATTTAGAGTATGACCATGGCTATTGCTTAACGTCAGGGATGAATTCAACTAGATCCATATTATTGATTTAATTAATGAAGTTCGATTTTCTTGAAAACTACCACTGTTCGATTACTTTTGAGAATAATGTGTACAGAAACATGACTGTCAGTCCACGGAGAACAGACCATGTTGCATGCATCAGTACTTCTAGTAAAGCTATTCGAATTGATTACGAAGACTTTTTTTAAATTTATAATAACTTTCGAAAACACTATTATTTAAATTGTAAGTTCTCCCATCACCTAAGTAATTAAGTATTTTTAACGTACACAAATAACGTTCTTTAATTTCCATCCTGCATACGATTACACCTTGGAAACAAAGTGGATTTTTAAAATAAGATATTTTTCAATGGCACATACGAAAGCTAATTGCAACAAGATCAAATGGAAAATAATAATTCTGCGATTCCCTTGCAACGAACCAAGCAAACTACTTCTAAAATAAAACATTAATCCAACATCGTTTGTTCTAATTTAAAAAAAAAAGTCTTTCGCAATATTACGAACCTTAAGGAAAAATAAAAAATTTTAAAAATTTACTGAGGTACTTCTCTAAGAACATTTTTATCATCGTAGCTTTGTTGCCTTTCACGATACATGTAAGTTTATATGTCAAACATTTATCATAAAAGTAAAAATATTTGAAGTTAAAAACTGAATCAAACTGCTTGTATTTTTTTAAATTGAAAATACGCTATTCAGAAAGATTAAACAATACATTAAATCATAAACTAGTATTAGATTCTTGGCAGTTTTCAATGGACTGTATTTTATTCCCGATTTTTGAAAGGATCAATTATGAAACAAATTATTTAACAAAAACCAACTGAGCGCATGATTTTATCAATTAAGTCCATATTTTTAAAGGAAGTTATTCGACTTCGAAGAACAAACAATCAGAAACATTAAATCTGAGGTTGGTTTTAGCACGACGTTGAAAGTCGTTGATCTGACCTTTCTTTCAATTCCATTTAAACTTTCGATTCAATATGATGAAAATTGAAAAGAAAAAAAAAGGATAAAATCTTAAAATACAGACCAGAGAAAGAGAAGATGGCAACAGAAAAGGAAAGAGAGCGAGCCAATCAATATATACGGGTACAACCATTACTTTCATCATCAGCTTGAAATGGGGTAACTGATTAAAGATCGATGGCCAGTTGCTTCATTTTGGTGACATGACAAATCACGCGTCACAAGGTTTCCCATCCGTATGACGGAGATAGAAGGGCAGGGCTAACATCAGTCTTTTTCTTTCACAGAAGTTGTTTCCGCTCTTACGTTAGCTTCAGAAGGCTTTTTCAATAAAACTGTAATTTGATATTTTATATATATGTAATATAACTGGAAATGTAGCTATGGGCAACCTTCACGAAGATTACTGCAGTTAAGCTTTAACCTAGAAAGTCACAGAAGTCGAAGAAAACACACAAAAAAAACATTGGTCCATTTTAATGCGCCCAAGATACTCCAATTCCAAAACAGTTTAAGATTAGATGGCGGTAAACCCAGTTTTTCATCCCGAAAAACATTTAATTGGCAAAATATACAAACGACCGTAAATTTTCTAAAAATTCTAATTGACTCAATTCATAATCGGTGTAAACGCATCACTGTTTATCCCATTACATGTCAGGTAATATAGAATTGCATTACATTTCAATCAGTTTGATTATTAAACAGCGCAGGTTTAAAAAACTTCTATCCTATACTCCAAAAGTATATAGTAAAATCTTGCTACTTGACGCGATGTCAATACTCCCTCCGTTTTTATAATCCACTTATCTCATGGAATATTGAAGTTTCTAAGGAATCCTTAGACTGCGGCAATTCAATAGTTATTAAAAATATTTTCCCCTGACCAACCGGTATTCTTGTGCTTGTCAAGGGTTGTAGTATCCTTGTAACTGAGAAATGGGAAAGTTTAAGCAATGGAGCCAACATGGAGCTGATTTTATAGTCGTTGAATGGAGCCATTTCGAAGATATTATGAACTATTGAATCTAGAAGTTTAACCAAAAATAGTTGTTGGCTCGTAGAACATGCAAATCGACTGTGAACCAAAATTCTTGTACCCACACACACACTGCTTGTATTGCGAATGCGTAGTTTGAAAGTTATATTCTCCTTTACTGCAGTATCTTTTTTTAATTTGAATGATAATTAGATTACCGATACCATTCATAATATTTTTACCATTGAAACGTAGGAGATATACAAACTCCGATTCAATTCTTGTATTCGTTGTACAAGAATTAAATGTACTACCCCTTGAAGTTCACGTTAGTGGTAATGGATTTGTGTACCAGTACTTCCAAGGAAAGGGGGAGATAATATGAGCACAGGGGATATAAGTTAATCCCATAGCTTCAACGTATCCACATCCCATTAGATCCACACGAAATTTGGTGCAAAGTCCAGAAGAATATTACAAATAAGTCCTGAAATTATGGAAAGGATTGGAGCTGCAGTTGCAAATTTATCCAATTTTTTTGGGACGGAAGGAGCAATATTTCAGGACATTGAAATTAAACCTTCCCGAGGACCAAAAAACATCTGGTATCAGTCTGACTTGTCCTCATAAAGTAATGCCCAGACATGTTTCTACTTGTATATACAAAGGACTAGAAATCTTACGGGAGGAAACATATATTGTCGAATTTTAATGCAATTCGAAATGATTAAACAGATCTTTTTAAAAGGCCCATATATAAATTTGTTACACGCAGATGGATGGATATGGTTAACAAAACAGATGGTTGATAAAACAGATTTTTTTAATAATAAAAAAATCGGTAGTGCGAGAAAACCCAACTAATTGAAAAACAAAATGGGAACCCCTATTGTAAATCAGATTTGTTTCCCGATCATGAAAGACAAATCTGGTAAGTTCCAGCGTCTTTCCCCCAACAACTGCGTGTTACGTATTCGGCTCACTCCGACATCTGTTTCAAGGAAAATTTCCAAGACATTTTCTTTCCTTTTTCCCCCCAAGACACTATTCTTTTCTGAGTTTGCTGGTTTGAGAGGGCGGCCATGGACTTCCCCACTAGGACAAACCGCTACTGCCTCCACACAAAACGAAAACAGCCAAGTTCATACATGCAATATTCAAAAATTATTCACGCTTTTCTAACAAACATGGAAGGTTATGGAAGAAATTCATATCTTGCTCAAGGATCACACTGCTTACCACTTTTTTCAACTCTGCAATCGGTGTGCCTAATTAAACATCCAATCCAAATTCTTGCGGACTAATTATTTAACTAGATTTAATTGGTGATCGTCTACCAAAGCAACGATCACTGTGAAATGTTATTCCTTCTCTGAGATACGCATAACACGCGTGAGCTTTTTTCTATATGAAGTCTACTCACCCATATGTAATGTTTTCATTTCGCGTGGATAATTTTCTCAGAGTGATATAGCATGGGTCGTTACCAAACTTGCAGAGCGTGCTTATTATGGATATGACTGATACATGCGTGCAGTGAATTTTGCGATATCTCGTGTACTTACAGTTACATCAATTCATTTTATGTCCACCAGACAAGTCATATAACTTAATTCCAGCATATTCTATGGACCCCTAACGGTACAATGAAGAAAACACTACGTTTAGACAACAGCCATTCATATAACCGGAAAACAACTCTGATGGTTTCATATTAATTTCAGCGTGGACAAAAGAGAATGAAGTGTTTTCATTCCAAAGTCAACTCTGTTTATATTCTGCGTTAAATTGCACGTCTTCATAGTTGAATTAAAATCATATTCTTACACCAACCACCAGTTCGTTTCCTACTACAGAATGATGAAAGTCATATTTTCCAACTATTTGGGATTGTTGCTGTCCTCAGAGACGGAGGACCCACTTAACACATTCTGAGAATTCCTTGATGCATTTTCTGAATTAGTTAGCCACTACTGTAGGGTAATGAGATATCTTGAATATTTCCCAGACAATGTTCCAGTCTCGCGGTACAGTTCTCCACGTCTTGATAATTCGTTGTCCACTTAGTATTCGAGTCCTTAATGTAATAGGCTTCTGCTGGTTTTGGATTATTCTGCTCATTTTCCTTCTGCCATTTTAAATCTAGTTACGACGGAAATAATCACATTTTAGTTATCTTTAGAAGTGTTAAATGTGACGTTACTTACAGAACAGATCGTATGTTTTCCTAATGGGATAATGTGTAAAATCATTTATATTACCATTATTTATTTAAGTTTTCTCAACTTATAACTCTATCTTTGAAAATTAATCTTATATTTCAGAAAACCAAGCGCACAACTGCTTTTTCATATGTATACATCTTATACCTCGTGATTCAAATTACCGTGTTTGAGGTTTGAGGTTAATAGTACAGAAAGCAAGCGGAATTCATTCGTAAAGCAGTTTCCACATTGATAGAGCTGTTCCATAAGTAAATAAACATTGCTGAGCATATGACGCAAGATGACTACGGAATTATCCGTAAAATCTACAAATTCTTTAATCGACGAGATATGAAGCCCACTTTTGATTTAGGACATTGAATTATGGAAGTCTTCAAAGTTTATTAGCCGAACATCAAGGTGGTGATCGAAAATTGCACCACACGTATTTCGCCTTTATTCATTAAACCTTTAGAATCCTCTATCATCTGCACTGAGTTGACAAGGCATATAAACTCACTGGCCGAAAAATTAAAAACGTTTATTCGTTATCTAGTAGGGCCACCTTTTCTTGTAATTACAGCCAGTACATACAAATCGAGGCATGGATTCCACTAGGTGTCTGAGGGAGTCTAGCTACAGATTTGAGCATTCTTTCATCAGGATATTTGTAATCTGCTGTATTGTGGTGGATAGATAATTGCGAAGCAGAACTGCCCTTCCCACTATGCCCCAGACATTCTCATTTGGATTCAGATATAAAAAAATAGGTGCCCAGGGAAGATGTTTGAATCTTGAGAATGTTCCTCGAACCTGATGATTCCAGGAACATTTCCAACGCTCAGGAACAATTTTTGAACAGTGGATGGATAGTTGCGTTGTTTTGAAAGACTTCAAATGAAGCACTGCATGGTTTGATACGACGGAAGGTTATTTACTGGTAATAATATGACTTTCCAACGATATGAGCGGACTCAGTTTGTAACAGAACGTAGCACATACCATGATACCACCTCCAGTAGCTCGACAGATGGACAAGAAACAGTCTGGATGCATGGCTTTGTGAGATTCAGGCCACACTTTCACTCTACCATTAGTGGGAAAAAAGCGCAAATCGAGACTCGTCAGACCGCATGATCTTGTAGAAGGGGCCTTCATACAGGCACGCGCGGTGTGTGTTTATATAGTCTGGTTCCAGACCGCCCTCAAACACACACAAAAGCTATATCTGTACATTTGCTGCACACTGAACCTTCTATTCTGATGCACGACTGGCTTTAAGTTCCTGCGGTCTCGTTCTTCATACCACGTGACAACTTACGCTTGGATACCTTACGTTTAATAACTTGACAGAATGCAAAAGGCTTTTGATTTTGGGGGTAGTGAGCGCAGGAAGAAATACTGACAATCCAACTGAAATTTCCGTTTCCATGAGATTGAGCATTTGGATCATCTCCCACTATCTGCTATTAAAACTATACGATGGAGCGTACAGTTAGTGGTGTTGACCACATGTAGAATCTAACTCGCAATGTACAGACTCTATCCTCTAGCTCACTGACTGTGGATTTTAAAAAAATTGCAAACTTTATGAACAGCGAGAATGTATATAATAATGTTTTCATTCGTCCTCAATAAATCTAAAAAAATTATTCGCTTAAAACAAACAAAAATAAACAAACAAACTAATTTTACTGTTACCCTAATATTCTCTAAAATGAATTTTCTTCCATTTTAAACGCCATCCGAACTTTCCTGTCGCTATTTCAATTACCGCAGACACATCCGAAACGGAAGCATCTCAGCACTCCGTAAATTAAGCGATTTAATTCCCGCCAACCTCATCATTAAATATTAGGAGTCCGCGCTGTTGGTAAAACTAAGTCGACGAAATCAAGGAATGGAAGAAACAGAAGAAAACAACGTGCCTGGAGTTGATCAGCACTGCAGAACCAAACACAACATTCTTTTTCCTACACCGGAGCTGTGCTGTCGACGATCTCGCTTCTTCTTTCCAGTTTACGCCTGACAGACGACGCATCATCAAGTCCCCTAGGCGCCGTGAGGTCCCCATGGTGACATTGCCCATGTCTTCGTTGCTACGATACCGTATCACAATTCGAGCTGCGTAATGTTATATTTATAATAGCGCAGTATTTCTAGGGATATCTAAAATGAATCACAAATTTACCTTTGTTGTTCTCTGGCGTGTACCGCTCCTGTCTTGTCTATGCTATGCAGGTTTTTCCTTTTCTTATTTTTTTTTAATTCATAAACGTGAACTTTATGGAGGTAGAACTTCGGACAGGCTGTCTGATTAAAGATTGATGATACGTGAAATCGTCGGCGTGTAGCAACGTACGTCGTTTGTCTCGCGAACTTCCGATAAATTCACAAAATGTTGCCCGAGTTTGTGGCAAGGGTTATCGACATAAAACAACTGAAAGAGCAGCTACATTTCACCAAACAGAAGATTGTTAAGATGGATTCTCTCTGAAGGAAAGGAAATGTTAACTCGTAAGAGAAAAAAAAACATTAAAATTATTCAAACTCATTGCAATCACTTGAATGGAATGCAAGGTTTGTTTATACAGACCCTCGAAGGAAAAAAAAAACATTAAATGAAAAAAAAAAAGTTAAAATCCTCACTTGTTCGTTTACGAACTGTAGTTTAGTGTGGTACTGAATAAAGTAGAACGCTTTAAGAGGTAAAAGGATCCATGGAGTGTCTAATTAACTGTCTGAATTATGACTTATAAATCTTCACGCTCTTTAACTGCAAATCCGTTCAAGCTATTTCGGCCAGAAAAGAATTAAATCCAACCTCCATTTTACAATGAACTATTTTGAAATGGTTTATTGGACATTGGTGGAAATTCGACGCACATTTACAATTGAATTTAGTTTTATCTTTTAATTAAATTTGCACAATCTCTTCACATTTTGAGTACGGAAAATCGCATGCTATCCAATAATTCCACCATTCCCTTTCGGAGTCCCCAATAACTGAAGTGCACTTAGTCCAGCGATACCTAGATCACTAGAACTTTTCTATCCACAGTTTTTAGTATTAACAAAGGTCAAACTATGAAATAAAACTAGAATTTTGATGCGTCAGTCAAAAAACTAAAAGTATACCCACTTTTCTAACACCATTGCTACCACTCCTTTAAACTCAACCGTCCAGGAGTTCCGTGTATTCAAATAGCCAAAAACCAGAAGATCAAACAGAAAAATCAACTAATTCAAATGATTTTCCATACTAAAGGAATATAATCAAAAAATCAATTGATATAATTGTGAATAACCTGTCTTCTATGAAACCTTGGAGTTCCCCCAAGAGTGATCTCATGGGTTCCGCAATTATTTTCATTGCAGATCTCTTTTAATATTTGTACACTTATTGTATATTACTCTTTTAGTTTTGAAATATATTGCAGTTGAAAAAAAACTCGGTTTCCAAAGGTTCTGCGGCTTAAAAAATTTAAAAAGCTGCACCAAAGATAAAATAATCAATACAAACACAGCGAATTCATTTCCAAAGTAATTGTTAATCACCATAAATTATGTCTAACCTCATTATAATTGCATTAAAATTCGTCCAATGTGATTTTCTAAAGAAAAAAAAATATATTTGGTACCATCTTTTACATTTCTTTGTTCAACTGTTAAGATTTGTTCATTTTGTTAGGGGTAAATATATAGAGACAGCCAGGTGGGAGGTTAAGGCGTCACTCCGATCCGAAATTAATGGATGTTGGGCCGTTAATAGTAGTTTATCAGGGGTGTGTGTGTGTGACCAGTAAGATGAATGAACTTTTCAGTTCATCAAATACCAATCAAAGTTCTGGAACTGAGGAGTCTTTGACTCTGAAAGAACATGATTAGGGCTTCTTTTTTGTTTAATTCTGAGATAGGACCAACAAATCAAGATATTTAAATAAATATATGTATATACAGTACTAGCCTCAGTGATTTTGCGTATAATTGATTTAAGCCTTGGCTACAATTTGGGCTCATTTCATTTGAAATAGATCAATACCAATTGATGTAATCCCATGACCATATGCGATATATCACGAGTCCGTCTAAAGTAACAAAATAGTTGACAATAACTCTTTGAATTTAGGCGCCAGATTACAAATGTCCTATTTGTTAAGAAATTCTAACCCTAAAAACAAGACACCCAATAAGGTTTCTACTCTTTGACGCCGTACTGTTTTCATTAATATGTTCCAAACTTTTTGGTTGTTTTATAAAAAAAAAGCATCATCAATTTGAAAAAAGAAATGGCTACAGATTGATGAGACTCTTAAGAGATACTGCCCACGGATGATTACTTCACCCCACCCAAGTGCTTAATGATTCGGGTTGAGAAAGAACTGCAGTCTGCATGTTAAATGAATTCGTGATGCGTTGGGATGGCGTAGAAATAAATTATTTTATTTATTAGAGGGGGAAGAATATTCCAGGTATTTTTTTTCAAAATTTAATTAAGGAAATTAATAACGTGCTTTGGTTAACGTAGAATTAATATGTAGAAGCGGGTCCTTTTATAATGACAGAATGTGTCATTATGTTAAATTATGCATAAATCGTTAAAAGAAACACAAAACCTAAAAGATTGTCTTTTATATTCAAAGCAGATAAGGCTGTGAGGCGTCAGTGCACTGTATCTGTGAACTGCATGTTTTTCTTGCGGAAAAATTGTATTTGGATTTAGCTTCTCTACTGTATGTGTCATAATTATTCAACTACGCTGAATCAGAACATAAGTTCAGTCTAAAAGAGGCAAAATTTAGAAGTGGGTATTTTTCTACTGAGAAATACGCACTTCTACACTGAAGACCGGAATATTGGCTATTTTTGTTCCTTTAAGTTTCGGTTGTTGCACAACAGCAGTAATATCTAGACAGCCTTCCTTTTGCTGCTTTTGTATTCATTATCGATTTTCAAATCCTACCCTATTACTCTGTCGATATAAGAAATTTTGCTATTTAATGCAGACAGACAACTCCTCTTCTGCATCCATCAAAAGGATGATTAACTGTCTACAAAGTGTAAGCATTCTAAGATCGATTTGCCTGTTTGTGACACAAAAGAAAGCGGAAATGTCCAGAATGGATCCCTATCTCCAAGACCTGATGTCGATTAATTCAGCCTTGCTTAGAAATATCCCACGGATTCCTTCAGTTAAACATAAGTTTAATAAAAAAAATATATAGGTTGAATAAAATGAATATATGAATCCACTGTTTTCGGAATGATTTTGGTTATATTATTCATTGTAATTGAGAATAAAGTGGTACTGAGAACGGAACCTTGTAGATGATTCCTTCTTTGTAGACAAAAGTTTTAGAAAAAAACTTGCCGATTATGAACTTGAGAGGATTTGGTTCGAAGGAAATTTTGGATGAAATATGGTAAATGACCTCTCAGGCCAAGTGAATATAGAGCCTTTAAGATACCGAAATGCCATGTGATGTCAAAGGCTATCTCAGTGTCAAGAAGAAATGTTCACTTCTGATGAATGCCTTCCCGAATTTTTGATTAAGCTTTAATTATGAAATCCTATGATGATAATTTTTTTTGGAATACAAACTGATTGTTGCTAATCAAGTTTCAAGACTCAAAACGCCAAGTCAGATAACGATGTATCATTTTTCTAGCGTTTTGCTCAGGCAGCTGGTAAAATAAATTGGTTTCTGGTTGTAAAAAAAAAGGTCTTTACTTGGCTTTGGGGTTGCCAGTAAACAGGAACGTGTGTCAGTGAACATTCGATTGAAAAAGTCAATAGAAAAGATAGTTATTTTTGATCTAAATGTTGGAGCATTACATAATATATCCCATCAGGGCCAGCAGCACTATTCCTTGAGTTGGTAAGAGACTGCTGCAGTTCAAACAGTGTAAATGGTGGGATACGAAGAAAAGCACAGGTGTCAGTGAAATTCAGTTCGGATTTCTCAGTTACAGCTCTAATTTTCTGAAATGGTTGAGTATGCTACTAGGAAGGAGGACTATTGAGAAAACACAGTTCCTAGTGCATTTGTGATTCTCCGAATTCGTGCAAGTAAAATAATTTTAATTTGTTGCTATGTACTGAGATACCGATATTCAGGTGATTACTTTTTGGATTAAATAAATCAGTAGTGGACAGACAAAATCTTATCCATCATCTGTAAACGAATGCAGATTTAACGTTCTACTCCATTATTAAAATTTCATCAATTTTAAAGAAATAACCTTCAATATCTAAAATAGATACATTAATCAATGTGTACCCAATTAATATAAACAACCCTGTTGAAAACATTTGATCGCCTTCTGCTTCACATCTACATTATTTTTATTTGAGCAAAAAATACTTAAATTTTATTACGAATCTGCGTAATGTATTTTGATAAATGAATATAGTTTAACATATTAAGAAATATTTTGCATTAATTTGGTGTTCGTAATACATGGGCATCTTTCTGTAAAAAAAATTAGGAAACGCAGTGTCAAGTGTTAGTTGAACTCCCAATAAAATAACTGTTAAATTAGGCTATTTCAGTAACCAAAACAGCACTGCAGCTTGTGCAATCTTTGCACCAGCCAGTTTTAATGGAGGTGGTAAGGATTCTTTATTTTGGTCATATTTTTCGAGTTACAAAAGTTTATTTTTTTCCCGAGTATTATGCCATAATAGGAAGCGATCGCTGGAAAGCCGTTCTTAACAGCTGACTCCTTTGTCTGCCAGCTAAAAGAAGAAGAATGAATTATCGCATCCTTTGCTGCACCCTTACACACACACAAAAACATTCTCTCTCTCTATCTCTCCACGAGAAAAACGTTTCCGGAAACAGTCCAAGTAAAAAGCAACATAATAATAGACTTCCAAAAGGCGGAAACCCGAGTCTTTAAATGCACGCAGGTGTGGCGTACAAAACGTGAAATGTTTTCTGGATTTTTTGGACATTTCCATTTCCTGAAACCACAAATTTCTCGCGCAAAAAAAATTAATCGTCCGGTGAACTCATAACTGCCACACATCTTACACGAGTCAGTTTCCCACCCACAGTGATTACAAGTTACCGGTGACGTTGACAACCTTTTTCTCAAAGGAGACGAAACTGAATGAAATATGCTGCAAAGAAATATCGCCTGTTTCCTAAACACTCAAAATAACCACCTTGGCGGGAGATTAACGATAACGCTGTTTTGATAACCCCCGAAAAACGAGAGATCCAAATTGTAGTTAGCTGCTATGGAATGGTTCATTGCAAAGTCAACGTACTTAAATTTATAATGTCTGTTCTGCAATCGAATTCCCTTGCTAATCTCATCGTCTAGACTGAACAAAGTAAAGGAACAGCTACAGTCAATTCATGGCAGGTGGCCAACCGTTTATGTCCAATAAGTTTTGTTTTGCCCAATAAGTTCCATTTTTATGTCTGTTTTATTGTTGTGTACGTTAAGTTCTGTTCAGACCAGCTTAAACATATAAACTAACTATAAATTCTGGGTCATTTCTAGGTGTTTCTTTTTTGCAGCGTATAACTTGAAAACCAATTACTTTTTTTTGCATTTAGCTTTAAAAATTGATTCAAAATTTATTAAACCCGAAATATCACACGTATTAATGATCGTCCACCAGTAATCCGTCACAAACAAAATTCCCATTTGGTCAGAACACGGACATAAATCGTGCTGGGCTTAATTTCATTATTGAACGAATTAGAGAGAAATACGAATTCTGTTTTTTGAAAATGTATTAATGATCGGTTATCATTAATAAATGCGATAGTTTCTGTTCAATGAATTTATTGATTTTTTTATTTTTGAAAAAGCGGTAGCCAGGAGCTAAACTCTAAAGATAATTCAGAAATATATCTAGTTAAATTATTAGGTATTATTTTCCTTTTTTATAAATACAGGGTGGTTATTATTATTTGGAAGCTAGAACAAGTGAGTTTGATGCTGCATGTTTGCGACCATACCAATTTCATCAAGTCGCAGAATAGTAAGAAGCTAAATGTTTTGAAGGCGAAAGTGTTTAATGCGATAATAATTTGTATTGCAAATGCACTCGAAATGCAGATCATGGTCAACTGTTTCCCACAAGTTATAAGGAATGATAGCAACGTGTTTTCCGATTCTTCTTTGCTTCGGTTTATCCAGAGACTGATTGTGCCATGATAAAGCGTTTTTTCTGATGTAATCATAACCGAAAGTTACAGGATTATGGTCCGAAGAATGAGTTGGCTAAAGGCTAGCAAAACCCCATGATGATGTGGTTATCGTTAAGTATTTGGAACCAAGCAATGAGAAGTGGAGCTCTAGCCTGCACAAAAAGAGGAGTTATGCCCACGCATCCTCTTGAAGAACACGAATCATGCAATGCGGAGAAGATGGTACACATATCGAGCCAACGTGCTTGAAACCTCCTCGAAGAAGAATGGTTCAATTATGAAGTTTGTTGTGAACCGACACAATACAGTAATGTGTGATCATTCTAAAGGGGCATTGTCGTTAATAGGTGGAGGTCAGGAAATGAGTCTCATCGCTCCATAAGAGTTTCCAAGACCACATATCATACACTCCATCTTAGCCAGAAATCGTAGCATTAAGTGGACGAGTGCGCATTATGTGTGGTGTCATTGGCCACCGGAGCAGCGATTTCAATCGTTGTAGCAATTAATTGGCTCCTCTTCTAGGAGCTACAGACAAAGCAGCTGTTCCTTTTTTCTTCACTTTGTGCGGTGCAGTTTTGGAAAGTGATCATCTCATGTTTTATTAAACTTCGGTACTCCCAAAATGCAACCAAGGCGTTTTGGTAAAGGAGTTTGACCCTCAAAGGTCATGGAACAATTAGTAAGTAGAAGATTGTAATTAAAATTTGGTTATATTTCTGAATGCGTTTTCGTTATCATTTTGTAAATGATAATCATAGGAGCATCACTTGTGAAGTCTGTAAGCGTATTTAAGTAAACTTAGTCTTTGAACAGCAAGTTTAGAAAACAAAAGATAAATGGAGACCACAGATAGCATGATTTGTCAATTACGGGAGGCCAAAGCACGCACTTCAATTTTAGCAACCGTATATATATATTACTTATCTCATCAATCTAAGGTTTTCAACATATCAGCGAATACCTTATAAAATTAAGAATCATTTTAACATTCCAAACTGAAGGTACAAACGCATCAAATGTTTATAGAATAAATTCATGTCAACGCTCAAAATTTAGCTTATCTAAGATGCTTTTTTTTTTTTTTTTATCAAAGTCAGCAGTGTTGACAATTCCCCCGATGCTCCCAAAAAATCTGTTCACCCTCAGTTACATATCTCTTGGATTAATTAACATAATCTTGCTTTCAAAACTAGACATGAGAACATGAGATGTGCAATTGATGACTTTGCAGGCAAATCAACAATTTTAGTAATAGTGCGTCAGTCCTTATGGTCTTGTCCTTGGAAATCTTTGGCGCATTTGCTATTCAGGTTATAGTGCGCTAGTGCTTATTGTACTCCAATTCATACTTTTTCGTGTAAGGTAGTTCAAGCTGTGAACGATTTACAAATCCCGGAATAGCCCACGGGAGCAGTTGTTCCTACTTTCTTTCCCTGAGAGAAGTTGAATACAACTCCAAAAACGCCGCCTTTAGGGGCACAGAGAGAGAAAAAGATAATAGATAATATTCTTTTGGCCATTACGCTTCCCTCTCGGTTAATCATCTCGGTTCACCCGAATTACAGGACATTATTCGAATCGATAAAGAGGATGGTTTTGATTCTTGCGTCATTCAACCACAGTTTTGGGTGTTTCCATTCCTGTTCTCGCATTTACCGTACAACTTATTACAGAAATTGCAGTTCATTGCCTTCCAATCAGAGTCAAATAGCTTTGGGCACGAATGTACAATATTTGTAGCCATTGCGTGGTTGATCCTTAGGTCTTGACCTTGGTGTTAACACGATCTTAATTTATAAACTCTGTCTTTAGAGTAATTTCTAGATTTCTGTCTTAGTTTAACAGACAGACAAATTAGCGGTTTAAAAATATTTCCTTTTATAAAAGTTGCTGTTAAATTGGTAACATATTCTAAAATGCGCTTAAATCATAAATTTTTAAGTATGATCTCAGAGTACTGTATAAAAAAGATCCTGGCACACTAATCATGCAGATCTCTGTTGTTTATTTCCCTTTCTAAAGCAAAGCAGATGTTGTCTGTAATCTTTGAATGTTTTAATATAAAAAAATAAACCTTTGACATTTTTCTTATCTTGGTAAGACTGTTAAAGCACAAAATAACAAAAAAATAAAGAATTAAGTAATTCACTATTCGTTTTATTCTTAAATTGCATTTAATAGTTCTACTATCTGCTCATGAAGAACGTGGGATTTTTTTCTGATGTACCAAACAGCAATAAATAAAAAAATAACTGAGATATTCAACACTACCGAAGCCATATCTCCTTTCACAAGACATATTGGCATTGCATTCTGAAAATCGGTAGTCACTTCCCAATATTTATTCTTTACTTCATGAGATACTTCACTACATCCTTAGAGCTGTTTCTCCGTTGACGAGTGACTCAAGTGAAGCTACAAAAGAGAAAGCAAGACGCAAAATGCACTGAAACATCTTCAGTCCAGTACTAAAATCAAGGGTATTTTCAGACTGTGGATAAAAGTACTTTACAGGACATTGGATATCTGTATAACTATTCGTTTTGCTTTAACTTAATGTTCCAAGCATTTCACGTGAACTGTTTTTCAAGTCATCGCAATCGTTAAACCTCGCTTTCTTTCAGATAAAAATAAAATTATATTATCGAAGTTTTTAGGAAACATACTGCACATTTTATCCCGCATATCAGAATCTCTAAAACTGTAGCGATTGACTAAAATCCTGCTACTTGTAGCAGTCTGAATCAGCATGGCCCTTGCGATTCTTTTCCAAATTCGCAGACAAATGCGAAGATTAATCTGCAGGGTCATTACCTTCATTCATACACTTTAGAACTTTTATGGCATCTTCGCAGTAGAAACTTTCTCAGAAGCCATATATCTGCCAGAAGTATAAATTATCATTTGATTCGAAAGCCAATAAATATGGCTTCATCTTATCCAATGTTCAGAAAGATTTTGCGAAAATGGACAATGTTACAGACTGATTCCTCCTCACCCATCATCATTAATTTTCCGCGAATTCTAATTAAAAACTGATGGGAGTGGTATCTTCGATTAACTGAGGGAGAGTTCTGCTCCCAAAGCTAAATTAATGTTTTTCGAGTCTGGGTATACTCCAGTTCGGTTCTGACCATATTCCATCTTGATACCAACTCATATCATATAGCTGGCCATTTACTATTAAAATATTCTGTTTATCCTTACAACAATATGTGCAATTTATTATAAAACAAAAAATAGAAACATCCCTTCATTCCTATTTAAAATTAAAATATTAATTATTTTAAATCTTTTGATTTTTCATATGAATCTTTAATTTTCCCCAATTTTCTGATAACATTTTACATTTCTCTTCCATTCAGTATAATTCCGAGGAGGGAGTAATTTAGGATAATAAATATAATCGGTTAAATTCTAAAGAAATTGAACATTTTACTGGATTTACTTTATTGGGTAATAACCTAGTAATCCTTATTTAATCCTATATAAAATTGAAGGTGAATAAAAAGTAGGGTGCCGAAATCTGAAACATGGATGACAAATACAGTACACTGCTCTACCATTAATATCCGGACACCTGCCTTTAGACAAAAAAGGAGCTTTTATTGTGTCATTTAATATTTTGTGCTGAAACCTTTTGCTTTTATGACGGCTTTCAGTCTTCGTGGCATACTCTCAACCAGCTTTTTATAAATGTCAGGTGATATGTTCCTCAACTCGGCCTTTAACGCAGCCACCTTGTTCTTTGGGCGATCTTGATGTGCACGTACCCGACGATCCAATAGATTCCAAAGATGCTCGATAGGGTTCAGATCAGCACTCTGGACGGACCAACCCAACTTTTCCACACCCATGTCCTCAAACCACTCTGTTACGACCCGAGCAGTATGGCATGGCGCGTTGTCTTGCTGATACAGGTATGGGCCTTCCCAGAAGTATTGACATAATGTTGGAAGTATTCACTTCCAACATTATGTCAATACTTCGGTGCAGTACCAGGGCCGACCGGGCTAGCCGAGTGGGTAAAGTACCTGCCCGGCAACCCAAAGGTCGCGGGTTCGATTCCCGCCTCGGGCTTGGATCAAAGTACTGCAAAAACCTTGGGAGGTGCAATATGGCCACAGAAGCCGATGCGCCAACAACTACCAAATCAATCAATCAATCAATCAAGCAGTACCAGGACAGCCTGGACAATTGACATAGTATTGACAATACTATGTCAATTGTCCAGGCTGTCCTGGTACTGCACAGCATTCATGGTTTTGTCGATAATGACTAATGGGCCCAAGCCAAACGATGAAAAGAGCCCCATACCATGACACTGCCTCCATCCAACTTCATTGTTGGGAGGATACAATCAGAAAGGAATTGTTCCCCCTGGCATTCACCACACCCAGGAGCGGCCATCAGACTGGTCGTGTGCAGAACCTCGACTCGTCTGTTCATAGGACTGTTTTCCACTGCTCTACAGTACAGGATTCTAGCTCCATACATCATGTTAATCGGCGTCTAGCATTTGTTGAGGTGATCAATTCTGTTGAACTGTTGAGGTAATTCTTTTGATCGTGTCATCTTGCATGCCAACTTTTGCAATTGTCTGTTTGAAGCCGCTGTTTGTGTTCATATTTATAGCAGGTTCTGTGACGTGTTGCATGCATAGGACCTGTTTCCCCATCCGTGGAGGGGTGTCTAGATATTAATGGTAGGGCAGTGTATAACGATATATGCACCGCTTATCATTCCCTAGCATTTAAACTGTAATAATAAATCGGGTTCTTATTCTTTGTCAAAATATTGAGTAAAAATATGAATGAATAACCTGGTATTCGCGTCGAAATTTTTTTTCAGTGGCGGATAATTGCTCACTAATGAACAATGTCATCTTCTTCTACAAAAAAATTATCAAGAAGTTTGCAAATCATCTATATTTTATTCAACATAATGGGATAAGCCTTTGTAAAATACTTTTAAATCACATTCTCTATGTAGCGTGACATAATGAACAAATTGAAGAATTTGTCTTCACATACTGGTGAAAGTTAAGATTATTATGCGTATTTGGGGAGACCTATAATCGCAGGGATAAAACCGTGGTGTATTTATCTGCCTGTCAAAAAAAGTTATATGAAATAATGAAAATCTCTGATGAGACTCGAAGCGTGGAAATTAATTAAAATTTAAAAATAAATATATAAACAGAAAATGATCCCTCAAAAGTAAATTTTCTCCTTCTATGTACTTAACAGGCAATGCTGTGAATTCTTTTCTTCCTCCCTTTTATTAATCTGGGCACGCTTTCAACTTTACGACTTTATTTTTTACATTACCAAAGTTACAGCATTTAACTTTGTACAAAAGCATCTATTTTAGCTCCGCCATTGACCTTTTAATCGCATTGACCTGATACGGTATATCTCCTACTGCCGCCTCCACAGTTGGAAATGTGTCCGCACCAGCGGTAGCTGCTCGTAGCCGAACTACTTTAACTAAACATCGTTAGAACCCCCCTCTCACAATCCATTACAGGGTCGCAATTTGTCTTGAAACGGTCTGCTCTGAACACTTTCAATACGTACATTTGTTGCGTCTCCATTTTCTCTCTCTTTCTCCGATGAGAGCTTTCGCTACTTGACTTCTTGAAACCCTCTCACAAATGTAGTGAAATGAGATTACACAGCTTCCTATACATCTTATAAAGTCACTGTCTAATCGGGCTTTCTCAAAACACCAGAGACAGATATCCCCCATATTACTCCACCAGATGTCCTTGGTGCTGATTATCCACGTCTCTGTAGGCTAGTGGGGCCATTACTCTGGATTGGGAACAACGGGAAATCCTGTTCTTTGGCAAGCAGTTAAGGATTCGCTGAACAAATAAATTCCCAAGTTTGCGTTAGGCTTAACACTGTACTCCTCCCTGGCTACGCACAGGTTTAAAAAAATCAGCATCGCAGGAACTGCCTTAAAGTAGGCAAAATTGTAATAACCAATAAAGGGAAAGAGCAATGGAAACTGAAACTCATCAAGATTTCCTAAGAGAATTTCAACGTAATGTTTATTTATACATGTGCTGTATAATTTAACAGAAGTTTGTTTAAATTGTACAGTTTTTCGTTTTCTTTTGCGAATTACACAGCCAACGATATTTGCATATTGTTCTAACATACAACGGCTTACCTTGTTCAATTCATGAACAAATACCTGATGTTCAATAACAGCATAAGCAGTTTCCACAGAAAGAATTCATATTAATGTTGGGAAAAAAATATAGTTTGGTGGGTAGATTTTCTCACGTGTATTGAGAGAAACAAGAAATTTTTCATTAGAATACTCTTATTTTGAATAATTTATAAAAAATAGTTAATTAATTAAATTTAAATTTATTTATTTCCACTTATTATTAGCTATTATATTAATTTTGATATTTAATAAAAGAAATTAAATCAACACCGTTTATTGTATTTTTTATTATTCTGTTTATTTCTTTTTTATAACAACGTATGTTAACAGAATTTAATCAATTTAAGTAATTTAAGTTAATTTCTTGGGGTAATACCGGTACCAATGGCATCGGTATAGTCATATTTTCAAATAAAAGCATATTTGCCCTACCTAAACTGGTAGTTTCTGCTATTTACAAGGTGCATCTAAAATCAAACGAGAAATATTTTTTAAATCATTTATTCTTTAAAATACAACAATTTCAGTGTTTATCCCCTTCAGGTTCTCTCCAACGGCGCCTATGCAGCGCTCCTTTCGCGATTTCCAGGATCTAACACAGCAGCAAGTCCTCGGAAGATACCGCCCTTTGATGAGTAGTGTTCTTCTGAATGTCTGCTAAGTCCTCAAATCCTTTGAAGTGGATTTTAATTTCTGGGAACAGAAAAAAGTCGTACGGCGCCAGGTCTAGAGACTAAGGCGGTTACTCCAATATTGTGATCTTGCTTTTCGTTAAAATCCTCTCACTGTAAAAAGGAATGACATGGCGCATTGTCATGATGAGAAACCCAACTGCTAAAATTGTTTTTACTGTTTCTTTGTCAATGTTTAACTGTTCGCGATTAGTCGAATGGTTGTCTTGGCGTACGATCTCTCAATTTTTTTCAACGTTCTCGTCTGTTGTTCAAGTTGGAGGTCTTTCTGTCTCCTTGTCGTCGTGGACATCTTCCCCAACCTTTCTGAACCGTTTGTGCCAGCAGCACGCACGTGGCTGACTCATGGTTTCATCACCATACACTTTCCGCTACATCTCCAATGTTTCTGCACCATTTTTACCCAGTTTTACTAAAAATTTAATAACAATTCTTCACTCTACGTTACAATCACTTATTTTTCTGCCGAAGGATTAAAATACTGATTCACTTAAAGAGGCACAGTTCAATCCGAACTTAACCGATAGAAAACAAACAAAAACCGATCTGTACAGGAAAGTACAAGCTACAGAACGATATGAATGTTGTTGATATCAACAACATTCAGATCGTTCTGCAAATTGCTTCGTAGGTTGATGGGCAACAGCCAATACAAACTTAAATTTGAATAAGTTGTAAGTCAACAACAACGAAAACGGCCGTTTGAGAGTTACCATCAGGTATTCGAAGTTCCATGAAAAAATTCTATTTATCTATAGTAGAACACCAAGGTGCCTTGTGAAATATATTGGGCACCTTCATGACAGAGTATATGTATAGGGCGACACCTAGAACGTCTGTTCAACTCCACCCTCGTGTCTCTGTGAAGAGCAGAATCAACTGTAAATGGGCCAGAAATGTGTCGGTGTAGGTTTGTGTGCATTCTGTGTGTGTTTTGTTGTTATGTTCTGGACTCTTGGCTACCCAGAGACATCAGTCACCTGGACAGATGATTCTGGGTACTCGTCCACACCACGGGAAGGTGGGCCAGTTCCAATAGAGCACGTAATGTCTCAAAAGAGACTCTGACCCACCCAATGATGCCAAAAGGTGGGCCAGGATCCTCTGGGGCCCATTCCAGAGGAAAAGAAAGGAGCGAGAGAGAAAGAAAAAAAAAACCAACCCGTGGTGCTGGTTAAAATAAAATAAAATATATAATTAAAAAAAAGTAACTAAGAATACCTGAAATATTTATCACTTAAGAGTTCAATCTAAAAAATCCCCGTTTTCACCTTAAACTATAACTGGCAGTTTTAATTAATAACAGGGGTGTCCAACCCATGGACTACGGGCCATGTGCGGCCCACTCGTTCACATTATGCAGCCCACAACCATGTAGGTAACCTCCAAATGTTGTGCACTTTCCAAATTTAAAACCAACGTGTCACAAAACATATTTTCATACTGACTTTTGAAAACATCCATTTTTAATAATTTGATTTTTCTATATTGCTTTCTCACGTTTTATGTATCATCCTCAGAACTTATCAGTATTATTATAATCGGATAATGGGAATTTTATTAGTATTATGTAATAACTGGCGGACTTTTGTATTTAATTATTAAGTGATTAAAAAAAAAAAAAACTAAGGATAAATGTAGAAAACAAAATTAAATTCCACTTCAAAATTAGTGGTAACGAACCCGTCTTCCGGCCCGTAATCCGCTTGCTGCGGCAATCCATGCGGCCCACGGCCTTCAATGTTTTGGCCCCAAGCCAAAAAAACATTGAACATTCCTGATTTGCGGATAATACAAACCAATCGTTTTTACAATTGAATCTAGTGCTGCTTTTAAATAAAGAAAAGGTATCTAAATAAATCAGCTTTTATTAATTGCTATGATTAACAAAACTGGCCGAAAATATAAGGATATAGAGTCAAATTTAATTATCCAAATTCTTTTTTATATAATTTATTACAATTCTTATTGTAAATTCATTACTACAAGCTTTTTTCACATTTATTTTACGTAATATATATAATAACTCTGATGTACCGTGTTGAAGACATGACAGCGAAGGTTAAATTACATTTCTTTTAATAATATTTTTTTATACAAAAATTCACAAGTGCTCGAAATGTCCAACTTTAGCTTAGATATTTTCCTCACATCGATGAACAAATAATCCCTCAGATAGTTGAAATAAGTCTACACTTCAATCCTTCATGGTAGTCATTTTAGCTATCCACAAGTAAAATTTCTCGAGGGAATAGAAAGGTCGCATAATGGTTCTCCTCGAACAATACGCGCAAGTGATCTATCATGCTAAATACCAATATAAGTGGAAACGTATCCTCAGGGACTCGACATACATGCCAGTGGTCAGCCGACTTTGCGCTAATAAATTGCAAAATTGAAAGTAATGTGAACCCAGCAAGAAGATGTTTTCGGGGTTATGTTAACCTGAACTTTCTTTTTTTTTTTTTTTAATTATTGCTAAACTCTCCATAAGCTTTCCCAAGTTCAGATGCGTTGAAATATCTGAAAATATGCATTCGCTATGCAAGAGAATTCCTTTATATATAACAGCTACAGATTTCTTTAAATATCTGCAAAGAAGGATTGGCTGGTTATTGTAGAGTTTTAGATGCATCAGCAACTTGGGCCATATTTCGCTTGTGGGTTGGGGGGGAGATTTAAATGTTTTTATATTCATCTATTTTTATTATATCTCACAGAAGATTTTTTTTAGATGCCCCTCACACCTACCAAGGCCCCACTTTGTTGCCACCTGACTGCTACACACTATATATCTCACAGAAGATTCTCAAGCTCTTGAGGGCAATTTCTTTTGTTTCCCCTTAATCAGTGTCCAGGATTCTCCTGCCAAATTGTGTGAGAGCACACTTTTAACTAGGCAAGCAAGGCGTGAGTTACTTAGAATAACAGGACTCAAAGTGAAAACAAAACATGAAATTTATTATATACATATATACAACATAATATACAATTGAATTAGAAAGCATACAGTCCCCTAATTTACAATGTTGACTCAGAGATACGTTGCATATATTATTCTAATTACAGTTTCCATTTACTAGTTATTCTGATTTGACAATTATAAAAAAAAAAAAACACCTGATTCATTCTTCTTGCCTTATTCCCTAACTAACTCCTAACACTTCTACATTCACTATACCTATTTAATTTACTCATGTATACAATATTGTTTCATATAGTAATAATCAAATATACTACATTCATCATTCAGCTCTGTGTTCTCACCACTCTGTTACAATATACTTGTATACCAATCTTCAGTATTCTAAAGTCCATACTTGTTATCAGGCATTCAGATAAACCAACAAATCTTCATCAATTAAAACACTATATTCAGAGTTGCTCTTATAACTTAATTATCTATCATTAAAACATATTCAGAATCCCTCTTTATAAACTTTACTACCCTTCTAACACATTATAGCTATTTGTATCAATTTCATCTATTACTCATTCCTTCGTTTCCCTTGCATTATACAATAACCCATTTTTAACGTAATAAACTCTGTTAGTATATCTACCTCAGAGATAATTTATCTTTCACTTTACTTTCTATGACTACCCCCTTTCATTAATTATCCTACTATTTTACTAACAGTCCTTGTTAACTTAGTGTACTTATTATATCGCTCACCTACTTCTATCTTTTTCTCTTCTTCTCCAGGGAGGTTTCAGGCGGCTTCCATCTTAGGCTATCTTCTAAAGCTTTCCTTCATCTGCTTTCTCCTGAATCTGCTTCAGATAATTTTCCGGAACTCTTGGCTGCTTAGGTCTGGCATCCTTTCTCCTGCTTTGAATACACAACTCCTCCTTTACTACAGATCATTCAGATGTATCTTTCTCCAAGAGGTCGTTACCTTTCCTGGTTCACTTAACCGGCTTTCATAACCTTTTACTTATCTTCCTTAACCATCCGGTTACTTTTCTACTCTTAACTACATTTCCCCTTACTGTCTAGGGCCCTTTTTGCACTCCCTACATTTCTGCGCTGCCCGACTTACTTTTTTTCTCCGTCTCCCCGGTCGTTTGAACCTCCTTCCCCAGGACTCTCTATCAATCCCAGGAATTCACCTAATCGTTCGCTCTTTTCTATTCGTTAAAAAAAACTTACCATAACTATTTCGCCCCTTGTACAAACCCGTGTGTTCTGTAATTTTCTTGTCTCGTTCTCAGGGTAGCACAATCCTTTCATGTCTGCTGTCGTCTCCCAGGATAGCCATTTTCGCTCTTTCACATTCGCGAAAATGTTGTCAACTTAACTAAAAAGCCGCCACAGTGACCTGGTCTTTTTCAACCCAAACGCTAACCCATCGGGACTTAGGTCCAGCTGCCGCATAGATCAAACGTGTCTTAATCACCTGCATTTCACCGACCCATTGTTCAGTTTCCAGTAACCCTTTTTCCTCTGGTTCACTAATGACCACTCCTTCCCTAGTATGGGACGGCTGTTCTTGTTTACTCACCGTTCACCCCTTTTCCCACGGATCTACATTTATATCTTACTTTCTCTTCCATTTGACTGCTATTCAGTTTGCACATCTGTAATCGCTTATTTTCTAAATCTAGTATTAATCTCATATATGCTTCTCTTAAATGTCAAAATTCCTTTCCATATCAAAGATTAAATTATTCCCAAATTACAAAATTTCCCATAACCTCTAAATCTCTATATTTGTAAGACTGACATCTTACACGTTGTTTATAATATTTCTATGCCTCGACTGAAACCGACTAACTCAGTTGTGAAAAAGCCCATAAAAATTCCTCGAGTCACTGAGTTGATATATATTCGGGCCTTTTCCACCAGGTGTTGGGAGAATGGTGTTTATATGCACCGTATTACCCACAGGGCATAAAATGTGCGTAATTTTGTGACAGAGGAGCATATTTTCAATTTTATCTAATAGTAGGATGGCGTTGTTATTCTATGTTTGTGAGGGCTTAACCCGCAGAAGAAAATTCTCCTAGTATTCAACGGGATTCGAACCCTGACCTCTCCAAATGGACAAAAAAAAAAGGCTGATCCGCGATAATATCATGAAAAATTGATGTGACGAGGAACTATCCCAAAACTAAGTTGGAAACTCTGTTCAATCAAGATTGCATATAATAACATTCATTTGTATTAATAATCTAGATATTTATCCACTGTTTTCATTCTCTGCTTGCAGGTTTCTTGGATAAGAAGAAGGGATTTTCATGTTCTCACAGTTGGCCTAACAACATACACAGCAGATGAACGATTCCAGTCTGTAAACATGGAACACTCTGAAGACTGGATGCTACAAATTAGACTAGCCCAACTCGCAGACGAAGGTCTCTATGAATGTCAAGTAAACACACATCCTCTGATAAGCTTCTTTGTAACATTATCTGTGTTAGGTAAGAATAAAAAGTGTTTCTTTATTCTCTCAGTAATAAAACCGAGATTCTAATTAATTAGCGCATTATTATAATGATTATATAAATACCGAATTTATAATTAATAACTCAGAGTAACAAGGTATATCACGGTAAGGTTTGTAGTGTATTTATATTCAACTGTTGTTATGTGGAATATGTCAGGTTTTTTTCCCCCTCAAACATACACTGGTGTGCAAAACTTAAGGACCAACACTATTTCTAAAGAATACAACCACAAAATCTTTACTTAAAGTACTCTTTACTGATGAGAATAGATTCAGTCTCAGCAGCGATTCTGGACGTCAGCTAATCTGGCGAAAGATTGGCACATGGTATCACCCCGCAAACCTTACTGAAAGGGATCGATATGGCAAGAACAATATGGTTCTCGTCTGGGGACGAGAACTATCTTGGATGGACGTACACAACTACAGATACTGGAAGGCGGTATTGGAACCAGTGCACGCTACTGCACTGAGGTAATCCTTTCCCATGTGCGTCTGTTACTAGGTGCCATTGGCCCCAAGTTGGTGTTTATGGATGATAACGCCACACCCCATCGCACTGCAGCTGTTGATATGCTTTTGGAAAGTGAGGACATTGTTCGTATGGATTGGCCTGCCCGTTCCGCTGATCTAAATCCCATTGAAGAAATATGAGATGCTCTGGGGAGACGCCTAGCGGCACGTCCACACCTACCAGAAAATGTTCACCAGCTGAAGATGGCGCTGACAGAGGAATGGACGATGTTACCGCAAGAACTTATCAACAACGTTGTTCTAAGTATGGACAGGTGGTGCAAAGCCTGCATCGACATTAGGGGTACTGAGGACCACCTCTTCCCTTTCTTCCATATCTTTGGCAGTGATGCAACTCTATCATGGCAGCCACTGTTATGTTGCGATTTTTGAAAAAAGTCCCTCTGTACCGTTTTGTTTTCGGTGTTGTTTCCTTCATCATTTCTGTATATCACGAGGTTCCTTTGGTGTGATTTTCCCATATCCAGACCACTCCTATGAGAAGCTACAGGTGAAAACCCTGACTGGTCCTTAAATTTTGCGTATCAGTGTAAAACTAGCCGTGTTTTTTGTATAAATGTTTCGTTCAAACCTATTTCCATTTCGATGTCAAAAGGATTTCATAAGGAACCCTTTTTTAGGATGCCAGGCCTTTAACCACCATTGATATCACATAATAATGGACCATAAACAAAAGGGAAACATCAGTTTTTATTAAAATCGTCATTTCAAAGTATTTCGCCCCGATTTTTCAGAAAAAAGCATAAAAATTGAAATTTCTACATGTGCTTTCTGTACGATTTTGAGAACTATAACAGCAAAATTCCTTAACTTTTTTTTTAACAATCTGTTTCTGCATGAAATTATTTTCATCTGGAAATGCAAAGGAGATTTTATGAATCGATGTGATCCACTTTGCGGATGTCACCACCGACATGAAATAAAGGAATTTATGGGATCAACAGTTCCACTTTCGAACTTTTAAGAGAATCGCTTCTAAACACCAGAAGGACGAAATTTAATACAATCAGAGACGATCTATTGATATTCGTTATCCCTTCCACTCCGTTTTGTTCTAATAAAAAATGTCACATAGCGCGCTCCAATAGTTAGTCTCCCTCTGAGAATCCCTAACATTAGAGCTTCAGACTTCAAACACAACGAGAAATCCTTGGAAGAGCAGGAATCCTCTCCCAAAAAGTTACATAGGAAAATTTCAATCGATATAAAAAACTTTTTTTTTTAAATTTATTTTCGGTAATTTTTATAATAAAATATCTCAAAAATCTTTGGATTCAGAATTTCATAAGGGCTTTGAAAGCGTTGAACTGGAGGAAAAAGTAAGTTTCGCTGTAGTGGTTAAAAAAAAAAAAAAAAAAAAAAAAAAATGCATCTAAACAATTCCGAAATTAAGAAAATCTGGTATTCAATTAAAATGAACTGGTTCAATTAATGCAGCTTAATATTCCAACTTACAAGCGATATACTGTACATTAATTATATCAGGCAATTTATTTGTATATATAAATATTTGAAAAATAACACATTTTCGTAATTTATTAGAAATTTTAATAATTTTATAAGTTATTGAATGCAAGTTTGCTTAAATACCTTTTCTTTTTCCATAAGATGAATGTACTACTTCAAATAACAGCATTTTTTCGAAAAAAAGTTATATGGTGAAAACCACTGATCTTTAAATTTCCTCAAAAACTATTTCAGTAGTGCAATACCATCAAAATGAAAATAAATATTCTTCATTGAATGAGACAAATGAAAACTAGTAAAAAGATGTCACGTTTCATGTGATCCTCAGCTAGCAAGAATTTGCATGTAAAAACAATAATCATCTAAATTTCTAACTTTACCAGAAGTAAACCCGATTGGTAACGAAAATGGCAGACGGAAATGACGCAGACTCACTTCCTAGATGGCGCTAACTCAGTCACTAACGTTGATTCGGTAGAATAAGTGGCGGGCGTGAGAATAAAACGTTACATTGTACATAACTTCGGGTATAGCTGTTCGATTTTAAAAATTTTAAAGGTTTTGATTCTCAATTGTACTTTTCGTATGGATCTTTTCACATAAAATAAAACATCTTTCGTGCGTACAGGTACACACGTTGTTCTTTTTTTTTTTTAATATAACAGGGCAAATCAGCACTGCAGTTATAACTTAGTTATATCTAAAAAATAAAGAAAGGTTTCTAAATAAATATACGTACAATAGCTAATAAACTTAATCAATTAGCTAACAAATTGAAGAAAATACACTTAAATTTATTTTTCAAGTTATTTTATAAAGATCAACTCAAAAGTAAAGTTTTGCTATAAAGCAAATAAAACGAAGATTTTTTTCAGTAATAACGGATGTAAGAAAATACATCCAGTATTACTGAATGCAAACAAACAGAAATAAAAACTGGAGTAATCGTATATTTTACAACAAAGTACAAAGCAATGTACAGTACTAAATAAAAACATTAAAATGATATAACTAGGATAGAGCATAATGTGGTTTCTATCGATACAGTAAAATTAACACCATATATTTAATATATACCTATAATAACAGAATAACACTATTACACCACTTGAAATGTCTTAACAAATAGATTTTATTAAGTTCATATATACCACAGCTTCTTATATCTCGCCCTCATACCATTTATGGTCTGAAGATGGGGTTCGGGAAGAATTCTGAAACGTCACCAGCTAACAAATTAGTGTAGTATTGAGCTTGTATAAATACCAACACTAGTAAGACAAAACGGTTTTCATGACTGGTTTTGGCAACATTGCTTCAACTTTCTGTCATGCTTGCTCTAATCTCTGCGCAGTAGGCACAATATAAAATGCCTCTAGAACTACCAATCCGATAGAACAGCGCTGAATTATCAAATTTCTGGTTAAAGGGAACGTGAAACCCGCTTAAACTGTATGCAGAATTTATATGTACAGTACGCTGAACAACTTCTATCACATACGAGTATATCAAAGCAGTCCGGCATAGAGTGGAGCAACAAACTTTAAGCCAAGGCGACTAAAGCAATCAGGCGTCAGGTTATTGTCCGTAAATTCCGCGTATTTTACGAAATATAAAAAACTTAATAATCTTCGGCTGTTGGGATACAAAGCGCATAAAAGGATCATAACGAGAGGGCAAGCTGCGTAGGATGATACCATAAAGACTCTCACCACTCAAAGAAGTTCAAGAAACAAATAAACCTTGCAAGGCTATGGCCACTGTCTTTATACATGCAGAAGGAGTAATCTATGAAGATTTTCTGCTTTGCTTTCCAACAATTAATGTATAAAGTATTAGAGTAATCTGCAATCCATGACATCACAGCAAATTGAGCGACTTTGAACACACTGAAATTCTGATTTTCGTGAATTAGAATGAATACTGCTGCCAAGTCCGATACCACGCGTGGAGGAGCATTAAAAGGACGTTCATCCAAAAAAATGATTTCATTGTAATACTCGGATGGAATATTTGTATTCATTCTTCACCGGATCACCGATGGCTTTCGGCCTGCTGTGTAATAATTCTTCCTCTCACGCATTGCTAGATCTAATATCCAATGTTGCCAGAAGGCTATTTTGATGTATAGGGAAGCAGCTGATTGCACAAATCTTGGGTTTTAACTTTCGTCGTGTGTTTGCTTCTGCAGGTTATCGGCCGTGCGTGGAATTTCAGTAGTGCACAAGTTTGTTTCAATGCCAGTGTGGTTTCCTGTCAGAAGACAAACAGGAAATAAGCCCTTTAGCTTGGATGGACTCTGGAAAAAGAGTTAATCTTTAGTCCTTATCCTAAAAGCCTACAAGGCATGACTCATATAAGAAGATTAGATTCTTTATGTTGTCGGCCATAAGAATTATTTTAAGCCTTCCCCTTGATCGATATATATATATATATATATAGACAGAGAGGAAGTTTGCTATAGAGGGAACAGTATATATAGATCCTCCAGTGGTGCAGTGTACGGAATACAAATATCAGCTTGTTATTTCTTTCGCTCTTTTCTAGTAGAATTAAGTTTGTGTACTTAGTAGTAATACTCAATTACACGATCGCTGTTAACAATAACTATTAAAATATTTCTGAGCCTCTCTGTACACTGTTTTTGATTAAGATCAAAAACGGGAAAATCTAAAATTGAAAGAAAATATAAAGAGCAGCCTCCTTTCACTCCACGTTATGAAAACCACTTTTTAGTTCCTCTATCTCTGTTTTTTTTTATTTATCTGTACATTTTCGCTGCCTCATTATTTAGACAAATATTTTTCGCCAAGACTACAATTTATTTCATAATTCTAACAATTTTTTTCACATTTTTCTCTGCTTTAGCTGTGGATTCTACGAGGCAATTTAAATATGTGGTAAATGTATTTTCTTTCGCTCAACGTATGGAATTACTACCATACCGCATGAGTAGTAATTAATTTTGATAATAATATTTATATGCGCCGAGTTAATGCAATCTTCTTAGCGTCCAAGTAGAAAAAACGTTGCCTTCACTCTAAGTTGCCTTGGTATTGCACTATTTCTAAAAATTCCCATCACCAACTGCAAGTACAAGATTGTCCTTCGAACTTATAATTTCAATAAGTCAAATAACACTGCTATTTCATAATTTTCAAACTTTTCAAGAAGTAGAAAGTATGACTAGCGTATAAAAATTAGATAGATATACTATATATAGCGATTCGACTCAAAAATGAAAATTATGATTCATATAATCTGTGGATATACGAACTCTAAAAACTTCACTGCTGACGTCAGCGCGCATCTGATGTTCGAGCTCTACTGGTCTTCTACTTTTCCTAAAAGCTCAGGGCTCGGTACAGCTGGGTTGTTCGGTGCAGATCAGCTTTACGAATAGTGTGCGCAATATCATTAGGCGCACCATTACTACAATAAGCTAATTATTGAAAAGCATCCCACTTATCAAAGCACAAAATCAGATAAGGGATGATACTACAGTTTCTCCTAAACTGCTAAAACAGAAGCTTGTAAACAGCTCATTGGAATTTTTCGGAGGTTTAACGACCACTTTCCAAACTTTTAGCTGAGATGCACCATGAATTTAGTTAATAAAGTAGAGAAAATAGATTGTACTTTGTGATGATAAGGCACTACACTAGCCCGATGAAAAGAGAATTTATAAGTAACGATGTTTGTGTTGCCCCTTCCCATAGTAACTTTGGTGTTTCCACCTTGGTCCCAACAAAATCTACAGTGCGAGCAAGAACCTACTAGTGTATCCTGATTGGAGTATTTCTATGATCCATACTGAAACAAAGTGGCTATTAGTCAAACTGAAAGCGCCTGCTGTTTAGAACACAATATATTCTGACCGGGTTATTTTTATTTAAGATAACAGACGCTATCTTAAATGAAAAAGCTACAATCTTGAAATGACATTAAAATGGCCACCACTGTCAGCTAGATTTAAAAGTACACTAATATCTACACTGAGTGACCATTTTTATTACGGATACACTTAACTGATAGCGAGTAGGTCCCGTTTGAATAATCAGAACAGAATGGGTTCGCCATGTAATGGAATCAACGAGATGTTGAAAGCGTATCGCAGGAAATGATGGTCCACGTTGACTCAATTACTTCTCACAGTTGTTGAAAATTGTATGGTTTCAGATCTTTACTCTAGAGAGCTCATTCCACCGCCATCCCGCAGGTGCTCAATTAGTCTGAGATCCGATGCCTAGGTAGGCTACCACAGGAGACACTGAATGCAGTCTAAAGTTTCTGGAACCAGTTCCGTACAATTCTGGCTTTGTGACGTAGCGCATCATACTGTTGAAAGAATCCATTCGCAGGGATACGCTGCAGCCATAAAGGGATGCGTCTGATCGGAAACAATTTCCACAGAATCTGTGGCATCAAAATGGCCCTTGTGGATAGCACAGTTGATAAATTACTGTCTTCTCCACACTGGGTGGAAAAATGACAGAGTTCTAATCCCGTCAATTGCGCAAAGATTTTTTTTTTTTTTTTTCACACGACTTGGCTGAATTAGTTCGGTCTCGGGCGAGGGTGGTATAGTTTTTTCTTCTGGAAACTCAAGCTTTCCGTCCAGCGAACAGGGAAATCAACCACGCAATACATGCAATTTAAAAACAGAATATATTGTCTGCTCCTAGCCTTAGTTTAAGTTGCTCCGGAGCTTAACACACACTCAAATTTTGCTAAACTCGTATCAAGTGTCACAAGTGTACCACAAAGTTATTCGTCATACTATTTACAACGCCACCACCAGCATACAGTTTTTCATCCCTGCCAATGTATCCATGGGCTCATGCTGTTTTCATCATATTCTGCTGGTCCTCCCATCAACGTGAAACCATAGACTGTAGGATTCATCAGATCAAGCAATGCCCCCCCCCCATTCGTCACTGTCCAGTGTTGTTGTTCCTAAGCCCACCGTATATTCTTGTGTTTTGCTGACAGTAATGGAATCCGGTTAGTCTTCGGCTTTGACACCACATTACAATGTGGACCACTTGTACAATCTGAAATGTGTTTCGGTACTACTGTTATAATGGGTTGTTATTTGCTGACTGATCCTATATATTGTGCTGCTGTACTGTACATGCGCCTTCACAACGGATCGCGCGTTCAACTGTATGTTCATAACGAAGATTGTGTTGATAACTTCTTTACAGTACGCCATAATATAATGACAGTGTTCTATGGGCTTTGTTGTGTGATTGTGTAAACCTAATGGCAGACTCTTTGAGTGATTATATCCAATAGCATTGACTATATCCAAAAAGCAGCTTCTTGGACTTTACTGGACTCTATGATCTGGGTAATACATTCCACTTCAGAAACTATCCTTTTTTTAACGCCCTTTTGTTCCAATGATTTTGTGTACACGCAGCGGGGTTGCCACAGGTTGGCAGAGACCGCCTAATACAACAAATAGAGAAATAAGTGACTGACTGTAGCCTTTCTGTTACTCTATCTCCGCTGTCCTTTCTCATTATTGAGCTGTTTCTGAGCGCAGGATTGGCTGAAGGTTATTTAGTTACTGGACTAATCTCGATATACCTAAGGCATAGTCGTACCAGCAGGATTGCAGTTTACGTGATACTCATAACATAAGTCTGGTGCCGACTAGTAACCAACGTTAAAAGTCACTTAAATCTTTCCACATTCTCGCGCTGAATTGCACATTATGCAACATTTCCATGTATACGTCCATCTGTTTTATATCGCGGCGCAAATTATGATGTTTTTGAAAGAATGCTCCATTTGATGAAAAGGATAGGCGTACCTAATAAAGCGGCCACTCAGTGATTTAAGTGTTAGCCACAGCTTAAATATCACGGTTTCGTGGATTCATACATATTACGCCAATCATTATATTTTTGTTTTTTCATTAATGCAGCTTTATTAAAGGCGTCAGTGTCCTTTGTCTGTAAATTGTACGTATTCTGTAGTCGATTTAGTTGTTTTGGATAAAAATTAAAACAAACCGGATTAATTATCACAGAATAAAGACTGACTGTTCATAATTCAAATTTAACTCGCATTTAAAAAATCATCGTCAAATACCATATTTTTAGAACTGTTTCAGGAACATGCAGATACAAGCTACAATAAATGTATATATACACTGGCGGAAGTAAAGTTCTTCACTGCCTAAATTATTAAAAAGCAGTTTTGTATGTAGCAGTTTTGTGACAAGGTGTTATCTAATGATAATTCAAAATTACATTTCGGATTAAATTAATAGCGTAACTCTACGGCCTCTTTTAACTGGCCCTTTGATTACGAAACTGAAACCATCACAGTTTTTCCTTTAGTAGACAATTTTTTAAATTAAAAAGAAACCAGCAAAATATTATAATACTATTTTTCTTATTAAACATTTTAATTTATTTTCCATTAGAATGTTATTTAAACATTTAAATGGTTTATAGATTTTGCAAATATAGAATTTATTTTAAATCAGTCGCGCACTTATCTTTTCCGAAAATCCATATTAAAAACTCAAGTTTCCGCCATCATTATATGCAGATTTGTATTTTTAAATACAAGAAAACGTGAAGAAATCAAGATGCCACGCTAAAAGAAGGCTTGGTGGTGCATTCCCCATGATTCAGTTCTTCCAGTACTGAAACATTGACAAATAATCGTTCTCGCGTTTCCGGATCCATATCCCAACAAAGACCGGAAGTGTAGATCAAACATCTGTGTCTGATAATGAACTAGATCAAGTGATTGTGTTAAAGGAGGCAAAGCAAATTGGGAATTGCAGCAGGGGTTAAAAAAATTATGTCCCAAATCATAAGCTAAAGTTGTTCAAAGGGTTGGGAAAAGAAGAGACAAAGAATTTATTTTTTTTAATGGTTGAATAGCTTCTCGCGACAACAGACACCAATTATATTTTCAAAGGTAAAAGAATTTAAGTTTGACTAACCTGTTTTGCAATGGATTACTGGCAATTTCATTAAAAAAAGAAATAAAAGTGATATGAATATTCTCTAGAAAATAACGGAGTTACACTGTCATCAAAGAGATTATTTTCAATGAAATTACAACCAAAAACCAATAATCGTGTAATAAAAATAGGAGGTAAAAATCAAGGTGAGAAAAACAGGAGATGCATAAGCTTACAAAATAAATACAGTACGTTAAACATGAAAATAATAAATACAGTATGTTACAACAGGAGCATACACCCAGTACACGGGATTATGAACTGATTACCACAGGCTCGAAAGGATTTATTTTTTAATTCAGTGTGCATTAAGTTCCGCAGCCTTCCATGATATTGGCCCTATAATAAATTTGTTATAGTTCTCAGTTTATGCGAAAGTAACAGAACGTCTTCCTTTATTTTAGGAAAAATAATATCTTTATGTAATTTAGAGGATGTTAACATCACGTTTTCATCTAATACATTACTAAAAATATACACACTAAATCATTGCGTTCTGTGGGCTCCCATAAAATATTTTCAGCAAGAACTTCGAGATCTTAGGATAGTCTCATTAGGAAATCATAAACAAAGTTGGGATAAGAAAACCTTGAATTAATAATAATTTATAAAATGCATCGCTAAAATATATTAGTGAAATGGATTAAAGACTATCTAATGTATTTAATAAATTATGTACAGGAAACTTTGTAACGCCACTAATAAGAATGTCACATACAGAAGCTAAATTTCATTGGCAATGCGCTCATTACAACTACAAAGAAAGTTTCTCTTGTAGCTCCAAGAATGCACCCGTTGCAGCAATGACCTCACTGTCAGTGGGAAAATGGATGCGAGCTAGGTTTGTTTTTTTTTTTTTTTTTTTCAAATTAGAAATAAGTGAAAGTTCGATGGTGCTAGATCTGATGAATATGGGGGGATGGAATGTCCAAGATTTCAGTCCCACTCATGCAGCGCAGCCATGGCAATGAGGGACTTGGAAACAAGCGCATTGTCCTGGTGTAACAAGATTCATTTTTTTTTAAATAATCCTCGACGTTTGTCTTTCAAGTTTTTATTCAAGTGGCTCACAAGGTCTGCATAATATGCCCATATGATCGCATGGCCTTTCTGAAGGTAATCCATTAAAAACTGATGCTATCAGCTTGCCGGCAGAAGGAATCGAGTTGGCTCTCTTTGGTGCGGGAGAACAGCTGTGTTTCTGTTTGGACTGCTCCTTTGTCTCTAGCTGAGCGTGATGGACCACGTCTCATCAATGGTCACAAATATTTGCTGTATTTGTCCCCAGTGTTTGCTTGAAAACGATGCAAATGTTCACTTGGCTTGACAACACTTGTGCGTTTTGATATGATATCAACAATTTTGATACCCAACTTACTGACACCTTTTTTCACAGCCAGAACCTCTGTTATTGTGTGATAATTGTGTGATACAGATGTTCATAAGAGATGCCCAAAACGGTGTCACTGAAGTTAACTGTCACTCGTCGATCAATCATCACCAGATCATGCACACTGTCAACAACGTCTGAGTGATGAACGTTGCAGGTCTTCCACATTGTGGGTCATCTTCCAAGATCTCCCTCCCTCGTTTAATTCTGTTATCCACTTCTTAACCATAGAATAGGCAGGCCATCCTCCCCCCAATGTTGTAACTATATCCTCATGAATTATCTTTCCCGTTATTCCCAAATATTAGTGATTGCACGGCGACTAATTTTTTTGTCCATCATTGCTCATTCACACAGTTTTGTTGGCTCCAGGATCTGGAATCAAAGGAAGATTTTACTGAAACTGAATGAAACTTCGTAGGTTATTATTTGAAGTGTTATGTACTAAGTATATAAATTCTTAACACTGTACCACTACCCTCTCATACTCAGGCCACGAAATTTTCAAAGTCCCTGGTAAATGTGTTTCATGAAGAAATTATTATATCTGTTCAAAAGTTATTGTATTCGCCGGAGAAACTTCAACAGTATGTATTTCAAAATAGCTTTACTATTTTGAAATGGGATGAGAATGGAGTTTCCTTTAGGAAAAATTTACGAAGAAATAAAATAAAATGAATAAGATAACACTTGTCTGTAAAAAAACATGGCTTCAGAGAAATTCTTCAAACCCTTTTGTGACAGCAGTTTTCAAACTGTAGCATGCGCACAAGGTTCTTGAACACTAAGAATTCTAGAGAAGCCAATTTAAAAGAAAACTTCTTATTCCTTCAAAATCATATCGACCAAAAGTCTTATTTGTTTGTTTGATATCAAACAAATGAGGTTCAGTAAATAACCACCAGTTTGCCATAGCAAAAACCACAATCCTTGGGTATTTTTAAATCTCCATACGTTCGGATTTGTACACAATATTTAAACGGCATATAAATAACAAGGGTTTTAAAAATAATTACAGTATACAATTTTAGATTCGAAACACAACCATCGTGATCTGTTTACTTCGTTCAATTCCGCAGATTTATCATATATGAGGACATCCCTAGCAGGCAATCCGCTAGGGATGTACTCATACACCCTGATATGTCCAGTAGATTTAGTTTTGGACTATAAACACCAACGTTGTTAGGAGCAGGTCATCCTTATCGACTTTTCCAGCCCTGTATCCAGTGAGCCCCTATTGGTGGGTTCGGTCAAGTCAGCACACTGGTACTTTCGGCATTTTGTCCAGTCATATCTTTACCTGTCGATTCTTTATTCTGTCAGGTCTTTGGCTATCAGCCCCTCGAAGCAGACCAAAGCGAAGTGGCATGGAGCATTGTCATTCTCAAGGAAAAGGGTGCGAGGAACATTTATATCGTAGTTCTAGGATAATAAAATTATTCAAAAATGAAAGGCCAATTATATACAACTTCCCGAGACAACTATAATATGATTTTTCAAGTAGTAATTTTAATGTCACCGGGCTTCCTGACTGTTCCAAAGTGCGATAATTCTAACAGTTGCTTTGTGAATAACGTAGACATCGTTTAGAACCTGTAAAGAGAAAACCAAGGGCCATTAGACATACCTGACGCCTAATAGCTTATGGTTAGCTGAACATTCTTGATGTCTAAACAAGTTAACCTGAAGAACTACTGCTGGGCGTTGAACCACTCTCCCAATTTTCACATCACGTGAAAATTTTTGTCACTTTTAACGTCAGATTTTATGAAACTGAATGGTCCCAGAACCGATCCCTGGGGACCCAATTTCTATCGTTAGACCAATCTGAAGAGTACCCATTCATCGCAACTCTAACTCATGCTCTACAGCCACTCTGCAATCGATCTTAGAATCTTACTAGTGATCCCATCATGTTCCAGCTGAATCAGCAACTCCTCGTCAATATTATTTTGAGAATACTGTAGATTGTGTGATGTTTAGCACTTCATATGCACCGTTCATCGATTTTTCGTGGACTCTTTTGAAATTCTTTCCTCATAATTGCCACTTTTTACGGGTATGAAGACTTTACGGTAGTGGTTTTATTCACTGACCTGATTTCTTTCATCGTTTGTATTCAGTTAGAGCTCAAAATAGAGTCCAACAAAAACCTTCTTGAAGCAGGCAATTCATTTCTTCTAAATGACGTGATGTACTGTACTTGAAATCCGTGCCATAGTGTACAGTTAATTCTTTCCACCACAGTTGCTATTTTCAGTTCATTACAAAAGAAACAAATCTCAAATTTAAACAAAAAACTTAATTTATAAATTAAACTCGTCATTGATAAATTATTAAATATGCCGTTTATAAATTTACAAACTTAAATTTATTGTCTAATTAAACAAAGTAAAACGTGTAGTGAATTTTTAATATCTGATGCCATATGCGTGCAGTAAGAGGCATTCTTGCCACTAGAGGGCGTCATCTAAATGTCATGCAAAATAAGCAACGCAAAAAGTACAACGTCAACTCTTCCAAGCTTCAGCAAAACAACGAAAATTATGCAGAATTATACACGATATACACAATTAACTTGATTACAAAATAAGTGATGCACTCATTAATTATTTCTTCACTGTATCATGGTCTGGCTGAAATCACGACAACATTGTACTCGTTCGTTTTATTTATCATCTCCCTTTTTTAAATATTTTAGTAGGCGTGCCTAAATCACGTAGCTGCGTAAGCGTGAATTTAAAAACAGCAGAGTTCTTAAACTAGAATAAGGGGCCCGGTGCAGAAACAACTGCTAGTTTTATTAAGCTGTTCCGCGCTTTCTAACAAAAATAACAAGACGTTTCTTTAAGTATACACATTCTTCAGGCGACTGTTGTTGTTGTTGGAGTGGAGGTTTAATGGCGCAAGGGCTACTATGGCCAAACTGCGCCTGTTACGTTGGAGAGTTCATCAGCATATTAGATGAGAAAGATCTAGAGGTTATTATATAAGTTAATAATTTTTAGGTATGCGAAAAATTCTGATAAATCGGCCTCATTTTCAATATGTTAGTTGGAATGATTTGTGTAAGTTGAGCAATGATCTTTCAGATCATTGCTCAACTCCCCCAGTAATAAATAGAGGTGCGTTAATTGTGTATGATCAATTCGCACTCTTGCAAGCACGAAGCTTATTATCTGTCTGGTTAAGTCACATTTGAGACCACAAGTCAGTACATGTCTGTCGTGTGACTGACTTGTAATCGGTATACGGAACTTGGATGGAATCAGAGCCAGATGGGTGCTTTGCTGCTTTGTCTGCTTATTCGTTTCCTGGTATTCCAGTGCGCCCGAGTATTCAATAAAACTTGACTGTTAGTTTATTTTCACTGAGATGATATAACTGAGAGCTGATTTGTGGCAGAAGTGGACAAGAATCGTGCAATTTATTTTGTAGAGCAATCACTACACCTAAACAGGCTGTATATATTATGACCTCTGATCTTAAAAGGTTATTGAGATGTGTCAAAGCTCTTTTGATTGCATAGAGTTCAGCTGTAAAAACACTGCACTCCAGCGGTAACAGAACAGAGACAGTGGATGTAGGAAGGATTACAGCTGCTCCCACAGATGTGTCAGTTTTCAAGTC
Source organism: Mastigoproctus giganteus (assembly GCF_048544385.1). NCBI lineage: Eukaryota > Metazoa > Arthropoda > Arachnida > Uropygi > Thelyphonidae > Mastigoproctus > Mastigoproctus giganteus. The sequence goes on along the minus strand of NC_143581.1, from coordinate 165,077,152 downwards.
ATCTGTATACGTATATCTGAAGGGCATCTGCAATGTCTATAGCGTGAGCTAATGTAACTGTTTATAATTTTGGCTTGACAGGGAGTATTTCCCCCAATGAGGAAAATAATTCCTTAGTGGGGGAAATACGCACAGATGTATCCAGATCAGGTGGGAGGGGAAGCTACATAATTTGGCGTCATAGTTGAGAAGTAGAACTTTTTTTCTAGGATGTAATGGAGGTTCATTGGCATCCATGTACAATCTTTGCACGGGTGACGTCATGTAAACTCCTAGTGCAATCCTGATGGCTCTGTGCTGGAGTCGATTGTGCCAAGCCAATGTGGTCTTACGTGCAGAGTCATAAACTGGAGCTCCACAGTCTAAACGTGATCTGATTAAAGTTCGATATACAGTGGCGGACAAAAAAAAACTGCATCACTTGTGAATTTTGCAAATAATGTTTTGTGCTGCATTTTGAGTTGCAGAAATGTTCGAAATGCAAATGCATTGAATGATATAAAAAATATCTTCCCAAAGGGTAAAATGAGTAACTAATGGAAATATGAGAATTCAGGCAAATGGCAATCTTGACAACCAAACGTACATTTTATTGCATTTACGTGTACAAACTGAAATGACAAATTAACGTAATAGTATTATGTACTGTAAATCAGCAAAATAAGTCCTCAATATTTTGTTGTTCCTCCTCGAGCTGCAATTACAGCCTTGCAACGATCTGGCATAGAGTTAATCAACTTCAGGATATACGATTGCCCAATTTCGTGGTACCACACCCTTACAATGCTCTCATGCAGCTGAATCTTACTTGTTGGCTTCTTCTCAGCAATTTTAGACGACATTATGTACCAACAATTTTCAATATGGTTCAAATATGGACTGTTTCCGGGCCAGTCCAACACTGTAATGCCAGCATTTCTGAGGTGTGACTGCATCTTAAGGGAGAAAAATGAGGGAAAAACATTGGTGTAAGTATGTTTTAAGCTTTGTGAGACAAGAAGATAAACTCATCATTAAATCTAAATAGCATAAAACTTACCAATTTGCTGTGTGGCAAGGTGCTGAGTCCTGTTGAAAAATGCAGTTTGGGACATCTGTGTGGTGATCCCTAATAACGGGTTTCAGGCACTCCTACAAGATAGAAGTGTAGGTTTCTGCATTCACCGTTCGATTAATAAACTTAATTCGCCCAACCCCTTTGCTTATTATGCATTTCCAGACCATCCCATACAGGTTGAATTTCGATTCGTCAGAAACGATGACGGTGTCCCATTGCTCTTTTGTCTGTGAAACATGAATTTTAGCCCAGCAAGTCTCTTCTTCCTCATTTGTTTGGCCAACAAAGGCTTCTTCTTGGGCTAATAGGCATGCAGACCACATTCCGAAAGCCATCATTGGATCGTTCGTGCACTTGTTTGAACACCCACCAGAGGCCATCTCAAAGTTCAGTTTTAGATCAGGACCACTAGCACGGCGATTACGAAGGTATAGCCGTTTCAAATATCAATTTTGGAAAGGCGTAGTCACTCTCTTATGACCTGATCCAGGTGTTCCCTTCACATCACCGGTTTTACGCTTTAATTTCAGCGCCTGGGATATGTTGACTGGTGGAAGCCTATTTTATCAGCAATAGCACGCATAGAAAGCCCTTCCTGGGACAAAGCAACAACTACACTTTTTTTTTCCTTGGTGTCAGCTGAACGTATGGAGCCATGCTTACATCTCCGCAAAACAGGATACTAATGAGCATGTATACCCTTCCACCGCCGTATTAATAGAAACGGCAACAAACAAAATGACTGTAATCAAACAATATCTTATACGTTTCACTACAAATGTTACTTTTTTAAGGTGATGCAGTTTTTTATCCGCCACTGTAGGTTTAGCAATGGGAAGAAATCCGCTCCCCATGTCATAGAAGAGATAACTTTAAGTATATTCATCTTCTTCACACAGCGAGTTTGAGTCTGCATTATCTACTTCTGGAAGTTAAGCTTACTATCAAGTATTAAGACTAAGAACCGAATATTGTTGCTAATTGGTATTCAATGGGTTCCCAACGTTAACTCAGGATCTGGATAGAGCAGATGCTTTGTACAAAAGTGGATGGCGGTGGTTTTTGATGTTGTGCGGCGATAGCCATTTTGAGATGCACATAACTCCATTTTGTTTATTGAGAGCTGAATTTTTCGTTCAAGGGAGTGCATATTTTGTGAATGGTACAACATTGTAAGGTCATCAGCATATAGATAGTTGTCTACGTTGACTAGGATATTCTCTAGTACACTTACACTAATTACCCTAACTGCAAAGAGCGTGGCACTAAGAACTGAACCTTGTAGGACCTCCTTGGACAACTGTTCTGGAGAGAGCATTGTGGTAAAGGACTTTAAATGTTTTGTTTTGGAGAAAACTCTGTATATGATTAGTCTATCAGGCGGTGGTGCACTTCAGATTCTAAATAATTGACAGTACACAGGTACTGTCTATCAATAACGGTTTTTCTACTCATTATTTAAATATTAAATGTATGCATTTAAATATGAATGTTCAAACGCATATCGATTATTCATACAAATGTTTGTTTAATTGATGGTATTTTTTATTTGAAAAAGAAAAGGACCAGATAAAACTATTTAAACCTCAAGGAAAATTGTATACGTGATTAGAATTAATTGTTTAGAATTTGTGCCTTGGCACAAATTCTAAGCAATTAATTTTATGGAAGCCAGATGGTTTTCGGGATGAAACACGCGGAATAATTCGCAGGGAAATACTCGACACTTGAGATCAGCTAGCTACAGTCTCAAATAAAGAGTTGTTTTATGGCGTTCCTTTGGTCTGTGATGGAATCAAACACCCTCACGGTTAGCACATTGGTTAGGAACATCGTATCACTCACACTTCAAATGATGCTTGAGTTCGAATCCCATTAAGATGAGAGAAACTTTTATTGGTTTTTTCACGTGGTGGTGAATTAGTCGGCTGCAGACTAACTTTTCATGGTTTTGTATTTTTATCTCACACATATACTATTTTGTTCAGAATTAGTTTTTAATGTCACAGGACAGCAGAGTCTTAACTTTGTTAAGATGCTTTTTTTTTACTTTTGATTTTAGACCGATATTCTTAAAAAGAGTATATATTTAAAATCTCACTTGAATTAAATTTTCATTCAAATTAAAATTTTATTTAGAAATTATTCAAGGATATGCCCGAAAATATTCAAGCATATTTCTAAGAAAATCAATTCGTGATAAACTTTTGTGAAGGAATGCTCGAAATAAGAGCAACCATACGTATACTCTTGTAATTTCTATTTTCTAACTAAAAATGGAAAAAAAGAAATACGATTTTTACTGTTTAAAAGTAAAGCCTCCTGAGATTATTTTTGAAAACTACAGAATGGTTTAATAAGCATATTAAAACTAAAAGGAGAAATGGCTTTTGAATTCTTTATGTGGAAATGAAAACACAGTCTCTTCTAAATTATTCTTGGTTCTAAACTTGGTACATTTGGTTCTAAACTGTTGTTTAGAACCAAACAACCAAATGCGTGGTTCTAAACAACTGTTTAGATTTACGTCGGGGACGCATCCATCTTTTATATCACTGTGACAAAAGAACTAACATAACCTTTTATTAATAACCAGCGGTATATTTTGTACTCCGGTTTATTTCTATGTTTAAATCTGTCAGTAATCCTACATCAAAAAAAAACTTGGAACATAACTAGCATAACTTCGTTTTTCGTATTCTTTCCAAGTCATTTAATACCCAGCAAGAAGTCGCCAGTAGAACAAAAGTCAGCCATTTTGAAATACTTGATTACCTGCCAAGGTATGATTACCATTCTAAACAGGCGTTTCTTTCTAATGAGGTTATCGTGACAAACATCACTCTTCGCCACTCCAGCTGACATAAGAATTCGAAACTATTAACGCCTTCAGATGTGTTGCACTAGCATTTTAATCACACTGGATCTTTTGAAACCGGATGACGCAACAGTGTGCTCTTGCGTCATCAGTCTGTTTTTTTGTTGTCAACCACTAATTATACAAAATATGCACTTTAAATAGACATGTGGATTATCGGCCTTAGTTTACAGAGGAATTTAGGTATGAATTCAAGTTCTATCGTGTTCTAATTAGACAGAATTGTAAATCATTCTAATTAACGATAGTTCAAACTCGTTAAAGTTTTGTACTTGCAGAACAAATCGTGATGAACTTGTGTGTTGCGTGTTCAAAACAAAAAAAATAATGGTAATTAATGTGCGTTGTATCAATCATAAACGTCGTTCAGATTATTAGAGATGCATCTTCGACGCATTATTTTTAAATCGTTTATTTGTATTCAGCACAATGAAAGATGAAGTGGCAAACTCATTTTGCATATTTCGATTTCAGAGGCACGATCGGTTTTCTCTTTATATCTGAAGACTACATCTTTATCATTGGTTTTGAGTAGAAATTTTCCTCAATTCAAGTAGTAACAGAACAATATTTTACTATTATCGCATATAAGCTAAGCGAAGAGGTCTCCGATAAAATATACAGGCGTTTTTGAGGGGGGTCTCGTCAAACTTTGGGAGAGCATTCTATTGAGCATAGAAATGGGAAAAGCTTATAGACAGACGAGAGGAAATGCCTCCGTTCAGAGTTAACCTGTTTTTTCCCCATACTATGAAGGTATAAGTACCAGACAATAAGTAAGGTAGATTGTTGGTGATTGTAGGATTTTAGGCCATATTGCGCCGTATATAATGTCTGTAAATTGTGTGTGTTCTGTGGTCGATTTGATGTTTTATGGAGAAAAACCCTGAGTTTCCAGGATAAAAAAAAAAAACTATACTATCCTCGGCTGAGACCGACTAACTCAGCCACGTCGTGAAAAAGAACCATAAAAATTCCTCATACCATTGACGGGATTCGAACTCAACTCTTTTCCTGATGTGGGGAGGACGGCGATTATACCAATTGTGCTACCCACCCACTAGAGCGACGTTTTTGCATAATCACACAAGGCCCATTTTTCATCAAGATAAAAACTGTACCGGAATTGCCTCCTTGACACGTTAAAAATGTCCTTGTCACCATCATTTGAGAATGATTTCGATTTTCTGTTTGTAATAAGTTGGTTTCATCAAGATTGAGCTAGGTTACACTTTCACAGATTTATTTCAGCTTCCTAAATGAAAAGCTATTTGAATTATGGATTGGCCAGTGGAGATTCTAAACCATTCTCCTCAGATACCAATTGGCTTTTTATCTGAAAAAATCGTTTTCGTCAAAAAATAACATCCAATTCACTGATATACAGTTTTGCTGGGTGTTTAATCTTTTTAATCTAACGTATATGACACTTTCAGCAGAGATCGCTATATTTTAGAAATATGCTTTAGGTTAGTTTCGCTATATCAGCAATAAATCGCTATAATTGTTCTGTGTTTGTATGATATTATCTGTACAATATTATAAATAGGTAGCGGGGTTGCCAGAAAAATTGGCTGGGAGCGCCTACTATAATAAATTAAAAAATATTTCTTCTTCTGAGGAACCTAAGGCATTCTTTAAACAAGTCATTTATACTTCTACATATTTAATCAATTGATTTAATTAAAAGACTCTCTTAAGTGGAGAGCATCTAAAAACATAAATAAATAAAAACGTTTTGCCTTTTAACCATGAGCTCTTCATGTCTGACTCCAATATGAGAAAGACTGTAGCTGTTATATTCAAATTCCCTTTCAGTTACAGTTCGATTTCTCCCTTCCAAAAATCCACTCTATCGTTGGGTGCTGCCGAAGTACATAAGGAAGACAATTTTCAGCGCAAAATCACTCTCGTGCTTGTAACTGCCGCTCACAGTAATATTCTCCAATATAATTTAATCACAAATTTCACTCGAGATGCTCATTACTACTCGTGAAGAGCGTTTCATTCGAAATATGAAATAAATTTCATAACTGCGAACTTATGAAAAAGTAATGTCGTTCAAGTAGTAATATTTTTCATTACGCGTCAATAAACTATAAATTAATTCCTGGAAACTACTATTACCCATCTCAAAAATTACACTTTAAGTCCAATTAAAGTGCAATTTTTGAAATAAAATATATAAAAATGTATTCTAATACCTCTTCAAAATTAGTTTCATTCGAGGAATAATCTCTTATTGCAAATAAAATTCTCTTGAATTCACCGCAATCAACTACTTTAAAATAATCTAAATGTGATAACCGAAATTTATTCTAAATCCAAAATATGGAAAGCATCCATGATAATCTATTTCTATCATTGCTAATGTTGGCATCTGTGCTCTGAATTTAATTGTAACAGCTTGTAGTAACAATTTATTAAACAACTCATACATAGCATGCGCAGTACAATCCACATTTAATGCTCTGAATTTAAGTACTCATCCAATTCAGTCAATGTTTAGTGAAAATATAAAAGCATAATACGAGTAGTATGATGTTTTTAACAATAACTGCAACAAAAGCTAAAGGAATTTTAGTTGGAAAAAATTTAAATGCTATAAAAAGTACAATTTAACTTTATAATATGTCATAATCGGCGATTTATTTACTTTTTTATTATCTTTACAAGCTGAAATAAAAAACCTACTGTTTTTAATATACCGAGATATCAAAAATTACCGACAAAAATACACCCTTTATATTTTTTTCGTTTATTTTGTTTAATATCAAAGGCAAAAAAGGCTAAATATACAAATATTGAATGGTACCTACTTAGTTAAATACATTTTTTTTTTTTTGTAAAAAGGGGAACTATTTAGGATAACTGATATGACGTCAATTAAATCCATGGGTCTAGACAAATTTGTCTAGACAGATTTTGTCTAGACAAAATCTGTCCAGACAAATATAGCTGAATTGTGAAGTCTCTTGTGACTGCTAAACAAATTCTGAAGCTTGGAATAGTCTTAAATTTTAAAAATTTCAATTGAGGTGTCGGCAAACGTTAAGCAACTGTGACCCAACACATAAGCGAAGATTCGTGATTTATTTTTATCCCATTTTGCTATATTTTTACTAGAAATCTCTAATCATTTTCATGACACAATAAATACTCTCAAGGCGGTGGAGGGAGGAAGGTGAAGGATACCCCAAAGTGTTTAATTTCAGCTAAGAACTAATGGACAATGCGTTACTCTTCTTAAATATTAGAATTTTAATGTCAGACTGAGAGAAACTGGAATTAACTACTTTGGTAATATTTAAACAAGCGGATATAATTTAAACTATCACATAATTTGCAGGATCTCTGTGTTTTAACTAAACGCATTTTTTATCAATAAGGGCATAGTAATCCAATCCATAAATTATGTAGTCATAATTCTGAAAGCTTACACTTAACTAAATAGTTTTTTAGTTCTTGGTCCTGTGTTTCCTTCAGCATCCATTCGGAGTATTTCTTTTGCTCTCTGGATGAGAGAAAATTAAATGCACTGTCTGTGAAAGAAAAGAAACTAAGGATTTGTAAGCAACTCAGCAGTAATTGACAGAAAGAAATGCTTCCTAATAGCGGCAGATATCTTGCTATTAAAAATTTAGAATTTGGAATGGCTCGCTCTATCCTTTTCAAAGCGACTGGAGGAACAATTGCAGAGTATGAAATCGCGTCTTCGGTAGTTCAAGCAAACATCTCACGATTGTCTGAATGCATCCTCAGAAAATAGAGTACGGGTAATAGAAGTGTAGTTTAAAATACACAGCACTCACTTAAGAGGATATGAAATAGCGTTTTGTTCCTTTCGCAGGTAATATTCCTGTAATGTTTGACTGTGCTAAGAGTTAGGAATCTGCGTTGTTTATCATCATTATTTCATTCAGTAAAGAGTTCCCCTTATAGAAAGTACTTTTATGTTCAAATTTATCGTTCAATAGCCTGCAGATTACTTATTTTTTATGAACAAACAAGTAATTTTCCAGCTTGGTATCACAAGAATATTATTCGAGATCCTCCTTATTTTGCAATCTTCTGCAAATTTAAAATTAAGCATATTAAACAGGGAAAGGGGGTATTATATTCAGAATATCCAATAAGGAAATACCCCATCAAAGTAAAAGTAAATATCTAACTTCATAAATACAAAGTGTACAGAAACAGATCTCTTTAAAGCTCCAGTTAATGTTGCGTGAAAAGCGGCATCAAAAAGGTTTAATTAAAATCCGATCACACATCTCTGCTGAATACTTTCATGTTATTGTGCTCTTACTGAAAAATTAATTTTGAAGTTTCATTAAACACTTCGTAAAATTCACTGCTTGTCTGATAGGACCATCCAGTGAAGCCGTGTTTACAAAAGTAATTAGATAGAAAATAAACAAAAGGGGCTACATCTATTCTTTGATTATTGGTTAAAGGTTAGAAGTACAAAGAATCCTGTAGATAACATTCAGGTATCGAAGGGACATATTTTATTACCTTTTTTTAAAAAAATAAATTACCAGAAGGAAACGTGCGATATTGATCTATGAAAATTCGATTATCTAGAACACGGTTGTCCAACTGGCTGTGGTAACTCCATAAGACAATGGTCATGGTGTTTGCAAAAGATATTTGGCCTACTACAAGAAGTGATAACATTAATCCATATAATTTTAGTGGTCTATAATAGTTACCAAGATTAGCCTATAAAAAGCTAATGGCAGAAATTAAACTTTGCCCTAATTCTGAAGAGTTCAATTTATAAAGGGAAATTAAAATTTCTTTTGCATTAATATCTAAAAGCTTCCTATTTTCAATATATGAGATTACATTTAAGTTATGAAGCCTCTTAGCTCAGGATTTTAATACGAATTTCAGTGGATAATTTAAATAAACAATATCTGGTTAATTATCAATCTGTATTGAGAATTCTTAACACTTTTTTATACATTTTTATGATTAATATGACAATTAAATGAACGAGATTAGGCTGTTGTTAGTATCATGAAAAGGAGAATTTTAAAAATGTTGTGATTTTGGTATTGGATTCTGAATTTATAAATCAATTAAGCTTATGCTGAAAAGACAGTTACGATGCGAAGAAAAATTCCCTGAAAGTTAGATACACGATATGAAAATAAAGTGGAGCTTTATCAGTTTGTCGCCTTTTAAAATATGACTTTATGTTACAACATAAAACAGAAAGAAAATTGGGGAGTAAAAGAAATCACATATCTTTCATAAGTGAAATTCTTCTCTGATAATAATATTTTAAAACTGTTTTGAAGTACACTTTGGTTTGTTTTAAATCTGGTAATGTACCCCACCTACTGACTGGTGGAGTACATTACCAACTTAATTTAATACTATGAAAGTTACTACTTTATATAATGTTGCTTATTCTTGGTTTATCCTTAAAAATTCTTAGGTCTTTTTTTATTCTTCTGTCTAGACAGTTCAATTCCTTTTTATATTTCTATTATCTGTTAAATTAGGACGCGTTTTTGTTTACATCTAGACCACAGTTCTGTTATAAATTCAGGAAATTTAAGCTGGTTAAAGCTATCAAGTGTCCTTAGCTTTTCAAGTTGTTTGCCATAATTAGTTCCAAACCTTAAGGGCAATAGAGACCGTAATATGAGTGTTTTAAAGATCTGCATATTGTTCAACATAAAAAATAAACAGTCAGTGTCGAAAAATGTTATTATCTTGATACTAGGTGAAAAAAATCTATCTACAAACCCTCAAAGGAGAATAATGTACAGAGTAGTTAAAACAGTGATGGATGAAAGGATGAACACAAACTCGACTGAGGCGGAAGAATTCTCATTAATGAAATTAAAAAAATTGAATTTTAGATTATATTTAATTTGTAAAAAATCAATAAGCAACGATGTTTAAATAAAATCAAATTTTTGAATCAGTATAAATACGTAACAAAATAATCAGTATCACGTGTTATATTGATTATTTTATTACGTATTTATACTTAATAAAATTCAGTATATGTACGTAATAATACGTATTTAAACATATATTTATTAAGTTTTAATTAGTTTAAATGAATTAAATTTAAATTAATTCATATTATCATTGTAATAGATAACACTGATAGGCTGTAAGAATATTTTAATACATCACTTTTTACCATTTATATGCAACCACGTGAAATACTTAATAAGCATCTGAAAAACCTGCTGTTCTCAACATATTTCCCACAGATAATTGTCAGCCTGGTTAACTAAAGCATAAAATTTTATTTCTACTAAAAAGCCAGTTTCACGTCTAAGCTTAACTCCGTGCTTGCAGATAATTAACTTATATAATTTCCAGAGTACCAAGTTCCGGAGCTACGATTAGAAATAAAATTTTAATGACGTAAGAAAATTAAATGAACCCAAAAGCAATTTATGGGATGCTGCAAGAAGAAAGAATAAATGAAAATCAAATGGGCGCAACAGGTGCATCAAATTAACTTCTCTACTGTTTATTATATTAAATCTATTGGAAGTGTGAATAACGAAATTAAATAATGATCTATGAAAGATCTCCGAAGAGAAAAAAAAAAAGAGTTTAGTAATTCAGCGACTTAGCCCGAATACTTTATTACAGAATTGAACGGGCAATTCGGATATTATTGTACAAATTATACAATAAAGTTACATAAACAAAATTTTGTTCTTTTTCAATAAGACATGTGACCTATTTACTCAGTGATCGCATTCTGTTCAGAAAGCATTTTCATCATTGAGATTACGCTATAGATGATGAACAAGGTTTCAAATTCGTCACCAGTGTTTTCTATTTAATCTGTAATTTAGCTAAACTATTATTACTAATTATAAAACAAAAATAATGAAACTATGAGGCACTATGCCCTATCTAAACGCAGCATCACCAACTGCTTAATAATAGACAGTTCTGAAAGAACTGCTGGAATATAAAAAAGTTGCATCCAGAGAGATTTGCTCTTCTACTCCCAGTAAAATACTTCGAAATGGAGAAGACTTTTGCTATATCCACAGGATTTCGGATACTTCAAGAGATGTATGCCTTCTGATGTTAGGTCCGGGAAAGCATAGTCAAATGTGAAATGACTTTGAAATGTTTCTGTCTTGAAAGCCTTCCTCAGACGTGTTTGACCTTGTATCAGGCATCAATCACAACAGCTCTCTTGTCTACCGCATCAGAGGTACGTTCTGATATCTATCGAAGTATGACGGATCACACACTTCACGAGCTCTTTATACAGCACTATGTGTCCATTTGTTGATTGGACTTCAAAATGAACAGAAATAGTTCTCAACTCATACATGCGGAAACTTATATATTTCTCCAAGCAGTTTCTCATTCTAGGGCAGGTTAAAGACGCTTATGTATGTGTCTTTCAATTGCTTTTCGGTACAACAGAGTAAATCTCAAATTTTCCCGAATTCCTCCATCAATTCTAGGTTTATATACCATTGGCTGTTGAAACATCGACATAATTTGTATTGTTTTGCCATTAGGCTGGCTGATGGCGATAACGGTTTCGAGACAAGCAGATAATTATGGGAATCATTAAAGAAAGTTTTTCTCCTAAGTAATTATCTGACGCAATTTCGTTATTAAACTGCAAGCTCTAACTCTGTAATATATTTATGCACAGAGTACAACTCAGTTGGGTTGAATTATTGAGAAAGTGTGCTCTACGATCAGAAAGATTGAAGTAAATCTGGCTCCAACAGTTATAGAGGAATCCGCAAGGAAGTTAATAACATGAAATCATCCAGTAAATCCACCAAGGAATCCAAAAGCCTTCCCCTTTCTATACTCTGGAGCCATCACAGTTAATTGGTGATGGAGAAGACTTCTGCATTATTAAGAGAGAAGACATTATTAAACTTTCACGATACATCGTGAAAGTTTAATAATGCCGAAACAAATCCGTGCTAATACATGACACCCTGTGACGAAAGCATCTTCAAGTTGATTGGCTGGCAGGCATATTTCAAAAATGCAGGTTCCGTTGTTTGTTTTGTGGTATAGTTTCAGGCCAATAAGCGATTTAGGCCACATTGGGCCGAATATTATGTCTCCAAATTGAGTGCGCTCTGTGTCTGTTTTCTGGCCGAAAAACCAGAGTTTCCGAGAGGAAAAAACCATGCTACTCTCGCCTGAAACCAATTAACTTAGCCATGGTGTGAAAAAGACTCATAAAAATTCCTCACGTCATCTACAGAATTCGAACTCAGGTCTTTTTAACTCGGTGTAGGAAATACAGCGATTCCACTAACTGCGCTACTCTCGTGGCTTTTGTGTCATAGTGTAAGCTACAACTAATGAAGTGCACACCTTCCGCAAAGAGGATACTTCCAACCTAAAGCTTCTCTTAAAAGAAATCAACCATTATCGATGACAATACCACAGGTCCTACTCTACTAGAATTCGCATGAGTGCACTGGTAGAGGTATAACCAGATTGAAAATTCCACTATATATATCCGATATAAGACTACGTCTCTGTGACACACATTGAGGTCATTGAGACACGATTTCAATTTAATAAGTGATTAAAGGCACCAGTGTTTCAAAATGCATAAATGTGATACTGGGAAGGAAATGGATAAACGTGATTCTGGGAAGGGAACTGCACAGGCTGATGTGACGATCTAATATATGTCTTAATATTTTTGGAGGATCTGCAAAAAGAAACAGAACTGCCTTTATTTTTCTATATCCATTTCCAAAGGTACGCAGGTAAAATACAGCATTTGAACTAACCGGTACCCTGAACAGTATCCCAGAAAGGTTTTTTTGACGCAGAAGTCATGACTGTTTTACTACCAAGTTCTACGAGTTAGGGTTCGATTCCAATACTTACTGAAGTTAACATCTTGAAACGAATTAAAAGTGATTTAACACTTTTAATCACGAACTTGAAACACTTGAATTTGGAGAATACACCAAACACTACATTTTATTCAAGTTCGACACCTGCGAGATGTACAAATCAGATATTAATATATTCTAAACAAATAAATAATACCTTTCATTTTCTTATCTAATGCATGATATCTTTTAAATAGGCAAAATAAGCAAGCATTAGAATTTAAAAGGTAGAATAAGCCTCGAAGTAACAATTAGCCAAAACACAAGCTCATAATCAACAACTAAAAATCGAGCAATTTCAACAACTTTATTTATACATAACTATTTTTACTTACAGTAACAAATAATAGGGTAAAAGCAACAGACCAAAACTTGTTCAAAAAAAAAAAAAAAAAAAAAAAATTGTGCAGCGCACTAAGTATAATTGCGGTGCCCACAGTTTCTGGCGCGCGATTCTTGGATTTCACTGTGTATAAATATTATAAATAATAAAAAAGCATGTTCAAATGTTAAATGAGAATGAGCCAGAAATACTTATCAGTGACATAACAAAAAGGATTATGGAGACACTCCAAATATTTACGTACTTCTTCCATTGCAGAATTAAAAATATGCAAATAAGTCAAGTTAAGCCATAAACCGTGCTATAAATATTAATGAGAAATATCTAGAGTGGGCTGTTTTGCCAACAGTGGTTCATCTCATGCAGCAAAAACTCGTGCTGAATAAGAAATTAGTTCTGGCAGAAATAATATATATATATATATATATATATATATATATATATATATATATATATATATATATATATTACTGAGATAATTCCCATGGTGTCGTACGAGGAATAAATTGGCAGCTCTACAACCGCTCCTACTAATCATCGTAGCCGATCCAAAAGGGGTTAAAAAAATTTAAACTGTACAAGAAATTTCCTTCATATTGCAACTGCTTTCCTGTGATTCATTAATTAGAATTCTTGAGTTATAAATCGAACTATTAAGCACTGCAAATTAGCCATTATTATTATAAAACGCGAACTACCTCCATAAAAATCTTCTTTTACTTGAAGTTTGCAGTTTCGTACCATCTAAGGTTTTAATATAAACCTAAATGAAAAATATAATTGACAGTTATTGAAAAAATGTAGAAAATTTAGGCTAAAATAATCGCATTGTATATACACAATCATTACTGCCTTTTGTGAAACGTTCCATCATGCAATGGGATTAGAGGACCAACAAGTATTTATTAAAACCTGAGTCACTAAAATGCAGGAGCTGATTGCCAGTATGTATTCTTAATGTATTTTTAATAGAAGTATTTTCTAACTAACCTTCTCTATTTAAACCATTGTAATTCTAAAATAAATAAGTTTGAACAGCAACACCATTGAGAATCTCTCATATTTTAGACGTGGTAATCGCCAACCTGAAATCGTTATTCAAATGAATCTTTTTCAGTTCAAAATGCAAATAAAGCTGGACTTTGTCTTCGAACCTCAACTTTTCTTATGAATAAAATCATTAAATTTATTTGTGTTTTTAAATTTTCAAATTGATTTTTATATTAGCGTTATTCAGAAATGTTAATTACTCAAACCACGAATGACAATAATATTGGCCAAGTGTCTTCAATTCAGTCAAATTACAATACGAGACAACAAAACCAGTTAAGGGCTTAATGCTTTCTAGGAATTAGGTTGTTAATTAAACTCTGCTATTTACTTATGGAGATACAGTCGCCAGAAGAAATTCTGAATGAGATTAATTAAGTAAACAAAGAAGTAGATGGCAATTAAGCCTTTTTGCCAAGTAAATTTTTAAACAAAAAGTAATAATTAGTCGGGGCTAAAGTATGTGGACGGAAGATGAATGAAGAGATGGTGACGTTTATTGCCGATATTTTTTAAGAATGGAAGACACATCAAGTAAACTCTTGGGAGTCATTAAAAGATATTTTTGGCATTCTTTCTCTTTACGAACACAAAAGATCAGCATGATCATACTTCATTATGGAGGCAAAATTTGTTTTCAGTGAATGCTTTCGATATAACGGAATTTAAAGGTAAATCCATCCCAAGACCAGTCGTTCCTTCATTAAAACACTGAGTGCAAAATTCAGAAGTTAGTGCGAATTTATGAAAATCATCTATCAACTCGTCCGAAAGAAACAGACAGAATAATTCAGAATGGAATAATTACCTTTCAAATAGGGAAAATGAATTACACGCTGAAATCAAATTACTCATACATCTCATTTAGAGGTAGACGCAATGGATATTTGCGTGTTTAGAGACTAATTACTTTACAGCATTTAACAATCCTCCAAGAAGAATTATCTCGTCTCTAGGAGGATACCATAAAAGCAATTTGCATTAGCAGGTCGTGAAATATCGTTTCATTTATTCAATATTTTCTTTAAATATGTTAAATTAAGTATATGGTTAGTTAACGGTGGCCATATAAGTAATGCATTAGTTTTATAAACTAGGTATGAATGAAGGAATAAACACCGAAAAAATTAGCATAAAAATCCGATTCTTCAAGCTGAGTATTAAATAATAATTTTTATGGAATATGAATAACAAAATCATTATATAATGCAGTTTTTAAAATCCGGCATTCTCAGAGCTTGAGAGTTGAAAGATTTTAATTTTTTTCAATTTTAATGAGGTAGTGGTTGAGCAGTCTTAGAGGAGGAAATTTAATAAGTATTAAGCACAAATAACTGAACTTATTTACACCTGTAAACATTCTTATAAAAGAACAAAATTACCATCATAACAAGTTGCACTGGTATTGCACTACTTTCAACAGATTGCATTAGCAATATTATAATTTTGAAAATTGATTTCGTATACTATATGGCAGCTCACATCGAACAACTTCTTGACAACTTTTTTCTGCTCATTGTCATTACCAGAGACCACCTGATATCTAAAGAGAAACCAGTTAGTCCGAATACAGGCTGTTTCAACAGTCATCTTTAATGCAAGTAGCCAATTAATCTTTTGAAGAAGTAATCTGTTTAAAATAGTGCAATACCAGGAAAACTCTTTGCAAAGGCAAGACTTTTCTGCTGTGAGAATTAAGATTGCATTATCCATGTAGTTTAAATTCTACTGGCAACAAAAGCAGCTTAAAGGAAAAGATATCCCTGCAAGCATCTTGAAAAGAAATAAATATCACTATTTCTTTCATGTATTCTGAAGACAAATGCTGGTCTTTGATCATCAATATTCAAGATTATATTGATTTTTTTTTTTTTTTTTGTAAAATGTGCAGTATTTTAAAAGGGCAAACTTTACAGAGTTTACTATCAAATTAATTTGGAAATTCTAAAATAACTGCGCAAAAGATATTGTTCACTGGGAGAACTGGAGGTACAAACAACAACTAAAATACTAAGATTTCATTCCAGATAGTTAAAAAGAATAAATAAAAACTTTAAATGTGACAAGTTGGTGAAATGAGGGATAAAACCCATTTATGATACGCATTGCCCACACTAATAGGACAGCTCCAGAAAGGGTGAAAAATCACAGATATGGCACGATTGGTCACAGTTATTCGGTCTGAAGTTTGGTCACATATTTAGGAAACCAACAACATTAATGCTGATAAAACAGACATTTCAGATCAGATGTCACATCAAAGTGATCTTAAGGGCCCCTTTTCTTTAACTTAACACTGTCAAGAGTGCAATGAAAGGAATTTCTACCCAACGGCAAATGGAGAGGAGAAAAGGGAATGGATAGAACTAATAGGGACATTTGTTCCAAGCCAGCACGGCCTAGGGACTCAAAGGCTGTCTCTCGATAAATATTTTTCTGGGTACCAAAAATAGGCCTGAAACACAAGAGAGAAAATGCCAAAAGATTATTTGCGCTTGGTTAAGGTTTCATTCTAACTTGAATTATATTTATTAATACACATGCGTGTGATTTAATAAAATTTTTCTAGGATTTTAGAAAAATAGGCCTGATTAATAACGGAAATTTTAATGAAGATGATGGATTATTTTATTTAACTTGGCTTGCTCCTTCTGAGCGACAGAGAGAGAGACACACACAGAAGATTATAGAACAAAACGTGCTTTACAATTTTCTCGATAACATAAGATTAGGCACAAGACAACATAATCACAACTAAGGCAATCAATTAACTGAATAATGATTAAAAAGTGCTCCATAACAGAATTGGAGTGGGCAGGATTATCGCAACGTAAAGACAACGGCGAGCTAATGCTACCTCCCTATGAGACTCATGTCTCTCATTTTCCCCTTAAGTTTCACTAAGGATTAAAATGCTCTTAAAATTGTGAACACTTGATCAATGTCTGTATTTTACACAAGTCTCATTCCCATATTAAATATGTTGAGAAGAGGGACATACGTGGGAATTCATTAAGATTTTAATGGATAAAGAACGCTTCATTCCACGCCAGTATCGAACAAAATTATCGCATAAACTGTTTTAAGTAAACGATTTAAATGGTTGAGTTTACAAAGATATCCAATAACTCTAATAATCTCACAAAACTCGGATAATACAAGAAACCAGACCTGAAAACGGACAACAAAGTGGGTCTGAAACGTTGTCCTGTGGTCTGCTAGATTACTAAGCATTGGGATAACTTTATAAATAATTTAAACAATCTATAGCGCGTGTGTGGAAAATGGCAGTACGCAAGGCTGGAATCCAAATTCATAGACCTTAATCATTTAACATTTATGTAGTAGGCAATTCCACTGTAGCCAGACCATCACATTAGAAGTAATTTTCTCAGTTACTTATATTATAAAGCAGTGACTCCGACTTTATTATCCATTTAGTAAGTTAATATGCCGTAATTTTTGCTTATACCCATACAAAGGCATAGCTTACTTTCTGCAGCTTTTTGTATCGGTGTGCAGTCAAGGCATCAGGGAAACTTTCGACAATAAGGGGGCATTTTCTTCCTCGTAATTTGATTCTTTTGATGCAAACTCCCACATTTTATGGCGCTCTTAGCGTGCAATAAAGCTATGCCTTTGCCTTTTCATCCATCGTGTTTGTTAATGAAATTAAATTTCCGGCATCCAAAGCAGGTAGACACTATTACGAAGATTTTATATGAGTTTTAAAATAGCACTATTTTTTTGTCTCGTTCATAAAAAGATGTTTGGCTTTAAAATTATGTCAGCGTGTCAGCTTCCATTGAATCTAACACAAAGGAACATTTGCAAGCGCCTTCATCCTTTACTCTGAATTATTCATAAGCATATTAATCTAATTTAGAACGGGGAGTTAACAATTAGTTCTGCATCTATAATTTGCGTACTCTGATTTTCCACAGTGATATGTTGCCTGAGAGGTTTCAACAGACACTGGTACAGAGTACGTCTTCTGTGTGATTGATGATGGACACAGTGAATAGTGATACTCAATTAATATAACAAATGTTTCGAAACAGACTTTAGAGCATGGAATTGCCCAAGGTGTTAAGGTAGGCAGCAGAGAAAAAGGTGTTAAAGTAGGCAGCCGCCAAAGACCATACCTCGAGAACAGTGTCACACTTTAACTTTACCTTTCCATTGCTTTATGGACAAATTACAGAGGTCTTTGGACTATGCAGGCGAGACTATTGATGTTTGACTTATGTGCCGCCGTTCTCCCATGAAAATAGCTGCAACAGGAAGTGTATTCATGGAACTCCGTAGTGTGTCGGTACAAACCTTAACCCCTGTTGACACCTTAAACACCTGTCTGAGATTTGGCAGAAATGCTTGAAGTTTGTCGCAGTACCTTGCCGTGTGAGTTTCCGTGGTCTTCCTGTTCGTTACTAGATGGTGGAAATGTCATTCTCCCTTTCATGATAATGTCACAGACTGTCGATTTTGAATAGTAAAGGCTGTCAGCAATTGTGTGAATGTCGGAAACTGTACAAGCAAGCATTGTGACATCCACCAATAATATCATCCCCTCCTGAAATCCGTCAGTTCGGCTTTACGTGGCAAAAACTATCCAGCGTGGCTCACATGCCTTCCGGAATATCCAGTGTACTAGGAAAATGGTGTATTCGGATACCAAGTCTAAGTTTGCACAAAGGTTGGTAGGATAATTAATGACAGCAATCAGAGTATGCTACTGCAACAAAATCTAGAAAAACTAAGCAGATCGGCCGAAGATTTGAAAATGAGGTTTAACACTGATAAATGCAAGGTACTGCATATGGGTAGAAGTAATCCCAGAAGAGCATATCAACTGTATGGTATCACACCGAGGGTAATGGAGAGCGAAAAAGACCTGGGGGTAATTGTGCAGCCAGATATGAAGTTTTTGTCAATGATATACAGGAATTTATCCAACAGGGATAAGAAGGTGATTTTCCCGTTGTATAACGCAATGGTTAGTCCACATCTTGAATACTGCATACTGCTCTGGATGCAACTGTTTGTTCCAACAGTTGGCTGTTGGAACAAACTTAACCACAAGGCAACAGCGTATCTTCTCTGTAAAATACCATGCTCCATGAACAGTGTCGATTTGCTGAATAAATAATCTGTATTCTCTACTTAAAGCCATAATTCAACAAAACCCAAATATGTTCCTCCTCCTCGCAACTGATCAGATTTGAACCTGGACATTTCCAGACTGGTGGCAAGTAATAAATCTGCACAACCAACGGAAGCTCGCTCGTAAAATTAACATCAACAGAGCTTCTAATGTAAACTACAGCGTAGTCACATTTAGGACTATTACTTATGTGGCAGCTAAAACTGAGAATCACGGATGCTCTCATAATTGCCGAATTAATTATTAATCGTATCGCTTCAGTTAACAGTAAAGTTAATTACGAGAAAGAGAAGTCGATGCAATTGTTGTAGGTCCCAACAAATTACTGCATGGGTAATTGCTTAGTTTGGGCAGGAACATGGCAAACATACTCAACCAAAATATACCAGATTCCGAAAGAGAGAGAGTAGGAGAAAGAGAGAGAGGAAATAAAAAGTCAAATTCTTGTAGTGATAACAGCTGTCACCTATTTCCGTGTCGTGTCTCTTTATGGACGAATAAGTAAATTGCATGTTAAGTTTTAAAGGTAATTATTCAGGATGTAGTAGTTCCGATTATTTCTGCAGTTTAAATGATTATTTTGGTCACGCACTGAGTTATTTAAACTGCGCATTTGGGTGCAATAGAATATGCCTTCCCATATTTGTTACCAGATAGAGACTTCTGCTGAGCGGGTAATTTCACATGAACTGTGCATGTGCCACATGTTCCTTCAGAATACTAAATACGTACACTTTTTGTTGCTGGTTCGAATACCTGCAGGGCTTGAAATGAGAGTTCGCTTTAGTTTACTTTGAAATTGAGAGTGTACGCGGCAGATAAGTGAGTTCCCCAAGGGCCGAAACTGCTTCGGTTGCTGTAAGTGAAAATGCAACAGTCCTAAGGGATGTCGTGGTGGTGATCATACATGAAAACTAAGTGGAAGCATAACAGATATATTAACGACTTCCGTGTTGACCGACTCTCCTCATGTCGCCCGTTAGAAACAGCAGGACAGCAGCTGAGTTGTGTGTGCTAATGCAAGCCAACAGTAAGTGCTCCTATCAACTGAATGGGCGTGAAATAAGGTTGTCGGTGGGACTATAAGTTAAACGAAGTTCACTGTAGCAACTATGCTTTGGTGAGAACGTTGTGAACATCCGCGGAACACTTGTAATAAATGAATAGATCCAGCTGGAAAGCTAAGGAAAGACTTAATTTATCTTTCCAAAGTTCGAAGTGATTTAGTCCTTGACACGCTCGCAAATATTGAGTTCTCCACTGCTCTCACCTGTTTGTAATCTTGGTTCGATTCCCCGTTCCTAATGGGAAGTTAAGAATTTACTGAGAATGCTTTCAAGTGGGAAGTGAGCCTTAGGATCTTTACTCGCATAAAGGAGGTTCAGAATACCAATACTTATAATAATTTACTGCTTAATATTCTTATTAGTAAATCTGATGAATGCACTCGTATACCAAGCCCACCGGCTGAAAGTACAGAAGCGTATTTGTAGCACAGCGTAAACTGAAACTTATGTTCGTACTAGACAGAAGCCTTGGGTAATAGCAATAAACTTATCTCTAAGTATAAAACAGTATTAGATAGTTTGCAAAGAAGCCACGTTTATTTAGCACTAAAAACCTGCCACGTGGTTTCATCAACATATCTGTTCGACTAACTTAATTTTACATACGCATTCTATTGCACAAAATTAGGTGGCAAGTTGTTCTAAAAGTATATTATATCTTCATCGTTTTCTTATACCTCTAAAGACATCTTCGTTGAAATAAGGAAGGATATATGTATAAGAGAGCGTAAAAAGATATAAGACTAAGTACGTGTAGAGGACATGCTTTTAAATTATTATTATCTTTAAAAATACCTGCGAAAGAAAAGAATTATTCTCACTGTTTAGTCTATTGAAACCTTTCAAAGTCTTAAATACTTTCAATTTCCCCCAGCACACGTTTGATCTCAATATTTTCCATAAAATCGGAAGGTCTCTAGGAAAACCCTTATAAAAATTGTTGTAATAAACCCAGTTTAGTAAAATCCACTTAAAATGTTTTTCGAAAGAAAAGCCTATAAAAGCTTCTTAGAGACTTAAAAAATGTTTTGAATTGTGTTGTTGGTAACCTTCACCTCAAGCAAAGTCATGTGATGTTTGGTTGTACTGTCGCCTAAGTAGTTCAAGTAGATTTATATATTAAATTACATATTCTTTATATATCAAATATATTTGCTTCTTTGCCGGTCCTTTGTTTCATATAATGTTCTAGATTCTGTTTGAAGATGCCTGTTCATAACACAAAGGGATATCTGTCTCAGTCCAGACTTTAGAGTACAACTTCTAAGCAAAAGGCCAAGAAAATCGATAAAAATTTGAGTTATTGGTGATTTTTTCCCTTTTTTGTATATTATGTCTAAGAAAATGTTTATTTATTTGTAGCCGATTTGAATTTCTGCCCAGAAAATTCTATGGACGATAAAAATCTATTTCCTCTACTTGAGATCAGCCCGATTGAAGAAATGTTTAAGAATTCCTCCAAATTCCAACGGAATTCGAACAACAAAAACCTCTCCATAGGCATTATGGATTCATAAAGAATCTACATTCGTTTTAAATATTTATAGTCAACTGAATTAATGTCTAGTATTTTTTAAATAAACAAATAAATTCCCGTAGAGTTTTCGCCAAAACTTTCTGCTGTTGTGGGTTCAGTTAAAATGAATTCAAGGATTAATTAAAAGCAAAATCTTATGTTCAGAGAACTTTAATTATATTCTAAAGACACCGAATATCTTTCCTCTATTGATAATATTCGTATAAATCCCACTAATTGTCCAATCGCCAACACTAATGCAACATAACGTAGATGCTTTTCACTAATATAACAGTAAACATTAAATAATTATCGAAGAAAAGCTGCTAAAACAATTAAATACACTGTATACGTAATTTAGTTTCCTTAAAGAAGATATAGATCTAAGTTCCCAAACAACAGAAAACTGAAGTCAGCTGGGTACAAGTATTACGACCCATTCCATACCCCATAAATTTACGCGATAATTACAGGGATATATGTCCTTCGGATATCTATATTTCCCATTTTATTTTCGAGCTGTCACTTTAAGTGGTACCCTAGTTTTATTTGAAGTTAGCAATGCCAGCAGCAGGAAAATAATAAATTTCATGTTTATTATCAACCGCAAGGCTATTATTAAAGGTGACATACTTATTTACTGGCACACGAAGTACTTTTTAATAGTTATTGAGTTCTTTTATTAGTTTATATGTTAATAAATACATTTATGATAATAATTTTATCCTGGCTTCCTGCTTAACTTGATCACGGTGAAGATACAACCCTCTTGGGTGGTACAGTGGTTATGGACACTGCTCTTTCCACACCACATGGAAAGGCCAGAGTGTAAATCCCGTCAAGGAAGGAGGAAGCTTAATGGGCTTTAAATTGCCAATGGCACGTTTCAGATTTGAAAAAAAAAAAAAAAAAAAAAAAAACAATTATCGAAGACCTAAACAATACTGAAGACCTAAACATAAATATGGATTCCAAAATGAAGACATGATGGATAAATATTAATGTGCAAACACGATCATACATGTTTGTGTCCACCTAATAACACAGAGTTATGTAATCTGCAGTAGGGTGAACTAAAATACTGAATTAAAATTATTAAAGTTATACACTTAAATTATTCTTAAACAATAAGTTCTTCTTATTATTATAAAATGCTGATTATACTATTAACATTATGTAAAGCTTATCACGCTATAACACTTAAAAGTTCTGATGTCATAACAATTTTTACGTTGGACTATCATGCTCGAATTAGATGTTTTAAAAACTGTGTTTAATTATCTTTTATTCAACGTTTAATAACTAAACTGCCTTGTTTACATCATTTAATAATCGGCACGCGATGGCTTTTAATTATTATGTAAAGCCCTCGAACACAATCATTAATAACTTAACAGTACTGTATAGAAAATATAAAAGAATTACGTATTTAAAAGGCATATTAATGCAACATTTTTAACATAGTTTTTAGCTTCATTTCAGCTCGAAAATGTTAACTGGAAAAGAAGAATTGCATTTTAATTAGCATAACGTCGTCTTAGAAATAAAAAAAGGCTGCGTTTTTCACAGGTAAAGTAGAACCAGATGTAAGCTCTTGTGAATTAACGGGCATACAGGAGACAAGAATAATAAATGAGTAAAAATGATTTCCCTGGTGACCCTAATAAAGAACAGTATTTTCTGTCTTGTATCCTGTATATTTTGTCACTAACAAGCTTTCCTCACGGAGCACTCTTACTTGTTTCTTAATTATCTTTCTTTATTCTTGAGAGTTTCCGCAGAAAGTATTGAACCGGGTAAAATAAAAATGCTAATATATTTGATTTCATCTTTGCAGTTCCTAAAGCTTCCATCACAGAAGCTCCGGACTTGTATGTGAAGACAGGAAGCTCCATCAACTTGACGTGTGTGATTAGCCGAAGCCCAGAACCTCCCGTTTTCGTCTTCTGGTATCACAACGACAGAATGATCAACTACGACTCTACGAACGGTGAAATTAGTGTTCACAAAGCTGGGGAAGACACTGCTATCAGTAGATTATTCATCAAAAATGCTCAAACTTCTGACTCAGGAAATTACACATGTTGCCCTTCTAATGCAGATGCCACCAGCATCAGCGTTCACGTCCTTAATGGTACGCATTATTCTACCAAATAGGAACTAATAAATTATTGTAGTAGTCTTTCTGTTGTCACTGAGTTAAATTTCTTGATATTACCGTTTCGCAAATTCCATTTCACCATCCGAGAACCTCGGTCAAATAATTTGTTTCTGGAAAGGTCAATAGTTGAATCTTTAAAGAGAAATAAGCACGAAACTTAATTTCTTTATCCTGGTTCTGTAGACATGATTATATGTTTATATACCTTAACAATAATAATTGTAATGCTAATAAAACAAACAATGCGTGATGTATTTAACTCAATACCACAAATATTCGGTTCATTAAAATAAATTTCTTCAAATAAATTATAAATAACTATTTAATATATCAGTATTATGATTCCGACTTAAATAAATATGTAATTCTAAAATAATCCAAAGATAATACAAATTATAATTACAGTTTATCGGAGAATTATATGTAAACACGTGATTCAATAACTTATACACATATATGCGTTTAATTCAGAAATTCAGAAATGTTTAGTTATGTAAAGGAATGTGAATTTCTATAAAACTGAATCTTTTTGTACTGTACAAAAATTCTCAATCATGTCTCGAAGACAATAATGTACGATGTGGAAAGGATTCTTCCCCAAAAGTATTAATAAACTTATTAAAAAAAATTAAAAATTAAGTTTAATGGAACTGTTTGTTTATCTCTTCTCTCAAAACGAACAGCCGTCCTCCAAAGGGAAAACTGGAAACCACATTGCGATATAACTTCAAATATTGCGTAAAATTCCCCAATCACTACATCGTTCTATAAAGGACACGGCACTTAATCATTAAAAAAGTGCATCCCTCCAATTCTATAATTGGATAAATTATATTACGCAATCGTTATTTCTCAAATATCCCTTCAGAAAACGAAAATTAGAATCGTGACTATTGAAAAATTTAATTTCTAGAGGGACATGTTTCATATGCTTCAATACGCAGACTAGCAATGAACATTTTCAATTAGTTTTTGTAAAGGAGGAAATCGAAAGTGATAATCATTTAAAAATTGCGAAAAACCGAGAAATGACATTTGTAGATGGCTCAACAAACGGAAGAAAAGAAATCAGACTGTTTTCTTTCGAAGGGGAATACAGTAAATTCTACTAGCTTTAGTTCCTAATCAAAACTTACGCCCTCATATTAACAATAGGCCTAGCCCAGTTCTTGTTTTTCGGTTCTTGGTTCTTGTCTTTTTTTATTTAATTAAGTATTGATTTATAATCAAACTGCATGTAACTTTTTTAATTATTAAAACAGTCTCTTGTAAAATAACTCGCCTCCATTTGCATATTTCTAAATATAATACTATGGTACACCACTTTCCAGAAGAAAGACCTATTTCGAAATTGCAAAATTTACCATAAATTATTGTAATTGAATTAAAACCGCTTCATTACTATATACGAAACAATTTCTCAATGTTGAAATTAACCCACCAAGTAATAGAACAAAGGATAATAAAATTGTGTAATACTTATTAAGAAATCCCATTATGGCCTAAGTCAAACAGTTATCGCCTTAAGTAGCTGGATCACACAATCTGCTCCTATAATCTAACGCGTTCCATATTGTATATCTTATTATCCACAATAAACAGCAATTGTGTGACACTAGACATCAAGGCACAAATATGTACATCATCATTGTGCAGAACACCTGCTGGACAATTGCATATTTGAGGTGCAGAGTTGTGTAAGAGGTCCCTCGCTACACACAAACTTCATATACTCTAATAACCACAGCACCGATGAACAAAGCTGCCATTCATATGCAAAGTTGCCACTTTGCATATGTTGACTTAAAATGATTTTGAATGGGAGCAATCTGCCCTGTTTACCACATTAAACTACCGCGATTTATGAGGACACGGAGTTGTTGGTAATGGTGTTGTCGTTCAGTGACTATATATTTGAAATCTCTTTGTTGGAGAGGGGAGCTCTTTATAAAATAACAGCTACCCTCAACCAAAAGCTTGAAATCCCTGCGAAGTCAATTTAATATCATGTGGGGTGACACAAACATTGACGTAAATTTATCTGCAACTATATAATGCAAGCGCCTACCCTTGAAGACCCAGTGCGTTTCATTGTCCGAAGAAAATTACTAGTCCACATCCAGTCTTAATACGAATTTTAAAATGAATTTAAAAAGCTTTATCATCATTTAAAACGGGCACAATAATCTGTATTAAGAATTTTGTAAGCGCCACACGTTGCCAACCCTTGGCTCAAAAGCTTGAATATAATAAAACCTGCATTCCACATATGTTTCATTAGATTCTAAACAATCCCAGCATGCTTAGAGTTTGTTATCTCTACAGTGCACACTCTGGTGGGAAAAAAAAATAACTATATATAAAATAACCATTATAATTTCTCTGGACAATTGCCAACTCACAGCAATCTTAACAATGGCTGATAAATATTAATCGCGATCATTTACGTACACGAATAATAGTATAAAAATTAATAAATGTATTTACTTAAATGTAATTTGTTTTCTTTGTAGGTGAGAAAAGGGCGGCCATGCAGCATGATTTAAACACGTCGCCATCATCCGCTGCTTCCATTTTAAACAAACTTAATCAAAAATTAGTTGTCATGGCCTTCTTGATGTCAATACCTCGCTCCTGACAAACCTAGTGGCAGTGACATCCAGCCAAGTATGTGGCGCAACTAGTCCGTCCAGGAAACGAATATGTTTGGTAGGTATTTTTCGATTCTAAACATATTTATAGTTAATGACACTTTACTACAAAAAATTAAATTTTTGAAATACTTTTAAATCTCTATTCACTGCTACCAATTGACTTCTTAAATTCATCTTTAGAAACTTGTCGTAAAAGGCTCTATTGTCGCTTATGGACTCAATTTTAGAAAAAAAAAAAAAAAAAAACTTTCTATAAACAAACTGAACATACTCCAAGATGCGGTTTGTTCATTTCAATACAAATCCGATCTTAGTTATTTCTTATTCTATTAATTGCTGAATGGAAAATAGTGAAATAAAGGGATCAGCTCTGTACCAACATTATTCAGTATCTTTATAAATAATACACAAAAACAACCTCTCAGAGAAACCTTTAATGCAGTCAGAAAATGACGTAAAAATGAGTGCTACTGACCGAAATGAAATTGCAAGATACCATTAAGAAAATTAATGATATCTTAGAATTAAGGTTGTCTTGAAGGGCATTCGTTCCTTCTATTTTTATCCCATCGCTAGGTCAATCTTTGTATCCGTTCGTTTTGGTACAGTGCCAGCTGACAAAGGAAAGCCCCTCTACATTCGTTAATTTTGCGTGAGTGATAATTTATGCAATTTTAATACGATTGCATATTGGTAAATTAATTCGATGGCTGTTTATGAATAAACTGTATAATTAATTGATGAACCCTATATATCGTATTTTAACTGTTGCTTTTAGAAATAAAGAAATCGTACAGCAAACATCCCCCCCCGAAATCTCAGAAATCTAAGACCAACCATTAGCAGGATATTCAACTCGTAATTTGCCAAAGTTTCTTTATTATTATTCTGTATTTCAAGATATCATGCATCATGGATTTTCAGATGTATTCTTAAGCCTCCTTGTATTCTGATTAAAATACAAGTAATTTAACACACGCAACTATGATAAGAAATGCAAGTAACATCATAAGAAACAAAATATATAACTTAAGCTTTCGTTAGCCGATCAAAGGTGAAGTAGTCAAATGATCCGCTCTACATTTTGTTTCAAATCCATTAATGCGTCTTGTTCTGAGATACAAAAATCATTATGGTAGCATTTTCCTAAAGCATGAGGAGTAGTCAGATCGAATCACCCCTGAATGAAATAGCCTTTGCACTAACGATTGATTTCCCAACACACCTTTGCTATACTGAAAGAACCATTATTAACTTCAGGGCACACAAAATGTATCGCTAAGAATCTCAAAAGAAGATGCACACAAATATAGGAATATATAATCTTATTAACTAAAAGAAATAGAGCATAATAAAGAAATTTTAATATCAAAACTGGCTACTTGTTAGAGAAAAATAAGATGCTCAGCATACAAAGATATAGTTAAATGTGAAGAATGAACAGCACTTAGCGTAGTTAACCGTAATCCATTAGAGGGATGTTTTTGTGAAAATTTTAATAAAAATTTAGTGTAAAAACAGTATAAACAATTAATTTATTTGTAATTAAGTTCGATTTATGTACGTAGTTATAATAACAATAGTTATAATAATAACGAAAGCATAAAAGTGTAGAGAAAAAAAGCAAAAAAAAGTCCAAAACTTTTGCAGCTAAAATCTTCAGCAAAAAATAAATACAGGTATTACACATTTTTTTTTCTGAAGATTGCACGTATTATCAAACATAAAGAGCACAATGCTTCGGTTTCAACTTACAAGTTATATAATTTAAAAAAGGTGTCTAAATAAATCTAACTCTACTAATTAGAATAATAAAAAAATAACTTAATCTTCTTTAGAAAAATTGAACTTAAACAATTCGTGTTTATTTATAAAAAAAAGGTATGAAACAGCAGCGATATAATTTATGAAAAACAAACTTTACACACTAACATGCCATTGCTTCTATAAGAAAATCAAATTTTTGTTTATATACAGTATTTATGAAAAAAAAGCAATCATTTTTATACGCAAATAGTGCATATTCAACCTTGCGTTCTTCAAGAGATCAGAACTTTACAGCCAGTTGATTTTCATGATTATCTTAATTAGCATCTATTTAAATAGCTTTTTAAGCAAATTTACGATTGAAATATGCCCTAAGAATGGCGTACAAAAACAACAAAGCATTCATAAAGCTTATTTACTCCACTGAATGT
The DNA here is from genome assembly GCF_048544385.1 of Mastigoproctus giganteus. NCBI lineage: Eukaryota > Metazoa > Arthropoda > Arachnida > Uropygi > Thelyphonidae > Mastigoproctus > Mastigoproctus giganteus. The sequence continues at coordinate 165,048,173 of NC_143581.1, read as the reverse complement.
CAATGTTGGTCTGAAGTCGTAAAGCAAATCTCTTAAAGTTACATTAAACAACAGTAGTCATCCTGTTTGTGGTCTTTTATTAACCTGAAGACGACTGCTATGACTCTAACACCAAGAAGCTGCTAAAATACAAAAGTATGGAGAAGGAAAAGCTTGCAGTGTAATGCAATGCACGCGACCAACCGTTGTTAAAGCGACCAGAAATCTCATAGTGCACATAGTTTAGGCTACTTTCTTGAGCGCCTAGAACACGCGAAGTGTCGCCTCCAAAAATCGATAAAATTGATCAGCATAGGAAATCCCAATACTAACCCAAACAATGGAGAAAATTGATTGTCCAGAAGGGTACATCGATGTAATATAACGTACAATTTCTGTGCGCTTATGTATCTTCTATAGACAAAACTCATTTTATAAATAAACAGAGCTCCAGTTAGCAAACGAAGCACTTTAATCCTAGAAATGGTGCTTTGTATTTAGAGTTTAAATAATTAAATCTCAGAGGAATTGTGTAATTTCGAAGGGCCAACAACAAACAGTAGTCTACATTTAAACTTGGGTTTATTTTTAACGAAAATATATTTTTATGCGAGAAATAGTAAACAGATTATCATATAATGGTGCATAACATCGCGTTTGGAATTTGAGGGGTTTTTTTTAGCAAAAGGGCCTATTGGGCCATATTGTGCATGTTCCTGATTTCCGGATACTTTACTGCTGAGGACCTTTAATGAGAATATGCGTGACTGTTAGGTGGAATTTGCAGGAAAATGAGTTGGATGGGAATTGACCGATGCGGAGTCTTGTCAGAACATCTTCTCTCCTGCCTCTCATGAAACTGAACGCCCACAGCTGTGGTTCTTTTTTTTTTTTTTTTCTCTTTATCAGTAGGGATGTTTAGCTGCACGATCCGCACGTTCATTAGCTTGGATGCCAACATGACCAGGGATCCAGCAGACGGTGACCGTCTCACTGGATGTTTGGCAGTGACAATCTAGACCGGATCTGTTTCAGAATGGGATGAGAGGGAGAAAAAGTAGACTGAACAGCAGTGACTGTAGTTCAGTTTGTATATATCAGGGGTTGCATTAAATGGTAAATGTTTATGTTATCCATGGCTAGTTTTTTGCTGTTCTGGTAGCTACGTTCCTTGCTCAGATGCTGAGTATATAAGAATGAATTTTAATCACAGGTTAAGTTAGGAGTGCATTAAGCGTTAAGTAACTAAGGCTATGAGGCATCAGTGCATTGTATCCGTAATTGCGCGCATTCTTAGGTTGGTTTGCTGTTCGTTTGACAAAAAAAAAACCATGAAACGTTTGCCTGAGAGAGATTAACTCAGCCAGCTTGCAAAAAAAATTAAAAAAAAAAAAAAATAAATATCAATTCCTCATGTTATTTACGGGATGCGAAATCAAGCCATTTACACCAGGTGTGGGAGGTCGTAGAGTGGACGAGCAGGATTGGTTATAATAACCAATCGTACTACCTATAAGGGCAATATGCCGAGTTTTAATGAGGGCAATGTAAATCCACTAAGTACGCTGGGGTAGCGTTTCATTTCTGAAAAATCCGTTCTCATGAGCCATTTGGGAAAGTCTAAATCGTGTTAAAGTTCAAGGAATTCGTGTTTTAATCTCAACATTGCACATTTTTCCCAGAACGGAATTTGAAAAATCATCTCTCTAATAAGATAGATGATGAATCTCCAAGCGATGATTGTGTAGGCTTGCCGAACATTCATTTAAAAGCAGCCCGTGTTGATTTGTATGAACTTGATATGATGACCTTTATTTGTCGGGACAAGGGAGGAAGTATCGTTCCACTGTATACTCATGAGCTCAGGTTCGGAATTGTACTTCAGTGTTATGACTCAACGATTACAACATATTTTGATATCGAGAATTTTTTTTAGACTGAGGACCGGCTATCAATATTATGATCTGACTATCAATTTTCTTCACAGGGAGAAAGATGTCAGAAGATGGTAAATTTGGTTAGTCATTGAAAAATAAATTAATCTTTTTTTTTTTTTTGAGATTTGGACGCTTCCATTTTGAACGTGTGTGCCAAAAAAAACCCAAAAAAAACTAGAAATCGGACTTGTGTTAAATTGTGCGCCATTTGTTGCCTCGATACTTTTTCGTTTACAGTCGGATTGAAATAAAATTTGAAGTAAATAAGTAAATATGTACAAGAAAAAAAAAACTTCGAGGAAGAAAGGTACCAAAGTCCACGTAAAATTTTCAAATGCAGTGATTTTCATTTCTTTTATATATTTTCGTGAGATAAACAAATAAAAAAAACGAAAATAGCGCAAACAAGGGGGGTTCAAGGGCGCATTTGTATTATCCCTCAATAAATCACATAATTTTGCAAACCAGCGTTTAGATTTCCTGGAAATCCTGAAACCACTAATTGATTCTATTACAGAAAGGATTAATAGAAGGATTAGTGTAGCAGGAAACGGGGAAAAGAGGAGAAAATCCCTAATGGGTTTAAGCCAGCAGCAGGGTGGGTTTTTTTTTTTTTTTTCCTTTTGTTTCAGGAACTCATTTCCGGGATAAATTCCGTTTGTCACATTTTAATTAAATTTGGCACAGCTCGACAAAGTTTTTTCTATAAAATAACCAAATTTAAAATTAACAATGACGAAACATTTTCGAAAAATAATTTCCCTTCCTTCCTTATTTCAGTCTTTTTAAAACAATTTTTTAATCTGCGATTTTAAAACAATATGGCCGTCATTAAAACAGCTCTAGGTAACACAGTTTTACACTAAATGAGAAGAGATCTTGGTATTCTGATTGTGTGGTGACCAATCATTTAGAAACAAAATGGCCGCTACTCAAATAATGCATGTGGTTCAGGGTATTAACAAGTATTTCAGTCCGCTATCTTCAAACAAAATTAAAATACCCTCCATTAGTTCTATTTAGAACTTGCTGTGATTTCTGTTTCCGATATGACAACTAAACAATTGAAATACTAAAAATTTCTAATAAAGATGAGGACCCGTTGTCAAATTTTGCACTTCCTCTACTTCCACTAACTTTCAGTATTCTTCCAAACTGAAGAACATTGAACTTGTGCAAGATAATAAAGCTGATATATACTGGAACTGTTTCATCGCAATTATGAATATCACATTGCCTCGATATTTGAAGATTAATCTCGTTAATTCAAAATTCCACACACATCTGAATTTTAGTTCCGATAATGAACAATTTAGTATTTCTCATAATCTAGGGTTGTTATGCATTCGGTGGAGAAAAAAAAAAAGTAAAATTATTCGGTGGTTTTTTTTTTTTTAACCTGAACATTACTCGGAGTTTTTGGAAAGTGGCCAAAGATTTTCTCCTTAATAAACGTGCAGTTAATACACATTCTTAAAATTGCCCTCCTTTCATTTGTTACCTATAATTAGTAAAGTGATGGGGTCGATTGTAACTAATCATCATTATCACCACTGATTTTTTTCTGGTTTCTGGTCTTCTTTTAAAATGAAGTACTTCAGTAGAAAAAAAAAAAATACGCTCGTGTCTCAGTCCAAAGCTCGTTTAATCATTACAGAGGAGATGCAAAATTAATGTATTGGAATATTTGGAATCATTTGTTTTGTTAACTTGTCTACAGTACATTAACTATTTTGGACTTTACAACATATATTTATTATAATATATTTAAGGTGATTTCCAGCTGGTCGGCCCGTGTTTGAACACCGAAAGAAATCGGTAATTTTTTTAAAAAGAGATTTGTGATCTCAGGCAGCCTCAGGTTAGTAATATTAACTTAATAATATTGGTATAAATATTATTAAGAGTACATTGATATCATAAAATTATTTTTCTAATAATCACTCTTATTAATCCAGTATATAAAGTTTCGGATTTGTTGAACTGCACCGGTAATCTGTTCATGTCTTTCAGAAAGGTGTGAACTGCACTTATAGGGATGGGCGGGGGTTAGATCTGTACATTCACTGTATCATTGTTTATTGATTTTTAAGAGGCCACAGAATGGAGTTCATATTTAGCGAAAGAGGTAGAAAACGTCTGCTGAAAAACAATATTTTATAAGGATATTAAAGAAACTCAAGGTAGAAACATTAGATGCACGTTTATCCACATCAAGGTAAAACGAAAGAACAGACTAAGGACCTTAATTCCAGCCACAGTGGCTTCATCGCAAAATGGTGACTCGAAATTGTTCAGATCAATCCCCAAAGACAATCGTTGAGCATATATGAGAGGAAATTTTAAACGGAACCCATAGGAAAATCCTTCTTCCCTTTTCCAAAAGTTTAGAAACCCATCATACTTTTGATGCAACTAGGATGAAAATTAATAAAGGTAATGAACTAAGTAACTTCATCAAAAACAATGTTGAATTCTTATACTCGAAGAAAGAAATCGTTCATGGTACGTTCATGTACAAAACACTTTTTTTTTATCAGATTTTGACTATCTGCAATAGTAAATTTATTTATTTGAGTTATTTATTATTGCCGCTAGGGTCGCATGTTCTCATTTCCAGCTATTGTTTACAATTGAGTATAAATGTTGTAATTTCGTTTTCAAAAGTACCCTTTCACTTTTTTCTCTTTATAACTACCTTAATGCTTTAAAATGCTATAAATAGTTGTTCTTTTTAACCCCTTATCCACTCGATTTATAATTGTATGCTATTTGGTAAATCATGAAGGGGGTTGCAGCAACTTCGCCAGCAAAATACTACTCGAACAGTAGAGTAGACAACGTTTGTTTGTTCAAACTCTGAAATTGTTTTATTTTCAAAATCTTGAAACCGTTAATTTTTAAAACTTTGAATTCTATAAAATAAATAAAACTTCGGGCCAATTACAGGCGATTATTTTTATCTTACTCAGCCTTGTTTGTGGGGGGTGGTTAAGGGTTCACTAATTCTCTCCTTAAGCACACCCTAGTTCACTAATAAAATCCAAATAACTGCCTCTAAAAAAATTAAACTGTTATTTATAAATAAAATTATAAACAGCATTTGTCTTCCTACAACTTAAATTAAATAATCAATGCGCAATTCAGACTCCCCTTTCGTATTCAAAGATGAGTAGGGTATATTTTTTCCAGCATTTACTACAATCTCAGTATCGTTGTGCATCGCATTCGAGTCTCTGTATGGGCCCCCAGGTAATGATGCGTCATATAACAAGCCTTTACGAGACGTTTATTTAAGTCCACTTCCAAAAGTGGAATTACATTACAGCCATAGAAACTGGCTTTCCAACTTCTCTATTTTACTTTCGTAAATAACCAGTTATCTAACGTGTCAGTATCGTATTTCTCGCAGAAAGATCTCTGTTGCTAATGAGGTTTAGTCTGCCAGACTAATACAGAAAATTACTTTTCATTGCAGATAAACTTTCCAGAAACCACGCTAATGTAACCCAATTCCTTCATCCACAAACTCTGTGGTAATACATTCAGAAATTTTTGTTCCGCATAGGAAGCAAAGCGATAGATTGCATAATGGATTTCCCATGTTGCTTTATTCGACTAATTAAAAATCCAGGCGAACGTTTCCAACTCAACAAAGAAAGACATTTCTCAAATGACTTCTTCGTACATACAGTTTTTCCGCTTTCAGAAGTATTGCTAAGAGTCGCCTGTCATTGCCCTTTACATTAGCTACAGAGGAAGTTGTACTGCCCAAGAAAACTGTGGAAATGGAAAACGCTGCGATTAGCGACTCGGGAGTGCAGTGACAGGTCAAAAAATAAGCGATATTCGGTTTGCGGAAGACTAATACGTTTACTGGAAACCACGCGGTTTCGCCAATCACTTAGAGCTTAATGAAGAGTTTGTTGTGTCAAATGTAGCCGGGAATTAAAAGCAATTAGAATTAACCGGTATGTTTTCTTGTAGAAAGGGGGAAACAAAAATTAAAATAACTCCAAGAGGAGCAGGAAAACAGAACGCATTCTGAATGCTATGAAGCACTCTATCGGAGATTTTAAGCTTCTTTGCAAAAGCTAACGGTTCTGACTTAGCCGTCAATTCAAGTTCAGAACAGTTTGCAATTTTTTCGTGTGTTCTATTTAAGACTTTTCAGAGTTGTTCTGAAAAGTCAAAAACAATATAACAGGGACTTGGCCCCAGCTGAAATCAATTCCCAGTACGTTTTATTCAAAAGATTCGGATTCAGACTTCCCTAAATGAATTGTAATCGAAATAGAGACCTCATCCCCAGCTGAAAACAATTCCCAGTACGTTTTATTCAAAAGATTCCGATTCAGACTTCCCTAAATGAATTGTAATCGAAATAGGGACCTCATCCCCAGCTGAAAACAATTTCCAGTGCGTTTTATTAAAGAGATTCGAACCCAGACTTCCCTAAGCGAATCATAATCAAATTAGGAACCTCGGCCCCAGCTGAAAACAATTCCCAGTACGTTTTATTCAAGAGATTCAAACTGACTTCCCTAAACGAATCAGAAAGAGGGCACCATTGGCAGCGAGTCAACCAAGGTTTTCCATCACCATCGAATTGTGATTCATTCTTTCACAATTAAACTGCATGCAATTCAATCAGTTTTTTAATATAACTTTATTAAAGTGAAATGCTTCATTTATTCCCCTTTAATATTTTATTAAATTTTATTGTGGATATTTATATGAAATAAAGTAAAATATATATAGAAAATCAGAATTAAGGCGAAATGAAACGCGAATTGTAGGAAGAATCTTCAATGGTCGATATTTTTGAACAGAGAAATATAAATTAACCAATTTCGACTTGCAATTGAAGTAAAGCACGCTCATTTAAAATATCGCCATCAAATTTACATAAAACTCTAGCATGAAAATCACTTAGAGTACAGGCACATTCACAAACTGCAAGCAACTCATCAATCATGGAATAGTCCACATCTCAGCAATCTAGTGTAGAACGACTCTGTCTAACAAAACATTACGCAGATGCTAGTTAGAGCTAAGGCCCACGCATCTATCTTAATTTGTGCTAGTAGTTATACAACGGATAAAGACAACAGTTGTCGTACAGCTTGGGTAAATTGGGTGGGGAGAGTGAACACATTCCCGATGAAAAGTCAGTTTTCTTCCTAATGATGATGGTCAGCTTTATTTCACGATGTAGTCTCTCCATGTTTCTCAATATATTCTTGTTCTACCTCTCTTCAAATTCATGGCTGGAAAATTTGTATATTTCCACCTGAGGTAGACTAATTTAGTTATGAACGCCTACAAATATTAATGCAGACTGTCAAGTTTGACCCTACCCATACGTGTCATCTGAATACAACTGCGAAGTTAATTTTCCACTCAGAAATGTAATGACCAATTACGAAATCTTAGGGAAAACACGAGCGTTAAGATTGCACTTGAAATCTGGCCACCAATTTAAATCTTGGCAAAATTTCAGTGAAAATTTTCAGTTAGCGAACACAAAAAAATGAATGTGTTATATTAGTTTAAAATGCAACCCTTATATTCTCTTAAAACTAGCATGTTTTGTTTGTGGCGAAAATAGAAATGTCTCATTTGAAACCACGTAATAGTACAAAAAGTTAATTAATTCTTGAAACAAGAATCCATTAAATTTCAAGGAGCATGACGTAATGATCATGGTGCAAGTTCTTAATATAATATAAAGTTTGGTCATCGCATGAAAATTTCTCCTCGTGTAATAACGATAAGAATTTCAATTCATAATTCAATCTTGTGTTGAGTATAGTTGAGAACAGTCTACCAAACACAGAAACAATTTTACTCACTGGTCCATACGTAGACGTCTTATGGATCCAAGAAACAAAGGCTGGAGGAGGGGAAAGGATAAAACAAGCTAGGACAAGCGAAAAAATAGTTTCAATAAACTAAGGAAGGAGTGGGAAATAAGCATGAAAAGAGAAGATGGTAGATTATTCAAAATTAGCCCTGAGGGGCTAAGGCCGTGAGGGATCACTACACCGAATCTCTAAACTGGGTGTCTGCCGTCGACTTGTTCTGGATGAAACACCGTGGAATCTTAGTATTAGTATTATAATTAAAATGGCTAAATGACGCAATGAAGAAAGCTTTCTCCGCATCAGCCAAAAACGTTTCTGCCCAATTTCGCTTTGAACTTTACCAAACTATGAACCTCGACCACTGCTGCCGAAAATTCGTTCCAATGAAAACAATACGCTACTCGACTGTCAACCTCATGAGATCCAGCCTTCTAGCAGTCCCCAAAATTCAGTATTTGTGTCCTCTGGTTCCTTTCTCTTTTGCCAGTGAAAACATACCTTCCTCGTTAATTTTACTGATTCCCTTCAGAGCCTTACACACATTTATCAGATACCCGGTAAGCTATCTAGTAGCCAGACTTTGCAATCCGTACTTTCTAAGCCGTTATTCGTATGGACATCGATTAGCACCTTTCACCAATTTAGTTGCCTTTCTGTGAACCCTTTATAAAAGTTCTGTCTTTCTTCAAGAGTGGCGCCGAGACTTGAACATAATGTTGTTGTTGTTTTACTGGGGTTTTAGGAGCATCACCGACTTTCTGTAAATTGTGTGTGTTCGGTGGTCGATTTTCTGTTTGCTGGAGGAAAACCATGCTATCCTAGCCTGAGACCGACTAACTCCGCTAAGTTGCGAAAAAGGTCCGATAAAATTCCTCACGTCATCGACTGGACTCGAACTCAAGTCTTTTCCAATCGGTGTGGAGAGGACGGCAATTCTACCAAATGGGCCACCCACGAGGGCGTTGAACACAATATTCTAAATTCCGTCTCACCATCGTCTTACATAAACGGACAATGATATCCTTTTCCATACTTGCAAAGGTTTTATATGTTATAAACAAGATGACGTTTGACTTCCTAGCCGCCTTTTAAACATGGAAACTTTCATGTCAGATTGAATCGTAACCCGTAAGTTTTATTCAGTATGGACCAATTCTAGCTGAATTTTCCCTAGTTGGTAAGTAACAACTGGATTTTGTTCCCTAGGTACAAAACCTTTCATTTATAAGCAGTGAACTTCAGTTGTCACTTTTCAGATCATTTGTGAAATCGACCTAGATCATATTGAAGCAGAAAAGCCTGGTTCAAGTTGTTAACCACGCTTCGTGCCATTATCCTACTATTCCTAACATCATAAATAATCAGCAAACGTTGACAGCTTCCCCTGCATTTCTTCATCATTGTCATTAAGGTATGAAACAGAAGCCCCAACACTGATCCCTGAGGGACTTTACTTGCAACACTGGTCCACACTGAGCTACATTCATTTATAACTACTCTCTGTCTACTATCTTTTAGCCCGCCCTTGATGCAACGAAGGATCTTGTCATTAATCCCAATTGATATAACAACCTTTCATATGGAACCATATCAAAAGCTTAACTGAAGTCAAGGTAAACAATATTAAAGTTATTTCTTGCATCTAACTATTAATCAATAATTCATAAGTATTGATTAACAGTTGGATGCAAGAAAATAATCAATAGACCAGATTGGTCAGGCAAGACTTTCCCTTCATGAATCCATACTGTGATTCTTTAACAATACAATTCCTGTCGAGATGGCCTTGTATTGTATCCTTAATCAGAGACTCCATAATCGCACCCACCACTAAAGTCAAACTCACTGGTTTATGGTTGCCCATCACGTCCTTGGCCCCTCCTAAGCGGATGGGGAGACAGTAACGTTTTCGACGGGATTATAAACCCACATTTGTGCTCCTTTCTAGTATAACAGGATGTACAGCATCCACTCCTGGAGCCTTATTTTTGCTTAGCTTCAGTAGTTTCCCCATACTCTTTATACTCTTCTCTAAAATGAATATATCACTTAATTTACAGCAATATAACTTTTTGTCACTTATCTCTCGTGGTTTGAATGGTCTTTCAACTGTAAAGATCGTTGCAAAGTACCTATTGAACTCGTGTGCCACTTCTTCTTAACGTTCTATAACTTTTCCCGTTTTATCAAATAATGGTCCTGTTTTATTAGATATCTTCCTTTTTGTATTCACGTACAAAAAGAATTCTGTCTTAATTTTTAGCTCTTTGATAGGGAACTCTTGTATTCAGAATTAACATCAGTGATTCTGTTACATATACAAACGCTTATAATACTCATAAATTAGTATCTCGTGATACTCTAACTGTTCTATGCTTTTTTCGTACGCTCAATTAAACCTTTAACCTCTCTGCTCATCCACTTTGGCCTTCATTAGGGTAAAAGAGAAGGAAAATTAATACTTCCACATCAGAAATATTTTCAGCATCCACATTAATCTCTTACCAGACAAAACAAATAACAGAATCGCCATGACTGTGAGAGTAAAAAAAAATCAAACTCTACTCAGAGGTCTTTCACGATACTATACGACAGAAAAAAACCTTATTAAGAATGCCTTTATTCGCTTCTTTCATACGAAGAATTCGCAGTTCCATTCACTCTGAGATTTCTAATGACCTCGAGCCCCACAGAAAATACCCCTAGCGTGAATTCGAGGTTTTCTAAGACAACACAAATACTTCAATGAGCAAGTTCTCTTGCTGGAAACAAGTCGTTGCTGCATGCACCAATTTCGAAGCAGCAACCTAAATGAAAGATAAGGAAAGACCCAGGAGATGCATTCTGCCATTCCAATATGCGACGTTAATATCCCCTTAATCGATAATGAGTTTGAGTTTTAAAACTGGCGATGCACCTTTAGGTATTTCGTAATCTGCTTTACCTAATGCAATGCCTTATGTATTTAATCATATAGAAGAGAAAAACCCATGTTATCATCAGAAATAGCATACATATTCGTTCTGAATCCAGTCAAGCTTTACAAGAGGGAGAGAAAACATGAGGCACCTTCACCGTCAAGTTACGAGTATTTCGAAGACGTCCGTGTTAGCAATACGAGCAATATGGTGAATGTTTGCAGTTCAGTGATAAGAATCGCAATATTGCTTTATCAATAGTGACAGCAGTGCGATACGTTCGAATGCAGATCGTGACTCACCCCGCTGCTTGCGTTGATGGCCTTGATGCGATTGGTAAGATTTTTGTCCGCCTGACTTTTCATGCGTTGTAGGAATGAGGAAGTACCCATCCAGTTGTCGATTTTTAGCTGCTGAATATCTTAGTACTCGTATTTCTAATTCCTTTAGGAATATCCCAGAACGAATGGAGGACGAAGAAGAGGATAAACTACAGGAAAGAGTACCATTTAATGATGACGATGACCATATAAATGGCTTGGTATTCCGTTGAGCAGAATAATGTCGAGATTTATTATTTTTTTTCTTTTGACAACCTTTGTTTGCCATCCGAGCACGAGTTTTTCATCCAGCAAACAACAAATCGACCACAGAATACGCGCAATTTACAGGCATGCTATATGGCCTAAATTGTTGATGCGCCTAAAATCATACTTCAGTAACCAAGCTATCGAAGTAATGTTTAATACATCATTTTATTTTTCAAAAATACTATTAATAATTTCGAAATTGTGTTATCTGAAGGCTGAAATTACTGAAGTGCAAGAGAAAAGATGGTATATTTTTGTAAGGATCTTTACGATCGTAAGGTCATCACACTGGAACTATTACGAGTCCAAAATCGTTTACGATGGACATTTGAGAAAATTTAAGAAGTAATTGCCTTAAGTATGGCAATATAAGTGATGTTCGGTTTTTATGTCTTTTGATGATGTTGAAGTACTAAAACTATTTCGACTACGTTCATTTATAGTTTGTAAGAGGACTACCGAAACTATCAAAAGAAAGTAATAATATAATTCGCAATTACCGCACTATAAAATCGTAAATTTCTCATTCTTATGAAATATTTCAGAAAAACGTTTCCATATCGGGATCCAGTTTAGAAGTAAAATAACCCGATGATCTCTCCGTATTTTCTATTTCAAAATACTAAACACGAGGATCAAGAAAAGGAAACTCTGAAACAGCCTCATCATAAACAATCTGCAGATAACTTACTCTTAATATACATTTCAAAAAGCGTTAAGGGATTAACCGATTGGCAGCGACCAACTTCGTTGTGAAATAAAAGAATCAGTTCCACACTCCCAGAGACAGAATATTTGAATACAAACATAAAAGCGAAGATAAATTTGAAGCGTTCTCTTCTGCTGCGTTCTAGAAAGAGACAAATCGTTAAAAATAACTGTATTCAAGAAGTCTTCTCTTCTAATTCAATTTAACTTATATACTGTTTAAAATATCAAAAGCTCCTTAATTAAGGCTTGATGCATCAGCCGTTATGATTTAGGAAACAGATTTTCGATATCATATAGGCACAACCTTAACGAATTTACACTCACCACCAAAACTTTGAAGGCAAATCAAGGTCATCACGTCTATTACTTTGTTAGACAACTCTACTCTGCCTGAATTCACTCTGTTTTATACAGTTCAGATGTAATCATGTCCGCTCTCCAGTGAACAAGGTGTTGTGACTAGATTCTTGTAATCAGCAGAGGTGAAACCTTCCCATATTTACAGAAGAACGTCAGCACACTATAGACAAAAATGCATTAGTCAAAGGTGTTAGCAATGGGTAGAAAGGTTTAGAAGCGGCAAAACATGCGTGGTTGACGAAGACTGTTCAGGCTATCCGACAATTTCAACAAGTTAAATGATCTGATCAATACTCAATCTCGTTCAGCCGCTGCAACCGTTGAAATAATTCACCATCATCATGAACTTGATCCGGCTTACGTCTTTTAAGATATGTTCCGCTGTATCTCTTGGAGGTGTTCTTGATCTCGCCTCTTGCCTGTAGGTTTGTAGTTAATGGCTAAATTTGGGATCCGGTTTGGGTTCATTCTTTCTGTGTGACTGATCCATTTTTTATGATACCGTTTTATGTCATTTACTATGTTATCTATTTTTAATTTCTCACGAATATCTGAATTTCTTTGATGATCTAGCCTTGTAAAGCCTAATCATGGTCTTAAAAAACTCATTTGTGCTGCTTCTAGTTTTTGTGCATCTTTCTTATTTATTATCCTGAAATAATTCAAACTTCCTTGAACTTCTCCCTCACCAACCATTACGCGAACGTCGATTTTCAAAGGACACAAAGTCAAAGAGGCAGTACACAAATGCCTTCACGAACAACTCAAAACGTTTTTCTTAGACATTAAGAAGCTTGGGGATCGATATGAGAAGTGTTTACAGAAGCAAGGGGAAAATTAAAAAAAAGCAAAACTAAATTTTTGGCATTTTCTTTTCCTTTTTTATTAAATTAAAAATAAATTGCCTATAATTTCGATTCACCCTCGTATGAAATTCGGCAGATGGTATTAGGGATCTCAACTGATCCAACAGCCACTGTCACTCTCCAGGACAATTGATGTTTGCTTATCTCACAGGAAAAACGCCTTAGGTCCATTGACAGAGTACCTTCTTCGGGTCTATCTGGTACTTACCACAATGGGATTTTCTATTGAAGTTTCGCTGATTACCGATCCATGACACATCTGCTGTTTCCATTAAGGATGTTTCTATTTCAGGAAACAACAAGAATGTCTATTGGGACTCGCCGTTGTTTCCATAACAGAGCATTAATGGCCACGCCATCGCTATATAACGATTCTTATAGATCAACTCACTTCCATATATTAATCGCCGGACATTTAGATTTGACAGAAGGTGCTTTAAACAAGTTCAAGGGCAATAAACAAACACAGTTGATATACTACGTTTGTAAATTTTATGTATTCTGTGATAACTTAGCATGTTTTGGGATGAAAAGCCCAATTTCTGAGAAACAATTATATCCGACACCGACTAACTTGGTCATGGTGTGGGAACAAAACATTTCTCGCTGTCCAAATGAAAAGTATTTCACAACTTCGAGAACCGAACCTAAGCCTTTTCAAAACGTTGAAAAAGGGCGATCGTAACAACTGTGATAAGCACGAGAGAGAGAGAGAGAGAGAGAGAGAGAGAGAGAGAGAGAGAGAGAGAGAGAGAGAGAGAGATCCTTGAGGGAGTGGCTTCGTAGGCTGTTATACAATCTTGCATCCTATGTTATATTCACAATAAATTTGTTTAAGTATGGGCATTGCCCATAAAGCCATTTAAGACTATGTTAAAACTGAACATGTTTAATGATGGCCCCAGGTTTAAATGGGTTGGGTCCCCCATCTCTCTTTCTCTAACAAGTCTTGCTTGGATACATGCAATCTGTTAGCTCATCATGACAACGCTGCTGTTTTAATGTCCTCTGTCATTAACAAGCCCTTCTCCCTAACCCATTCGGTAGGTTATCTTGTATAGCAGCGAGCTTTGTTTATTAAGTGACATACAGCGTTGCTGATATTGATGTACGATCTTTCTAAAGAATTTAAAACACGGAGCCTTGTAAGTAGGATACACCTTTGATCTTAACGATCCACATTCAGCGGCAATAAGATTGTCGCCTTTGTGTTCCTTTATCAGAAAGTATGCGGTAACCAATAAGTTAAGGTAACACTTGTTAATTAAATTTAAAACATTATTTAATTTAAGAGAAATGTTTAAAATTTACTAATTATTCAAGGCTATCAGTAAATTCTCGTTTGTCCTTCTGTACTGATAAAAATGTTTAAATTAATTGTGCATACTGGTGTCAAAATTTAATTTACAACCATTTTAAACGCAGCTGCATAAATGTTTTTATTAAATTTTTACCTCAAATATAATATCACAAGATAAATCCGATGTTTCCCCCATAATTTCTCCTACAGGAGAGGTCTGACTCGGTGGAAAGTACCCTCCTTGGAGCTACTGCTATCTTTATAGTTGAGCTTCAAACTGATGTTCGTTGTGCTAAATGAAAAAGCTCCCACGCTCCCTAACAGATGCCCCGAAATCACTTCAAATGAACGATGATACTCTTCCATACGGGACTTAGCTGTTCAAGAATTCTAACGTGAAGATATTCTTCAGGAGGAGTGGTCAGCCAGATCAAGATGCCTTAAGGAGAAGAAATAGGATCCTTCGACATTTACTCAAACTCCTTTCATGCTAATTAAGATCTGTTTCTGTAGAGAAGTGGGATTTATTACGAGGGCCTTATCAGCCTTGTTAACAGCATTAGAACTTGCTGTAAAAGTCGTTTGTTCCTTACACTTGCAGCCTTCTTGAGAAATCCATGGTGGTTACTCCCTGAAAGCTGCTTTAAGTTTGAAATATAAAAACAGTTTTCATGTTTGCTGTTTTTGGAACCATAGAGTTAATTTTTATGACCTTCCAAACAAAGTCCCAATCTGTCATATCTGAAGATTAAGGTGGCTACTCATTGTGTCAAGTGTACCAACAATCATATGTTTCTATCCCAAACTGTAACCCCAATGTGTTACTAGTTCACATGTGGGATTCTTCTCTACACCTATATACAAGCACTTTTTTCATTTAAAGGAAATATGACTTCAACAATCCAAACAACTCTGCCAATTCAAAGAAGGGTTTGAAAGTTAAAAAGCTAAGGAAAATTATCCAAGGCATTCTCGTTGCAAGCACGTGGACTATCAGCCTTAAGCCCAATATCTCCTTATCATTTGGTCCATTTATTTTATATACAGCAAAGCAATTCATAAAATTGTTGTTTCAACAACTCCAGTAATCTATTCACTTCGAAGACAATTAAGTAGTCACTGTTAGGTATCTTAATCCTTGCCTCTATTTCTTATAAGAACATAGTGTAGAATTTATTTATTTTCTAGTATTAATTTATTTTCTTAAACACTTATTATATTATGCTAACACACGCCAGAATTTTTTCTATAAATATTAATCTAAATTATATTCGTCCGGTCTATACGTTAGTATGAATATGAAAATTTCTAAAAGGTATTCTGCGTGTTTTTTACCTCTCATAAATAATCCCCAATTAAGGTCAGAAAAATATGGGTCATGAGAAGTAATGATTGTGAGGTGTTAGTCTATATTTGATTAAACTAGCTTATCGTTTAAACTGGATTAAATTATCTCATTTTTAGAAACTTCTAAAAAATTCGCGCTTGGACAAAGGTAGGCCTGGGTTTTCTGGAGCTCCAAAGAATAAGCGCAAGAATCGCGAACACTTTTTTTAATACAAATAAAAACAGAAACAATATTGATCATTTAAATTCCACAGTAAG